>NC_134572.1:94269008-94901508 GCF_050947875.1 Dermacentor variabilis | reverse complement strand
AGCGCAGTGTGTGTCTTTCTTCGTTCGTCTCTGTCTCTCGCGCTGTTCCTAAATGTGAGCAACCAACATGCCCAATTCCCCACCGTTCTTACTTCATTTCTACTTGCCGCTATGATACTTCGTCGTCACTCCTGCAACTGCCGTGAAATAGGGTTACATATTATTTTAGACGTTCCTGCTGCAATCGGGCAGCTTGTAGCGGGCTCAATAAATCGTAAACGAAAAAGTTGCAACGTGGTCGAAGAACAATGTACGAAGAAACTTCCGAGCGGTGAAATGAAATTGAGACAGAACCTGAACCAAACTGAGGTCGCTGGTACTTGCCACGAATAGAGAAATAAATCTACCAAAGATGAGGTTTCACAAACGTAGAGCTTTCGACATGGGTTCCAGCGGCAACAATAATTGTCTGGGAGAAGCAATATGCCCCTATCAGGAAGCGAATAGCGGTTCGTTATGGAGAGCAGGCACTTCTGCGAGGAAATCTCGTGATATATAATAGCCTCATATATATCATATATGACCAAAGACAGCTGTCGCTTATTCCAACGCTTCGGCAGAAAGAAGAATAGACGGGTTAGGTTCCTATCGAAGATTCGCAAGCAAATGGGGCTGCCTGCCGCTGGAAAAGTCTGCGTGTTTTGCGCTGTTTTGCTCCACCACACGCTGCGTTGTGTCTACGGCCGTTAGGATAGGGAGCGAAGGGAGAGGAAGCGTCAGGACGCTTCCTTACCCTGTTTTGTTGCAAGCACAAGCAGGGTGGAATCCCGCCGACTGGTTTTGTCTACAATGTGTACTTTAGCATTTGGAAAAAATCGTAGAAAAATATAAACGAAACCAGAGAAGAGTGAGAAACTACGAGGTGCAGAAAGAACACTCGCGAGTACTTATGTTATAAGTGTTATAGAGAATTTTGAACCAAGCAAAACATCTTTTGGGAAAACCGCAGATCGCATAAGGCTGTATGCAGCCGAGTTTCGCATACAAAGGCACTGCGTTGTGGGCACCTTGGTTCATTATCCTCATACAGCCAGTTGCGGCGTGGTTCAGGCATGGTATTACGCAAAGCGTTAGCGTTAAGGGCCCCGTGTCGCAAAAAATCCGATGTCGGTGTCGGCATCGGCGCCCTGAGTCCAGCGTCGGAAGTTCCTGAACTAATTGTGTTTCTCAAGCTAAAATACGTAGAAGAGTTGTAAAGACTTCCACACATCTTTCGGACATGACGTGCCGGATTGTAGTTTAAACATATGAGAAAACATAATTCTGCTACGCGAAAACTCAAACAAACCCCTTTTCTAGCGTTTCTACCAATCATAGACCGGCCACGGCATCCGCCATTTGCGCGCCCCAGCGCCTGAATATTTGGGAACCCACGGAGTGGCGCGCCCTTTTCCTTGAAACACTTCCAGATGGCGCTTGCCTCCGCCGTATCGCGAACCACGCAAGAGGCCGCGTTTCTACCAGAAAGCCCACCTTCTTGCACAATGTTCGCCGCGAGCGTTTCCCTGTAAACTAGACGGTTACAAACGCTGTAGTTGCCGGGAAACGTGAGGAGCAGTTCGGATCTTTGAATGCAATTGTGTTCCACTATTAAAGACTCAGCAAATTTTCGATTGCGTCATTCTGCAACGCAGACACATAAAAAAAGAACTGCTATATTTTAGCAGACATATTATTCAGTCTAGTTAAAGTGACAGTGCGCAATTGAGCACTGAGCTTCCTGCTCCGTCCCCCTTCCATAAAAAAGTTGTTGCGTATCCAGTACATTAGTTGCCATATTGTGTTCACTGCATCAATAAATTTTTACTCTGTGTTCCTTTTAAGATGAACGGAAAGCACAATAGACCGGCCTGGCAATGAGTACAAATAAATTCAGTATTTCCTTTGTTGAATACACCTTGAATTGATGAATTATTTGCGCCCCTGTTAGAATAAAAGAACTGTGATTGAACTGTGAGGCAAACCGCCTCACAGTTAATCTTGCTTTAGGGATGCTTAATTGTAATTAAAAGGGCCACATGACGCCATTTAGCCGAAAATTGAATTATTCAAGGGTGGGTCAGAGCAAGCAGAGAGACTTGGAAAACGGTTCATTAACAGCAGATGCCGATATGCCTAATTTGGTAGTAGGCTTAGAAATTGCCTGTCTTAAACATTTCTCATTAGACGTATTTCACGGCAGAGAGCATTCCGAAACCATAGCCTTCTCACTAGTTTGGCCTCATGGCAGCTGTCACCGCTGTCCGACTGGTGCAGTATGCGAAGCTCTTGTCTTCTGTTTACGAGACGAAGTCCAACGTTCATCATTGGCTTTACGTGCTAAGCCTTGCACACTGCTAGATTAATTGGAACCCAGCATTGTGGGCTTCACTGCGGCAAGTATGCTAGGAATTCTGCCACCTTTTGGCAGTGTTCGAAATACGTTCTGCTCATCTAACTTTGAGTAAACGGTCGCACAAGCCATGGAATGATTCGCATAATTCGACTTCGACAGAATATCGTTGTCGTGTCTATTGCCGGCCATTTGAACTGTGTGCTGAAGAACTGTGCTCTTCGTAGTTACTGCGACGTCCTGTTCCCCGTCAAATAAAATGAACACTCGCTTCGGCGGAAACCGCTTCGGTGAAAATTGAGGACGGCGAAGAGAATTGGGTGTCGTCAACAAATATTACCACCCGATTCGTGGCCTATCCCCCATAGTGGGTTTGTGCCATTAAATGAGGCTTCATCATCATCATGAAGACGCACTCTCAGTGAAGGTGTAGGACGGAAACTCCATGTTTCCATTAGATTAAACTCAACAGTTCGTCCCATATATATAGTAACGTGACTATGTGTTCATTGAGAATAACATAAAAAAGGCAAGAAATATTTTGTAGGATGTATTACAAACGCAAAACAAAAAAATCTTATTCAATATATGTGTCCGCTTTGGAATTAATCACGACCTTTAAATGTTCAGGGTACGCTTCAATTGAGGCCCGCGAGGTTTGTCAAGAAGAATTTTTTTCCATGCTCGCTCCAGTAATGCTTTCAGGGTTACCATGATGTACTGATGGACAGGGGCCTTCTTATCAATAATAAGCCAGCACACAGAAGTCCACAGGGTTCGGCTCAGCGTAGTTCACCGGCAACTCTTCAGCAGGAATGAAGTCGGGCATTAGAGCGGGACACCATCGCTTTAGTGTTGATGTGCTCGTTGGTAGTTGTGCTGGGACACCGTCTTGCTGCAAAGTGCTAGACAGACGAACCTCTACGATATATTAAGGTATGTGATACGGCCGCTCTTCGTGCCTTTTTGTCGCAAAAGGAAGAGGAACGCGTCCAGTGGTGGTTATGCCAGCTCAAACCATGACAGACGCCGCTATGGAGTTTCGTAAAACAGTCCAACTGGCTGCATCAGCAAGCTCTGGCCTCCCAATACGCAACGAAGACTTCCGTGTGTTCTGACTGGCCTCTACCACGAAGATTTTCTCATCAGTGAAAGCAGTTACCAAGTGTTCTTCATTCCCGGCCCTGTGCCAAGAGCAGCCAGAATTTCCCTTTCTACCGTTCCTTTACGCTTCCGTCAATCCACGTCTTCTCAGGAAATTTAAAGGAATACGTTGAGGTCTCCTCGCACGGCTATTTTCATTGTTGTCGCAAATACATTCAGTTCCAAAGCCAGCCTTCTGATGCTTCTTCGTGGCTGGCATCGGATTCTCTTTCTCATAATTCTATTAACGTGTGCAGTGGCCACAGTGACAGGATGGTCACCGCGGGTAATGTTTGAGAGCCCAGTGGACCATATTGCGGTGAATTTTCAGAAACATGGCGATCCCGGAAGGAGGGTGTCCAGCCTCGGTTCATGACAAAATTTATTTATTTATTTATTTAAAAATACCTCACAGGCGCCATGTTGGAGTATTAAGTGAGGGGAACTAGAGAATATTGTTCAACAAGAGCACGAAAACAAACAAAATAAATTCAAGAACCAGGTGATATACAATAGTAAAATGTAGTAGATACGGTGTAACGTTGTAATAATACCATACTTAGCAGGTTTTACACAAACTTGAGTGGGCCTACATGCTATCCCTATAAAATCGATAAACATGATTTCAAGTGATCATATGGTTAGGAAAAACAGTCATAGGTGGTTAGTATTTTATTTCTATATGCCGCATGGTCATGGATACTGATATCATATTGACCAATTGTACGTGGAAGCGTAGATGTGTTAAAGGCTTGCGTACGACCGGAAAGACGAGTAAAACTACGTTGATTATGAAGCCTCCAGATATGCGATGAGGTTTTGATAGTGGTAAGGTATTTGCGTGCGCGCTGTAGACTATCTTATGCAATAAACAGAGAGTGACCATCTTGCTACGTGATACCAAGGATGATAGTGATAATGAATTCTTCATGTTAGTCACACTAGAGTGTCGGTTATAGTCCCGCGCGATGAAACGTGCAGCACGGTTCTGCAAAGATTCCAGTAAGTTGAGTAGAGAGACTTCGTGACGTAACCAGATGGATGACGCATACTCGAGTTGTGGACGAACAAATGTTTGGCATGTTAGTTTCCGTTTTATGGAAGGTGCCGCATGAAGATTACGTTTCAAGTATCCTAGTGTGCGTGATGCCGCGACAGTACTTTTTTGAATCTATGTTGACCAAGAAAGATTAGAAGAGAAGTTAATACCAAGGTATCTGTAGTTGGGCGTTACCAATATAGAGTTATTGTTAAGAGAGTACGTGTAAGTCTAGTTTGACTGCTTTCGGCTCAACGTCATTAGTTTGCATTTGTCAGTGTTTACTGTTACTTGCTACTGCGAGCACCAGAAAGCGATATCGTCAAGATACTGTTGTAGTACCAGGTGATCTGCGTGAGTCACAATTTTATGGTATATTATGCAAGCCTCTGCAAACAAACATATGCTAGATGTTACATGAGATGGAAGGCCATTAATGCATGTAATAAATAATAACGGACCCAGGATGCTACATTGAAAAACACCAGAAGTAACGTCAGATAACGTAGATGAGGTGTTATGAACCCAAGTAAACTGCTTGCGTGAGGATAAAATGTTACGGAGCCAAGATATCGCTAAAAATCAATGTTAAGGGACTACAGTGTAGTAATTAAACGCAATGTGCTACACGATCAAAAGCTTTAGAAAAATTGACATAAATGCAGTGCGTGTATATGTTACGTTCCACATTAGAAAATAGGTCACGGGTGAATTCTAGTAGCTGGGTTTCACACAAGGCTTTTATAAAACCGTGCTGTTGGTGAAAAAATTAATGGCTATTTTCCAGATGTTGCGCAGTGTTATATGCAATTATGTGTTCAAGTATTTTGCAAGGGATACTAGTCAGGGATATGGGGCGATAGTTATTTACATTACTGTTATTTCTAGATTTGAAGATGGGTATCACTGTTGCCAATGTTCCAATCGTGTGGAAGTGTACCAGTAGATAATAACTGAGTGAAGATATGGTGAAGGATTAAACTGCAAGTGATTACTGTTATGTCCTCAATACCGGAGCTTGTGGATACTTTGGGTTTCGTTATAGCGGAAGCGATCCCTTCCACGGTTAACTCATGCGATTAATATACCTATAATTGACGTCAGTAATACTAGGAATATCTGAGCAGTCTTCCTTCGTGAATACGGGTATAAAGTGCTTGTTTAAGATATCGCCGCATTTTTCTTCTTGAATCCAACTAGCGGTTTCATCCTGTAGTGCTAAATTAGTCGGAGAGATTGCCGGGGAAGTGGCACGCCAGACTTTTTAGGGATTGCTAGTCATTAGGGATTGTAAGTCATGCGAAAGAAACTTATGCTTAACTTTACGAACCACACTACAATATGCGGTTTCGCAGTATTTTTGTTTTAACCAAGATGCAGGAGTGTTCAGTCGTTTAGGTGTTTTACACAAGCGTTTCTTTTTATTTTGTAGAGTTCGAAAAGATCTATGAAACCGTGGTTTAGGTATGGTAAGTCGGAATGAAATTAAAAGTACATGTGAGTGCAGTAGTGTCAATAACTTGTGTTTGGAAATCGTCCAGTTTTCGTCGACGGTAGGGGAGGAAAAAGTAGGAATAAATGTATCGCAGAATGTATCAAGAGTAGAGTTAATGGCAGTACAGTCGGCTTTCTTATTATTGAAGATGCGCTAAGGCGTAAAAGCTTGTGAGTGTGATGGGAGGATAATAGTTAGGTTTAAGATTTTGTGAACCCTGAATCCATCAATGGCAGTAACAGCGCTGGTAACCTAGGGATTTGACGCGAGAAAAAGATCGAGGGTGTTAGTTCCTCGGGTGCGTTGGTCGGCTAATTTTACTAATAAAAAATCGACGGTGAATTTATTGAATTCAGTGGAAGAGCAAGGGGTGGAAGCTAAGGAGGGTCAGTAAATGTCATTGTAGATAAAATCACCCATTAAGAATATATTTGCTCTAGGAAATTTCGCTGAAATAGCGTCAAGAATGTCGCGCCGATCGGAAATGAAGGAAGGAGAACTGTCTGGTGGTCTGTAAATACACTAATTGATGACGTGATGCGGACCCATATAATCTCCAATTGACTGGGAATGTCTACAACAAATGCTGTTATGTAATCTTTAACGGCGGTTAAAGCACCAACTCCTTTTTTTTACCGTCGCAATTTTTGCGGTAGACAACGTAATCGTTAGTGCCAGGAATAATCTGTGTCTGAAATGCCCAAATGATGCGAAGTTTTCCTCAGAGTTAGTATTTCGCATCCGCAGTTTTTCAGGTAGAATTTAAGTTCGATACGATTTTATAGAATGCTGCGTATGTTAGTATACTCAAAACATAACTGCGAGGGCTCATCATTCTGACGCTGTGGTTGCAGAAGAACGGTAATATTTGCCGTCTGTTCCCGTGCGAGCTTTCGAATTGACTGAACAACTGCGCATGATATGGCATCGTAAACGTACGTAACATTATCAATTCGCTGTTTATCGACATTTGTATAGCGTGTTTCTGATATCGCGAAATCATGCAAGTTTTTCCTAGCTACTCGCGTCTGCAGGCAAATATCTTCGCGTACCCCAAATTTGGTGCCTTTTAGCTTGAACACATTTTCTAAGATGCGCTGCTTATCCTTGAAAAGTCTGAATTAAGTGATAATCGGTCTGCACTCTACGGCATTGTATATTCTAAGGCAATGCGAGCGTTCGATTTGGGATGTGTCTAAACTTATGCCAAGGTTCTGTAAGCGAAATACTATTACTTTTTTTTTGCTGCAGACGACCGGATTTCGTCATGTACGTCTGGTAAATCGAAAAAAAGAACCTCTAAATTTGAGCGCAGAAGTCAGTTCTCGGTATCATCACAGCGCGTTTCGATAGTTTTAAGTTTATTACTCCTGCAAAGAACATACTCGGGTGACCCTACCGATGAATTATGTTGGCTCTTCTTTATTGCCTCGGTGTCGACCTCGAGTGCACGAAGTCGGATTGCCAATTGTCGTAGGCCTAGCTCCACAGATGCTTGACAGTTTTCTTAGGCGCGAAGATCTTTCCGAATGTCATCCTGACCTGATTCAATTCTTTGAACGGTAGCTAGGACAGTCGCCAGCACCCAGCCAGTGTCTGGACTGAAGATTTGGCTCAGTATTGCCGGAGAGCGGCAAGAGCATAGCAGCAAAAAACGCTGCGACATTCGCTTTACAAGTGATCACACTAGTAAACATCTACCGTTGCCGGTCAATGTGATCCAGTGCGTGCCATTTACCGAACAGCAAATAAAAGCAGCATGAAACATGGCAGAAATACCGAAGAAAATTAAAGAAATGCTTGACAAAACGATGTGGGGAATATTTAAAAGATCATCGGCACAATTACCAATAAAAGTGTGAGACAATAATTATGGCGCACCCTCTATAACTAGAATGCACCATGGCTGCTCTACATATGTTTGTATCATTCTCTGACACTTTTTGATTGTATGAGGTGGCAAGGCTATTTAAACGGTCGCAAACACTCATTTTCTTTCTCCGTACACTCTATTTTTTCCCCGAAATTCAAATGAAGATGAACTGAATTTAAGTAGCATGTGTTATCGCGCTCCTCTTCTGTCGGAACGCTGCCGCCACAGAGCTAATCGAACCCGTGACCGTGTGCTCAGCACCACAACGCCAGAACCACTGAGCCACGATGACGGGGCACACTAATTCACGCACGTAATAAAAGCTCGCAAATTAGGGCTCTGGAAGAAGGGTCAAATAGTAAAAAAAAGAAATAACACTAAAGCGCAAATAACTTGCAACCAACAGCAGTCTTCGTTGCTCTTTTTTTCTTGACAAGAGCTTTTTTCTGTGTGCACATTTCGCGAATTTCTCCTACTGAAAGGTCTTATATGGTGTGTAAAATACAGTACAACAGTCGGCGTCGATTTCCTCATAAGAAATGGTTCTGACAAAAGGAGCGAGAGGTGAAATCACTGTATATAATGTGATAACCCCGTCTTTTTTCGGGAAGATGCACCTCTCTTCTTCGTAATTCATGCTTGCACAGCTCGAACGTAAGAAATCTTCGTTAAGCGCAAGCGTGCGTAGGCCCTCTGTGATTACGCACCACCAATCATCGACGTGAACGACGTTAAAAGATTCAGGCTAGCACCATCAAGGCAGAAAAATTATGGAGAATCGTTAAAAAGAAACATATGCGTGCGAGGCCGCCCCCTACGCGTACTTGTCCCCAATTTTGGCTCGAAAAGCTATGCAAGCGAAAGAAACGCTTGTTCTTACTGTTTCATCGTTCGATAACGTAATTCTATGAGAGTAATGAAATGCCTTAGCGCGACCTCGCAGTTAATACTGCAAGGGAAAGTAAACCTTGACGTGACGGCTACAATGCGTTTGCCTTGTAGCTTTTCTTCTTCCAATGTCCCCTTTTCCGATTCCGTTCATGCGCTAACAGCTTTCCTGCCCGTTTGTTCTTTTTTTTCTCTGTAGAAGTAGGACACCAGAAACAAAACCGAATGTTACTACGATAATTATTATGCTGGTTTTCCCTGCAATGTGTTTGGTTTTCTTTTATGTGTGGATGTGTGGAGGTATGAGAATATTTGAAATTTCGAATGCGAATAAAGACTAAGTACTATTCGATTCGTATTTGATTCAAGAATTAGCTGTTCGAAATTGTCAAACGTTCTTTGTGGTACAAAGTAAGAGACTGCGACATATTTGAGTATACAGGGTGAAATATCGGCGCAAGTGGTCACTGTTCCCGATCACTCTGCTGCTGGAGAGCAGCGACTAATGCGAAAGAGTTCCACTTCTTCAGCGACCGCCTTGGGCTGAAAACTTCAATTTTGGCATTCAATAGGGATGCCTCACTTCAGACTCCCTATATGTTCACAATTTTGTGGTTGCAATAGATTTAAGGAAATATATCCAGCCCGTCTCACCATGTTTGAATTCGTTTAAAGGACAAGCGGTACTGCTTTATTATACTTACCTCCTTTAACAATCACAGCACTCTTCGTGCATCAAGTCACGTGTTGTTTTTTGTTTCACTAAAGTTATTGCCATGAGGCACGAGATACAATTGCAGTGGCTCGACTATCGCTTCCAGAGCCGGTGAAGAAGAAGACGGCTCACGTGCACGTAGTGTGAGACGAAAACACGCCGGCGCTTTCTAAATTTATTTACTTAACACATGTGCCAAATCTGCCCGACTCGTGGGCAATTCCCATGAATGTGTGTGTTCCAAAAACTTTAACGTCATCCTAATCATCGTCAACATGCTAGCGCGTTGGACCTGAGCCGCCACGATAATGGCTGCTCCAGAAATCCCGTGGCACCATGGCTGGCCGGCCTAAAACCTTTTCGCGCTGCCTCCCACAAATTGGTGACACCGGATGACCTGGCCCAGTCATGCCAGCGTCAACGCACCAACTCTACCAAGGCGAGTCACGTCACATGGTCCACCAGACATCTCGCGGTTGTAAGGTGTCCCGGAATTCTACATCGACATGCCGGATATCTCGTTCATCCAGCTGGACATCCACTTCCGTATCAACAAGGTTTGGGCTCCAGTTGCGTTCCAGGCTCCGGCTGTGGCAACCCAACGGTAACGACTTCTAGGAGGACTGGCGGGCAGTTGTCCTTGTTCACTGCGCCACCTCGAACACTCAGTCACAGCTGATCGCGCCATTTGAACCATCGCGTCATTACGTGTCTTGTCGTCCCACACCGCCTGCGTCCCCCCGTGCCAGTCATCAGCATGCACCGGCCCCAGCATCAAACCTCTGCGAGGACATTGAATCTCCTTCCCATCTCAAAGGCAGCTGTGCGACAGCTCCTCCAAGGAATGCACTGGGCCAACCGTAAGCGCTTTCGGCTATTTCACTGCCCGCTGCTCTGCTTTCTTGGACGTTCCCGCAGGCTGTCAGTTTTCTGTTTGGAGGCACCTCACTCATCACCGATTTAGGAGTTCCCCGAACGGCTCTACTAGGCGCAAATTTCCTTTTCGAAGACACGACGACGGCACAAGAACAACATTGGCGATGCCCTTCCGTGGCCACCGTAACTCTGATGCTGTCGGTATTCGAGACTTCGCCACATGCAGCAGCGGCGAGCGTTCCGATGTTCTGCATTCGCAGCTTCTGTAGATGCATGGCCTACCGAAGTTTTGCAGGCGCAGCTCTGCCATCTGGTTTCATCAACTCGAGAATCACTTCTATTTCAACAGCGTGACTGACCAACACGTGCACTATCTCTACGCTAGTCCCGAGCTGCCAGAAAGTCTACTGCATATCATATTTACTGCTGATATAGGTGAGGACAGGGGAATAGAACACAAAACGACGACATAGGCGGTAAACGGCAACTAGGCCAAACTCAAGTTCTTCTAATGCCAGGCGGTCGTCTTTCAGAGCTCCGACTTCTACCAAGCCCACGCATCTACGAGAAGCAAGTCGTGGTTTTGCACTACGGCATCACTGTTGCTGCACCTCGCTCACGACCTAAGTTACCGGTACACAATTATTGGAGACGAGCTTTGAGTATCTCAGCTATGAAGGCGAACATGTATTTTCGTTTATCGTTTTGAAGCGGTTCCCAGTACTCACTGCGAACTACTTGAAGACGCCTGCTGGCTTCCTTGTTGCGACATTTTACTCAATATTTCGACTAGGTGTCTCACTTAAAGGTTTTCTCAACAAGTCCTGCCTGGGCGTCATGTTTGCTTGTAGTTCTGCTGTGCTTAAATACATGCACGTCTGTGAGAGAAGACATTGCATTCAAGCGCCGCAAAAGAGGCGCTAAAGAGAGACCCGCTTAGTGTTTCATGTGTCTTTGCTGGGCTTGAACTGCTCTTCCCTTTGACCCGCCATCATGTTCATGAGTATGTACATAGGCAGGAAAATTCATTAGTGCTTGCTTCCGGAACGGGTGTACAGAGTTTGTAGAGAGGCGAGTCAGTTTCACACGCGAGCCTGTTTGTTTTCGGCGCGATTCATTTTTGCTGTAAAACACGGTGCGCTTGTGAGCGTGGGTGTTTCCTTAATGAGGAGCCGCTGTTTGGGGCGATGCAAAGCGCAAGGTGAATACGGAAGCAGAAGTGTCGACAACACAGGGTCCGTGTGTTTTGGAAGCGGCCTAAATGGCGGCGCAGCGATTCCGTATATAGTCTCCATGTTGTGTATGGCATGCGCGGAAACAAATAACGACGATTTACGGTGCGCACTTAGAGTAACAGGGAGAGGACGCTATTACCGTGCTACATTATTGAGGTGACAGCTGTCGTGCCTGTGCTTGTGCTATATGTATATGGTGCCGCTAACAATTCTGTTTATATATGCTAAACTGCACTGTTCTTTATTTTGAGCGCAGGATTTTCTTTTTGTTTTGTTTTTAATTGACATGTCATGTCCGTAGGGATGAAAAATTCTTTTTGGTGTCTTCACTGTCCGGCTTTGCTCGACAGGAAAAACAGGAGGGACAGTTTACAGGAGCAGAATGGCTAAACGTGATGCGCCGTTCTTTGCTGAACATCTGCCACTGAAGAACTCTCGTGTCTGGCTAAAAGTGCAGTGACCTTCACAACAGCGTCTTTGCATGCGCGACAGCTCATTTCTGGATGTCCAGTGAACAAACCACGGGCTTAGGTGGCTGTGCTGTCACATAATTAAAGGGTGAAATGCTTTTAAATGAGACAAAGTAGCGTCGCCTACAATTACAGCGAAATGGAAACGACTTAGCGTTCCAGACGACGCAACTTTACGGCCATGGGCCACTATCGCGAACGTTTCTGTTGCTTCTCTCCTGATGTGCTGGGTGATCTTGTAGTGGGGTGTGTAGAAGACCGTTAATTTAGACAATTTCTTTCCACAGCTATATAGTTTGCCCATACAGCCACTTTCGTACAGTGCGTTGTCACTGTCACCAAATGTGGCAGGCGAACTTCTTGTATGAGCATTGCCTCACATATTTTTTTGTTCCTGTTGTTTTTTGTTTGCTTTATGGAGCTCCCTTCGTCTTCGGTAACTGATAAAATGGAATACTCAGTACTTAATAACCAGGCGGGGTGTGGGCTGTTGATCGAAGCAGCATTGCGAGCCATAAGTTGACACACACGCCTAAGCACAAACATGCACACGTACGCGCGCAAGCTCCTTCGTCAGGCGTGATTATCAACTCCATTGCCATGCTTGACCGGCAGCTAAACGGTAGGGATAATTGGCTTCAAAAGCAAATCAAACGTATCCATCAAGATTCCAAGCATTATTTAGTGCGAGTCGGGTTGCTGTAGGCAATGTTTCTCATTATGGGCTTTTTCCGAGCAATCTTGGAGGAAAAGCGATGGAGCCACTTTGCACAGTGAGGCTATTGGGTAAGTTGGAGCCGGGCCGTCCTTCGCGCACGTTCTTTCGACGAGGAGGTTCGCAGCCCCAAGGCGTCACACAATTGACTCGTGATCTATGGCTCTGCCCTGAACAGCTTCGGCACTGCGGACTTACTTTTGGAAAAACACACTACTTGTTTGCCGGATCACTGGCATCCTTTAGTGGCAAACACGTTCAAAATGTATGATCAAGACCACTACGCCACCATCGGATACTTTGTCCACAGGGTATTCACTTCACGGCATTGCTGATCTCGCACGTTCGCGTTAGAAGAGGGGAAATCAGAATCGTTGGTGTCAACGGAAACTGAGTTTACTCATGGGAATATTTTTTTTTTTGAAAGCCAAGCGATGCAATAAAGCCAGAGTCCTTCTACCGATCATGGCAGGTAGAATGTTTTAGATAACAATTATGCAAGTCACTTATAGTTTTCTGGATTCTCGCTGCATGGAGCTGTACGCGAAAAATGAAAGTACCACCGTAATGCCGCGGACTTTTTAAATCATTGGGAATGATTTGTAGCCTAACGTTTTCATATTTTTCTTGCCACCGAAAGGCACGAGCGCGTCTCTCTCTCAAAAGCGACTCTCACTATAATTACCGGTCCACAAAAGGTTCACAATGTCCAAAAAAGAAACAAAAGTTGAGACAAAGTGCTGCAGACGACGAGAGAAGCGCGCACACACACACACACACGTACACAAAAATTGCTTCGTATTGAGGAAGTGTTGAAATGTTCACTCTGCTCCATGCTAGGTATCTGCCGCGGAAAAGCCACTTGCACTAGGAAAGCTTGATTCGATTTATGTAAGATACTATACGTTAGAATGATGATTACATGGCTTCTGTCACAAATTTTACCGTCTGCCACGAGAAAGAAGAAATTAAAGTGCATATTTAGTGCTGCTCCGGTATGAATATATGCCACCAGAATTTATTGCTGGGACCTTCTGGATGAAACAAACCATTAGTAAGCTTGAAGTATATAAGAAAGCAATAACAAATAGCGGTTTTCAGAAAGCACAAATTGCATATGATCCGACGCAGTAGCTGTTCTTAAAATGCAAGTTGCATTGAGCAATGTTTCTTTTATGATCCGAAATTGCAGGTTTTCAGCAGGCAAGCGGAATAGGTAAAGGTGGTGGTGTTGCAGCAAGCAGAGTTAGCCTGACGTGCCTCGCCAGCAATTGTTTCAATTCAGCATCTCTCACGTTATTGGTGCAGGTGTACCAACCAACGTCGATCAATTCACTGTCACCGAAGAACGCAATCAACAAATGTATAGTTCTTTTACTTTTTATTCCAAGCCCTAGAGGAAACACTACGTCTTAAAAGTTCGCGTGTGGAAAATCTTGGACGCACGCTTCATGAAAGAGAGAACCAGAATAACCAGCGCACCAGGAGGTCTCGTGACCTGACGTAGGACGTGGAATTTATAAATCCTTGAAGTGTTGGGGATATTCCTTCGGTAACCTTACTGCCAAAGTTTCTCATGTTAGAGCTTGTCATGGTAGCTTGTCATGAATGAGGCACAGCAGGGAAAACGTTATAATTATGCATCGATAGGCAGGTTGAGAAAGGCTGTAAAATATGTAGGCGTCTTCGTGAGGTCTTTTGTATTCACGCTAGCCAACAAAGATACCGCACCAATTGGTGCTTGGTTGCATGACGGAACATTGACGCGAAATTCCACGGTGCCCGCTTCGATGTTGCAAAAGTTCTAGACGGACACATTATGAATATTTTTTTATTGATCGAGGTAAGTTCCTTGTTCTATTTTACAATATAGAGGAGGTGACAAATACACGCGTTGATAAGCCAATGGGCTACAATTGCCGGTAATTTAGTTTATTTGTTTCATATGCAGAAGGCTGCGAAGTCTAAAAACAGTAGCCTTCAAAATTTGTTCTCCAATAAACCTGCGAGAAAACTTGTCGACCACAATGCGTTGCTGAAGTCTAGCGCTTGTGTTGCGTGGCTTGACTTTTACCTCGTCTTCGCCGCATTGCTAAATTTACTATGAATACGTATGATGCCCATACTCCCTCCTCCCCTTGTAGAACAAGTTTAGCTATCATTGATACAGGAGGAATAATGCGTAAGGATGCTTGCGGTGTCGTCCATCGTTTTTATTGATAATGTAGAACGTAAGAAAGCCGTTACGAGTCCCCGGAGGCTGGTAAAAGAATGAAAATAGAAGCATGGTGCAAAAGTTAGTGCTTTCTGAAGAGCACATACCTTTGTATCTTCACTGGGAACGGAATATGCGCTGTCAGTTCTAAATGAAAACCTGCTTGTGCACAGAAAACGGAATGAAGGCACTGTGTTTTTCAATATATTTAGTAAACATGCCCGACGTGGAAAAGCACCATAGCGGTAAAGGCGTTCAAGCCGCTCGAATACGTTCTACGCTACTTCAAAGCTCCTCTCCTAGTACTACAACTTAGGAGGATTATGTAATCTGCCAAAAAAAATGGTAATCACTTTACAAAATTTTTTGAGCAGGCACGGTTTATAATATAGCGCTTCCGACCGCATGATAATTGAAGCATGAATTCTAAGGCATATTTGTCATGCATTTCTTTTTGTTCGTTCCACGTTTAACTCGAGAGACCTTACAAGGCATAGCACAATATCTGGATAACATGGCAATAATATTACTAATTGTGCTAATAATATTACCATTTTTGCTAATAATATTGCTAATTTGCTAAAATTGAGGACAATTACATAATACTTATAGAGCAGCACTATGCTTGCTTTGGCGTTATTATTATGCCTCAAGTCATAGAACACAATTAAACGTTTAAGTTTCCCTTGACAATTTTGACACCTCACTGGACAAAGCATGCATAAAATGTCTTCAAAACGTGTTTTGCCTGCACGTCATTTCACTTAGGTGGAAAAGCTGTCTACATCAAGAAATATAAAAAAGAAAAAGACAACAAAACAGGCTTTATAGACCATTTGAAATTTGGATCACTTAAGAATTTTGGGCATAATTTTTTTAGTTAAACACATCGTTTGCCCGGAAAGAAGATATTGCTCTCTACACTTTAGTTTAAGGCAAGTTTCAAATTGTCAATTAAGGAAGAGGAGTCACTTGTTAAATATTATGCCTTCTAAAAAGTACACCGTGATACGCGATGTTGGTGTGCCGTGCGAACTTCAACGATTAACAAGGGTTTATCAAAGGAACAAACAAAATTTTTTTGCGGATTCGAAGCCCTGAACAAGGCGTCTGGAGTTGCTTGTTTAGAGAGAATGTGTGGACCTAATAGAGACGCCAGTCGAGCCGACAAGGCAACCCGCTGAAGTTCATTATATTGATCGCGTTGGCCTAGTTGTACACTCAGTGGCAGCGAGACGCAGAAACAGGAAGCTCTTGCTTTTATCTAATAGGCCGTAAACGAGAAAGCGGCATTCAATTTGCTCTGAACACTTTCGATGCTGTTCACGCGCCACTCAGCAGGATCCATAAACGCTAACAACTTCGCCAATCACTATGCTTCTCATTTTCTCTTTTTATGTTCCGACATCTCGTTCTTGCCACGTACTTGAGAGTCTTCTGTCACCCTCACATATACAAGAGAAAAAGAAATGAAGAAGCAAGAAAGAGAAAAAGAAACGTCTTTGCACACGGCGTGAATGCGTCTGCACCATGTCACTGCCAGCAATGACAAAAAAACAATATCTAAGATTACCACAGAAAGTAAATGAGATGACATCAACAATAGTGTAGTAGAAACTTATCTAGAAGGAGTAAAAGAACTCGAGAGGAAACATCAAACCGGAGATTGCTTAATCGCAAGATTGACGCCTCAAGTTCAAACTCTGCCCTGACAAATAAAACAAATGATTCCCTCCATGCGCGATAACGGTGGATGGAGGGAAAACGGGATCCAGGAGCTTCCGTATTCTTCAATATCGATGTAAGTATTGTGGTTTCCTATGTAGTAGCGAAAATAAACAGCTGGTATGTAATAACGCTGTTTTTGGAATATTCATACAGATGCGGTGTGCTTTGGTTTATAAAACACCAATTTATTTTTCTGTGGTATCTTACTATTCACGCTAAACGTGAATTTTAAACCCGTATTCAATGTGAAACCAAATTAGCCGGGACACACTACCAAAGTGCCTTCTATTCACCTACATATACAATTGATTATAAGCGCTATCCTTTCTTACCTAGTTTCTTCCTGATTGTATGCGTGTGGCAACACTTTCATTTTTCTATTGTTCTTTTACTTTGATCATCCAAATCTTAGCTAAAACATGCGACCTCTAGCCGAACGGTGTTTTCTTAACGAGCCAAAAGAAAAAAGTGCGAAAAGCAACATCACGTTGAACCGAGAGCCCGTAAACTATCAGGGATGTCCACCCTCCAAGGAAAATAAAATAAATAATAATGCAGCCAGCAACTACCAGCCATATTTAAGGAGCACGTGCGGGCCATGTGTTCCTGCATTTTATTTTTCGTCGCTCCTGAGATGTCACGCCATCGAATATATGACGCCGTATCCCGAAGCAATTTTTCCAACCGAGCATTCCCACCTGTATACGTAGCTCCGACACCGTCTCGGAGGAAATACTACACGGGATAGATTAAAGCGTCGCCCTAATAGCGGCGTCGAGACGTAATACAATCATGAGTTCATATAAAACGGACGCATCGCCCAGTGATTCTCAGTTACATTAGTAATGGCCATCCTCTTTACTATCCCCCATCAAAAAATAACGCCGCGTTTCGAGTGCTCTGAACGTTTCCTGATAAATTACAGCAATGCTACGAAAAGAAGGACATGTTAGCGTCGACAATTAGAAAAAGGCAAGGCCCTTAGATGGGAAATCATGCTCGAGTTCCGGAACCCTGACAAGATAACTGCATGTCGTTAGGAGTTGCTAATGTCTTGTGCTCCCGCACACCGAACGCTTCCGGTCCGTTTGAGATACGGATTCTTTCTTCTCTAACTTTTTCTATGGCCTTGAATGCATTACGACAGGTGAGTGTGTAGGCTGTACCTCGCTTCTCAACTTCGTAATACGTATAGGATGACACATGCCTTTTGGGAAGTGCCATGGTCATCAGATAATACACTTTTTATGAAAATGAACTATTTATTTCTAGGATGTACGTTTATCTTTATACTTCTCTTCACTACATTCGTGCGAAAATACAGAAGGGAAGTAGTCATTCACTGGTTTTGAGACACAATAATTAAATTGTGCTTCATATATGGTAGCAGCAAATAATGACAGGTACTTTTTGCACAATTCCTTACATGAGATGAATTAGCCGTAAGCAGGCTACATCAAAATTGTCTATCCTTAACCAGCTAATCCTGCTAAACATAAAGACTTCCACAAAGAAAGAAAGGAACACACGGTTAGTACCGCTCTCAGGTTTGTTAATATACACGTCCTGAAATTTCTTGGTGGTGCTAACGGAAATAAAAAATTGACGTAAAATAATGGCTCTCTCATTGCATCATGAACCATTCTACTGGTAACGGGATTGTATTCGGGTTACATCGTCACCATTTAAGGTTGAACCCAGTGACGGAACAAACGTACCAGAACAAGGACAAAATGTACCTCTGGCATACGTAGAAATGCTAGACGTACTATACTCCCGAAATGAAAATCGTCAATTAAGTGATAATTAGTGCGGATACCTTTATTTTCGTCATCTCCAACTGCTGTGACTTCCGCGCGATTTTGGTTCGTGCACTTAGATGAGACTGTATACCATCCTAATTTCCAGCTTCATAGTTGGGTGGCGTGACGCACTGTAAACCCAGTTACGCTCTTGTGATTCCTTAACGATGCAAATCGGTCTATATCTCCTAGTCTCACACCTGTAAAGGGTGTAAGAGTGTGCGTTATAAAGAGAAAGCACCCCAAGTATGCAAATCAGTTTGCAGTGCACTCTGGAGTAACTGCATATATAGGGTATTCTACTTTAAAGTTGCCCTGTAACGTTTCATTTCGTGAGTAGAATACATACTTACAAACATAGCAGACGTTTCTAGCACATTAAGAAACGTAGGTGTGCTAGAAGCTGAATTATCGAGCTAGTTTGAAGGTCCTTTTTATTTACCAATGCTATTTTTTGACCCGTCTAGTTATGGCCTTCCCCTGTTCGTTGGTTCTTACGACTGCTTTCATCCATATATGCCGACCCCCAAAGCCTTGGACTTTTCCCTTTATGGCGATGTGGAATGTTACGATATATCCAGCATTATTTGAAATGAATGCAAGTAATAAGGAACAAGAATTCAGATTTTTCTCTTCTGTGCGTTGACGGTTACGAAGATGTGTGGCCTGTCCATGTCTTGAGTAATGTCGCGCGGATATACGACATTTCAATTGCGCGTGGTTGCATCCACAACAACTAGAATTTCCTTTTGTGTTGCATTCTGGCCTGGTGGTACATCGTGAGCTTTTTACCGTCACACAAGCGTTTCAGTTATATTATTGAAACATGGGGACTGTCGCACCCTTTGTACGTAAGCTTCCGTGGGACAGATGGTGAAAGAGTAAAGACAGCCTAACAGAAACGGTTAAGAAATCTTAATAGGAGAAGCTACATCAAATTTTCTCGCCTACTCAGAGTAATTTTGATTATCTTCATTTCCAAACTGTTGACGTGCGAACGCATAATTCTCGGCGAAGCAAATATTTCATTTGGTTTTGCGATCACCCACATAAGACTCCGAAATGTCATGAATCAGCGTACATATATGTTCAGGTTGGCTTGTTCTGCATGCTGGCGATCTGCTTTTTGTTCGCTTATACGAACTAATAAAATTTAGGGGTGTTCTTAGATTTTAGCTCATCCCTTCGCTGTGTCACTGAGTATTTCACTCACGACGCCATAAATATAATTTTCCACGTGCGAAATATCGCTCTATCGTGGGTCAGGGGCCAAATTTTCTTTCATATTAAGGTTTGCAAGACGCCGTAAGAAAATATGTAGCAGCGATGAAAAGCAACCTTGGACGCAGGGATTTTCTTTTTCGATTAGGCTTACATTTCTGTAGACGCTATCCACTCTAAAGCACCTGTCTAACACAGTTATCCAGCGTTTGGTGAACTTGCTTCTCTCGCCGGCAGTTAATCATTTCTGTGAGTTGCCGTCGGTATCCCTTATACGCCGGAAAGCAGACGATAACACTGAGGTAGACTCGGGAAAAAATACTCAATTTGCTGCCTCGAAGTGAGCGTAGCGGGGAAACGAGTGAGGAGTTCCAGTTTGCCTCCACTCGTCATCCATCATTGGGTGGATCCAAGCCAGCTGCCAGCAGCAGAGCTGCAAACGCCGCTGAGAGACTGAGCGCGAACGAGGCGATTTCAGCCGTGCAGATGCAGGTTCTTCCACACCGACGTTTCTTCGCAGATCGCACCTCCCTCCTCTCTCTTCTACGGTATCGCCCTGTTTTCGCTATTATAATGCTATTGATTGCAACTAAGCACAATACGTCGAAAATGGTTAAAGGAGATATCGCAAAAAAAGTTTTGCCAGTTGAAATACAAAGTGCGTGGTGGGCGTCTGTTGGCACGGTTTATTACGAGTGAATGGTAGTCATAGCGTTGCGGTATGCATAGATCTTGAGTGTCGCGTGACACTGAAAAGGAGAGTCGCCCACATGTCCCCAGAGACACGCGGACGACTCTCTTATGAAAAATCACTTTCGCTATATCGCGCCATATGTCGCCAAATCTGACTCCATCGTACACCAGAATCACCTGTAGCCTGAAACATATGAATTTAAATAACGGTCATCTAAAACGTTTTTCACCAGAAACACGGTGAAAAGAAAAAGCACGACTCTGAGATTTGTAATGCTTGTAATGCATTTCTTACACTGTTATCATTTAAGCATGAACTATACCAGATTTTCCATCTGCCTTAATAAGGGAGACTTTGTTTTGTTCAACTGAGGAAAAAAACGGAGAGGGGAAGGTAGGGGAGGGAGGAAAGTTAGCAGAGGAACACTTTTTCTATTGCTGGTTTTATTCGAAAAATTGCACGTGATACGCGTATTTCATGCTAACTCATGATCATCGTCATAATCATCATCAGCAGCAGCAGCCTATTTTATGTCCACTGCACGACTAAGGCATCTCCCTGCAATCTCCAATTACCCCTGCCCTGCGCCAACCGATTCCAACTAGCACCTGAAAAGTTACTAATTTCAACGCCCCATCTAGTTTCCTGCTGTCCTATACTTCGCTTCCCTTCTCTTGGCACCCATTCTGCAACCCTAATGGTGCACCAATTATCTAACCTAGGCATATTACATGTCCTTCCCAGCTCCATTTTTTTTCTATTTATGTCAATCAGAGTACCGGCTATCCCCCTTTGCTCTCTCACCCACAATGCTTTCTTTCTGTTTCTTAACGTTATGTCTAACATTGTTCATTCCATCGCTCTTTTCGTGCTCTTTAACTTGTGCTCAAGGTACTTTATCAGTCTCCAAGTTTGTGCTCCATATGTTAGTAACAGTAAAATGCACTGATTGTACAACTTTCTTTTCAATGATACAGGTAAGCTTCCAGTCAGGATCTGACAATCTCTTCTGTATGCGTTCCAATACATTCCAATACAATATATTCTGTAAATTTGCTTCTCATAATGAGGGTCCCCTGTGACTAACTTAGGTAAACGTACTCCTTCACAGACTGTAGAGGTGGACTGGCGATCCTGGGCTTTTGTTCCCTTGCCTGACTATTGAACATTATCTTTATCTTCAGCGTACTCATCTTCAAACCCCCTCTTACACTCATGTTAGGGTCCACAACCATTTCCCTATGGTGTTGGGCTGCTGAGCACGAGGTCGCGGGATCGAATCCCGGCCACGGCGGCCGCATTTCGATGGGGGCGAAATGCGAAAACACCCGTGTGCTTAGATTTAGGTGCACGTTAAAGAACCCCAGGTGGTCAAAATTTCCGGAGTCCTCCACTACGGCGTGCCTCATAATCAGAAAGTGGTTTTCGCACGTAAAACCCCAAATATTATTATTATTACAACCATTTCTTGTAACTCGTACCTAGCGTTACGGAACAGGGCAATGTCATCTTCAACCGAAAGTTGCTGAGATATTCGCCGTTGATCTGCACTCCTAAGCGTTCCCACTTTAATAGGTTGAATATTTCTTCCAAGCGCGCATTGAATAGCATTGGAGATTTTGTGTCTCCTTGTCTGACCCTTTTCTTTAATGGTATCTTCCTACTTGTGGAGAATAAAGGTAGCTGTGGAATCTGTGTAGATACTTTCCGACATATGTACGTAAGCGTCGTCAAGTCTTTGCTTACGTAATGCCTCTATGACTGCTAGTATCTCTACTGAATCAAATGTATTTTAGTAATCTATGAAAGTCACACAGAGAGGCTGATTGTACTCTCCGAATTTCTCGATTACGTGATTGATGACGTGAATGTGAATAATTGTAGGGTAACCCTTCCTGAAGCCAGCCTTTGCCCTGTGTTGACTGAAGTCCAGTGCTGCCTTTATTCTGTTGTAAAGTATGTTGGCGAATACTTTATTTAATACTGGAAAAAAGCGAATGGGGCCTATAATTTTTCAATTTCTTAAAGTATCCCTTTTTGTTGATTATTATAATCGTGGCATTCTTGCAGTTCTTTGGGACCTTTGAAGTCAATAGACAGTTGATATAAAGGGTCGCCAGTTTTTCAAGCATAGGCTCTCCTAGATATTTGATTAAATTTACTGTTATTTCATGTTCTCCTGCCGCCTTTCCCAGTTTCATGCCTTCCAAGTCGCTTCTAACTTCATCGCTAGTTGCAGAAGGAGCCTCAGTAATCTGTTCATTACCGCTTCGAATGGAGGTATCGTGTGTGCTCTGGGTACTGTACAGGTCAGCATATAATTCTTCCGCTGCTTTTATTATATCTACGAGATTGCTTACGCTATTACCCAGCTTATATTTCGGTGCATACATCTTGGTTTGTCCTATGCCGTGTTTCCGTGTCACTGATTTCATGCTGCGTCCACTTTTTTACTCCTTCCTCAGTCTTTGTCACATTAAAAGTTAGAATATCCTTTTTTTCTCCTTGTTGATCAGCTTTGACAGTTCCGCGAATTCTGTCTGATCTCGCAAAGCTTCTCAGGACCTTGTAATAAAAGTTCTGTCTGTCTGTCTTGAGTTGGTTACTTTCTTTCTTTTTGGTTTCTTTATTAAATCCCTTTTTTCGTGAGAGAGCTTACGTACTGGTAGCCTTGGTGCCTTACCTCCCACATCAATCGATGCTTCTGAAGCCAGCTTAGTGATGGTTTCACTTATTACCTCTATGTCATATTCATTTGTTTGTTCTAAGGCTGCACGATTGTTTACAAGTACCAGCGTCAAATGGTCTGCTTTTACCCTTACAGCCTCTAGCTTTGCTTACTTCTTCCTTACCAATTTTACTCTTTCACTACTCAAATCGAGGAGAATCCCAGACTTCATTTAACTATCATCACTGCGCTTTACCCTACTTAACATTTTTACACCCTACACTACGCCGGAATCGGCAGAAAATTCAAAACATATAAAGTTGAAGTGGAGAAAAATTGTTTATACTTTTCTCCTGTACTTAGGAAGCTTTACCGCATGTGTATGGAGAATCAAACAGAGTGAGCGTCGTGCGCAAAGTTATGTTATTTGCAATGAATGGGAGGAACAATATCATGAGCTTCAGTTGGGCTTAGACTGGCTTACGAGAAATGGTAATGGACGGTTACGCGTCAGTATACATTGTTGTGCCAAAGCAGCCTTTCGTTATATCCTAACATGAAATTTTTCGTATCTTCTTCGTTGCCAAGCAATTCGTTAGGTATTGAGTGTGTCCATTTTACCTATTCTTCATGTGATTTTATTGTTTCTTTCCATTCCTCGAACGGACAATGCGCCTCTGATGTTTTCTTTTTCTCTTCTGTCTTTCTCTTTTCTTCTTGTCGGAATTCAGGATTACTTGCCTTAACAGCTCGTGTTGATTTCGTTTCTATGAAATTGTGATGTATGTTTCTGCCGTGATTCTTAGGGATCGTGTATGCGTTACTCTTCGCCTTCAGTTTTTCATGCATCATATTAATATTCTGCCATGTGTCTTTTTCATATAACATGCGATTTATTAGCAGTGTGCATACTTGTTTTACCCCACTATAATCTCTCGCAGAGGAGGCCATGTAAATAAGAAAATACAGGAACGTTAATCAAAAAGTAAATAAATAAAAAAATACCTAATATAATTATATAACAAGTGTAGTTAGCCATCAAACCATGGCTATGAATTCGTGAACCATCGATTAAAACATGTGCCGATGTGGGAACAGCAGTCTTAAAGAACATTCTTTTTTGCGAGTGCGTAGATGCTGCTCGGTATTGTTCTAATTTGTCCAACGTAAGAAAAACATTCAGTGAGTTTGTTTTTTCATTAGTATAACGAAATGAAATTCGCTTCGTGCAGTGAAGATACCATCGTATGTGCTTGCACAGAGACAAGAAAGCCGCAAGCTTTCAGCCACCTCTAGAACATGCCATGAGCTCTCATTATCAGAAAGAAAAAGAAGCGTCGCACTGGAAACACACTTTGACTAATGCATATTGAATGCGTGTTCGTCAGGAGAGAGGGCCTGCGAGGGGCGGAGGAACGACCTAGTTTGAGTATAGTGCTTCTGCGAGCTTTTCTTTCGTCCTCTATCATGTCAAGAAAGAGGATAAGACTCTATCGATGAAGTAATGATGCTTCCATGTTATAGATTATTCATTCTTGCTTCCTCGCTTCGGAAATTGTCGCGACCTTCCATGCCTAATGGTAAGTTGCATAGCTGAACGCACGCACGGAATTAAGGCTGGCGGACGACATTTACGCGCGGAACGGCTCGACGAAGTCTTTTTATGGCAGAGAGCCAGTGTCTATAGATATATTCGAGAGCAAATTTAAGAGCAAAAACGACGCGCGATGCTTGAAACACGACTGCTTTCTATTACATTTTACACGGTGTCTGCAATGGTTTTATTGTTTTCAATTTATCGAAAGTAGTGGGAGTATCCTTGAAATAAGTACGCCTGAAGGCCTACAGCAACTTTTTATTCTGATGTGCGCGACAATTTCACCCTTCTATTCTTGAAATGCCGCAGGAACTAGAGAAATTTGCAAACAATTCAGAGCCCACCATCCAAGCTTCGCTCTTGCTCTTTAGTGCTTCCTTACGTAAGCGTAACAGAAACTCCTCGATGAAAGAAAACTATTGGCGCTTGAAGCGATTGGGGCGAGATGCGCAATGTCTTTTTAACACGTATATATATGTTGCGAAACTAGAAAGAAACTGAAGCAAGCTTGACGTCTCAGAGTATTGCTCAAGGGTATCATGCATTTTGCATCTGACAATAAGGCAAATCGAATACGCCTCTTTGTCTTTCTATTTTCTTAGAAATGAAGCGGTGATTCTGTATTCACAGGAAATCTTTCTGCGGTAGATACAGTGCGTCAGTAGCCGTGAAGTAAAGATGAAAATGGGACGATAGGGGACCACCCACCAGTCATAAAGTTTCTATGTGTCGGCGCAAGCGTGGATAAAAAGAACGAACATTCATTGGCAATTTAGCGGTGAATGCGCGATAAATGCGTATAATATATATATATATATATATATATATATCACTTACCCGGCTTTCCCCACTTGACATGCACTTTTCTCCACTTTGTCGCTCCTCTAATGCTAACGCTATATAAAAAAACATTATTCATAGTAAGATAATGGAATTACAAAATAACACTTTAGGTTTTATATTTGTGTGTTCGTCATACCGGGGAAGGATGCCTATGCTTCTGATGAAGCAATCTGGTGTGGCTACGTTGACCAAGATTTTAGTGGAGACTATATGCGGGTAATATGCCGTAGGATACGAACGACGACATGTTGCTTCATGATATAACCTAATCTAGTCAATAATTAGTAGCCCGCTTCTAGAGCTAAGTGATTGTTGATGCGTTCTACAGTTACATAGAAATATTTCTTACTAAGTGAGGCTAAACGGAAGTGATCAAAAGGTAACTCCGGCGAGAGTACGATGCAAGTAGACTTGCCCATGCAGTGTTTCATTTACAAGCCTATTTAAACACTACAGGAAAGCTGTATATGGCTAGGGTTCCATGCATTCTTGTTCTCCATGAACAAAACCTATCAATATCCATGGCTTATACCCTCGTAAGCACTCATACCCCTAAACGCAAGCAAATGCTATGACTCATAGGCCTCTAAAGCTTGGCAACAAGCACTCAACCAAGTGAAGTGAACAGTGCTTACATTCATTGCAATCATGCATATAACATATAGAACAGAATGTCGAAAACTGTCATGATCAATGGTTCATACCCCCGTAAGCAAGCAAAAGATGAAATGAAACATAGTCCCGTAAGGTTCATGGCTACTCACTTTGCGTGGGTTAGCTACGATGACACTACCCCTGTGATTGTCGTTGGCGATTTCAATGTGGATGAGTCGGGACCGAAACGGGAGTGGTTAACGTGTTTGGAGTCGCAGAGAGAGAGAGACGAAACCTTATTACCCATTGGTGTGGACTGCAAGCCCGAGCCAGGCACGCCCCCATTGCGCTCAAACATGCGCCAATCCATGTCGCTGCAACACATCTGCAGCCCACGTGGTGGCGGTGCTCTGCCGGTTCGGGTCCGTAGCGTGCTGTGTGGTCTTCCATTTCTCCCACGTGGAGAGCTCGGAGCCCGGCGGGGGAGGATCAGCCGGGCACTCCATAAGAATGTGTGTTAGGGCAGCGGTGAGGTGGGAGTACAAACAGCCAGTTGTGGTGAAGGCACCCGGGTGGATGCGGGATAGTAGATAGGTGGTGGGGAGTATTCGTGTCTGCAGGTGGCGCCACAGGATGTGGTGGAGGAGGTTAAGGGATGAGTGAGGTCGGGGATAGAGAGAGAGAGACAGAAGAAGGGGGAATGGCAGGGTGATTAAACGCATGGGTAGATCCGATTTGTTACCCTACGCGGGGGAGAGAGCGTAGGGCGAGGTAAACAGATAGCAAAGTAGAGAGAAGAAAGAAAGGAGCATAGACATACAACCACAGTCAAATAGTGTCACCGTATACCGGCATCACACAACACAGTAGCACTTGCAGTACTACAAACCTCTGCTCAGGCTACAGCCGCTTGTCCAATTCTGTTGCCCTTAAAAAGTGCAACAGTGCCCTCGTCGCCCTCCGCTGCGACAGTTTCTGATTTCGGCATGCTAAAATAAGTGTAGAGCTGGCGCTCGACCCTGTTGCCTGCGTCAGCTCGCTGAAGGTATGCATGTGCTCTCGCTAGTCGTCCTGGTCCGTTGCCGCCGCCGCCATGCTTATTAGTCCTCGGGTGTGGACATTGGCAGCCTCGTTACTAGGGTTTCCCGAGTGCGCAGATACGCTGATCAGCTCCGCCTGGCGGGGTAGTTCTGCGTGAAGGAACTGTAAAATGGAATAGTCAGTGTCGTGGATCCTGCCTCTAGCAAAATTTAGCATTGCGGTTTTGGAGTGCGAGAGGATGTACCGCGGTTCAGTGTGGGCAATGGCAGTGCCTATTGCTATCTCTTCTGCTGATTCTGAAGTGGGGGTAGTTTGGAGGGGGGCGGAGATGAGCGGATAGCCCGTGTGGTCCACAATCTCCATGGCAGTAGTCGGGCCCGCGCAAGCCTCGTCCGACCATACGGCGTGCTTCTCGGACTCGTAGTATTTGTGGAGGGCGCGTGCGCGGGTCGCTCTGCGTGCAACGTGGTAGTCGGGGTGTCTGTTGCATGGGAGAGGCTTGGTGAGGTGGTTGAAGAGTAGGTAGGCGCGTTGGGAGGGGGAGGAGCTGGAGTTGATTGGCGAATATTCGTATATGAAGTCTATCTAGTATGTGTCGGCCTGTAGGGATATTAGTGAGCTTTAGGTATTGAGCCTGTCGGTTGGCTACAACGAACTCGTGTGAGGTTTTGTGAAGTCCTATAGCTCTAGGAGTTTAAAGATTTGTGTGTAGAACAAACCTATAAACAGATATATTGCCTGCGATGCCACACCGATCGGGTTCAACCAACCAACCAGCGGCGTACGTACATCGATTTGACATTATCAAAGAATGTGTTTGCAGTTTCGAGTCAAATAATGACCACCGATCAAAACTATAAATGTGCGTGCGTACCTTTTCGTCACGTTGACCACACATGAAGACAATAAATGAGTGGAATGGCTCATGAATTGTTTAGTTACCAGACAGGTTCATTTATTTCTAGTAGTAAGTACTCTGTGCAGAAAAAAACAGCAGTGCATGCCGATTTGTCAAGGGGCAGACTTATTTTTATTTCTCTGTTTCAACAGCACGTTATACGCACAGAATATGTGGACTTTGACTCTCATATTAGAGTGCAGAACAATTAAAATCAAATTATGGAGATTGCGTACCAAAACCACAATCTGATTATGAAGGATGCCGTAGTAGGAGATTCCCGAATAATTTTTAACACTTGTGATTCTTTAACGTGCACCCAATTCACGGCATGCTGGCTTTTTTTGCAATGCAGCATCACCGAAATACTGCCGCCGCTGCCGAAGTTTGATCCCGTGATCTCGCGGTTACCAGCACAACGTCACAGGCGCTAATCCACTATGGTGGGTTAAAGTTCAGACCAACACTTATAATGCACAAGGGAATTAATTAAATTATATAAGTTAGGCATCAACTCAAGCTTCTCAGTAAGTTTCTGCCAAGAAAAGCCAAATTCCATCTGTCTAAAATACTGAATTTGGATAAACTTCTACACGCAGCACTGCAGTTGAAATGAGCAGTCAGTAACCGTCTTCGCTGTCATCAACATTTTAATCATCACTTTATTCGAATGAACAACGCCTTGAGCTTCATTACTGACCGAGCATTACCAGTGGTGTCCATAAAGGAATGCTTCAGCACTCCATAACAATAGCAAAAAAAGAAAGAAGTTGATCGGTGGGCGATAATCTAAACGCCGTTAACGTTGTCTGCTTCTCCTCTGATGGGTCTTAAAATGTGCTCCGCACCCGATCAACCGCTCCGAGAGTTCGCAAAGGGAGATTCTTTGTCGATGTCCATGTACTCTTTCCCACTCCTCACACAGATTGCAGCCATCTTCAGACGAGCAGCGGGGACGTGTACGAACTGTGCGCTGTTTTCCTCGCACTCTGTTGTCTGTATCTGATATTGGCTTCGACGAAAGAAACGAGCTCGATGTACTTCCTTGGCCCATTTCGTAAACGAGTTGAATTTCATACTTTTTTCTTTTTCGGCGCATTCTCCCGCCCGCACTTTCATCTCGCAAACCATCCGGCTTTCTTAAAAAGTACCGCCAGCATCACAAAGAACTCAGCGGTTCCGTTTCCTGCTTCGTTCTTCGCTGATTTCTTGTAACTGTCACGCTCGCCAAGCTGCATCGCAATTGCTTTAGCTCGCCTTCCAAGAGCATTCCTTCTTTCTCACTCGTCCTGCCGTGTCCAGACTCCTTGTTCTTTTCGGGGTCAACGTGCCGCCACAGTGCGCATTTTTCTGATGCGCACTGAAAGTCTCGCTGCTGAAAGTTGGTGGGCGTCGTGTGATCAAATGGGTCGGCAGTGCCATTTTCATGTCCACGACCACTGCTACATGAGTTGTGGGAGTTTCATGAATACAGAATTTCCAAGGTTCTTTTTTTTATGGCTCTGCCACCACCGGCAGCCAGCGCGCACGCCTCCTGTTTGAATTTTGAGCACGATTGCTTTCTCTGAAACTCCATATGTTTCTCGCCTTGCTTTTCTACCCAGTGCCCTTTCAACCACCACCTATGTCCCTAATTCTTCACCAGGAACATCGCAGTTTCTGCCTTTTGTGAACAAGAACATCCTTTGACTGCTTTCATCTTTGTGCATCCTTTGTCTGTAAATGACGTGTCATGGAGCTAAATATTTTTCCTGAGTTTCCACGTGATTCAGCGGCCCGAATGTCTTTGTTCACAAACCACATAAATGTGCAAAACACGTTTAGTGAAAGGTACCTGTAGGGCTTATTGTTACATTGCTCTATTCATACCGACGTCAATGGGCCTTTCTTGTGTAATTTTTTCCTTCCTCCTACGGCTTGTGGCGCCTCTGAAGTGTTTTGAGCTTCTTTTTCCTCTTTGTTCAGTTTGACATACCACTGGTGTGCATGGCTGTAAAGCCGGCTGTGCAGTTTTCACTATACTTGCGCAAGCTTTATACCACAGCACTATATAGCACGAAGCAAAGAAAACATTGCTACTTTCTGCCTGCACTGCAAAAACAGTTTCTGCGTGAGGCTAGTTTATTCAGTAAAGGGTGTAACTGAGATTTGCTTTTTAGAGAGGGTCACTAAGTTCTTGAAGAAGAGCATATGCTGAATTCTGAGATTTTAGTTTTGAACACCTAACATTTGAAATATTTCTACTTTGCACGATAGTGTGAAATTTAGTGTTATTACGAGGAACTTGCCACAATGCTTGCTGCTCCATGAAGTAGCTTTTTGCTTTCAAGCAGGAGTACGTACCACCACATAATATAGAAAGAGTCCTAACTAATAATTTGGGCAACGTACTGATGCTGGGATTGGACCACATCATAGCCTATTATAGGCTATAGGCGAGAGTGCTGCATAAATCATTTCCGATTTTTACTGGTCAGCAGAATAGAAATTGTATTATGCCTTATTCATGTAAGTAGAAAACCCAATGTAACTAGATATTTTAAGTATTAATACCCTACTCAGTAATTTAGTCATTTCAAGCATATTCCCGTTTTCACTATTTTGAAGCATGCATTGAAGCAATTTTGACACTTAACGCACTGCAATACTTTCAAAACTTCCCGTCAAAATTTACGTTCAGATAGCGTGGATATAAAGCAGCTTTACGCTTATCGCATCTCATAACTGCAAAAAATTGCACCGGAGCGTCTCCATGCTAAAATATCGATGCACCGGGTTACTGACCTTGCATAGCAAACTGCAGTCGTCAGTGGGAAAAGCGCGCACTCGAGGTGGTTTTCAAATACGAGCGAAGTTAATCCTTCTCGCGGACCCATCAACCAGTTCACTCTCCTGTAGCCATCGTTCGCTTATAGCTACCATCACAAGCATCTACCAATCGCATTGGAAACAGTGACGGCGTTGTGTGCGTTCAAAGCTGTGAGACAATGAAAATTTCCAGGTTGAGAGTCGATGACTAAGGAATCAACGGCCTGGTTGAGCATTAAAGGAATTTTGTTTGTCAGATCAATGCACAACAAACCATGCACCGAAGTGAGCATAAAGGGGAGAGGAGTGTGAAACTTGAACGTTGGTGAAATATTGGCTGACACGCCGACCGACACGTGACATCTGCATTGAATCAATGAACGGATGCCACGTAATGCTTCACCACGGAGCAACGCTACCTGCGCAATGAATTACGGTTTGTCCTCCTTCTCCACAGAAAAGTGCTCCACGCGCATCTGCGAATGTATACTCCTACCAATATCACACGGAATTGTGCGAGTCTGTAAAATAGCTCTGTATAATACGGCGCTTCTGCCGGTGCTATTAGCCACTACAATATTAAGTGGGGCCACTCGCGTGTGAGATCATTTCTTGGACTGTGCTGCCGTGCTGGGCGCGCGAGTCCGCTGCGGGAACGCTATCTGACGCGGCTGATCTGCCGGCCCTCATAGAGTTCCTAAAATGTCGTGGCTCTGTAATCTTTTATTAAAGCGTGCAGAATATGCCAGAACGCTATTCCCTGCAAGATCGAACGAATTCGCTGCCTGATGGGCCGTCGTATTTATACTCGGAGTGGAGTGCCTTTCGAGTCGTCTGCTAGCCACCAGGGCGCAAATGCGTGTGTACGTCATATATCTAGTATCAATATTTCCTGTTCTGTAATTGTGGCACGCTCAGTATAGCTCTTGTGCTTTTATTTTGATGACAATCGGCGACGCTGGGCCTCTGCTGCCATCTTTGCGGTGTAATAAGTTCGGCATTAGCGTGTGTAGCACGGTCACCGACATCTCAATTCTGTTGCCATCCAGCGCATAAGGTACGTCCCTGAAGCTGGTCATCATAACACCGTTGTCTTGAAATTATGTGGTAGCTGCAAAGCGTGAATACAATGCAGTGGAGCTGCATGTAGCGGTTTGCCGCAATGTGGCATTAGGTAAGCCGTCTTATGAGGTCGGGCATGGTTAAAGCCGGGCTTGCTGAAAGACACCATGAACGTGCGTAAACATACATTGTGTAGCTGAGTGCGAAGTCTGAGCTTGGCATGTCATTACATGCTTTTATAATAAAAATAAAATCTGCGCTTTTACCATGAAACTTGACGCTCGAAGAGAGTGTCAGTGAGTTCTAATGGCAGCGAATCGACCGCAATCCTAGCGAAGCACCGCGGCTGACATAGCTTACGGACTACCGCTAACTGAGATGTGTTTGGTGGTTACGAAATATATGAAACCTCAATTACTATGGCGGAGGTAAATTGTAGGCAAAAGAAGGCTAGCCCTGTGTGCCGCAGTACTAACCTTGGGAACAGTGTTTCTCGTAACCACTACAGGCCTATAATTTTTTTACTCATGCTAGGCATAAACATAAGTCTTGCATGACGTTACGCGTTGCATATTATTAAAATAAACCCGACTCGGCGTCTCGCAATTTGTGAAGAATTTTAAAGCGAAAGCTTTACTGGCCGCGAATTTGCGATTTCGCCGTGGCCGTGGTCCGAGGAGGCACATGACGTCACTCCGCGTTTCTCGTCACACCGATTCCCTCCTCGTTGCGCTCGCCTCCGCTCGCTTCGCCAGCTGCGTCGCATGCCTGATAACATGTCGGAAGATTGAAAAGGAGAGCTCGCGTGCGCCGCAACCGTAGATGAGGCGGCAGTACGAATGGCGACAATTCTGATTAGCATGAGGAAGCCTGAAATCGACATCGGACCGAGATGACGAGGAAACGAATCGCCCAGGAAACAGACGCACAGCGCGCCGAACGACTAGCTAAACGCCGCAACATATCTAGACAACCAGACTAAGCTGGACATGCAATGGAGATTAACGACGGCTAACCATGCACCTTAGCTTTCGCTACGTATATCCTGGCATAGCCGAGCTAAGCCACTGCAATTTTTATTACCCGCTTCATTATAGCTTCGTTTCACATAGATTGCAATACTTGCTTTGGGTCAGCATAACTTTTTTTTGTAAGCGCGTCCTATGTATTTTGAAATCATACGACAATAACAATTAAGAATGATAAGCTTGTAAATGATTTAAGAATAAAGCAAGCGAAGCACTAAAGCGACGTGGACGTGAAGGGAGAAAGAACTTTTCGCACTTCTCTTTTTATTGTTTTTTTTTTCTTTCAGTCAGTAGAATATTTTCATTTTGACACTGACAGAGTGACGATTTTCGGCTGGAATCATGTTTTTAAAGGTGCATTGAAGAGAAATAGGTCTAATTTGTTAACCAAAATAACAGTGGATTTTTCGAAATGAAGTTGATCACCAAATCCCCGCCCCCCATATTGAGCAAAATAGTGTAAAAAACCACAGTTAACAATTGCGAAACAGAATGTAGGGCAACTACTCTACGAGAGTAACAGCTTGTCAGTGCAATAATTAGATGTTCACCTCGACAATTGTTTCAATTATGTGGCACCAAATGAGTGAAAAGAGCGAAACGTAAAATTTGCGATCAACTACAATGCGCCTTAGTCGACGTGTCATTTTGCAACTGAGAAATAAGATTGTGTTTCGGCTCCAAAGCTGCGCAACTCTAATTCATTCAGCGGGATGTTCGGGGATTGAGTCACGTAATCGTGTTCCTCACCGCGACGGCTGCTGTTTTATGGAAGGCACATAAAATATGCAGCGTGTCATGGCGTAATAGTATCAAGACTTAAACTTACATCCGAAAACAATATAAAGGGTTATTAGAAAGCGCCATTCTATGCGAGCTTGCAGTTAGAGCGGCAGCAATCGAAGCTAAATACGGCTATTGCAACCGGCGCGTAGCAGACAACAAAGGCGAGTCCCTCCACTGACGTCATCGCAGTGCTGCTCACAGGCCGTCATCATTCGCGCACGAGGCCACTATATTCCAAAAAAGGAAACTGCCATTCGGGAGCTAAGCTTGGCTGACACCGCGCTCTGCAGCTGATCTATAAGCCAACAACAAAATGACAAGCTTGAAACGAAACTACGGTGCAAAGCTAATAAGGTAGGAAGCAGAATGAAGAAGCAGCCATGTTTCTCGATTATTTTACGACCGCATATAGCCGCATCCTCACAGATGAAAATTACTAGAGTCGACATTATAGGAAGTTTCTCATTTTGAGAAGCAGACAGCTCACGCGTATCTGCGGATTCTCGCTCCAACCGATAACCATATAAAACAGTGCAAGACTTACTGCGTGTAATATGACCAGCTATTGCGTCTATGCTTTGCATTATGGAGGAAATTGCAATATGAAGAGCGATGTTCTTTTATATGGCTGCCTGATGCGTACTACTTTGAGCTTGTTTTAACCGATCGTTTTTTATTTCTTTCAATATTTTTTCAGTACCCCTGCCACGAGCAAATTGCCACAGTGTGTAGTTGTCACTCTCGCACACTTCTACGTGATTGACGTACCTTATGAAAAGAAACTGCCGCGGGGGCACCGTAGTTGCCATCCAAAAGCAATTTCCTTGATGCTTCGCCGCCTCCGACGCTTGCGGGCATCCGTGCCGGCAAACGAACAATTCCACGCGGCATCCGTTCTACGGCCATAGCTCTGCTGCTTAGCCCGGGTATCTTAATTTAATCCCTCAGGAAAATAAGGATTGGCGTCTATAGTGTGGAACTACCTTGCCAACGCACTCGTTACCCGTTCCCGTTACTGGTGTTTTTGTTCTGGTTTAGTGGGTTCGTCAGAACTCGAAAAGCGAAAAAAATGTACCCGTGACTTTTTGTCTTCTTGTCATCTATGCACGTCTTCTCACATTGTGCTCTTGAATGGACAGATGCACTTTGCAAGCCTGCGGCACTTCCCTTGCGAGACTCACTCATATAAACCGCTATTGGAATCCGGGCCCGCTTCTACCTTTAGGTGGGGTGAATCCATATTTGTGACCCCAAATTTTATCGGCGCCTCTTTATCTGCGCGGCGCAGTGTCGGATGTTCGGAGCTTCCATTTATTCGTCCCCCTTTTTTTGTGGCATTACTCACTCTTGTATGATCCGTGGCAGGTGCGTACGCGTTGAGGGGTACCTAGAGGATCAAAAGTAATCTGTCGCGAAGAATCCTTCAGGGCGCCACCATGGGCCAGGGCTTATTCTCGCCCCCTATCACTATGTATATTTCTGATTTTAGTTTATCGTCGTAACGAAGGGTCCAAGCGGAGAGAAATATGCCCTATTTGTCTTGGCGAATTGATTGGTTGTTTCCTTTTGTCTATTGTATTAAAAGGGCGACTTCGGCCTGCAGTCTTAACTTGAGATTAATTTGCCTTTCCCTTGCTTTAGGTAAGATTTTGAGGTCAACTGTTCGCGCAGAGCACCGGTCGAGTACGCCGGGTAACAGCCGCGCGCATGGCACGTGGTGAACGTCATCCGCACGTTTGGCTTCCTGCAGTACATAGGTCAGTTAACTCGGAACGAGTGCTTCCCAATAATTTTGTTATGGCAGTTTGCAAAATATTATTATACATTAATTTCGTAGTGTGGGAGGCATAATAGCAGTTTATGCAAGATTTCCGTTGAGTCTCAGGCTAATGGAACCATGAGCTAGCTACATTCGAGTTTTACCACAACAAGAATCTGAAAAAAAAATACGCTAGCAACTGCAATCATTCAACTTTTACATATCAAAGTAGGAAGCAATAAATTTTATTACTTGCATTTGCAGATAACGAAAGCACCTAACCTTCTTCCTATGGTTTGCGAGGTAAGGCCTTCTAAATATAGGACACAAAAGGAGCGAAAAGGCCAGCTTGTACGCATTACTCTTTCACGCCATAACATAAACCTAGCATTTTAAAGCAACTGGCTCAGCTTTCTTGCATACTAATTTTTCCCTTTATATTTCACTGCAACGATGTACTTTATTCACATAAATGAATTACTCGTCTTTCGCAGGAATCGTATCGGAAAGAGAAAGGAAATAAATAGAGCGAAAATAGAAAGGCAGACAGAAACGTTCGCTGCAAAGCGAATCAGAATGTGTCACTCACCGAAGCCTAAGAACCGAGGGCAATAACGTGTCAATCAAACGTCGTCTCGAAAGGAACGGGGCATCGGGATTTTTAGATGAGATTGCACAGATAAGAGCAGTTGATTCATCCATGCTTTGCGGAATCGAGAGGATGCGTATAAGAGCTTAGGATATCTATCAGAGCCGCGCCTACCTTTGCCTTCACTTGTGGAGTTTTCGCTTCTTCGGCCTTTTTTTTCTTTGTGATTCGCGCTTGCCTTCTCGCGTTCAACCGTTCTATTCTACGCATCCCGTACGCGAGGGTCCACAGAAGCTTCACTTCATCCACAATTCTAACTGGCTTTGAAGTTTGCGTGAGACATGTAGTGATATATAGTGGGCCTTCTAACGGAATCAAAGAAGAATCCTTAACTTTTTATGCAGAGCAGTATTGCTAGGTCATCATCAACTTTTTGTCTACCCGTATTCACGGCCTTACCATAACTCGCCAAACGGCGCCTTTTCTCTTCCATTCTTCCTGCATGAAATACTGGTCGTAGCTCCTTTTTAATCTGTCAGTTGTACGTAATATGTTTTCCACGTATGTATATTAGAGACTAACATAGTAAATACAAAAAGTACTCGTTACAACAGTCGGTTATGTCTTTCTGTTGATCAACACTAATGAAACAAGGAATCTCGCTTGAGCCAACGTTTACGAATTTTATTCGAAACGTTGGCTTCAACTTCCGCTCTTCAGCTTCAGCATCATTAACATCAGCGTCATTATCTTCAGCGTCATTAACATCCTCGATCAAGTTTTCATAACTTCGAGCCTCCATCTCTCTGTGAACTTGTCTTGTTTGTAGTCTTCTTGGTGAGTAGCTTGACCTTTGTTAAACAAGATTTAGCATGTTACCTATATTGTGATGGTTAATCCGACCCCTACGATGTGCCATGCAACTAAGATTATACAGAGGGACAGTGAAACATAGCGGTCATCCTCGAGTCGGGCAAGGGGTGCTCCTCAACAGCACAGAAAACATGCTTATATTTTTTCCATCTCTTCGCTCGCTCTATCACATTTCATTCCCCTTACTCCGTCACTGAGAATTGTGTCACCAGCTGGTATTTTTACAGGCTCAGATCTCTGCATTTCCTTTCCTTCTTTTTCCTTCGCTGCTTGTGATGATGTAGCGGGTATAAGCAGCTGTAATCTAACCCAAGAAAATATATTTGAGTGGCCGCTTGTTCTTCGCAGAAGGGCCTAATAATCCTTATGTCTTGCATATATGCCGTTACATGTAATAATAGAAACACCTGTGCTGTCAACTTGAATGTCTATATAAGTCTGGCTCCTGTTTTCGTTACATTTGTGCCACCAATTCATCCATACTTGTGTTGCAGGGACGTCTGCGCGTGCTCGACCATCGCATTTAGGGTCTCGTTGGGGAGCACCAATGCAGCGGTTTATCTTTTAGCAGCACCTGATATCTGAGTGAGAGAATAAACTTTACTGCAGTTCCGGCCATGACACGAAGCAGCTGACACCTCATCCCTCGGGAGCTGAAGCGGCCCTATGTCAAGATACTTTGCCACAATTGCTTCGCTCATGTCGTAGTTTAATAAGTCGCTCAACTTGAGGACCGAGCGCCAATAGCCAAGGAATCGTCAAAGAAACCACATACACTGACGATACTCGTAGCCAACAAATGTTTTACATGAAAACAGTACATATATAGACATAAAGGAACAATCGCGCATGCGCTAACATTATTTAGCTTTCAAGCTAGATGTATACCAGCTTGCTCAAGTTTCGGTTCTTTTTGAGTGGCTGCCTACTAGGTGTTCCATCGTCATTGAAGCAGAGGGTGGTATAACGTGATATTAATGTTAATGAACTTGCCGAGAGAGGAAGAATAAATATCTTTATTATGCGAATGTAGGTTTGGAGAGGAGTCCTCATTACAGAATTCCTTCGGGCCACGTCCCGGGCCCTCGCAATCAGCCGTCGCTTACCTTTGACGTCGCAGCTGGCCAAGGCATTCTGCCAAAGCTCGTTGCTGCAATAAGGGTTTGACGGTTTTTGTGGTTCCTATAAGCCGTACCCTTCCCTGTGGAGAAACCGACCCGGGTTCTCCGTAGAAGTAGCATTGCGCAGAGAATCGTGTAGGGGCTATGACGTTATTTCTAGGTGGGCGGGGTAATGTGTTGACTCGTAGAGCTCCTGCTCTCTAGGTAGTAACTTCTGTGGTAGCCGGCATGTTCCGGGGGTTAGCTTGTAATTTTGTGTGATGTCTTGGCACGAAACTAAGTGTGCATGCGTTCGCACTTGGATTCCTCGCCGTCGATTCCGCGGGCCGGATATCGAGCCATTATGTTATGCCTGAATGCCGTGCTGACTTGGCGTCCAGTTGATCATAACTAGTCTCGTAAGCGGCTTTTTGTCGATGATTCTGAGCGGTCTTGGTATGAATCCTGCTGCTAGCGAAGCGGCGACACGCCTCTTGAGAGTCGTTCGCTATGATTTAAACCTCTACTTGGAAGAGCGCTAGGGCTATGGCCTCTTTCTCGGCTTGGGTGGGATTGTTTCGGGGGAATAAACTGCTGCTCCGATATTCTTTGTGCATTATTACGGTGGCTGTGGTAGCTGCTCCTCCGAGGTAAGACGCCGAGTTCATGTAGGCTAGAGGTTTGACTACCGTGTTGTTTGTGTATGGCCCGAGCCCGGACCTTCCTGCGTTGTGCTTGGTGCACAGTGTGCATGTTGCGAGGTAGAGGAGGGTTGATGATGCTGCTCCGGATGACATGGGGTAAACTTACAGTGTGATGCTACTGGTGGCTTAGCGGGGCAGAGAGCCCCAGGCGTGACGGGATGTACCTCCCCACTTCCGTTACCTCCAACCATGCTCGTTGACTAGATGTGCCTCAGTCAGTTCGTCGGCCGTATTGTGCGAGACAAGCCGGAGTAGGCGTTCCGCAGACGTATTTATCGGAGACCCATCGCCTGCTTATATGCCTTTCTGAATATTTTGTCAATTTTCTTAGATTCCGTCGTCTCGAGTGGTGCGTATGGGACAGCGTAAGTTATTCGAGACATGACGAAAACTTGGGCAAGGCGAAGCGTGTCTGCCTCACCCATGCTTTTGTCTTGGTTGCTATTCGACGAATCGTGTGGATAACTTGGGCTGTTGTTTTTGTACGCTCGTTGATTAATTTTGAAAAATAAGAGACACTAGGAATTATTTTCCAGTCAGATCGCACCAACACAATATTAAGCTTGTATTTTCCCAGCACAGGGTAGCCAACCGGTGCTTACAATGACTTAGCTCCGTGTCTTTCCTCTCCTTTTGTCTCTCTCTCTCTCTCTCGCTTTTGTCGAAACATTCCTGCAAGCTTAGAACTATGCAGCCGGAACTGCAGAACACCTGGGTGTTAGAATGCGCTGACGCTACGTTCCGAATGTTACACGCCCCCATGTGGCTGCTAAGCTTTACCAAGAAGGACGCTTTATATTGTGAAGAAGCAAAACTCAATTGCAGTTTATCCACAACAGCAGGCTAACATTTACTTTTCTGTAATATCTTGTCTACACTGGCTCAGAAAGTTGGAACTTTACCCCAGCAGCCTCCGGTATCATATATGCAGGTTTATTTTTAGCCTTTCACAGCATCAGAGAATCGAAATTCAATTCTACAATTCTTAAATAAAATTTTTGCCAACATTAGTTCACCAGAATATGACGTTGTGCCAAAGTGTAGAAGGCGCACATGACTAAGCATTTTCTGCAGGCTATGCGAGCGTACTTATTATTATGCGGCCGCTTAGTAATAAGATGCCAAACAAAATTATATTTGCTAAACCGGGGCACATGGAAGCGCGCAGCCCGAGGTTCATCCTCCAACTGCGGTTTCACGCCCTCAATATACCTTGATGCGATCTTAACGTGCCTCCTTTCTTCAGAGCTGAGATTCTGTACAATGCTTTGCTGTGATAGATATCCGCAAAACTACCTTACTCTCGAAATAGCTATGGTTAATACACAACGTCAAATGATTTTCCTTATTTAACTTCATTCTATCCACTGTTCGTGCTGAACTTCTATTTCTGCAGCATAGATAAGCGCATGAAGTCACTTTTCGCACACTAACGCTGACACTCCTAACAATTTTTAAGCAGTACAAGTAAAGTATAGGATTATATGTTTCCTAAATGAATTGTCTCTAAAGCCAGTTCTATAGAAAAGCAAAATGAAGGACACATTTAAAGGCGACTTTCCGCAGGGCAGTATGTTGGAATACAAGGGCATTTTCTTCATCTTGGTTCTTATTTTCCCGCGCGGTAAGGCATTGTTATATTTGATACATTTTCAGCTCGTGCAATCGCGCAGGATTATATTATAAGTCGGTAGGCTTTCTATGTCGCTCGGTGACGACATTAAACTGGGCAAGTTGTGCAAGTATGGGCGCGGTGCTCAGTAACCACATTTCTACAGAAAGGAGAAGACATTGCAGACAACTTCCAGCTTCATGCATTCTGAATGATATGTAGCCGTAAGCGAATACCCTTGGCCCATTTTTCTCACCTTTTTTTGTACGTTGCACTACCATCTCAAGAAAGCGAGTGCTCGAGTAACGGCATCACGTAGACCTGATTGCTTCACAGCGCAATAATTAAAGAAAAAGCAGAATCTCATGCTAACGCACGCTTATTCACGTTTCAGTTGCTGGGCAATATGAAGTTACGGTGGCATGCCATAATAAAAAAAATGGGACTTTCTCTAATGTTATGAACTTTTCATAGAAGCGGTTGTGTTCTTTTAGCCCCATCCTTAGACCCTACGGCGTTTCTCGGTAGCTACGTTTCTGTCGATTTCATGTACCCGCACGGGTTCTCACATGCTTGCTTCGTTTCTTGTAGTGAATGAAGTTAACTTGGCAGTTTCTGCCACTAGTTTCTCTGCTTTAGCTTTTCTTTCCATTTTATAGAAACCTGCTGTCACGTATCCAAATGGGAATACTTGGTATTTGTTCGTATTATAATGTAACTGAGTACAACTAGTAATCACGACAGCACACACCTGACAAGGTGTGTTGTGCTTGTTCGGTGCGTCCTATCGTAGCTACTAGTTATAAGAAATTTCACGCAGCGTATTACGAGACGACTCTTATCACGTGTCCGTCAGATCCCTGTATCACAACGATGTCATAAGAAGCCTACAATCCCTGACACCAAAGACAACATAGGAGAAAATCATCATCATCATCATCAGCCTGGTTGCGCCCACAGCAGGGCAAAGGCCTCTCCCATACTTCCCCAATTACCCCAGTCGTGTACTAATTGTGGCCATGTTGTCTCTGCAAAATTCTTAATCTCATCCGCCTACCTCACTTTCTGCCGTCCCCTGCTACGCTTCCCTTCCCTTGGAATCAATTCTGTAACTTTTAATGACCATCGGTTATCTTCCCTCCTCATTACGTGTCCTGCCCATGACCCCCATTTCATTTTCTTGATTCCAACTAAGATATCATTAACTCGCGTTTGTTCCTCACCCAATCTGCTCTTTTCTTATCCCTTAACGTTACAACTATCATTCTTCTTTCCATAGGGGAAATTACTTGTGCCTAAAAAATGAAATAAAGACAGGATAAATTATAGGAAATGAAAGTGCATGAAAAAACGACTTGCCGCAGGTGGGGAACGATCCCACAGCATGCGAAGATTATGGGATCGTTCCCCAGCTGTGGCAAGTTGATTTTTCATCGACTTTCATTTTCATTAATTTATCGTTTTATTATTTCGTTTATTAAGCACAAGTAATTTCCCCGAAGCTGTCCTTGGTGTCGGTGTTTGTTGGCTTCTTATGATGTGACTAATAAAAATTGGGCCCCTCGGTTAACCCCCTTTCTTCTCGTTTATATCACAACGAGGGGTTCAGCTGCTATCTCATTGTGCTGCTGAGAACGACGTCGTTAATTCTACGCGATTTCGAGAGTAGCGTTGTGCTACTCTCGAATGGATCGTAATTTCTCTCTGTATCAAAAAAGGGCAGGAGAGACTGAGCACTGCCATCGCACAAGAGGACGCAAAACAGGGCCACGAACAATCAATACAATCAAATCCAATAAAAAAAACAGGCCAGTGAACTTGAAAAAGTGTACTAGAGCACGAATTGGTATTTGGCGCCCACGACGGATATGCACACGGTGTCAGTATGTTATGCTATGAAAATGTTCAGGAGTTTATCTAATGTAACCTTGGTCTGGAGAGAGGGGTGCTGAGCGTCGTGTATATGACAGGAACACAACTGGTGTTTTTCTCCACAGTGGCTTCTGTTTTCAACATTTCTGAGCTTTATTATTAGCAACGCTATCTTGCGGTAACTGCCGTTATTAGCAAATTGACTGCAAACACAAAGTATGGCCTTCCATACTTCTTATTTGCGCACTTGCTTGTTTCTCGTCTTTATTTCTATTTTTTTATGTTTCACCATCTCTCTAAACAGATGTCGCACATGCACTGAACCTGCTGCGCGACTTCTATATCTCTTTAATAACATCATAATATAGGACAGGGTGGCGTCTATAAATGAAAACAGCTACTCTTGTCGCATGGCAAACAAAATAAGATCACTAAATGCATAGAACGCTGTTCACAGTCATGAGCACGAAAGCATAAACGTTCTGTAAAGGGATTTCAGGTGGCCACAGCTGAAAGTACAAGAAAACAAACACGCACATACAAAAACATGTAAAGGTGCGCAGTTCCGTAAATAAATATATGTATTTGGATTTGTACACAAAAACACCCAGTGTCCCGTTTTGCAGAGTGGGTCGTAAGTACATGGGATACTACATAATTATTTCTGTATCAGATGAAGAATTTGTACAAATCTAAGACATTTGTATCTCCTGGAAGACAAAGCAGTAGACACTTTTCTCAGCACCCCCCCTGTTGGCCTCTGGCCAAAGATTTTTCTTCGGTGTGTATGGTCGACGATCTAAAAGCATCAAACCTGCCCTCCATGTCTACCTTGCAGTTTCGTATTTTGGTCAGGCAGGCAGACACAAAACGATCCAGATGCTTTAAGCAAAGGTAAGCGAATGAACACAGTCACATTCGCTAACGATTACTGCAAATGAACAATTCATCAGGGTGCCTGCAGTTACGCAGAATTAATTTACCGTATTCATTGTCCAAACACGCAATGTACAGTCACAGGGTTGACTGCAAAACTTTGTGCGTGTCCCAGATAATACATTGGTTTTCAAGAAATAAAGACTGCCAGTTCTCTTGGCAGGCTGGCATTCCTTTTTTCCTGCTGGCGCAAATAAAAAACAAACCTTTAGGCATGAACTTCAGAATAGTGGCTAGCCGGGCTTGTTGGCTTTATGCGTCCCGACTGTATATATTTACATTCGTGCTTCTTGCGTTCCGATAGCAGGAGAGGATGTCGGTGGTGAATGGCGTGCCAGTGAATTGCGTGCCCGCTCCAATATGTCTATAGTCATCCACCAGTTTCCCGGAGCGGCTATAGAGAGACACGCAGCGAAGCCATGTTCTGGGCAGACATTTTCATCTCTCTTTATTGCAGTTTCTCTGTGCTGTATTTTCATTGTGTCTTGGTTCTCTTCACTGTGCTTTGCCACTTGTGCCAGTGTGGCGCTGTTCTCTCCACGATGGTCCTTGAGTATTTGTATGATTATACAAGATTAGGGCTGGCAGTGTTAGCCAGCGCCACTCGAGGACAGTTGCCGATGAACCTTTTAACCGCATGCATCACGTGGTTCGTGCACTTGGGCTAGGCAACCGGCCTGCCGCGGCAACTTATCTTTTCGTTCACTTCAATTTTTCTTTCTTTAACTTAGGATTTTTGCATTACCGTACAGCATAACAATTACCTTGCCCTATGCGGTTCCGGTTTCATTGTATGACGAATACCAAGGAATTGAGCTTTTAGGATGCGCGTATTCCTCTCGATAAATAATATTTGCGCAGTTTCGCGCATCACGCATTGCTAGATCTGTAATCCAATCCAAGTGTTGTTTATTAATATTGTGCTTGCGATTGTACATAATACTACTATACATACGCGCACGCAAAACAATGTACGCACGCTTGCAGCAGGCACGCGCAATTGGCTGAAAAAAGTACCCGCTGTACTCTAAGGCAAAGTGCTGCCATGACTATTAAAAAGTGTTTCACTGAAAGTAATCGACTTATCTACTGGGATGCAAAATTCCGTCATGCTATGACTATATTTCATCGAATGGCTTGCGCCAATCTTGATTTCACAGTTGAAATATAGCCCGTTTCTTAATACGACAGGCGCTTATTGCCATACCGCGCCATATCTTCTGAGACGTACATAGGCGGTGGTCATTTATAGGAGGTGTACCGCTGAACGCGAATTCACTCGGTGTTCTTTACCCTTTCAACTTCTTTCTTCACAAGTCGTCTGAGCAGGCCTTTGGCCCCTAAAAGCACAACATGAGTTGTACTTCACAACTAGTAGTACTTTGACACGGATAGCTGAAGAAACGTCAATAAGCTTAACGAAACAGTTACGCTAGAGATAGATAATATCTTTGTTAAGCAGTCCGGTACCCATTTTTGTGGTCACTTGTGCACGCAGGAAAGAAGAGGTCTTTTAAATCACCAGCAGTGCTTAACTCTAAGATGAAGCAACAGCGCAAACAGCAGAGATATAGGCCGACCTTAAGCGCGCAGTATTGGCGCAGGGGGGGGGGGGGGAGGGGGGGAGTTCCGTATACGCAAGATGTTGCTTCGTTTTGACAAGTTATCAGTTATCAAAGTTTGAACGTTGCTGTAGCTATATATGAGGGTTGTCTTCTACACAGATTCTAAATGCGTTATTCTCTCTGTCGCTCTCTGTCTCTCACCAGGCAGGAGCAGGTTTCTAACTTCCCAGGTACGCGGCAAGGAAAGGTAGGGGGCAGCATCAGCCTTCAGCTACGTAGTCTCCAAAACACCTACGTGCAGTTCTGTGCAGCCTAAAAGCCGTCGTTGCTGTGCAATAGTACCTCTTGGCTTGCTTTCAAGTACCGGATAACCGCCGCGCAAAAATACCGGTTGCGTTCTTTTCGAAGCTGCTGACAATATCTTCGACGCTATCAGTCAGCACAAACGTAATTTAGAATACAAGGTGGAACACGTAGCCACTACCGCATGTGACGTTCATATTTTGTTGGTTTTATGAATAACGCTCGTTAGGTTTTAGCCACCTAACATAGGTAGGCTATTTCATGAGAGAAATAAGCAAAGTACGCCACAACGAGTAATACCAGTCTGAGCCCACGTAAATAAAATGCTTGCATAATTACATATCACTGCATAATAACTGCTCAAGAATGTACGCTCACTACTTCGCTTGTCCACTGCGCGCAGAATTCGCCGCAGTTTCGTTAGCTTGACAGCTAAAGATGAACGAATCAACAGCTATCGACAACTACTTTAACCCTCTTGTAGCTTTTTCTACTGACTAACAGAACCTTCAAACGACATGAAAGATTGGAGTTGTAAATGCAAGTTGGAAAGTGAGTGAAGTCCCAATGTGTCTGGACATACGCTTGTCCGCTTCGGAGAGGCATCGTCATCACACACACGCACTGAATCTCTAATACGAAGTGCATAAAATAGGGAGGGAGACAAATAAACAATGACTGTCGCAGCCAACCGGAATTCGGTGCGCGCAGAAACTGCACTTCCCGTACTTCTATGAGCCGAGGGTCAAGAATTGTGGTCCTTCGTCGCATTGCAGTCGGCTCTCTAGAGAAGCGAGACGGGTGCACCAGTGAGTCCGCGCAATTCGCAATTTTCCGATGATACATTCCTTCGAATTCTGCGCACATGCCGCACCAGCTTCGGGCGTCCCCTGCTTCTCCTCCTTTTCCCCATTTGTTTATTTATTGCTTTATTTTATTGTAACTCACTACTCCGCTGCTTGCGACAAAGTAGGTGGGCGTAGGAAATGCAGCTCCGCGGCTCTAAGCTTCGGTTGGCAAAAAGAGATGGCTGCGCGCCGGCTGTTGCATCCAACCATCGCCACACGCCTTTTCCATCTTCGAAACCGAGATGCTTGGCGGTGACGGCGAACTACGGATATATAACAGAAGCCACCCATCATACAACTGAAAAGTGGCACAACGCGGACCCTAAATTATTTGGGCCTTCCTTGCGCGCCATAGCGAACGCGTAGCAGCCGGCAAAATTTACGGCGTGCAGCGCCCATTTATCGCTCGTTTCTGCCTCAGCATGTAATTGATGGCGGGCAATTTAAGTACGCAAAGGCACAGAGACATGTGCCCACTTTAGAGCCGGTTCTGCGTCGAGAAAGCCAACAAAAAACCCGCCAACGACCATCAGCTGAGCGGCAGAGCGGCCCCTTCCGCGCAGTGCTCGCCACTGCGACGTTGCCATCACTGTGTTCTGTATAGACTGATTTAGTTCTCTTCGCTGCTAGGATTAAAATAGCAACTGATCCTCGAAAAGGTATGTTATATGATGTGTGTTTTTGTTGGCGGCGCCAGGAAGCGATGCTTTTGCTCTGCTTCGCTGCATAATTCATGGAACAAATGTGAAGTATGTTTTTTTTTTGTTTTTGCGCGGCCTTTAACCGACAACGCGTGGAAGAACTGTAGCTGCTGATAAATTCCAGGTGCTGCACGCGTACTGTAGAAAAGGCATGTGTTTCGTGTTTCCGGTAACCTCATGGTTCTAGGCTGGTAGTGTCGATATTTGTATTCTCAATCGCGCGGGACAGAATAGCATTTGTCTTTTATTTTTTCTGTACGTGATAACGGAGGTCAACCGGATAGTAGGAAAACTAATGGGTGGTCCAGCGACGCAGAACAGCATGTTTTTGTTGGCAATAACAAAAATCAGCACTTTTTCGTAGATGAACATTGTAATAGAAATCATATTACAACTTGAATCTTTAATAACTAAATGCTGCTGTCATGGTAAACGTCTTCTTACATGAGTAAAACTACAACAATGTGAAAGAAGGAGCCAACGTTTCGACAAGTGGACTTGTCTTCTTCAAGGCATCATTGTCCAATTTCCATATCCGAGCTTCCTCGCGTTTCCCGTGGATTTCTTGCATGAGTGTATCACATACATGACGCCTCTCACAGTGTTGTCTAATTTCGGGGTAGATCTTTTATCGTCTGCAAGCTCGAACTTTGTTCCTTTATGTAGGAAGGATTACTAACCGCTATACCATGGCAGGAGAAATTCCTACCTTTTAGTATTTGTGGCATTAGTCTAGGGTAAATATTTAACATACCCATATCAACAACAGTATAATGTGATGAGTTTAGTCACACACTTTTTCTATTCAAGCTAACGAAGCATAAAAAGATACTGAATAAGTCTACTTCTACCGCTCTTTTGTTTTCTTTTACCTCCGCTTCTTATATTCATGAGTACTTTAAGGCCTTTGTTTTGCAGCAAATTACAACAGTTATAATATGTTTTCCTGCAATGCAAGATATGGCTGCGTTATTCAAATACTTAGTTCTGCGAAAACCCGCAAGGTGGCGAGAAGTAATTCGAGGAAAATGAGACATCCACCCAATCGTAGCAACTACTACAAAGGAAACCGATACGGGTTCCTCGAAGGAAAAGCCTCGCAGTTGAAGAAAAATTTGTCCTTGTCCTGGACTCAAACCCGGGACCACTGTCTTTCTGGGGCAGCCGTTTACCATCTGAGATAACCAGGCGGCTAGCAGATCGCAAGGCGAAGTCGAATTTGTCAAAAACTCGACGCAAAGGCAAGAGTTTGACGTAATATTTCTGTGGAAACCTGCAAGGTGGAGAAAAGTAATTAGAAGAAAATGAGACATCCACCCAATCGTGGCTGCCATTACTCTTCCTGCAACAGGGGCTACGACACATTGATCGCCTGCACCATGCCGCAGATGGTCAAGCACTCCATATCCGCCTACTCTCCCGGCCAGCACCACACATGAGACGGCTGTGTGGCCTCTATAAGGAAGTCCTAGGGGACACGCCTGCAAACGCTGCACAGCATAGCCTACCACACCGGCCACCAATCCCCTATCTCGACGGAGCTGCCAGGTTTATCGAAGAACCGTTCCCCAGCATGTGCCCTACAGCAGATGGCAGCCTCTCTCCTCCAAGAGACTTGGCGACCACCTTCATATCTTCGTCGATGGATCCATGATACCGGAGACGGGCTCATCCACAGCAGCCTGCGTTGCACCAGCCCTACAAAAGAGCAAGCTGTGCCGTCTCCCGGGACATTCAAGCTCTACCGCAGCAGAGCTAGCAGGACTCCACCTTGCTGTGGACCTACTGGCAGAGGAGCTACCACCGACCCCGGCAGCCAACTTCTGCGACTCCAAGGCTGCGCTGCTCTTCCTGCAGAACCCTGACACAGCTAGACTTGGGGTTGCGCTGCTCTCTTCAAGACTGACGGCACTTCAGGACGCAGGATGCTCGCTATCCCTACATTGGCTACCGGCGCACGTGGGGATCCCGGGCAATGAAGAGGCGGACACTGTTGCAAAAAGTGCCCACCACTCAAGCGTCCTCCTCAGCCCTGCTGTAACGGCCGCAGACCTCTCGAGACACAGGCTGCGCCGGCACATCATCGCCTGCCACCCGGGCAAACGGGTATCTCTGGGCCGGCCTCCATGACCTCTTCCACAGCACGGCCTCCGACGAAGGGATGCCTCGTTGCTGCTCCGAGTGCGAATTGGCTGCTACTGGACGGCAGCCCGCTGGCACCGCCTTGGGAAAGCCACCTCACCAGCATGTGCCTCTTTGTGTGAACCAGACACTCTGGAGCACCTCCTGCTGGCGTGCCCTGCTCACCTGCAGCACCGCGGCCGACTTCTGCAAGAGTTCCACCTCCTGGTGCTCCCATGTTCACGACAGGAAGATATCCTTTTCCCCTGTCGTAATCAGCTACCAGCCTTCCGAAGTGTCGTCGAATACCTCGACTCGTCGGGGCTTTCGGCGAGACTATAGGAAATTTCTACAAAGATTGATGGCCTAACGGCCATCCCACCACGTCGGGCTTCCTGGTCCGCCACTACTTCACTTCTACTGGGCCACCTCCTATGCGGTCTACCTCCAGCCGACTCCTCCTGTCGAACCCACTGGGCCCTACCGGTCGGGCTGCTCTGATGCTGCTGGGACGACCCCCTACCTTTCTCCCTCCTACCCTCTATTTCATTTAATCCCATTTCCCCCATCCTGCTGGCGATGAGCCGTGGTCCCGCATGGGTTACAGAAGATAGCGCGAGCTTTTCCTCCTTTCCCACAAGAACCACTTCTCTCTCAGTTGCTACAAAGGAAACCATAGGGGTTCCTCGAAAGAAAAGCCTCGCAGTTGAAGAAAATTTTGTCCTGGTCAGGGACTCGAACACGGGACCACCGCATTTCCGGGGCAGCCGCGCTACCTGAGCTAACCTCTATCTCTATCTCTGCCTCAGCTAACCAGGCTGCTAGCAGATGGCAGGGCGAAGTCGAATTTGTCAACAAATATTTTTCTTCAACTGCGAGGCTTTTCTTTTGAGGAACCCGAAGGAATTTCCTTTGTAGCAATTGCTACCGATTATGTGGACGTCTTATTTTCCATTAACTACTTAGTGTGTCGGAAAGATACCCATTGAGAGTCGTGAAACGCTTTTTATGATCGCTCTGGCTACATCATTTGGAAGAGGCCTCGTGATAACCACGACAGTTCGTGTGTTATATTAAGAGTGATTGTCGCAATATTTTCATTGAATAAAAGCAACCTTAATATCCTCAAATTAAGGGGCAAAGAAAAAGCCGTCCTTCAAAGGAGGCACTGAAGTTGTCCGGTGTCGCCGGCGTTGTCACAAGCGGTTTTCCGGGCAGGCTACAGCTGCTTTGAAGGAGGCCTCCATATCCGCAGTATTTTACCCTCTCAGCCCCGCATGCAGGGGAGGTTGTGGACACACATCGCCGGGGGGCGGCTCGAAGACGAAAGTCGGCAAATCGATCTGTTCAGAACAATGAACTACACTATCGTGCGTCCACAATGGCCAAGGAGTCGTGCTGCCCTTACCCTGCCACGCAGTACTGCTCCTGTTGAAGCGCCAAACTTAGTTGGACAAGTCATATCTACAATGCGGCCATTACTGGACCTTAATTCAGTGGTTTTCGGCAACGACCATATAGTTATGCGTGAAGTGCAATTAATTTACTTGATACATTGTGTGCGATGTTTTCATCCCTTCAGCTGAGGTTTGCTCCCCAAGGTACGCTTATTTCACGTATAGAACATACAAGAACTGCCTGGCTGGTTGGGAACGCAAAAAACGGTGCGCTTCCCTTGAATACTTAGATGTCTGGGTGAGCAGCTAATGACTTCATTCAACTTGCTTTATTTTGCCAGTGTGAGCGCCTGGGTTGCACTCACCATGGGAATGCTGTGCTCTTTCTCTTCCCTCTTACCTTTCTGTTTTCCTTTTTTCCTCACCTAGTTTAGGGCTGCAAATTGAATATCGCCATGTGGTTCATCTCCTTGCCTTTCCTTTTATCTTTTTAGTCTCCTTCTTTCCTTACTTCATCATCATAGTCATTACCATGTTCACTTCTGCGTCGCTGCATTTTCTTTCTTTGCTATCTCTCTTTACGGGAGGGAATAATGCCGCATACAGTGATACAATAAAGCACCGCGGGCAGCAGAGCTGTCTGCTGTGCTGTCTGCAAGGATAGAAGACGTGCCTGCTCCATCATCACAACCAAGGATTTCGTGAGACTGTGCTACGCCCATCGCCGTTAATGAAAAAGAAATAAATAAATGAAACTCTGAAAAACCAACCCACACGGCCTTGCAATAAAAGTGGATTGTCAACTTTTTGATGTCACCCACGAGCCGATATTTGCACTGTATCTGTGTGAAGATGTTCCCATGGTAGAGGTAGATAGCTTTGAAGAGCGTACATATATATATATATATAGACGAGATGATAGGAAACCGAAGGACCCAATTTTTATTAGTCATATTATTATATGCCAGGCAACAATATTACCAAGGACAGCATACGGGAAATTATTTGCGGTTGTTAGTTGCAGTAAAAGGATGATAAATAAATGCAAATGAATGAGGATGAGAAAACAACTGACGACAGGTGGGATACAAACCGATGTTTTTGCATTACGCGCACGATGCTCTTACTAGCTACCACGGCGTCGTTTTCTCGTCTACTTTCTTGGGTATTTATATTTAACTGCTAGAACTAACCCTGGGAGTGTCAGTCAGCGCCACCACTGATGGCTGTGGCGGATGTGGGATACCCTTTCTGTTGCAGGCGTCACGTCTACATGAACTAGTTGGCTTAAAGCAACTGGTCAATAAACCCGCACGTGCTACTCTAAGGCCTCAAAGCTGCCGGATTCGAGACAGTCGCTATATATACTGCAACGGACGGCGGTCTGCTGCCTGCTCTAGGCCACCGTCAGTTTCACTTCGCTCCTCAAGGAGGAGGGCCATGTGTGGAGTCAGCTCCTGAATCCCACTTTGTAATGCGTAGAATGTGGTTTAGATCGTGGAGCCTAAAAGAGGCGAGACGTAATCGTAACACATTTCGCTCGCATTTACCAGTAAAAAACACTTGATTTTTATTGATCGATTTATTTATTTATTTATTTATTTATTTATTTATTGAAATTTCACACACCTTGAACGTATCTTTAATATCGAATTTCGGTACAAACCCATGATATACATAAGAAAAACACATTGTGTGCCCCCCACTTGCGCACCACACCTACGGAACGAGTTTCACCGAACCGCCACCGGCGTGCACGTGAAAAATGCGCTGCATTTCAATCCTAATTTAACTACCCAAAGATCTTCACTCGGGATGGAAAGTGTTCATTAAACTCCTTGGCGGCACTGTCGACAGTTTATAGCTCCGCAGCCTGTGCAGAAGAAGCTCACCTTTTTCTGTAGACGCATCGTTAGATACGTGGGGCGCGTGCTAGACATATTACAAATCCTTCACCGGGGTAGAGGAACCAACGCTTTAGGTTTGACCTGACTCCCTGATTAGTGTTGCCAGTCGGCTTTAATTTTCTGCGAAGCGGCCTGGATTGTAAAACAACGAGTTGTAGAAGCATAAATTCTTGATTACCCACTTTTATGATACGCCACATATCTAGTTATAGTCAGGCCGTAAGGAAAAGGTAATTATGGCGCTCGAGAAGTTCTATGAACTGTACAAATAAAGGGGTTAATGGTGCGGTAGAGAAAAAGTATCGCTGTATGAAAGAATCATTCCTCGACAATTTTTGGGTTTTCAATCCTCGCCGGCCTTTCGCAAAATTTATGGCATCAAAATATTTTGCTATCTTTGAGATGACATGACGTTTTGAAAGATGTAGCATACTCCAGAGTTAGGAGAGAGGAGAGGATAAAGGGAGAGTTAATGTGTTAAATACACATATCGATAAGGTGGAGTAGTCTGATAACCGACTTCATTGAGTATTATTCGCGCTGCACTTACGGTACTGAGAACGCTGCGTAGAGTACCTGAACATTCATCGATGGTACCGTACGTCGCATGCGACGGTACTTCGTTCAGAGACGAAGACTCATGCCTAGGTCAGTGGAACCACGCCGATACCTCGATGATGCAAAAGTGGCGCTAGCAAGAAAAAAATAGTACAAGCAAATATTTGAAGTGAGACATGACTAAATCACACTTAACTAAGTGTATTATTGGTAAGAAACAAATGGATTTATTTGCATACTGGTAACGAAACATAAAAAGCAAACAAGATCTCCGGTAACGTCAGTGCGCATCAGAAAGGTGGATACATGGAGCGCAATCACTTTTTGCGAGATAATAAAATCTTTCGCAGCTCAAAGCAGTATATGGGCTTGCCCTATGCTTGTAATCGGGAAAATATTTATTGACATCGCGAGTCACTCGGCATCTAGTCGACGAAGCTGTGCAGGCTTTTAAGATTCGAAGGAAAGGCAACATTTACATCAGCCACACGTCCATCGTTGTGGGGGATAATGAATTCGAATACTACGCGGGCACGTGGAGAAGTCGGTGAGTCTGGCCTCCTTGATGGACAGCTGTATTCTTTGTGACTCCGTTCGTCCATATTGCTTCGTTAAAACGATACATCCTTGTCGCTTTCCAATGAAATGAATACGTCAATGTCAGCAGGGTTACGATTTCTTCATAAACGTTCAAAAATGGCACTTTCATGTATTGTGTTGTCGCCCGCTACCTTGAGTTTTGTAATTGAAATCAGCAGCTCGAGGAACGGGAGAGTCTGCCACGATATGGAACCCCTGAACTTGCAGTACCTTGAAACCTACAGTGCTACATTTGCTAATTTGTGACAGATTTACTTTATTTGTTGGGCAATGTTGGGCTATTACAACCTGAAATTCTTCGCACGCGTTCATTAATACGAAACACTGGCTAACAAATTGCTGCCCTTTGGATTTCGAGGTCCCAACGGCGAGTCAGGCCAAGTGATGGACCAGACTGCTGCGAAACAAATTCAATAAATGCCCGCTATAATCTATTGATGGATACGACGACACTTACTTTTTTGTGCAAACGCCGGATCAAATTTCGCCTCACTTCAACGAGCCCCTCTTTTTGTAATCTGTATAATTTGTCTTGACACATGTCGAATCCAAGCAGCATAGCTGGATGTAGAAAACGCTTGAGTTCCCAGTGATTACATGCCAGAAACGATCTTCGCGGAAGGAGACATGAGATACGATGTACGCTGTTAGGAATGACAAGAACAGTGGCACGAAAGAGACAAATGTTCTTCGGGAAAGAGCCTAAGCGATTACTGTCATGTTGCTCGGTTGTGCAAAGCTGCACAAAGGAGAAAAATTTTGCTACTTGCCATCGTGCTTCTCCCTTTTTATTTCTGTGTTTGCAAACAATGAAATATTTCCGCTCCTGTGGTGTCAATCCTGCAAAAGTTAACGAATTGTCAGGCAATCGCCGAAACCTCTTTGTGTGAATAATCTCAACCATGTATGTGTTGGCTAACATCAGTAAACGTCACTATATAAACCACACGAATCGCAATCTAAGAAAGCGCTGAATGGGCATGTTTCGCTTCCATTGTTTTCGGAAGTCAAATAATTCGTTCTCGCTACACTTTCTTGCGCGCTCTACATAAATAAATTCATAATTCTGTTTGTTGTTAGAATAAAGATCAATATTCTACGCACCTAAGCCGCCAAGGCGTCACTCGTGTTGACAAAAATAAGAATTGAAAATTTCATGCTATCTTATGCCATTGCTCTCAGTGTAAAATCAATGTAAAAGTTGCCGTTTACCTGGCCACGACAATAATTTTTGGAGCTGCGTTCAGTCTTCCATACTTTGGCTTTCGTAATTTTATCGGGCAGGAAAAAAGCAGTTTCGCTCATAATTGGAGTATTACAGACAGCCTTAACTCAGCGTATTTGTTAGAAACCTTGGCACTTGTTTTTGGTGGGAGATAACAGAAATCAGAGTTGGGGTTTGCGTGGAAGAATCGGCTTCTTTTTTTATAATCAGTGTCCGGCTTTAAAAAATGAGCACGGTGAAATTATGGCAATATATATGTTTTAATTTTTCAGGAATTCGGTTTTAACTGTCGAGTGTCATTAAAAACAGATTTACAAGTGAATGAAAATGGCTAAATGAATGTATAGGCGAAGCAACAAGCGCTCGGATTTAAAGCGCTTTGTAAGGTCAAGGGCACGCGTCAGCCTGCAGCCTTAGGAATGTTTATATTTCCCTTGCTTGCTGCCGTTTGGCCTGCTGCTACGGCGAAGACGAGGACAAGAAATGGAGAGAAAGGTAGGAGATGTGTGGATATGCCTAGGGGCACGACAGAGCTCTGGCCTGGGCTCCTGCAGTGCTGAGACCAGTGTGGTGGAAGCACTGAAAGATTTCACTGATGCAACATGGGGTAATATCTACCAAGTAATTTTTTCCCATAAAATTTGTCGGAGCTTTGTAACCTCCTAATGTTACTAAGTATTATTCTATTTTCGTTTGACTACCAAATGTACTCACTCATTCTTTCATTATTATTCACGTTACTGTGCGCGCTGTGCCACTGCTACATTGCTTCTCGGAAGCTTTGTTATTCTGTGCATCGGATTCAACAACATTTTCGAAGAGCCGGTTGAGCAGCCGGGCAGCACACTTTAGTGTAAAGTGAATTAGTGAGCCAGAGATTCAATGCAAACAAAAAGCAAACCATAAACTTGACACGAAAGTTCGCTCACTGATAAAAGGCGGTGAAATTTTGTCAGGAAAAACATACTTTGTGGAAAAAATGCCCGAATTTCGGCTGCGAAGAGATGCCTATAAAAGGTACGTCAAATAAGGGCAACTACAAATCCCGAACAATGTTGATTATCTCCTGATGAGATATACGTAAACATTGTACAAAGGTAAATGCGAGTTTGATTGTCGAGAGATGCTTGTTCCCGACGTATAGTACCCCCATGCGCTGTCTCTATATCTAGAGGTAATTTTGTATGGCTATTAAATGACTGAATGTCGTTTATGACATCTCACTGGCTTCATCATCATCATCAGCCTAGTTACGCCCACTGCAGGGCAAAGGCCTCTCCCATACTTCTCCAACTACCCCGGTCATGTACTAATTGTGGCCATGTTGTCCCTGCAAACGTCTTAATGTCATCCGCCCACCTAACTTTCTGCCGCCCCCTGCTACGCATCCCTTCCCTTGGAATCCAGTCCGTAACCCTTAGTGACCATCGGTTATCTTCCCTCCTCATTACATGTCCGGCCCATGCCCATTTCTTTTTCTTGATTTCAACTAAGATGTCGTTTACCCGCGTTTGTTGCCTCACCCAATCTGCTCTTTTCTTATCCCTTAACGTCACACCCATCATTCTTCTTTCCATAGCTCGTTGCGTCGTCCTCAATTTCAGCAGAACCCTTTTCGTAAGTCTCCAGGTTTCTGCCCCATATGTGAGTACTGGTAACACACAGCTGTTATACACTTTCCTTTTGAGGGATAGTGGCAACCTGCTGTTCATGATTTGAGAATGCCTGCCAAACGCACCCCAGCCCATTCTTATTCTTCTGGTTATTTCAGTCTCATGATCCGGATCCGTGGTCACTACCTGCCCTAAGTAGATGTAGTCCCTTACCCCTTCCAGTGCTTCGCTACCTATCGTAAACTGCTGTTCTCTTCCGAGCCTGTTAAACATTACTTTAGTTTTCTGCAGATTAATTTTCAGACCCACCCTTCTGCTTTGCCTCTCCAGGTCAGTGAGCATGCATTGCAATTGGTCTCCTGAGTTACTAAGCAAGGCAATATCATCAGCGAATCGCAAGTTGCTAAGGTATTCTCCATCAACTTTTATCCCCAATTCTTCCCACTCCAGGCCTCTGAATACCTCCTGTAAACATGCTGTGAATAGCATTGGAGATATCGTATCTCCCTGTCTGACGCCTTTCTTTATAGGGATTTTGTTGCTTTCTTTGTGGAGGACTACGGTGGCTGTGGAGCCGCTATAGATATCTTCCAGTATCTTTACATATGGCTCATCTACACCCTGATTCCGTAATGCCTCCATGACTGCTGAGGTTTCGACTGAATCAAACGCTTTCTCGTAATCAATGAAAGCTATATATAACGGTTGGTTATATTCTGCACATTTCTCTATCACTTGATTGATAGTGTGAATATGGTCTATTGTTGAGTAGCCTTTACGGAATCCTGCCTGGTCCTTTGGTTGACAGAAGTCTAAGGTGTTCCTGATTCTATTTGCGATTACCTTAGTAAATACTTTGTAGGCAACGGACAGTAAGCTGATCGGTCTATAATTTTTCAAGTCTTTGGCGTCCCCTTTCTTATGGATTAGGATTATGTTAGCGTTCTTCCAAGATTCCGGTACTGGTACATAAGAAGCCGATCAATGAGTTAGCGGTAAGAGGGAAAATAGAGGAATTCCAGATCAAGCTACAGAACAGGTATTCAGCTTTAACTCAGGAAGAGGATCTTAGTGTTGAAGCAATGAACGACAATCTTGTGGGCATCATTAAGGAGTGTGCAATGGAAGTCGGTGGTAACTCCGTTAGGCAGGATACCAGCAAACTATCCCAGGAGACGAAAGATCTGATCAAGAAACGCCAACGTATGAAAGCATCTAACCCTACAGCTAGAATAGAACTGGCAGAACTTTCGAAGTTAATCAACAAGCGTAAGACAGCTGACATAAGGAAGTATAATATGGATAGAATTGAACATGCTCTCAGGAACGGAGGAAGCCTAAAAACAGTGAAGAAGAAACTAGGAATTGGCAAGAATCAGATGTATGCGTTAAGAGACAAAGCCGGCAATATCATTACTAATATGGATGAGATAGTGGAAGTGGCTGAGGAGTTCTATAGAGATTTATACATTACCAGTGGCACCCACGACGATAATGGAAGAGAAAATAGTCTAGAGGAAATCGAAATCCCGAAGGTAACGCCGGAAGAAGTAAAGAAAGCCTTAGGAGATATGCAAAGGGGGAAGGCAGCTGGGGAGGATCAGGTAACAGCAGATTTGTTGAAGGATGGTGGACAGATTGTTCTAGAGAAACTGGCCGCCCTGTATACGCAATGCCTCATGACCTCGTGCGTACCGGAATCTTGGAAGAACGCTAAACTAATCCTAATCCATAAGAAAGGGGACGCCAAAGACTTGAAAAATTATAGACCGATCAGCTTACTGTCCGTTGCCTACAAAGTATTTACTAAGGTAATCGCAAATAGAATCAGGAACACCTTAGACTTCTGTCAACCAAAGGACCAGGCAGGATTCCGTAAAGGCTACTCAACAATAGACCATATTCACACTATCAATCAAGTGATAGAAAAATGTGCAGAATATAAGCAACCGTTATATATAGCTTTCATTGATTACGAGAAAGCGTTTGATTCAGTCGAAACCTCAGCAGTCATGGAGGCATTACGGAATCAGGGTGTAGAAGAGCCATATGTAAAAATACTGGAAGATATCTATAGCGGCTCCACAGCCACTGTAGTCCTCCATAAAGCAAGCAACAAAATCCCAATAAAGAAAGGCGTCAGGCAGGGAGAAACGATATCTCCAATGCTATTCACAGCGTGTTTACAGGAGGTATTCAGAGACCTGGATTGGGAAGAATTGGGGATAAAAGTTAATGGAGAATACCTTAGTAGCTTGCGATTCGCTGATGATATTGCCTTGCTTAGTAACTCAGGGGACCAATTGCAATGCATGCTCACTGACCTGGAGAGGCAAAGCAGAAGAGTGGGTCTAAAAATTAATATGCAGAAAACTAAAGTAATGCTTAACAGTCTCGGGAGAGAACAGCAATTTACAATAGGCAGCGAGGCACTGGAAGTCGTAAGGGAATACATCTACTTAGGGCAGGTAGTGGCGGCGGATCCGGATCATGAGACGGAAATAATCAGAAGAATAAGAATGGGCTGGAGTGCGTTTGGCAGGCATTCCCAAATCATGAACAGCAGGTTGCCGTTATCCCTCAAGAGAAAAGTATATAATAGCTGTGTATTACCAGTACTCACCTACGGGGCAGAAACCTGGAGGCTTACGAAAAGGGTTCTACTCAAATTGAGGACGACACAACGAGCTATGGAAAGAAGAATGATAGGTGTAACGTTAAGGGATAAGAAAAGAGCAGATTGGGTGAGGGAACAAACGCGAGTTAATGACATCTTAGTTGAAATCAAGAAAAAGAAATGGGCATGGGCAGGACATGTAATGAGGAGGGAAGATAACCGATGGTCATTAAGGGTTACGGACTGGATCCCAAGGGAAGGGAAGCGTAGCAGGGGGCGGCAGAAAGTTAGATGGGCGGATGAGATTAAGAAGTTTGCAGGGACGGCATGGCCACAATTAGCACATGACCGGGGTTGTTGGAGAAGTATGGGAGAGGCCTTTGCCCTGCAGTGGGCGTAACCAGGCTGATGATGATGACCTGTTCTGTAGCTTGATCCGGAATTCCTCTAGTTTCCCTCTTACCGCTAATTCATTGATTGGCTTCTTGTGTACCAGTTTCTTCCGTTCCCTCCTCAAGTCTAGGCTAATTCGAGTTCTTACCATCCTATGGTCACTGCAGCGTACCTTGCCGAGTACGTCTACATCTTGTATGATGCCAGGGTTCGCGCAGAGTATGAAGTCGATTTCATTTCTAGTCTCACCATTCGGGCTCCTCCACGTCCACTTTCGACTAACCCGCTTGCGGAAAAAGGTGTTCATTATCCGCATATTATTCTGTTCTGCAAACTCTACTAATAATTCTCCTCTGGCATTCCTAGAGCCTATGCCATATTCCCCCACTGACTTGTCTCCAGCCTGCTTCTTGCCTACCCTGGCATTGAAGTCGCCCATCAGTATAGTGTATTTTGTTTTGACTTTACCCATCGCCGATTCCACGTCTTCATAAAAGCTTTCGACTTCCTGATCATCATGACTACATGTAGGGGCATAGACTTGTACTACCTTCAATTTGTACCTCTTATTAAGTTTCACAACAAGACCTGCCACCCTCTCGTTAATGCTATAGAATTCCTGTATGTTACCAGCTATTTCCTTATTAATCAGGAATCCGACTCCTAGTTCTCGCCTCTCCGCTAAGCCCCGGTAACACAGTACATGCCCGCTTTTTAGCACTGTATATGCTTCTTTTGTCCTCCTAACCTCACTGAGCACTATTATATCCCATTTACTACCCTCTAATTCCTCCAATAATACTGCTAGACTCGCCTCACTAGATAGCGTTCTAACGTTAAACGTTGCCAGGTTCAGATTCCAATGGCGGCCTGTCCGGAGCCAGGTATTCTTAGCACCCTCTGCAGCGTTACAGATCTGACCGCCGCCGTGGTCAGTTGCTTCGCGGCTGCTGGGGACTGAGGGCCGGGGTTTGATTGTTGTATTCATATAGGAGGTTGTGGCCAAGTACTGCACCAGGGTGGCCAATCCTGCTCTGGTGAGAGAGTGCGTTACCGGTTCTGGTCACCGGGATCAGGCCGCACTCCAGGCCTGTTTGTGCAATTTCTCAACACACGTTTTTTTTTCTTTTTGTATTTCCCGGAGGAGAATTGCGCGGCACCGGGATTTGAATCACGGTCCTCTTGCACTGGAGACGGATACTCTACCGTCCCCGCAGGAGCTAAATTAAAAATTGAATTATGGTGTTTTGCGTGACAAAAACCACTTTCTGATTATGCACGCCGTAGTGGAGGACTCCGAAAATTTCGACCACCTGGGGTTCTTTAACGTGCACCTAATTCTAAGTACACGGGTGTTTTCGCATTTCGCCCCCATCGAAATGCGGCCGCCGTGGCCGGGGTCCGATCCCGCGACCTCGTGCTCAGCAGTCTAACACCATGACCACTGAGCAAGCACGGCGGGTCCCGCAGGAGTTGTACGCCTCATTTAACCTACAGTAGCGCCCTATTTGATCAGTCAAGGTGGACCAATCTGAGCTCGGTTATACCGCATGGATGGCACTCGGCTAGAGAACCTGGTATTTATGACCTGCACATGTGTGGCCACACATAATTGAGGATATATAATTTTTTTTTTTTTTAGGAGGGTTTCCGTACAGTGATAAAGGGAAGGAAAATACCTTTAAAAAAAAAGGAACATAACATGTGATTTGAACTCGTGATCCTTCAATGTTGCAATGTTGCTGGCTTAATAAGGTCCAAATATAGGTCGTTCGCTCGCTTGTCTTTACATCACAGGATTATTTCAGGGTAACAGACACTAGTTTGTCGAAGTTTTTTTTATTTTTTTCGGCCGTAGCATTCGCAATAGTGCTCTTGTTGCGCTTTCGTTTGCTTCGTTGATTGTGCTGTATTTGCATAGCTGTAGTACTTTAGGATGATAAATACTCGTGTCTCTTCCATAATGCAATGGCGGATAGCAGACGTTTGTGCGCAGAATAATAAAACCTTCAGCCTGATGGTCCCCAAATTAGCGCAGTGTGTCAACGTGTTTAAACCCAGGCAATTCACAACCGAGCGATTGTGGTCCTGGTAACTGGTGACATATAAGACACAGCTGTTCTGCTTTGGACATGCGGTGGTGTATTTGGGCAACGAAGCAAACTGAATCAGCAACGATACTTAACGTATCAATGGACAATATTCAAAGTAGCAGCAAATTACCAAGACACTTACAACTCAAACGCCAAACCATCTCTCGGCCTATAGAGCCACAGCTGCTAGTTACGCTCCATGTTCGCTGCATTGCCAGCAGTCTCTAATACTGTTATCTATGGTTAAGCGCAGTATGGAAACATTTAGTGAAAGTATTACCTAGTAGAACGGCAGATGACGTTACATGCAGGCAATTCCTACACAAGAAATGCATATACGGGGCTACATCTATGACTGTTCCATAAGCATGATATTATGAAATGTGGCGTGTTGTGCTGCGGGCTTAGTGCCTAGTCGTGGTAGCGACTGCATGCAGGCTGGCCAGTTTCGCACTTTTAGTGGTCAGATAGACGGTTGTACCATTTATCTAACACGTCGGGGGCTGTGATACCTGAAGTACTACGTAAGAGTGGTGGAAAGCTATCGGCGGCCAGGGATCTTCTATAAGGTGTGGATGTACGTGAGGCGCGGCATCCCGAAGCGTTGACTTGCAGTCACTGTGAGTCGGCGGCATCTATCGCCGGTGCCTGTGTACGCGAATCCATCAGCGAAGAAATGAATAGACGCCGGTTGTTAACTTTAACCAAGCAATGTGGGCTGGACCGAATAGCAAGAGAACTTCCCTCAACTCCGCCCTGGCAGTAGGAAGGTATTCTACAGTCGCACATAGTATTCAGTTCGGGTCAGCAGTGATTCGCGGAGGCCTGTTTCGCTCTCGTGCGCGGTGATGGAGAAGGGACGGGTATGAAGGTAGGGTCAGCTGTCTTTGCATTCTTGAGTGGGCTCGGAAGCAGCAATTGTGGCATCTATCTGGAGTGGGCGCCCTGTCTTGGCTAGAGACGCCACGCCGTTGGTCTCCCTCTGGTGGTGCCGATGGACCCCTCAGTACTGACGGGAAAGCCCACCTCAGCTCCAAAGCCTGCTGTGGCGATGATGTTGGCACTGGACACGCCCATAAGTTAAGTGAACGGCAATGGGCCATGCTGGACAGCACTTTGACCCGAACCACCCTGTACGCTGGACAATGCCTGAGACGCGCGGTAGCTGCCAACACGCTGAGCAGCAGCAGTTGTTTCGCGTGCTGCGTCGCACTATTTCACTCTTTGCGTTGTTAGAGCACTGGCCGAAAAGCTAGAGCGCAACGGGAAACTTTGCTCGCGCTGACAATGATTCTTCTTCGAACAAAACTGACATTTGTTGCACCGACAATCACGAAAGTGTTCGAGTTGCAAAGGAATTCAATACGATTTCTGCAAGGACCTTAGTATACGATACTAAAAGGTTGCGTCAAGACGCTAGACAAAAATAAAGAGGTGCATTTTAAATCTTACCACTGGGTGCCATTGTGCTGTATTATGGATGTCGATACCACATGAAGTATTTAAGCTGCAGTAGAAAAATTCGTCAAAGTGAACCGGAAAGTGTGTTGTATACATAACAATGAGAGGAATTAAATTGCTGCGCTTCAAGTGGAGTGATTTATTCCGCGTAGCGTATTATTATGGCATTATACCTAAACATGACATTATGCGGTGAGCGTTCGTGAGATGGAGCTACGAGGTGTGTAAGCCGAGACCTTGACGTCAATGGCACATTGTCAGACGGAGACACACATTTCGGGGCAATCACCTCGATAACCGGCAAAACAACTGCCATGTAAAAAAAAGAAAGAAAAAGAGATGCGCTATAAAGCAGCCGGGCTCTGTCAACCCCGACCTGACATTCGCCTACAAAGTGGGCAGGGATATTTGTTTTCCGGCTGGCCTTTCCGGAAAACTGTTATATGGTACAAGGTCATTTCTAGCTCTATCAACGCCAAGAATCGTGGAAATGTGGTTCGATATGTTTGCCTCTACCACTTCAGCAGCTGGCCATGGATGTCGGTTCGCCTTCTTTTGAGGCCACCGCCGCACTTAATTATGCTGCTCACCGGCACGATGTGGTTGTATAACGGACGTTCGTCACGCTTACAGACATGCGGTGCGTTGAGGAATGGAAACATGAGATATGGGTGACATTGTAAAATAGACAAATATATTCAGATGTAGAAATAAAAGCAACAATACGTTCTCGCAGCAAGCACAGCGACCAACTGACGCGTCCTCGATCACTGCCCAGTGTTACACATCTCCCCACGCCAACGATTACCCTCAACGCTAAACTCTAAACGCTAACACGGCACACGAGTCATTAATAATAAGGTGACGTTTTAACGATGATATTGGTCCGTGATGGCTTGGAGTGGCAGGCTCCTGCGAAGTTGGTGCTGGTGCCGTTGGCTTTGGCTGGTGGAGGCTGGGAGGGGCGTGAGGTGGTGTTGGTGGCGGAGACAGGGCCGACACCGCGTACCGGGTCACAGGTCGGCGTTCCCTGGCGGGAGGCGCCCGCACCCATGCATGAACGTTCGCACCTGCAATTTACCAGGCGTTACCAGCGTCCCTCGATCTCTGCAGAAGGTGCTTGGTAGTCTCGGAATGCCAAGCGGGCATTCAGTGGCTCCGGACTTGTTGGGGAACCCAGAGGTCACAGCTGTGTCTGATTTCCATGGCTGATAGCCACTGTATGCCGTCCACTGGTTAACTTCTCCACTACCGCACCGTTCTACCACAGCCACCTTACACGTGAAATAATCCCGACACACTTATGGCCAACATTACTGGGCCTCCACTCGGTAGTCCATGTCGCAGAAGCATGTGACCCAATGGCGGCGCAATCCATCACCGTAATTCGCCCTCTTCACTTCGCACAACAGTCACAACAGTTTGTCTTTTACGCACCACATCTGCAACATGTCGTCTTTCGCGCACCGCTATGCTCAAAGACAGTGGTGATGAAATGGTGGTGTTGGTGCTGCGGCAACAGGGGCTAGCCTGGCATTGTCAGCTTGCAATAATTTTGCCTGGGAATTTCGTACGTTATATTTAAGGACGTGTGCCGAGACTTTGATCAACTCCGTGTCTCCAACACAGCCAATCAACAGTCGTAGAACTCTCTTCCTCATAGTTTCCGCAGGAATGAATCTTTCTGAGTAGGAAAGTGAAAATTGCAGGAGGAACTCAAGCCTATTTCAACGTATTTAGTACGGTTGTCCGAATAGTGATTTTTGAGACCGAATCGAGTACAAATTGAATCCTTTCTGAATAGTTTTCGATTAATGAACAACCACTATCAGAAATAATATAAAACATTGTTTACATCCTAGTATTAACTATGTTACCAAGTTTCTGTCATTACATTGTACGCTATGAGGCGTTCTTTATTAACAGCACCAATGGAGCATTAGGAGCAAACATGTAGTTTCTTTGCATGCACAGGACTGTCAGCTCAGGCAGTTTCTGCGTTAAAAGCTTCATGGTTTTAAGGCTCGATGACTTGTTTTGAAGGTGGCGCCTTGGACCTTCCAATAAACTACAAGGAGAAAGCTTGTACTACAAGTCATGCCACGAGTGATACGACGCAGTGCCACTTGCAACGTTTGAGCCTTTTCATTTCCTCTGCACATTTTCTATACTACTATGTAGGGCGCTTATCTGTACTTTGAGCTACTGCGCAAACTACGTATTGTTGTCACTGTGACGTCGCTGTTGGTGTTGACCTTGTTGATTAGCCAGGCTTGCGGCTTCTTATCGTCATTCTTATGCACACCTTTTTTCTGCTACCGACGTTTTCACGAGCATGACAACAATAAGAATACGCACAAAAACACTGCCATCTTTTCGCGAACAGATTGTAATAATAATATTTGGGGTTTTACGTGCCAAAACCACTTTCTGATTATGAGGCACGCCGTAGTGGAGGACTCCGGAAATTTCGACCACCTGGGGTTCTTTAACGTACACATAAATCTAAGCACACTGGTGTTTTCGCATTTCGCCCCCATGGAAATGCGGCCGCTGTGGGCGGGATTCGATCCCGCGACCTCGTGCTCAGCAGCCTAACACCATAGCCACTTTGCAACCACGGCGGGTAGCGCGAAGCTTGCCATGAATTGTCCAGCATGCGGCGTTAGTTCGAAACATTCTTTAAAGGGCATTGAAAAAATTATATAAACATTACGCAATAATCAATATTTTTTCCTACCATTTAAAAGCCCTGGCGGCCCTCTATATGATAGTTATTTTGTTTGGACTGCACAATTTTTGGCAAAGTCGGATGTGCGAAGGAAACGTTCAAGCTTTTAGGTTTGTGGCGTCATCTTCCGCCGAACTGCAGCATATGTGCGTAGTGTGTTTTTGAAGCTGGAGCAGCCACCAGTGTGGATGTTTTTATTGGATACATGTGTGTGTTTGTCTGAATATTAAGTAACTGTTTGCTTAGAGCTTTTCAAACTTGTGCGCCTAATTTTCATCTAATAAATAAATTTAAAAAAATATGCGATTGCTGTGTGGACAGCACGCTCGACTCCCAAATGGACAGTCTTCAGCAGTTCCGTGGTTCGGCGGTTGTTAGGTTCAAATCTCAGTGTAGGTGGTTGCAAAGAAGTTTACGTTTCTTCACGATGTTCCACTGGCGAAAATGGGAGCGATGAAGTAGCCTGACGACGAAAAAAAGACAACGTAGTGTGGGTCGTCCGGTAACCCGAAGATGCAGCCCGAGTCCGAGGACTTTGAGCCGCCGTCTGTCGCTACCCCAACCATAACTGCCGGGCCATTCCTTTTAATAAAGTATATTTTCTTCTTCGTCTTCTTCGTTGTGCGCAGTCGACGGTGGCGACTGCCGTCGTCAGCGTAACGGAATGGACGGTCGGCACGGATGGGCAATGCAAGCTCAGTTGCGAGCGCTCGACTGCTGTGGCAGCAACAAAAAAAAAAAAGACGAGAGAAACAACAAATGGCTATATACTCCATTCCATACATAGCAGTCAACGCTGTGGAGGCTAGAGAGACTGCTTGCAGTGGGGGGGGGGGGGGGGGGGGGTGAAGAAGGGCTTCGTTCGCACCTGGATACACTTCGACGTTCTGTGACCGCAATTTCGCGCAAATGTTTTTTTTTTGTATAGGCTCAGTATTGAATCAAACAAGTTTTATTCCTTAGAAACAGTTAGACTTTGGTATATGGCTGCTCTATAATGCATTGTCTTGAATTATTTTTATTTTTGTTGTTCTCATTGAATTTTGTTTATTTGCAAACTGTTGCGAGGAGCCTCACGCGCATGCTCGCACGAGGGAACGCTGTTGGCACGCGTGAAGCATGGACGGAACGCGCGGAGTGATCACTTTTCCTGACCGAACTTCTTGTGTAGCTTGCACAGCGCGTTGGCTGCTACGTATGGAACGGAGTATAAGGAGAAGGAGACGGTGAAAGCGATAAATTTTTTGCTTGCGTGCGTGTAACAATATTATTTTCACGTGATTTTACCGATACGGTTATATACCTAGGTATAACAGACATGAGCCAGGAAACCGCCTACGAAATCGGCACAGTGCCTACGAGAGTACTCGCGCTGCCGGGAGATTTCCACTCGCGCTCCGCTGTTCATCCGTCATCGGCCAGACACAAGGCATCTGCCTGCCGCAGTCCCGCTTTGCGGCTGAGTGATTGAACCGAAAAGGGCCATCCGAGGGCCAGCTACAGGACTTTCGTGCTAGTAATAACCTGTTTCTTAGGGCGCATTGGCGTCGCTTTTCTGTGGACGTCCACTCGTTCTGGAGCTTGGATGCTCACACTTTTCGATTCCTATGCTCAAGATTTTAGCGCGCGCAGGGTATAAAGTCGTATGAAAGCGATTAATAGAAACGCGGAAAAGATAACATCGCGTAAAATGGCCTTAGACAGTTTTAAGCGTATAAAATGAGAAGACGCGGGTAATTCGTTGTATAGCGTGCGGTACCTTGATACATATTTTGGCTGTCTTCTAGCGCATCAACCTGTGTGCGATTTGGCAAAAAACACTAATACTGTGTGCTTTCCAGTGCCTACCAGAAGCGACTACCGGGATTAATGTTTTCCGAACAGTTCCGCGGTGATATATTATCCTGGGCTATTTTATAGTTTCTCAGGTACAACGGCGTTATTTCTTAATAGGTAATTGCACCTCAGAAAGGGGTAGTAACTTGTAATATGTGTAAATATATCACGCATAATTATTTCCTCAACGCATATTTATTGAAATATCATACGACGTGGCTTGGTTGCGTAAAATAGACTCGAAGTTTGCCCACAAACAAAATCTTTTACAAAAATCTCGCTATAACATTCGGCAAGTGCAACGCCAATGCAGTTTTTAGCGCAATTTGAAGAAACACATCTTGAAAACAGTGCTCAAATTTCTCATAAGCAGACCTGCCTTAACTAGTACTCGGGTAGAGTTTCGCAAATTTAGCACGTTTCCTCGAGTAAATGTTTAAAGATACGATGAGTATTCTTCTCATATCAGCTCATATCATATCACACCACGCAGGGATTTCGCACGGACATATTTTCCACCTCTTCCTGAAATCCAATTAAAAACGCCCAATTTGTCACAGGTGACTTAAAGATATGTTCGAACTAAAACAAGGAAACAGATTTTATATGCACGAACAACCAGAGGGAGCCTCGCTAGGTCTTATTACCATTAACGAAGGTAATCCATCGTGGAAAGTAATGAAGCCGAGACTTAACGTATTTTCTCGTAAGCGTTAAGAGAGAGCACGCAAAGCTAATCGCACACTTTTGGGCCCATTTTTCTCGGGCGCGACATCCATTTCCATTTGGACTGCGCAGAATTCTCGCGCGAAGCCTGCTTCGGGCGAGCCGTATTGCGCGCATTGGCTTTTGCAGCCACGTCATCCACGCCAAGACAAATGGTCCGAAATTGTCTGCTATTAAGAGCGCGAGCTGTACAGATCGTAGAGCAAAACCGAAGTGACATTCTTCGGGAAACTGGGAAAGCAGCCGGAAACAAACCTTACACATGTTTTGTTCGTAAAGCTTAGCAAGAAGGAGTTTTAAAAGCGCAGATTTTAATGCTTCTTTCAACGTCAGCTATGTTCTTTAGAGGTTTGCAGGCTTGAGATATGCACTTGGCAACTTAATTATGTAAATTAATTTTGTAGTTCTATGTGCCGACCCCACTGTATTGATACCGGACCGCCGCAGGTAAATGTGGCCTCAGCGTGGCTGCCGTGAAGAGGAGCAACACGAAGTGGTGCCGATTTCTGTCGATTGCCATTTTTGATAGCGTTCTAACTAATGCTGTAAGAATACCTCGTAAATAGTTTTCTGTATTTATTTCACGTTACACTATGACTATGAGACATGCCGTAGTGGGGTTCTCCGGATTAATTTTGACCACCTGTGGTTACTTAACATGCGCCCAGTGCATAGTACACGGTAGTTTTTGCATTTCGCCCCCATCGAAATGCCGCCGCCGCTGTCGGAATTCGATCCGGTATCCTTCGGGCTTAGCAGCGTAGCGTGAAAATGACTGCACCACCACAGTGGGTACTTAGCAATCTGCAATGTTTGCTAGGTAATAGGTAATATTGTGCTTCTTCATGGCTAATCAGCCTTCTTAATCAGATCTGTCAGTACATTTTACTCAAGCTTTCCAAACGCTTGCAACAGAATGCCCCCACCACCATCTGGTAAAGAAGCTGGCTCTAGGAAAAAGGCATCAACGACGATACATTTAGCTGGGAATTAGCAGCTGCGCTCTAAAACACATCTTAGTGTCGCCGATAATTATGAAGAGTATTCTGGGGTTCTCGCCCCAACAAAACCAAGTCCCGCCGACGTGCATTCTGCGTTTCTGGGTAGGACACGAGTAAGCTCATCTTATGTCTTTTGTACAGAATCACTGCCGAATAACTCTCTATATTCGTTTTTTTTAAGGAAAAAAGATATAGCTGTCCCAGAGTGCGGATTGTTCCGTCACTCTATTCACGCCAGCTCGAGAAAATATTCGTTGGCAGCTCCAACACAACGCACACATACGTTTTCCTCATTAGCGTAATAGGTAGAAGGCTTCTTGCCCATACCATGCAGTGCTTTAAATAAAATTAATATAGCTGTACATAATCAGGACAACACTAGGCAAATTAGTAGCGACAGTTACTTGCGCTCAAGGTGCCTCGTTTTAAGCCATGTACCGCATTAATGTCTCTATAACATGGTCTCAAGTGCTTGCACATTAGAGGTAAACAAAGACCGTATCACAATTACACTTTATCATCATACGGAGCATTAGTTCTGGTCTTTGTTTCCGAGTAAAATGCTTGAACCAAGCAATTATCACTCGAGTTATTTCTGCTAAAAACGGGGAATAGGAGCTTTTGCGGCGTCGATATTACGCATCATCATCATCATCATCATCATTATCATCATCATCATCATCATCATCATTATTATTATTATTATTATTATTATTATTATTATTATTATTATTATTATTATTATTATTATTATTATTATTATTATTATTATTATTATTATTATTATTATTAGCCCATTTTACGTCCACTGCAGAACGAAGGCCTGCAGTGGACTGTTGTGGTGGCGTACGCCAGACCAAAAGCATGACATCACTAATTTTTACGCTCCTAAAGCTTAACGTCATATGGCGAATAAAGTCCTTCATCTCGCACTCTACTGGGAGGCTCCCAAGGAATCATTTCCAAAAATGGGCATTTGCGAGCACATTTACATGTTTTTCGAGAACGAGTGAAACATAAAGAATAACTCTAGTAACCTGATGCTTGTGATTGAGAGCAAGTTGTTTTTATTGCACTGTTCTACTAAGGGAAAGAAGATAAAAGAAAATAAGAAAGAATATATATTTATTGAAGGACTGCTAAATATCTGCTACCCCTCCTCTTGGAGATACCTTTACTGTGACAAATAGTAGACATATATTAAAATTTAATACAGGTAGTTTTCAAGTCTCGCCGGAGTGAACTGAACTGCTTGCTGAAGGTGCCAGGACTGCGGTAGCTTTTTTTTCCACCATTCAATCGAACTACCATCAGTCATGAATACTCGACAAGCTTGCTTTCATCGGTATAAGCAGCCAAGCAAGGAGCAGGCATGGGCGCCATCCGATGCTACACCTTTTCGAGCTCGTCTTTGGCACTGGAACTGTCCAGCTCGCCAGTGGGAGCAACGTCACAGTCGTTTTTCCAAAGCTGCCTGCGCAATTGACGGGGCATCGCATATTCACAGGCAAGCAATGAATGCGCGCAGCTTATTTGTCTTTAGCGCACCTTCCTCAGGCAAAACACGCATGAGAAGAACGCACGTTGTTTTAAGTAAACGCTGGTATCATGCTGAGCTCGCACGAGATTAGACTGACGCTCTGCATTGCAACTGTGACACACGGTTTAGAATAACTGGCACACTAAGAGAATTAGACGTAACCAAACAGGGCTTCTCTGTCATTACACGTCTTGGCTAACGAATACGGTGCAGGAGACGTGTGGATAATGTGAGCTCTTTGCCAACTGTATGAGTGGATGTTCATCCCTAGTCAGCGAATAGTGTGAGGCGCAGCGTAGCCCTGGTCGCTTTTGCGCTACTAAACCGTACTCACTCACTAGTCAGTGAATAGGAATGCACATTAGGTCCTCTCTGCGGTCTGTTACGTGCTTTTTTTGGGAGCGCTCATTCACTGACGCGTTCGTTCTTGATTATTTTATTTCTTGCTTTGTTTGGTCATATATGCAATCCCAAGAAACTTGGAGAAATACCTGCTGAGTTGCCTCAAAGCTAATGGGAGTAAAGTGCACTGAGTTCTATCATTGTTCGAATAAATTGGGTTCTCCCTGACGTGGAGAGAATGTAACGACGCGATGCGAGACTAGTAAAAATAACTTGAAAGATAATCTGCTTGATGATCACGAGAACAAAATAGCATACATGGTCTTCGACACCTGAAGTCATTGAATCGAAGACCTGCAGTTCGGCGATATTATGGTTAATATGGAAAATACCAGTTGAAGTGCCTTAGTATTTAACCGCCCTCATTGGTGAGCCATGCTACAGAAAGCCGCGACAGCCGAGTCCATTTGAAGAGCACCAGATACGAAATGGCCAATGTGAGCTTGAAGCACGGGCTCCGACACCTGGTGCATCCTTTGCTTTATTGAAAATAACAACGAGCCTTAGTTTGCCGTTACAGTGGTGACGCGTTCCCCTGTACTTGCTGGATATTAGATCTCGTGTTTGAGGAGTTCTGAGTGGCTGAGTGGCTATAGTGGCTGAGGAGTTCTGTAGAGATTTACACAGTATCAGTGGCGCCCACGACGGTAATGGAAGAGAGAATAGTCTAGAGAAATTTGCAATCCCACAGATAACGCCGGAAGAAGCAAAGAAGGTCTTGGGAGCTATCCAAAGGGGAAGACAGCTGGGGAGGATCAGGGGAAAGCAGATTTGTTGAAGGATGGTGGGCAGATTGTTCTAGAAAAACTGGCCACGCTGTATACGCGATGCCTCATGACTTCGAGCGTACCGGAATCTTGAAAGAACGCTATCATAATCCTAATCCCTAATAAAGGGGACGCCAAAGACTTGAAAAATTATAGACCGATCAGCTTACTGTCCGTTGCCTACAAAGTATTTACTAAGGTAGCCGCAAATAGAATCAGGAAAACCTTAGACTTCTGTCAACCAAAGGACCAGGCTGGATTCCGTAAAGGCTACTCAATAATAGACCATATTCACACTATCAATTAGGTAGTAGAGAAATTTGCCAAATATAACCAACCCTTATACATAGATTTCATTGATTACGAGAAAGCACATGATTCAGTCGAAACCTCAGCAGTCATGGAGGCATTACGGAATCAGGGTGTAGACGAGCCGTATGTAGAAATACTGAAAGATATCTATAGCGGTTCCACAGGCACAGTAGTCCTCCATAAGGAACAAAGCAGCAAAATCCCAATAAAGAAAGGTGTCAGGCAGGGAGATACGATCTCTCCAATGCTATTCACAGCGTGTTTACAGGAGGTATTCAGAGACCTGGATTGGGAAGAATTGGGAATAAGATTTATTGGAGAATACCTTAGTAACTTGCGATTCGCTGATGATATAGCCTTGCTTAGCAATTCAGGGGACCAATTGCAATACATGCTCACTGACCTGGAGAGGCAAAGCAGAAGGGTGGGTCTAAAATTAATCTGCAGAAAACTAAATTAATGTTTAACAGTCTCGGAAGAGACTGTTAAACATTAATTTAGTACATTTAGTACATTTTACAAACGTAAAATTAATTTTACGTTTGTAAAAAGCTTCGCGCCGTATCCTGTTTACTGTACAATATAAGATACTACATGCCCTTATCAGTAAGGAAAACTATAACACATGCTTTTGGCTACAGTCTACTCCGGTACGGAATAACAATTTACGGGCACTGTGCTGTCCGCTGGCACAACAGAATAAATGCGATACTGCACTCCCTCTTAAAAAACATATCTTATGATCTGAACCTGAATGCTGACACAGACCGTTTCAAAGTACTTTCGATGCCGAATTTCAATGATCTTCTAATGCAAACGGTTGTTTTGAAACACTTCTGGTGCAGTCAATTCCTAGTTACATACACAGCTTCCCGATGCTTAAGGCCCAGGGACCCCTTTTGGAGGCCACGTTGTTCTACAAGGTACGACAATAGAGCTCGGGCCCATTATGTGCCCACCTACTTCAATAAATTACCGCACAGCACATTTTGTGCAAAAACGAAATATAAGTTAAAGAGACTACTAAGGCGTGTCTGTTCGTAAAGACGTACTTGTTCCATTTATTTACCGTTACTGCTTGTGTTTTATGCATGTGGTTGTGCCATTCCTTTGCACCATGACGGTCAGTCTGGTATATGGTTATGCATCATCTCACAGTAATTTTTGTTCACACGCATTGCTGTATTTCTGTGTTTCATTATGCTCAATGAAATTTCTTTTCATAGACACTATAAATTCTAATTACCTTTTTTGGTGTTCTATACTTGAGTTCGCTGCTTATAACTGGCATATCAATGTACCGTATATGGTTTTGCTGCCTGCCAGGCACTGCCGCTCAAGCCTTCAAAGGCTTTGGCAGGCCTGTATGAATGTACTGATTTGATTATTGGCAATAAAAGTATTATTATTATTAAAAAAGAGAGAACAGCAATTTACAATACGTAGCGAGGCACTGGAAGAGGTAAGGGAATGGATCTACTTAGTGCAGGTAGTGACGGCGGATCCGGATCATGAGACATAAATAATCAGAAGGATAAGAATGGGCTGCGGGGCGTTTGACAGGCATTATCAGATCATGAACAGCAAGTTGCCATTATCCCTCAAGAGAAAAGTGTATAATAGCTGTGTCTTACCAGTGCTCACCTACGGGGCAGAAACCTGGAGGCTTAGGAAAAGGATTCTACTTAAATTGAGGACGACGCAACGAGCTATGGAAAGAAGAATGATAGGTGTAACGTTAAGGGATAAGAAAAGAGCAGATTGGGTGGGAGAACAAACGCGAGTTAATGACATCCTAGTTGAAATCAAGAAAAAGAAATGGGGCATGGACAGGACATGTAATGAGAAGGGAAGATAACCGATGGTCATTAAGGGTTACGAACTGGATTCCAAGGGAAGGGAAGCGTAGCAGGGGAGGGCAGAAAGTGAGGTAGGCGGATGAGATTAAGAAGTTTGCAGGGACAACATGGCCACAAATTGTACAGGACTGGGGAAGTTGGAAAAGCATGGGAGAGGCCTTTGCCCTGCAGTGGGCGTAACCAAGCTGATGATGATGATGATGAGATCTCGTGTCATTACTTCCAAACTCAGACTGATATCTTGTTTTCCAATTCACTTTCTTCTAAAGGGCCTTCCACCTTCAATGGATGATAGCACGTGTGACGCTATCGTTTCTCCTGGCTTGGCTATCGTGCAGCTGCTTCGTGCTTATGCATCGGTTTTTCTCAAATCTCTGATGTTGAGTGGCAGGCAGTTCAGTCACTCCTACGATGGAAAACTAATTTAAACAAGAGCGCGAAAGTAGAAATCGACGCAAAAGAAGACAAGGAACCAAAAACGGAGCTAAGTGATACTACCTAACTTTAGATCTGATGACTCTCATTCTGCCGCGGTATAGTCCAGGTGCCCGGCAGGAGTTGGAAAGTTAGAATTTTCCAGGCAGCCGATTCTTCTCCTCCAATTGAAAACCACCTCTGTTTGTCTGCCAGCGATGGTGAAAACGTTTTCATTTCAATAGGGATCACCTGAGAGCCATCAGGTCATATTAGCATGTCTAAACTTACTTCCTGGATGACGGAGGGGTAATAGATTAGAGTAGGAGTGAAACGCGCTTGAGCCGTCTGCAGAGTGTGGCGGCTGTGGTGGCAGCATTCTTATAGGGCGCGCCAATGCGTGGCCCGGAAATAGCGCTAGAGTGACACTCGAATGGCGTGGCTGTAGCCGGTTCGTTGAACCGGCAGGTACAGAAGGACTTGTGCGTGGGAGAACAATCGCGCACTTTCGCTTTGCATCGCAGTTTCGCCGGCGTTGGCTGAAACCACGGGGTCAATAACCCTTCAGCACGCCACGCGCTCGCTTCTAAGGATGACTGTAGAAGACGCCCGCGCCAACGCGCGCGACACCAGCTGCTGTCATATGTGTTTTGTGCTACCCGCAAACCGCAGTACAGTTATTTCTTGCGCTGCCGTGGCGGGTGAGCTTCCTTCGTAAAATGCCCTTTTGTGTGAACTCTGTGATGCATGATGGGAATTTCTCCGGAATACTGAAGGGAATATTCCGACCGTTCGTTAATCCCGCTACGTCGACACTCATCGTTACCGTCAGATCACCTCCTAATTCTTAACTTCACGCTCGTCGTTTGGCGAAGAACGAATGGAAGTACCAGCCGAAGGGCGAAGCACTGAAAGTAATAGCAATGCTTAGTGTTGCATTTAACACTTCTCAGAGAGCTGCCGGAAAGCTGCGGAAAGTTTTTCTGTTGCGTCAGCTCTCGAAAGAGGAATGGCAACGCAGTTGATGCCGTCATGGGCAGATCGGACAGCTGCGTCTGCTCGATCATTGCAGTGTATGCTAGAGTAACTAGGCAAGCACTGATATATTATATCGTGTCCTTGGTCAACTATGCCATGGTGGACTTCTCTGACCTTTGCAACGAGCTGCTCAAGTAATCCACGGCGCACGGCTGAGAGTACACCCTGTAGGGATGCCTCGGAATCACAGAAGACTGACCATGCACGGGGTGGTTCTTCCTAAATGAAATGAAGAGCTGCACGCAGGGCTACTGGTTCAGCAGCTGTAGTAGATGATACATGTGATGTTTTTAGTTGTATCGTGACGGATCTTGTTGGTATCACCACAGCAGCACCTGAACTTGCAGATGTGACTGAGCCATCAATGTAAACGTGTACGCGGCCCCTGAGCACCTCATGTAAAATTTCTAATTTGGCCTGCTTCAGGGCAAACGACGGCATGTTAGCTTTCTTCATGATTCCTGGGATGGTGAGGCGTATTTCAGGTCTGTGCAGGCACCATAAAGGTGAGGATGGGCTTGCTGCAGGCATGTAGTTCGATGGCAATGCGGTACGATTGGCAGCAATTATATGACTGAAAGTTGCGTGTGGTCTTTCTGCGGGTAGAGCGGCAAGATTTTGAGAAGGTAGTCGGGCAAGATGCCGAATATGCGCCCTGAGAGCGTTGGTTGTCAAGTACGTTGATATTGGGTGATCTCGAGCTATGACAATCGTTGCCGCTGTAGATGCACACCTCAGAAGACCGAGACCCGTTCTTAGGCCTCGAGCTTGTAGTCCCTGAAGTACACGCAGGTTTGTTTTGCCGGTGTTACCCAGCACAGGGAGGCTGTATCTTGCGAAACCGAAGAACAAGGCGTTATAAAGTTGCAGCATTGACCGCACCCATGTGTCCCATGAATTTCTGCCGAGAAATTTGAGATGTATTATTGTCATTAACCTTTTCTTTAGGTATGAAACTTGCGGGCTCCATGATAGGTCGCGGTCGATAATTACCCCTAAAAAGCGGTGTTTCCGTGCATTTGCAACTGCTTGCACATTGACACTTACAGAGTAACGCTTCATTGCCTACCGAGTGAATGTAACAAGGCAGCATATCTCGGAAGACGGCTCTAAGTTCTGTTTTTGCAAGTACAGAGATGTTAACGTAGATGCCTTTTGTAGCTGGGCTCATACCTCCAGTCGTGTTACAGCAGACACTCAAATGCAGATGTCGTCGGAATAGATTGACATTTGAACTGTGTTGGGCAAGCATCTGACTAGGCCAACGAGCACTAGGTTGAATAGCGTCGGGCTCACACGGCGCTTTGTGGTACTCCACAGAATGTTTTGTGTTGAGTTGTGGCGCCATCCGCGGTTATCACGAAGATGCCTGTTGGTAAAATGACTGCAGAGCCACTGAAAAGTGCGGCCACCGATTCTGGCTTCAATCAGAGCCTCTATAATGGCATAATGTGCTATTTTATCATATGCGCCTTTTATGCCAAGGAACAATGCCGCAGTGAATCGTTTTAGACGTTTTTGATGTTGGACAAACGTGACCCAATCGATGGCATTATCTATGAATGAGCGCCCACGCCGGAGGCCAACCATATCATCTGGGTACACGTTGTAATTTTCCAGGTACCATTCCAGGCACGTCAAAATCCCTCTTTCCATTATTTTCCCTGTGCGACTGGCCAGAGCGATGGGGCGGTACGATGACAAATCTAACGGTGATTTACCAGGTTTGAGAAGTGGAACCAAGCGGGTGCATTTCCATTCACGTGGAACCAAACCGTTGCGCCAAGACTCATTGTAACGGTTTAGCAGCATGAGTCGTGCTTCCTGCCCAAGATTGGCGAGCGCCGCCTAAGTAACGCCGTCCGGGCCAGGTGACGACGAGCACCTGCAAGTTGTCTGTGCCGATTCGAGCTCCTCCACCGAAAACATTACATCCATGCGGGAATCCCGTAGCACATGAGTGGCACATGAGTGGCACATGGTGTAAGTGCGCGTTGGAGCTGCAAGCTGGCAAGTCTTGAGCAAAATTCTTGGGCAGTGTCAACGTTGCTGCGACCTTGGTGCAAAGCGAGGGATTTGAGAGGGACACGCTATTGCTGTGATACGCGAAGTTTTATTTATTTATTTATTTATTAATTTCGGATACTTTCCTGGCCCGAAGGCATTACAGAAAGGAGTGGTAAGTGAGAGAAAAAAAAGTACATAATTAAACAATAATAAGTATTACAAAACGGCAGAAAATACAGCAGTCTTGAAATTGCCAACGTCAGAAATGGCAGCGATGGAGGGAGGAAGGTTGTTCCAGTCGGCGCTGGTTTTAGGAATAAAAGAACCATGACACATCTTTGTTCTAAAGTATGGAACACCAGCTTTAAACATGTGATCGAAACGGGATGAAATGTATGAAGGTCGGGTAATAAGATGTTCCTTTAATAGTGGGTTGTGGTGATACAGCCTGTGGAAAAGACACAGTCTAAAACATTTACGGCGCAATGAAAGCTCCGGTAATGTAAGTGTGATTTTCATGGAAGTAATGCTGGCGTAACGGGAATAGTTAGATAAGATGAAACGTGCTGCGCGATTCTGGATGGATTCTAGAGTGTTTATCAGTGTGATTTGATGGGGATCCCATACGGTGGATGCATATTCTAGCTTTGGTCGCACTAAAGTTTTGTAGAAGTTCACGCACGGTTCTCCATATTTGAGAATTTCGCTGTCGTAGATCCAATGACTCAGAGAAACATTTCCATCTTTGAGATTGTAGTGCATCGATGCGGCGTTGAATCTTCTTTTGCATTCGCCTTGCCTCTCTGAGATCATGAATGGATTTAGTTCTCCAATATCTTCTTTCAACCCGCCGGCGAATCGCACGTAGTCGCTGCAGTTTTGCTTCAAATTCTTTATATTTCGGGAAAGGTTGAAAACCACGCGTAGCCTCATGCATGGCTTTTTGAATTTCGTGTTCCAGACTTGAATGGTTCCCTTGCTGACATATCTCCTCCATGTTCGACCGAAACGCCGACCAGTAAATTCGCCGGAGGGTTGTGAAGTAGCAATTAGATAGTCTCTTGATCATCAGGTACGTCGGAATATGGTCGCTTCCATGTGATTGGATGTCTGGGCACCATTGCACGTTTCTTCCAAGACGCCAAGAAACCAGGGTAAAGTCTAAGCAGCTGCTGTATGTAAGCCCGCGTAAATATGTTGGACTACCATCGTTGAGGCAGTAAAGGTCGTGCTGTGTGGCAAAGGATGCTAGTCTTCTTCCTCTGGAGTCCACCTTGAAACTTCCCCAAAGCGCATGGTGAGCATTAAAATCTCCAGTGAGAATCGGAGGGCCGGGTGTCGCTGATAGCACGTAGGGCAGTTGTTTAGAGTCGTAGCCTTATGAAGGAGCAATGTAAGCAGCAACGAGTGTGAACGTAAGCTTAATCGTTTTCACAATTAAACAAACGTACTGGTTGTTGCCGTGAGGCGGAAATGGGTGCAACACGTATGTCAGATCACATCTAATATATACAATTACCTTGCTCACATCACTACAGGTAGAGGACATGAATGCCTCATAGCCAGAAATGCGAATAACATTCTGCACGTTCGGTTCAGAAATTGACAATGGGGAATTGAGGTTTGGAAAACCGTTTTCGAAGGTAAAGGGTCTAAAATTTGAAATTCTCGATTTGAGAACGCGGACATTCCACTGCAATAGAGACGCTTTCTTGACTTCCTTGTGGAAGGGCGGCGAGGGCCGGGCTATGGTGTTATTCGATGTTTTCAAGTACTGGAGTCAGCGCGTCCAGTACTTGCAGTGCGCTACGAGCAGCCGGAGTGTCTATGTTTTTCAATAGTAGATGTATGACACTCGTGAACGATTTGACCGTAGCAATCACTTGTAAATCCTTGCCTCGAATTTGGTCAATTGAAGTGATGTTTGACGTTAAGCAGTGAGTCACGTGCTGTGGCTCTGGCGCGTGGCATGTCATCGGCAGTGTTGGCCACACCTCGCTTGATGAAGCATGAATAGCATAGCCGCTTTTTTCGTTGACATTCGTGCTATTACTGGAGACAGATGGAACAGGAGGCGGCGTTGCCGGACGAGACATTTCCCTTGAACCGGAAGAGGATTTCGTAGACTTTCGTTTCCGGGAGCGATGTCGCCTTATCAGTGCAGAAGCAATTCTGTGTGATGGCCATTTTTCTCAAAGTCTTCTGCTCTTTCTTTAGACGTGCACAGTCTTTTGAGGATTCAGCGTGCGAGCCTTGACAATTTGGGCACTTGAGCTCTGTTGCACGGCACGTATCAGTGCCATGTTGTTCGGAACATCGTGGGCATATCGTTGCATTTCGGCAGACAGCATTCACATGTCCAATTCTTTGACACCTTCTGCACTGAACTGGTTCGGGTACGAAAGGTCGTACTACATGCCGAAAGTGGCTGAACTTCACATGTGATGGTAGGCAGTCACCTTTAAACGCGAGCCTTACACAGGTCGACTTGCCAAGGCGTCGAGCCTTGGCAAGTCGACCTGTGTAAGCCTTTAATCTATCGCAGGTGTGATTAAAAGTGGCAGGTCGCTGTCGTTAATCAATGTTTCAATATCATAAACAACACCAGCCGTGGTTTCGTTGTCCTCCGGAATGAGATAGTGGACATTGATGTTGCCAAGGAGCTTTACTGCCATCAAAGCATTGATTGCGCTTCGGTTGTGGACATCAATAGCCAGGACGTTCTTTCAAGTATTAATTCTGATATCTTTGATTTCTCCTGAGGCAAGAGCCTCCAGAGGAACGGAAATCGCTTGTCGATTAGGGCGGTCGAGGTTGTCGGCAGGTGCGTCCGGCACAAAAAGAATTGTGTGCGTCGATGGCCTTCGCTGTGGGATGACGGTAGACTTACTTGGCGAAGACCATCCGCTCATGTTTCTTCTCCTGGCCTTCCGGTATACCGCTCTTTCGAAGCTTTCGTCATCTGGCGCTTCATCTATTGAGCAGGAGTACATCACACTGTCCTCGCTGTCAGCTTCACTAGGAGGGCAATTTCTCTTCCTCGGGCCGGTTCCTGCTGAAGCAGTCACGTCGCGTCGGCATTCTGTCTATTTCAATTCTATTGCCATGTCAATGGGAGCGGCGTCTCCCAGTAAAACACGGGAAAAAACCGAAAATACCGTAGCGCGAAGGAACAGTGGTCTCTACAAGAATCACTTTGTCTTCGTTCTCCATCACACCGCGCTGCCAACAAATTATCAGACAGCTATACGAAGTAAGGTGAGTAGTTTTACCGGGGTGTAAACAGCTGTAAACATTCGCGTATAAATTAAATTGATAAACACAGTGTCATGTGCGCTTAGGCTAACATGAACATATCGCACTTTCACTGTAAATAAACCCAACCCCTCATACAATGCCCCAACTGGGGCCTATGAGGTGCACTAACTAACTAACTAACTAACTAACTAACTAACTAACTAACTAACTAACTAACTAACTAACTAACTAACTAACTAACTAACTAACTAACTAACTAACTAACTAACAAGTATTCTTCACTAAATGTGAGGCGTCAGCTTGGGTGAAACGATATGTACTCAATGAATGGCATAGAAGGTGGCCTTCACTTTCAGGCAATTACACGTTTTTGTTCAACGTCAACCCAGAACTCCAATCAAAACTAGCACAAAATCTACCACGTAATCTTGAAGCCCTTTATCATCGACTGCAACTAAACGTTGCAGACATGAACAGTCTTCTGTTTCGCAATAACCAGACTACAAATCCATGTTGTGACAACTGCGGCAGCGTGGAATGTCAATATAACATGTTCGTTGAGTGCCCAGTTGACAAAGAGAAGCGACATCGATATAATATGAACATGAAAAAGCTCGACCAAGGCCTCTTGACACTGAGATGAATGCTCGGTCTCTTATCTTGGCCATCAAAACAGCGCAAAGCCCTGGACTTCTCGTTTTTATCTATTCAGTCAATATGTTTGTTTTCCAAACTATGATTCATGCACGTCACCTTATCTAGACTGTGATTTTATCTTCTTTTGTGACAATAACCAGTGACCTTTACCAAGATTATCTATCTTCATCGCCTCTGACACTAATTCTACTGCCAATAACATCATAAGACGTGTATAATATTTTTTCGCCTTTATTATTCTGTCCAACTTCTTCTAGGGCCTCTCTTCTGATTCGCCGCATTCTCTGCAGAGTATCATCTCGGCAAAAATACGCTGGTTAAACGTACTACTTTTACAATAAAAAGCTTTCTATCTCTGTCTTTCTCTCTACTCATTCAGCCGCTGTCACCGCTGTTGTTCCGCACACTTTCTCGAATAGTTCTTTGACAGATAGAGTACACACACCAAGACAATGCCAAATGAGAACTTAATGCTAATGCTCCCTCTGTTTCCCAGTTTATTCTACATCGAGTTCACTCAAAACAACGGCATTCTTCTGCCAGAAATCATAAGTGTAGCCGATAATATTGAACGTTTTGGTAGTTTCTCGTTCCTATGTTTGCAGTCATCGTTTTAAGTACCTTGTGTTATTATATCTGAAGCCAGAAACATCAGAGCTTCTTTAAGCGAGCCTTTCACTCTCAATGATATTGAAGTGTTCTACACGGTCTTCACACTGTCACAATTCGAAAAGGGAAAGTCATCGGTCGAGTCCCATCTCTCCTTACACATTTTGCCGCGATCTTCAGTTGCGCTTGAAACGTTCCTTCCAATCTTGTGTGGGAGCGTGGGCTTTTGTACCACGACGCGTACTATAGGCGAAGGCGCCGTCGATTTAGTTCCCCTGCCGATATCGTAAAAGATTTGATTTCAAGCTTTCCTCACCATTTCGCCGACTACCCTAGGTGCCGGTACCCTCCTCTTATTCTGGTCTGAAAGCACTGACGATGGAATGTACGCGGAGGACACCGTCAATGGAAACCGGGGCATTGTGCAAGTGCACACACCTTCCGCAACCCCAGTACATGTTGGGCGGTGACCTAATTGTCATGTCCCATACTAAGACTGACAACTTTGCATTTCAAACATTCGTTCCTCTATTGTCCGCCAAGCGCATTCACCGCGGTTTCCTTTTTTTATTTTAGTATTATCAGAACTGCACCATATGTCATAGCCCCACAGCATTGAGGTTGCCGCTGCACACCACGTTAAAGTTCATGTTGCTTTTCACGTTCACGATGCCTCTCCTGCATTAATTGTCGAAGCGACCGCAAGCTTTCGTATTTGTTCCGTGCAATTTCTCTCTGCCGCATAGCTTAGCACAAGGAGGTAATTCTGGGTTGTGGCTAACTCGGTTCTTTCCCTTCTGTCTCCGAAACCACTGCAAGTCTGACTCTCCCCCCTCATCTCCTCGCCCCTTCCTCTCCTCTGGTTGCTTCCATTTTCACGCCTCTGCAGCGCTCCTTCATATTATCTTCTAGTTTGTTTTTCGTATTTGTTTCTCACCCGGTGGTAAGAAGTGCGTAAGGTGAAGCGACCTCTCCTTTCAAGCCACACTTTTACGAAAAAAAACGCCTAATGTTTCTCAGTGAAGTGCGAAAATGGGGAGAACTTGGCTAGAGTAAGGCTTCAACAAAGCAAAAGAACAAAAAAGAAGCCGCCTGTCACCAGCTCCTCTTCGGGCAATCCCTAGACGGGCAAGCCATACGCTTGCTGATCTAAGGAGCCAACTCCTCGGGGGGCGACATTTCCTAAACCAAAAAGTCGTTTTCTTTTCTCTATCAAATGCGAATCTGCTGAATGGTCATTTAGTCAACAAAGGGCTCTTCACTCCAGCTTCATCGACAACTTTGACCTTCGAGCGCTTCTTATCTCCTTCGTTCAGGCCACTGCTTCATACAATACGATGTAGGAATCGCTTAATGAAATCGGTATACGGATTAAGAAAGAAAAAAACGTGCCTTGCGAAGGAATTATTCGCTGGAACAGCGTCGTTTCTTAGTTATCCTACGAAAAATTATATTTGTTCCTCTTGGCAAGTGTGTGGTAGCTTCTCTTCAATTCGCAGTTATTTTTTCTTGTGCTTTATTAACAACGTGTGCTCATATTTACAAATTTGGTGGTTACAAAAGTTATGCTGAGAAAGAAATGATGAGTACAGTTTGTTGTTAGAGCTGCCTTATAGCGATAAAATTTGTCATCAAGACAAATAAAAGAGTAGTCGTAGAAGTGAATTAAAATCCCAGGTGGTTGTTGGTAATACCGGAGGAGAGCCAAGAGGAGGCTTTTAGTCTGCAGAAAGACGAGTTCTGAAATGAACGGGCACGAATACAATTGCTTATACACCGTATATTTCATAAGAATTGAAGCTTGTACATACGCATCGAAGAGTTGAATGCTTATTGAATGGTTTTCAGTGCCCAGTCGCCAATCGAACTATACGTTGAATAGGCTAGCATAGAAGCACCTTCATTCGCCTACACTGCTAATAAAATTCGGAGACGATTGACGGAAGTCTTTGACATGTGGTAAGGTGAAGTACAGTTTACCTCATTTGTTTTATGCGGAACAACTGGGATACGCAAACGGGTGCTTCTGCGAAGTATTGTTAGAACGCCGAGTAATACCCTTGGTGGCACCCTGCGACATACAATGCCATACGGTGTTCTTATGGCGGTTTGATCACTGCATAAGCATGGCGATATGTGGGAAAGAGCTGAATGTCACTGTCGTGTGTTAACTGGTGCAACACCAGCACGTAAATTTAGACAACTAAGCGGTGCATCTCGGCATTTCAGTTCAAAAGAGGAGGTAACGATCGTATTTCGTGAAAACATGTTCAACGCAAAGCGGTTGACGGCTGGCCGTGTGTGTTCGAGAAAACGCGCACTAAATGAAGGACACATTCAGGTTGCCCAAAAATCTCATGGTGTGTTTGCACGCTGAAATTGCTTCATTTTGTTGTACTTCTCATTACAAAGCCTCTCTTTTTTGGCGATGTATTTTCTATCTAAAAGCTAGTTTCTTAATTCCAACAAGCTATACGTTATGGAGCATCATCATCTTACAGTGTACCGAGTCCCTGTGTTGGACTTTTCATCAACTGATCATATTCTGCATATGATGGCGGCAGTAAATTTGCCAGTAGCGCCCGATGGAAATGTCAGTATAAGTGAGAAAGAAACTGACATTATTCAATGTTATACTATCTTTAGTCGAACATATAGCAATACGAATTTAAAAAGAGCGTTATCTGTTGATATGCAGTTAGTGGGCCCGTTGTATGTTTGTAAATAAACATAGGGTAAATTAGAGGCGGCGCAAATAGGGAAAACAGGGCTCGGTGCTTTGTACGACGGTTTGCTGTGTTAGGAACATCATACCAGGTACACCTGAAGCAGCCAGAACAAAAGAAAACCAACCGATGTGTACTACAGGACATCAAAGAAAGGAAACAGAAAAGAATAAGGTGGAACCCATACGTCAAATACGTTTCATTCTGTTCGGCTGATCTGCAACCATGTGGCTTATCGAAATCTTCATGCTTTGAAATGTCAAGTTCTCTCGAATAATAAAAAGTGGCATATCACAGGGTTCGAAGAAACGACGGATCAAATCAGTGCTGTCGAGAAAAAACTAACGGACATAGGCTGCGATTGAACCGGTAGACTCGCGATGATCTCGATTGAACCGGTAGACTCGCAATCGCAAAACTTAATCTTCCAGCGCAGAAGCAATCAGCCACCGCGTGGGTTGGGCATTGCTAGGTAAGGAAAAGTTCGTCACACTTTTTAATAAAGTTAGGTTAGCTTGTTCTAGTGTAAAGGTGTGATCTAGCTGGTTAGGAATATGATGGTTGCCGAGAAGTTATCCCAGACATGAGCTGTGCTTTTGCGGCTTGTTTGTGGAACTTAGCGACGCTCGTGTTAGCTTTACCAGGATGAAATCTGGCGATGACGTCTTCTTAATTTTTGACTCTCCTTCTGTGGGACAAGGTTTCCGGTACGGTTGGCTGGCGTCATACAGAAGCCCGAAACGTTTGAGAAGTAGTTAGGTACACTGTGAATGATAGAAAGATAGAAACTGTCGTGCTTGAACCAAGAGCAAGAGCGTAGCCTGGTAGACAAACCTCGAAGGACCCTGGAAAGATGACTCAGGGTGGCACAGAAAGATTTGAAATGGAAGAACCAAGGACGAGCACCGCTGACTCGCCAATGAGATAAATAATATAACAAAAAATCGCCGAAAAAAAATAACGAAGAGCTTACCGTATGCATAATCTGCAGATAATGTCTACGGTATAAGCAGAAATGCGGCTTGGTCAGTCCTTAGCCCTGCTCTTCCTGCAATATTGGTGCAGCTCGTCAGCCCTTGGATGCATCGAGGACTTTTTAGAGGTACGAAAACTTCCTAAGGTTCCGCCCGGCCATCAATTTTCCTTTTTCAGAGGAAAGACGCTGTGTAATATTGATTAAATTTACTGCTTACTGTTTGCTGTGCAGTATCGATTACGTTAAATGGATAGGCAAAGCAACTCCATTGCTTTGCTTATTCACAACTTTTACGCCAGCTTCTGGGAGCAAATATTTTCAGCGCCTTCAACTGGGTCGCACTTAAATCGACCATCATTTTGCCGTAACATCACATTAGAAATGACAAAAGTCATTCTTGTACGGGAAGAGTAACAATGTACAAGCATTCGAAAGATTGGGATAACGAATTAAATAGTGTCAAATTTATTTTTTCCTGGAATATATTAGTGACTATACAGAAACTTGAATGTTTTGATGACATATATTGATTACACCACTTTGTGAACTATGCACAATAAAGGATAAAACTGACGAAAAAAATGCAACTCTTATTCAGGTTACCGTAGTGGACGTATAAGACACGATTGCGCAAGATAGCACGCCACGTTGCCCATGAAATCCAACTTTGCCAGCTAAAATGCGATCATACAAACTCAGTATTTGCTCAGACAGGCTATTTGGCCTTGGGTATTGTTTGGAATTACTTATGAATGCAGAGCTTCTGTGTTGCCTTTGAATTAAATACAGTTTGTTGCTACATTGCTTATTATAACTGTAACAACCTGAGCAGCCACCTTTCAAATTCGCGAAAGCGCTTACATCTTTTGCCGAATCAGTTCTGCACGCGACACCATTTCTATTTTAGCATCTGTAATATGTAGAGACGCTAAATGGCTTGAAAAAAATGTCTCGATAAACGATTTTCTGATGATGGGTAGCCGCGTACAATCAGAAGTGCCCCAGTGTGCCAAAAAGTCGTTTGGCTGTTCGAAATGCCCCATTTGTTCTTATAATAAGATGTGTTTCATAATATGCAATTCATATTGCCGGGAACATAACGTAGTGAACACTTGAATATGAATCTTCTATTTTATTAGTTTTGAAAGTTCTTGTTAATTATTCGAGAAGTACTCAATGGCATTTTCCTTTCACTTCCCTTCTGACATTGTTTTCACAGAAGTGCTTGTTGGCCTAGTTGGTGCTTGCTAAAAGACATGTTTTTGGCCGCAAGTTAAAACACACACAAAAAGAAGACACATAAAGAAAAGACGGGTCCGTCTTGCCCGTGTTGTCTTTATGTGTCTTCCGTTTGTTTGCGTTTTAACCTGCGAGAAAAAGCACGTCTTTTGGCGTTCTTTAATTCTTATTTTATTCAGTCTTAGATGTTACTTTTCACACGCCACAAAAAAAGCAACATTGTGCTCGTTTTCTTTCTTAATGACTGGAATGATAACTACTTGTACTATGTAGTTGAACCCCTCGTTTACGTTTTGGAGTCAGTACCTTTTGTACTGTTTTATTCGTTGCAACCTTGAACTTGTTCGCAGCACAAATTATAAAAGTTTCTTCCTGAAGAATAGCTTATAAGACAGCGCCGTGTTATGGTGTTCGCTTCGAACTCACACGCAGAATATACTGAATGCCTCCTAAGCATGAAAAATCAGCCCTTTTACACTGGTTCATGCAAAACACAGACACCTAATGCATACGGCTTGCTTCGAAGAAGGAATTCAATGTGCAGCCATCCAAGGACTAACTCTAAGTTTGGTAATCGTAAGGCTAGCGAACAGTTAGGTTGTTACTAGTGTATCCAATGCGCTTCGCTTACTAAATATAAGCGTCAAGAAAGAAATGTAACCAATAAGAAAATCTTTTGACATTTTGTCACCGCAATGCTATGTTGTTGTTCGCCAAGGTGGAACTGCCTGACAATTTCCAACGTTACTTGCATTTATGAAAAACTACAGGGTCACCTCTCCGACACACTTGCAGCTTTCCAATTAGGTCATATTACAAAAGCACGCCTGCACTTAGGTTTAGGTGCGTGGTAAAAGAAAGAGGTTAGAAAATAATCTGGAGTCTTACAATATGGAGTCCACCGACCTGCGTTTTGGCTGTAGACGGTAAACCCAACAATGGGACCTGTTTTTCACTCCTTAGCATACAAATTTTGCCTTCCGCTAGAAGGCTACAAGGTAAAACCTCTTAATTGTTGAGAAAGCTGATGTCAACAGAAAAAGCTGCAAACGCGTTATAACAAAATCAACCAACATAAGTGAGAGATAGTTCAGGTTGCGCTCATTTATATGGGAATAAAGTTCCCGCGGTGAAAGAGAAATAGGGAGAGAGCATAATGTATATAAACTGAAGGAGATGGATGATTACGTGCAACTTTTTTGCCGGAAGCACTTAAATTAAACGGGACATTGTTATCTGGAACCTCAATAATGACAATAATAAGAGAAAGTAGGAAGGTAGGGCAGCACAGATGGCATCACCAGTATATGTGCTGTGGCGCGCAGCTGGCGGTTTCCCCTGAGGTCTGCATGATGACTTCTGAGTTGCAATCCTACAAGCAAACACATTAGCAACGACTATGCGTGCTTAATCCCAATGTTCGTAGATTACATTAAGTGCTTCACTACATCGTTCTTCTCTTCCTCAGTTGCCTCTTCGGTCAACATCATTGTTTAAAACCAATGTACGCCGTAAAAATATGAAGGTTCACGAATTAGGTGGACCACGATACCCGACTATTGTTAAAGTCAGCGTTATGCAGGAAATTCAGTAAAACGTGTGGAAGGTAGCCAAATACGTTTAACAACTTTTTCGAAGCGTACTTTCGTAGAGCGCGTAGACGGCCCATGAAGTTACTGTTTATTTACTGATTTAGGAAGCGAATCTCAGCCACTCGCACGCCAGCGTCCCTTGGTATAATCCTTCATAGCAAGTTAGCATTGGTTTTAACATTCAAACAATATCACTTAGGTTGCGGATGACGCAACACCGTAAACACGTGGCGGTGGTCTGCAGCGTATTACAGAAAAAGGAGAGCAGGCAGCCACAAAGTTTCCGGATTCTTTCCGTCGAACAATGGGGTTGCATTTTCTCAACATTCTATGGTATCGCCACAACATGTGAAGGCTCTTTTGTCCCCTCAAACAAGTTGCCGGGATGCGGGCATTATGTGGAGGCAGAAAGAAGCGATCTTACAAATAGTAACGGTTAACGTTGAAGAGGTCAACCTCCTTTGCGGCACGAGTTCGCTTCGGTGCTTCTACGTTTTTTGTCCTCCATTAGCGGACATCAAATTTAACATAAATACTTCGAAAAGGGCATCTGCTATATTTCTAAAGGATGAGTAGACACGCCTTTAAAGACGCTAACCTACCACATAAAGCAATGATTTCGCCACAACCGTTCGGCAATTGAACCATCTTTTCGGTGCACTGACATTTATTAATGCGGCTGTCGATCACTGGCTAAGAACACCTTTGTTGCAACCATACCAAAAAGAAAAAAAAATGGACTCAGCATACAATATGCTTGGCCCCTTATATCACATTTTATTGCTTTTTTTCGTTTCGTTCATAGTATGGAAACAATAAAGAGAAAACTGCAACGTCACATAAATAATGTCACTACAACTTCCAGTAATGTGCTACCCAGTAGCAGTCATAAATTGTTATAAATCCATTTTAATTACCTCAGCGTTAGTGCGGTATTTATTGCTTTTCCGCATCGTTATAGCTGCAGCAAATATAATAAATAGCGGGAAATAAGAAAGCCTAATCATTACTTTCATTCCTTCACCTTGATTTTTATATGCCTCATTTCATGTATATGGTATGTTCATATGAAAAGAAAGGGCGTATATTTTGAATCTACCGCCAGTACATCTTTATTGGTTCTCGAGCTGAAAACGAGATACATAAATACAATTCTTCAGCACGAGCCCTATATAGAAAATTGCAGGAATTGTTGCGTTTCATATAAATGACACGTACAGAAACCTGTAAAGCGTGCTTTGTCTGTATGTCTTTGTCGTATTGAAGTAGATCCATTTTAAGCAAGACAAAGGGAGCTAGATAAAGAAAAATTGTGTGCTAGCTCATCACTTCAGCAAATATTATGTTGATGCCCATTGTCGTTTGGAGGCGTATAGCCAGGAAATATTCAAATTTCAGGTGTAGGCATAACACAACGATTAGAAGTTATGTACGATGCAAACTCTCGGTGTGCAGGGCACTGCCACAGTAATGCGGCAAAGAATTTGGCATTATAAAAGACATGGAATCCTCTGCCGCCAGAATTGCGCGTAACTCACATTGCTCGTTCTTCGGATTACCGGAGCGGCTGCCAGCTCTCAAAATATAATGAAACCGATGAGCCTGCATGATATATTAGTACTAGTTCAACCTGCTGAATATGCGATAGCTTACTCCCTTGAGTGTGGTTTTCTATCCGTACTTTTCTTGCACTTATTTCTGCTCCCGTCGAAATTGCACACTGCGAGGGCATGACATTATCCTTGACGGCAATTTCTATGTAGTTGATGTGTAGTTGACGCCGTACAGAACTGGGTAATTTCCTGCAGCCTCTGTAAGCATGTCCATTGGCACCTAAGTCGTCACAAGTGTTTGAAACGACTGCGAGACGCAAAATCCAAACGAGTTCACCGCCATTTCCAGAGTGCCGTGCGGCATGACGCAGTTTGTGCCTCGCATTGTGAAAGGCCTGGGGGGACGAATTTAGGCGGCAGCATCGGAAGGAATCACACTAGAACTGATCTAAACGGTGCGAAGCACTGAGGGTCATCTCTGTCGAAGCCGCCACCGCCAAAGCGAGCTTATGAAACATTTTCCTTTCTCGGAGCTAATAGCTTACTTTGCCTCTTTCGCCCGTTTACTTTGACGGTGGATAGTCGATGGACGGACTCTGCAAGGTATACATTTCTTCGTTCGGGCTATTGGCTTACATTGACAATCACCGTCAATGATTTATTCACATATTGTTTTTATTTGCTGAACGCAACCTATTGCTATGTGAATTCGGAGAGGGTGAGACAAAGTGGTATTGCGGCTTTCTAAATTCCGCCGCCCAAATGAGCATATATTGAGTACGTAGTTGTGCAGCAGAAATTTTAGACCTACGGATGTTCAGAAAAATGTGTACCTCAAGAAAACGGCGTATTTTATTGGCATGCGAATACCGGCAAAGAAAAGAAGGCGGGATTATGACGGCTATCAGCTAGCTCTCCCGCAAAGTGCCATAATCCTGTTTGTTTTGGGTAATCGGGCCGCAGAGAACACGGTCTTGCCGTGCGTTTCATTCTACGCTCTATTCACGAAGTATCTTCGTCTATGTATTTCAGAACACATAGTGTTAGAAACAAGAAAAGCGTGCAGGACTGTTGCGAATCTGTAAGGTGAATATTTAGGCATTCACTGTGGTATGGGCTAGACGTTCTCGCTCCCGCTCTCCAGCTCGCTTAATCGATTGGGAAACGGAAGGTCGCGCATCCTCCATGACGTTGCAGTTTAAAGGATGATTTATAGCCTTGTTGTTTGAACTACTACGCTTCTTTACAATGCTCGAGAATTGCATTGGTAGGGCTGGCCGAATCCCTACCGGAAACAGTGAGTGTCTCAATCTACGCCGACGATATCTGCATCTGGTCGTCAGCGGTCACTCGTCTGCAGGTTCGCGCAAGGATGCAGAAAGCAGCAACACAGGCATCTCACTATCTTCACACACAAGGCCTTACCATCTCAACAGAAAAATGTGCGTTAGTCGCTTTTGCACGAAAACCAATGTCTCGTTATCCAGTATGCATTAATGGCCAGCCTATCTCCTACAAGAGAAATCATCGGTTTTTGGGTGTCATTGTGGACCGGGACCTCTCTTGGAGCCCTCATGTTGCCCACTTGAAGAAGAAGCTCACATCTGTTGTTCATGTCTTCAGGTTTATCGCCGGGAAAACATGGGGATCGTCAGTGGGCTCCATGCTGCAGTTATATCGAGCACTTTTTATCGGATTGCTACGTTATAGTTCTCCCGTGCTTGCTAAAACATTCAAGTCAAATCTTCGAGAACTACAGAGCGTGCAAGCACAGGCACTACGTGTTTGCCTAGGACTTCCGCGGAGCGCCTCAACAGCAGGAACCATTATAATGGCTCGAGACCATCCGATCCCGACTTACATTAGCATCGGCACGCTTAGGGCCTATGTTCGTCATGTTTCACGCATGCAGTCAAGCTCTCTTGCCTGCCTGCCAGAACGACGACCACAGGCGTCCTTCTCCAACGAGGTCAGCATCCATCGTGCCTGTCTACCATCGGGATTCACACCCTCAGCACGTTCAACCTCAGCTTTGTGGTGTTTAGAACAACCTCGAGTGCGTCTCACGGTTCCAGGTATAAGAAAGAAGACCGACCTGCCTACCTTTGCCCTGAAGCAAGCAGCTCTGGATTGTTTGAACACTTTCTACTTCGACCGAGCCCACATATATACGGATGGCTCTTCCACTCAGACCAGCTCCACCGGCGCAGTGGTTATACCATCACGATCAATTAGCGTCCAATACAAGATTTCTCACATGACAACATCGACCGGATCGGAGCTTGTTGCCCTCCGAGGTGCCGTTGATTACATTAACAACCAACCCGCTAATCGGTGGGAAATATTCTGCGACTCGAAGGCGGCCTTACAATGTCTTCTGTCATCTCTTCGTCGCGGGTCGTGTGAACAACTAGTGTCGGAGATACGAGAAGTGCACCATCATATGATAGCGAAAGGACACGACGTCGTGTTTCAGTGGCTGCCTAGCCATTGCGGTATCTCCGGCAAAGATCTCGCTGACGAAGCTGCCAGGAAAGCGCACGAAGGAGCAACCCTTGTTTCTGTACCTTTATCGCGGACCGACGCAGCCCAACACCTAAGCAAGGTAGCGCACCGTATGACATTACAGAAGTGGCACACACCTGAATTCACCCAAGAACGATTGCATTCCCTCGACCCCTCTATGCAACTGTGGCTGTTACCAGGACTTCTGCGAAATGAAGAAACAATGCTGTGCCGCTTACGCTTGGGCGTCGCATTCACCAATGCATATACGTTTTTGATTGGAATGACTGATAGCGCCGACTGCAATGCCTGCGGTGCCGAGGAAACTATAGAACATCTACTGTGCTACTGCCCATCTTTTCAAAACGAAAGACATGACCTCTGCACAGCTCTCAATCAGCTCGATAGAACACCGTTCACCTTGAAGATCTTGGGACCATGGCCTCGCATATCGCAGCTACAAAAGGCCACAAAAGCTCTGCTGCGATATTTGAAGGCTACTGGATTGAGTCAGCGGCTATGATCCGGACTGAGTGACTGAACGATATCCCCGGTGGACTTTCTCTTCTTCTTTTAATCTTTCCGTCTCCTTTTCCCTTTCCCCAGTGTAGGGTAGCCAACCGGGCTCAGTCCTAGTTAACCTCCCTACCTTTCCTTATCATTTGCTCTCTCTCTCTCTCGAGCGCTCGTCGGCTTTCTTAGCATACACTGGCGCAGCCGAAGGCGTTATAACAGCGACAGCATGAGGAGAATGACATGACGCAGAGCGTATAACGACGATGGCATGAAGGCGGTTGTATGACGACGACTGCATAACGGGGACAGTCTGACGACGATGGCATGACGAAGTCGGCATGAAAACGACTCTATCATGATGATGACGTGATGACGACTGTATTAAGACAATGGCGTGAGATGACGGGACGACGACCGTATGAGGACGATGCCAGGACGACGACGCACAAAGCAAGGAGCATGGCGACATACGCAGGGGCCAACTCACCGCGACACATATCCGTTACAACTGCATACTGCGCTATCTCCGGGATCGCACCACCAGCGCGGAAGCCACGAACGGCGCAAAACTGAGCAATGCGACAAATTAAGCTAACATTTTAAAAGAAGTCACAATTTAGCCCGGAAAGCGAAGCACTCATAGTGATTGAAAATTGTTACAGAACTACTCGTTCTAAGATTCGTAGTTGTATGACCATATTCAGTGTAGTAAACATTTGCTTACTAACTAAATTAGCAATCATGGCGTTAGATGCACACAGGAAAACATGAGCAGATCTCAGTCAATGACGGGTTGCACTCGATCTCACAATGCCAGCGTGATAAAAAATTGGCAGTGACTTAGCTTGGCTACGCCAGGTTATACGTAGCGAATGCTAAGGCATAGCATGGTTAGCCTTGGTTAATCTTTATTGCAAGTCCAGGTTATTCTGGTTGTCTAGCTATGTTGTGGCGTTGAGCCAGTCGTTCGGCGAGCTGTTCGTCTGTTTCCTGGGAGATTCGTTTCCTGTTCATCTCGTTCCGATGTTGATTCCAGGCCTCGCCCTGCTTATCAGAATTGTCGCCGTCCATACTGCCGCCTCAACTGTGGCTGCGGCGCACGCGAGCCCTCCTTTTCAATCCTCCGAGATGTTATCAGGCATGCGACGCAGCTGGCGAAGCGAGTGGAGGCGAGCGCAACGACGAGGAACGCGGTCTGACGTCATAGAAAACGGCATCGGCGCAAAGGCGCGGCGCTGCGCAGCGGCGGAACACCTGTGGCTCGGCGATACTAGTGGCGCATGCGCAGTAGTGACTAGGGAGCGAGAGATATATATATATATCCGCGGCGAGGCGCACGTTGTGAATTCATGTGCCTCCTCGGAGCACCGCCACGGCGAAATCGCAAGTTCGCTGCTAGTAAAGCTTTCGCTTTAAAATCACAAATAGAGTGCAGCAGACGCTTCCGCTGCTTCTCCATTCAACGCGTCTCCAAAGCTTGAAATTACGGGAGCTCAAGCAATAGGCGCGCGGAAATATAGCGTACATGCATCCTTCAAGCGTCTCGGCTCGCCAAAGCGTTGCAGCCAACGGGGAATACCTCCAACGCGGGTGATGCACCGCCGGGCTAGGGCAAGAGAGAGGCGCTCACCTCCCCACCCCTAGCACGCGCTTGATCACGGTACCACGTGATCAGCTTTCCCCTTGCCCAACCTTGCGTGTTCTTTAAAACGCGACCTCCACCAATGGGCGTGCATCAAGCCACTGTACTTCCGGGCCAACCTAGCGTATACGAATTACGGGTAGCGATAGGTCTAATAACATTTGCGCTTTGTACGAACCCTCACGGCTGCGATGTAGCTTACGACCACGGCGAAATTTTCCCCGGCGTGCCCATATATATTGCTCTCGCAAGAAAACTTTGGTATTGACTCGCGTTTCTTGCACACCTTTGTGGGTTCTTGTGCTGGATAGCTCGGGTGCGAACATTAATATTAGAGTGTTTTAGTTGAGCGTCTTCACGGTACGCTCCGCTCCCAGCTGCCCCGCTAAGACACAGCGGAGCGGCGGGCAATTTTCACGTTTTAGTTATACGTTTAGCGTAGCCGAGTGGACCTTTCGTAGTTGCAGCGCCCCCTGGCCAAATTCAGGATAATGAAATAATATATATATACCTATTCATCACTCTTATATATATACATATATACGTTTTACTGTATAACTTATTTCTCCATGAAGTATCTAGACGTGCGCTTGTAATGCATTACCGGTCCATTTTATCCAATGGAAAATAATGTGCCGTCTTGGGGAACGCCACGTGATAGCCAGTGCGCCTGCTTTCTGCATCCAATCCAATCCTTTTTGACGCCAACGCTAGCCTAAGCGCTGCGCAGCACGCTTCCAGCATGGAGTGTGAAGCTAAGCGAAGCTGAAGTGCATTCGCGCTTCCGCTCCGCTTTGCTGCTTTGCGGAGCGTAAACACGCTCAACTAAAACGCTCTATTATGTACGAGAGATAATGAGTAGCAAACAATGAACGTGGAGTAAAGATCAGGCATAATTGTGCCCATTTGTTTAATTCAAAAAGGAAATCGCAGCAAATAAAACAACGCTAAATAAGTTATCCATGAAACTTACGATGTCCACTCTTCGTGTTACTTCCAGCATGGAATGTGGGGTCAACGACTGTTTCACCACTAGCAGTGGAACTGTGTGAAAAAATCCGACTTTGACTTCGTCCGCAAAGAGGGTGGGCGTGGTGTTTATTTCAGGAGAAAATTGCTGGCACGCTTATCTTTCACTCTTTGTGCTGTATGTATACGTTTATCTAAATGATTATAACAACTGGTGCTTAAATACGCATGAAGAAATTTTCACGCCCCATTTTATTTGATTTCATCTCAAGTTATCTCATCGCATCTTTCACTTCTTTTGTCCCAGCATAAATCATCTAGCTGTTCATTGCATTGGCTCACTGAGTAATCTCCCGTCTTTCCCTCTCTTTTTCCCCCCCTACTTGTAATCTCTTTTCCGTACCATCGTATGCGCGTTCACTTGCTTTTTCACCCACAGGAGGCCAGTCCTGTAGACGCACCGCGTAATCTCGTTTGCAAAAGGCTGTTAAATCTGCGTATTAAAAAGTCGTAGTTTCCTTTAATATCTAGCTCTTGAAGATTTGCTACACCCCCTCCCCCACGCACGCACGCACACACACGCACACACAGAGAGAGAGAGAGAGGGAGAGAGAGAGAGAGAGAGAGAGAGAGAGAGAGAGAGAGAGAGAGAGAGAGAGAGAGAGAGAGAGAGAAGTTCTGTCTCGAATGTGACACCGTAAGAGTTAATCATTGTATCCGGCGCGAAACAACTATTACCTCCGTCTACAAGGGGAGAATCTTTTTGTTAGTCCTAATATTTTGTTTGTTTTTAGACATGCCTAATGTGACCATTTCTTCTTCTTCTACGAGCGCCCGACTTACAAACAAAGCCCGGTGAATTTTCCTTTCGTATGCGGCGTCGTTACGCCGCATACGAAGGAAACAAATAACCAATGAATTAAGAAATCAAAACGAGGAAGACTGAACAAGAGAAGCCGAAAATGAATTCGTGCACCAGAACGATTACGAAATTTCGTTTTTGACGTTGCTATTCTAATAGCTAGCATGAGTGTGAAACTACGGAAGGAAGGAAGGAAAAGGTGGAGAAGGAAGGCAGGGAGGTTAACCAGTTTAGCTTAACCGGTTTGCTACCCTACACATGGGAGCGGGATGGGGGGAATGAAAGATGGAGAGAAGAGATAGAGAGCACATAACACGGCACACACATCATTAGTTACAGTCTGTCACTCTTGCACAGTACCTGAAATCACTGTCACAGCTGCTTGTCCAAGCCCGTCTCCTTCATAAACCGAAGTAGTCCCTTCGTCGCCTTCAGCTGCGATGTCTTCTGTCGGCGACATGTGAAAATAGTTGCAACTGACAATGGTCTGTTGTCGAAGTGTGCTAGAACCGACGCCAGGGACTGTGTCTGAACATTATAATAATTATGGGGTTTTACGTGCCAAAACCACTTTCTGATTATGAGGCACGCCGTAGTGGAGGACTCCGGAAATTTCGACCCCTTGGGGTTCTTTAACGTGCACCTAAATCTAAGTAAACGGGTGTTTTCGCATTTCGCCCCCATCGAAATGCGGCCGCCGTGGCGGGATTCGGTTGCCCGACCTCGTGCTCAGCAGCCCAACACCATAGCCAGTGAGCAACCACGGCAGGTAGAACATTATATTCAGGACAGTCGCACAGAATGTGTTCCAGGGTCTCCTCCCAAATACAGGCATTGCAGAGAGAGTTGTCAGCCATTCAAATGCAAAACGAGTAAGATTTCGTGAAGCCCACCCCTAGCCATAAGCGATAAAGCAGGGCGGCCTCACTTCGGCGGAGTCCAGTTGGCATACAGAGATGCATCAAGGAGAGCCGGTCATGTTGACGATTGCTCCGGTTGGTCTGGCTGTTTGGTGTGCAGCATAGAGAGAGCGTGATCTCCTGTGCAAGCACTCGAAGTCTGCTGGCTGCGTCGGACCATGAAAGTGGTATGGCCTTTTCCTGTGTGTCTACAAGAGCTGTCGGAGCGGCTGTATCGGCGTCTTCATTTCCTGTGACGCCGCAGTGACTTGGCAGCCACTGAAACGTCACGTGATGTCCTTTCTCATGTGATGTATGGAGTAGGCCTCTAATATCGAGCACGAGCTGTTCGGACGGCCCGCGACGCAGAGCTGATAGCACAGATTGTAGGCCTGCCTTTGAGTAACTGATGATTGACCATTGTCGAGGTGGCTCCCGATTGACGAAATGTGCAGCGCGAAGAGCAACTAGTTCCGCAGATGTAGATGCCGTTGGGTGGTCAGTCCTAAAGCTGATGGTAATACCTCTTGCTGGGACGACCACAGCACCGGACGAACACTGGATGTTTGTGGAACCATCACTACAAATATGTGCACTGTCCGCGTACCTCTCGTGCAGAAGAAGCAGAGACAGTTGTTTCAGCCCAGGCGACGACAGCTGAGACTTTTTCCCGATTCCTGGTACACTGACGTGGACTGTGGCGCTGACGAGACACCAAGGGGGTATCGATGGTTTAGATGCAACGGTGAAGCCCGATGGAAGTTTGTCGTTCTACTTGACGATAGTTTTAGAGAATGATGCTTGGTGCCTGTCTGAAGGTAGTGTTGCAAGGTGGTGATAGGGGGCACGTGCAAAATGTCTGATGTGCGTTCTCAGGGCTTCCACCGTGATGTGAGTTTGCATTGGATGGTCCCGAGCAATCGCAGTAGTTGCCGAAAAAGCTACTGTCATATTGGGCAAAGTTTCGTAGTTCACAGCGGTGTATGCTCGCTCGAAATGTACTTGAGTGGATAGGATCAACACAAAGACAATGGCACTTTGGCAGCTCGTTGAGAAATCGCAAGTTTCTGTGCCAATAGAAAGCAATGTTTACCTCTTCTTTAAACACGTGATTTTGGGTAGCAAAGACGTCTAAAACGGTTCTTCGTCCCGCAATTGAACTCAACGCCTTTTTACGACGTGGATGGTTGTTTCCATTTCCAGTTTGATGGTGCTTACCTGGTTCTGCATCAAGAAATACAACCTTGGAAGTTGCTTCTATCCCTTCGTTTTTACCTATGACAATGATTGTTTCAGCAATGCCACACATAGAGCACGCATGCTTCTGTCAGGGTCAAAGGCACTACCCTGAACCACCCCGTTTTTTATTTGCTGTTGAAAGCATTTAAAGATAACGTCGGTGCCTCTATCTTGCCATTACCTATTTGCCGATATGATAGCGGTTTTAAGCTCCGTTTACAAAATAGCTTATAAGAAACTCGAGTTCTACGTTAGATATTGAAAACTGCCATCTATTTTGGGACTCACCTATTTTCCGGTCCCTCTGCCGCCTTAAGCGTTTACCAAGTGGCATTGCTCAGATTTTCCTTTTTTCTGTGCATGCGTGCGCGCGCATGAACGAGAGATAGAGAGAAAGAGTGCATGCGAGTGTGTGTGCGTGCGCGTGTGTGTGTGTTGCGCGCACGCATTTGTCACTACCACACTCAGTTAAATCTGTCCTCCACTGCCAGCATATGAACACACCAGCAAGGAAGCGAGAAAACTACGGAGCTCTTACGGGGGAAAACTCACTCCGTTTGCAGAAAATGAAACCTCAATGCACTGACTGAACTATTCCGCACTTCCTCCGGCCTTCATCCATCATAGGGTGGAGTCAAGTTTGTTGCCAGCTGCAAGCTCGCTACGCAGTTGAGTGATTGAGCTTGCAGCGTACGAATAGAGACCCACGTACACTCACACCTTCCTCCGCCAGCTCTCGTTGCGCTGCCTTATTGCTTCTAGGCTTTACTCATCAAGCGGATTCGAAATCAAGGTTTAGCATAAAAGGATATGCAGATGAATAACCTCATTGGGGCGGAAAGCATTCCTGTCCACATTGGTTTGCTTTGGTGGTGCATGCGAAATAATTTTTTTTTCTTGCTTAAGAAAAAAAACACGGAGGCATGAAGCAGCAAGGTGGTTTTGTGGGCTACTTCGGACTACTGTAGCTTAGCGGATGTAGCAGAGATCCAACTTTTGTGCATACATTCTGCGATGAGCCGCAAAATCTGCTTGTCTGCTCCATTCCGAAACAAAACTTGCAAGGCTGGTAGTTTACACTATTTGGTGGTGTCTGATCTACTAAGGGTAGCGCGCACAAAGACGCTTTTAGAGAATCGTCGACAAGACCACGACACCTATTTATTAAACGTCTCAAAATTTCATATACGTCGCGCCCAGGAATTATTATTACCTTGAAGACAAAATGCTGCAAAAGATGTTCAAAACTACGCCGTGAACGCGGCTGAAGGACCGCCTAGGGAAAAGGAAACATTACAAAGTTTACATTCGTCCAAAGCGAAATTAAGATGATTAACATGCAAGGGTAATATTTAGCCTCCAAAAGAAGCGATAGGCCGAATTTTTTGTTTTGCTGTCATTACGAGAAAGTGTCCGCGTGGTTTGAAGGAGAGCTATGAAAATCAGGGCTAACCCTTACCACTGATATAACGTAATGCTTTAAAGAAACAGTGGACACCTTTATCATGTACGTGTGCGTCTGTGTATGTGTGAACCGTTTGTACCACTTGTTTTTTGGCGTGATCGATGTGTATGCCATAATACTTCTTCCAACACACGGAGTTGCAACGAGGAAGTCAGTAAGCTAGGCTAATGTCTCCACCTTCTCAGTAAACACTTCTCTGTTATACTGTAGCGGTTCTTGCAACTACGCGGCTGTTGAATGGCCCGTGCTAATAAATAGAAGGAAGCGCGGACCCTGACACAGCCAGCCACTGATTAAGCGAGTGCCGTTCGCGATAATAAATGTTGAGGTGATAATGGAATGTGGCGATGCGCTTTGGACAAAATAAAAAGCAATTGCGTGCTAAACATTCTTTAAAAGGACGAAAGCCAACACCACACGCAAAAAACGACACACACAAGCTTGCATGCGTGTCCTAATCTACGCGTGCTGCCTGCTTTCACGCCGTTTTTTTAGAAGTGTAGTATTCTAGACCAACCTGACCCAAAAAGAGTCCTTTTGAAGGGCAAATAGATTAGGTGCGTGACGACAGCGTTTCATGCATGCTGTTCTCGCCATCTGACACTCTTCTACAGATCCTCAATCTGAGTAAAAGGTATTGGAGAGAAAAACATATTCGCGTTGACTTTTACGTCCCTTAAAGAAAATGAGATGCTGTCACTATGGCTCGGTGAACAGATGAGAAAACCAGCGGCCAATGTAATTTTCGTAGCGTTATCATCAAATGCCTGCGCACTATGGCATGTGTGGGTTATACCTGGAGTCCTCAAGATCGACGTAACATTTCTTGTTATTCAGTAAGAATATAAAAAATAACAGTTAGGTTACACCACTAGTTAGTGCAAGAAAAGTATAAAATGGGCTGTAATGACCGTGCGTCGGCAGAAATGACGGCAGCCGACAACGCTCAAATTTCTAATTTGATATTTATTTTTATCAAAATAAAGCACATGCTGTTGAGAAAGGCGTACGCTCTAAAAAACACATTAAGAGTTATTTTATTCACTTTAGGAAGCTGCACTCAGCAAGAAAATCAAATTGGAAGTGCGGGCGAAGAAAAAGTTCCACAATATGAGATATGGCGTAATTGCGGACCGCATTTAGATGAAAGAGAAGCAAACGCCAAAGCGATTTTCCATAACGATAAGAGCTCATCGATATCAAAAAATAAGGAAAGAAAGCAACGCCAGCGAGATTGCCCAGAGTATGGAATGAAGTATAACAATAAAACAAGAATAACATTTTGGAACAGCGCGCAAAGGACTAAGTTATCAAGGTGGCAGTTTAGATGGTTAGATATCAGAACTACTTGTTTAGCGAGAGGGGTAAGAGAACAAAAAGCAACAAAAAACTGAAACATATGAGGTAGTACTTCTTTAAGACGAGCGCTACATCTTGGCCACTTTCTTTTAGCACCGGCGTATGGTTTATTCTTAAGTCGTTTAAACGGAAGAGCCCGCAATTACTTACCCTAATGTCAGCGAGCACGGGGCACTTCACTCTAGCGCTACTGTTTACATGTTGCTCAAGAACCACAGAACTCAGCGATAGCATCTTTTCCTAAAGTTAGCGACCACGAATATTTTTATTGAACTGTACAACTCATGCGGGCGTTTACACGTGGAAATTATGCACTATTTTGGGGTAAACAACCAAACGGCCTAAACAACGAAATTTATGCGTTGTGATGAGTGTGGGCACGTGGCTCAATATTAGCTGAAGTGTGAGCAACCATTGATCTTTCTCAGTCAAGCTTAACCAGCTTTGAAAAGGTGATGTTTTTAGTCTGATGAGTGTGTTTCATTACATTATAGTAGATTACAATGATATAGTATATTAATTTGATATTTACTGTTAGTGATATTGTATGCCTGTATTATCAATTTACGTTGTGATGAGTGTGGGCACGTGGCTCAATATTAGCTGAAGTGTGAGCAACCATTGATCTTTCTCAGTCAAGCTTAACCAGCTTTGAAAAGGTGATGCTATTTTAGTCTGATGAGTGTGTTTCATTACATTATAGTAGATTACAATGATATAGTATATTAATTTGATATTTACTGTTAGTGATATTGTATGCCTGTATTATCAATTTACGTGTCCTCGTCCTCATTACCTGAAAGTGATAATTTATTTATCGCAACTTAACATTTCCTTGTGTGTTGTAAAAATTTATTTTGGTTTATTAGATTGGCCTAATTGATTGACTTGTGTTTAATTGAAAAAATAGCAGAATATGTGGCTTTGTTGCTGTTTCTCATCAATTTTTAACCACATTTACGAAATGATCTTTATTGCTCGCAAGTTTGTTTTATATCACATCACGTTATGACTCCTTTATCACTCAAACTCTAATTTTTGTTGTGGGCTACCCTGGAGAGTAACCCAATAGCTGCCAACATATTCAGTTTTATCCAGATAAATCGCTTACATTGCGCCGAGCCACATTTTGTGCCAGCCAAACCGACACTTTAGAATCGGTTAGCCACAAAGAGTAAAAACTCGAAATAGTACAACTACGTCGCAGTCGAGCAATTCATGCGTCTTTGCTGAGGCCCGAAGATACGCTAACTAAGTCCACCCCTAATCGCATCGACCGTGAAGCGCGCTTGCAGGGCAAGCTGCGCAGCTAACTTCCCGAGGCGGAGTCGACTGGCTGCCGCGAAGAGTTCCGCTGATTCGCCGGAGGGTGAAATGCGCGGGAACGGCGGCATGTCAATTTGCGGGGCGCCCGCTTCAATTAGCGTACGTTTCACGGGATGGAACGCGAGCGTGCCGGTGGCACGTTCCGGATATATTAGCCACAGAATCACGTTCCACTCAGAGCAAACGAGGTGGACGCCGCCCGAAGTATCGCTATGACCTCACTCGGACCTCTTCTTCCGCGGCATAGTTTGACCGCTGCGCTAACTTAGTGATAAAGGAGGCTACTGCGTGTTCTTCTAATAGCACATAGTGGATTTCAGCGTCCTATATAGGCTAACCGAGTTTATGTTAGTTGTTCCGTTTGACGTCTAAAACCGCTGCTGATGTCTAGTTGATTGACGTCTAAAACCGCACAGGTATTTTTGATTATCATATCTATTCATTAGGTGGTCCGAATAGTACGGCGGGGCCACACAGAAACCACACATCAGACAACTAAGAAAGTCAATTATACGGCTCAGAGTACTCCTTTAAGCCCTTGTTTGAAGACTGGCCGGATCGAAAGACGCCATTTTACACTGGCACAGTAGTTTGTTGTAGGGTGTATGCGTAGAACCTGTTAGAACTGACGTGTCTTTTAACGTAACCATTGCTAAAATGGGTACAAGTGAAAGTACGCGTGGTAGCAAGGAAATGCGTAAAAGCTACTTGCTCGAATTATTTGTTCCATTTCCAGAGCAAGCAGCACTGACGAAACACAGCATCGACGGGACGAACTTGCTTTATGGGTACGTACTTAGGTAGCATATCATTATCTTTGTTTCTTCTTGTAAGATCGAATTCCTTACGTATTAATTGACTAGCACTCCGGCCTTTTACAGTTGTTGTTCTCATTGTTGCCTCGAAATACATGGCTCGTACTTAGAAGTAAAGCAGTTTTTCCATGCGTGGATGACAACTCCTCCGGTGCTTTTAAAGCCTTGAGTTTCCGCTAAATCGGTTTACTCCACGGACGATAAAGATCAGGGAGTCGTTTAGGAAGCCGGCCGCTCCGACTGCGCTTAAAATGCACCCCACGCCTGATCACTTCGTCGCGAGCCTGAGAAAGAAGTGCAACTGTCGATGTCCATTGACTATCTATCTCTCCTTACGCAGCTCGCCATCATCATCTGATGCGCCAGGACACGGGTAACATTCGCGCGCTGTGTCCTCTTCGTGCAGCAAACTTTATCAAAAAGCACTTCAAAAGGCGAAGCGCGCTCCATATATTTTCCTTGTCGATTACAAAAACGGTTTGCTTTTTCTATTCTCTGTCGGCGCACAATTCTCACTCAGAGCAGTGCGCCGTAGCGTCTTTTATCTCCTCCGACATCGCCTAGAAAACGCTCTCAAGAGAAATAACATAACAGCCGCTGACAATGTCAAAGTGAAACAGTGTATTCACCCATGCCAACGTTTTGGCCCATGGTGGGCGCAGCCAGCGATCTGCCAGATGCGTCTTTCTTAGTACCCTCCATTCTGTCCTCCTCCTTAAGCATTTTTCGTCCGCGCTCGTTTTTAGAGGTAGCCGCCGCTCACATCGGGCGCTTTTTTGGTGCCGACGTAACAATTCATGGCATTGAACTCGAGAATGTGGTACGCTCAAGCGAATTCACAGCGTCATTTTTCTGTGTGGCGGTTGGCAGACGCTTTGATTGAACTATGGGGCGGTTTCCTGGATATCTTTTGAGACACTGCTCCCGTACGCTCAACTTGAGTTCGATTCTTTTTCTCTAAGACATTTTTCCATTCCAACTTTGCTCTCGTACAGCAAAGTGGTGGTGTACTGGCCTTTCCGATCTTTTCGTTCTGTATATAAACACCTTTACCCCATTTTATGTCTCAATTTTTGCGTTCCTTTTCTGTCCAGCTGCAGGCGGCGAAAGGGTGCAGAACAGCAAAGGGCTTTTTGAAATCTCTTGAAACTGCGAGGCCCCACGATGCATTCTTTCAGTGCTTCTAACAAAATGCTTAAATCAGAAAAAAACTTGCTTTGGTTGGGCAGGGGGGGGGGGGATGACTCAATAAACTCAGATATATTTGTGTCCCCAGGTGATCTCAATACGAAGAAGTCCATTGCGCATGCCCACCTATACTTGTCTAGTGTTCCAAGTTTCTTCGTGTGCCAGCCGATTAAGAGGGCAATTCAGCGCAGCCTCCGATCGCGAGTCTACGTATTCAATAACGCTCAGCAGGATCAGGAGAGAATGGTGCAACACTTTTTCAGTGCCGGTTAGTAGTGGTTAATCGCTACACGGACCTTCTTGTCTTGTATTTTCGTTGCATGTTCTTCCCTGTTTCTGGTTCTGTTTTCTGCACTGTTCCGCTATACCTGAGGGCGAAAGCTAAAACGGGTGCTTAGTAGCTTAAAATCCGTCGTTCTCTGAAGAGAGTTCGAAGTCATTACAAATATGAAGTGTTGTGGAAACGGACTGTTGAGGAAAAAGATCGAATAGACGATGACTATTGAGCGAAAGGATCGAATAGCAATAACTACTCGATGAACACAGGAGCGCTCAATCGGCAGTAATATTGATAAGTTTGCCTCCAATCTAGACACTCAGCCAGTTTGTTGGTTTTCCATGCTTTTGTGAACGCACGTGTCTCGAAAATCGGGGACTTGGCTTCTACTTACACATACAATGTTTTTAACAGTGCCACTCCTTCTTCTCCTCCATTTTGATTTTGGAGTGCTAGAGGCATAGCAGTACAACTTCGACCTCGATCATGTCCACTTTCATGCTTGTTACGAAAGATATACTATTGTGGCAAGGTGCGCCACTTGATTTCTTCTGGTGAGTAAACGCAGTCTGGCTCGTTCTCGACAGGAGAGTTCTTTTTCACTCTATGTTGCCTCAATTATGCAAGTAACCTATGCTCATCCATGCAATGTATGTAGAAGAGCTTGCAGTCTTTATAATACAAGGCCAGACTAAACATAAGACTGCATGGTTGTGCTACGTTCGCTGACAAAGGGCTTAGTTAACGATACTAATTTTTAGCAATAACTTTGGAACCGGCGCCACCGTAGATGCAAGCACGCTTCCTGCAAACGTGGTCAGTTCAGATCCACCGGTTGCAAGTTATCTCTATCACCTTTGGTTTTCTTTTTAATTTTTATTTTTACGTTTAAAGAAAGTACGCAGTTATTTTTCAAATGATTTAGTTGACTTCAATTTCAATTGCCTTCATTTTTTTTGCGACCATCGAGAATCTCCGTTCCTCTTGCTATGCGAGCTCAAACACCATTTCTACGTGTCATAAGATCTCTACGCCAAAACGAGAGATCAGAACAAGTGATCGCGGCCCCGGCAGATGGCGTTCGCCTGGTAATTTTTGTGATAGATATTTTGAAACCGTCACCGCAGATATTAAGGATATCTCACCATCAACATTTCAAAGACACTATGGTCAATGCGTCATCCTGCCTTTCATTATCCGAGCTTGAGCCCTCACTTAGAATTGCTACTTTGTTTCGATTGTGCACTTTTTTGATTTCGTTCAGTTCTGCCGGCGATCTCACGATCAGAAGTCTATTTCTGTCTATTCGTGCCGTACGTCCCTAGTGCGAATAAAATACATAATATAATGGCAGCGCCTATGTGATGGCGGCAGAGAGCATTTTATTGACATCCATTTGGCCAGCGTTACTTCACTCCTTCGCACTGGATCCCTTTTATTTGCTCTTCTCGAAAAGGAACAATTATTGACCGAAGACAAATTTTCGTTAGCGTGCATAACTTTCCTCACATAATAAAGTTCTGATTATCGCTTTCCGTCTGAGATACGGGCTCATTGAAAATATTTGAAATGATTCATAGTGTTGCGGCGCAATCGAGAGTGGCGCCAGTCAGAAGGAGACGATTTGACGTGTGTAGTTGGAATCGGTCTCAACAGCCATCTTATTTAGGCATCGTTGTCTCTCTTAGTTGGCTTCGTTGTCTCGAATTAGTTGGCTTCCGGCGGCGGCCTGGGCTTCACCGATGACTTGCTTTTGGGCTTGTTCTTCCTGGCTACGGAGGGAGGATTCCCATGACTCTTTATTTTCATATAGACCGTTTAGTGAAGAGTGCACCTCAGAATGCCATTTGTGTAGGATATACGGGTTTGGAAAGGTACCCGTCTGCAGTTTTCGCCAGATTACTTCTTCCTTCTTTGTGAGAGATATAGGGAGGGGGGGCGGAAGCTTCTCCCGCCCATTCTATAGTGTTGAAACAACAACCGAGCCAGGAGGAAATCGAACGTCCCGATGTCGGCTGTCGTACCGGATCGTCTGCGCGGCCTTAGAATCAGTGGGCCTGGAGCCGGTAATCTGGCGTGCCGTGCGAGCCCGGGCGAAGACATCTTGAGCATATTCAGCGGGAGTGTTCGCGGAGGAGGGAAGCAGAGTGTCAAAGGGCAAAGAAAGCTGGTGACCGAACAGAAGGGAAAAGGGTGAAAAGCCAGTGGTCTCGTGACGGGACGAATTGTAGGTGAATGTCACGAAGGTTAGCGTGCTGTTCGAATCACTGTGGTTGTCGGAAACGTACATAGACAGCATTTCTGTCAACCTGCGATTGAGCCGCTCCGTCAGTCCGTTTATTTGCGGGTGGTAGGTTGTGGAAATCTTGTACTCGGCAGAACAGGAGCGGCGTAGGTCTTCGACTACTCTGGGCCAGAAGGTGCTGCCGCGATCAGTGAGGAGTTACCGGGGTGCGCCATGATGGCGGATGACGTCATGTAAAAAGGAAATCTGCCAGCTCAGTTGCACAGCTTATGCGCATAGCTCACGTGATCGCGTACCGCGTTGGGTAATCAGTCGCGACGACGTATTGCCAGATGTAGACATCGCAAAAGGGCTTAGAAGAGATCGAGACCAACGCGAAAGAGTGGTTATGAGGGCACATCGATGGGTTGAAGATGTCCAGCTGGCAGCACAACATGTCTTTTGCGGCACTGACAGAGTGCACAGGCTTCAACGTAGTTCCGCACGGAGCGGCTACATCATTATATATACATCGTTATATGTAACTTCTGCAACATATCAATATGTTGTGCGCTACACCATAAAATATGGAAGCTCTGTTCGTTATATTAGGTGAAATGGCGCGAAAAGAGGAGGAAAAGAAAGAACGAAATGTACTCCAAGATGTCCATGTCTTTTCTGCACCATTGTATGTATTATAAATATGTACCAACTAGCCAAAGCCTCAGCATTATTGCCCTATTCTTGTTTCCTGAAGCAATACAGACGATGGAAATGTACCACATCTAGAAGCATACGACTCATCAGCTTTCTCTCAGTTTTTGTAGATGGTGCAATTACGTTTCTTCAGCTTGTCAGCTCCGCTCCGTTTGTTAGCCATGTACAGTAGTTCTAGCCTCCACTTAGCTGAAGACCTGCTGCTGATGGCCGAAGCTGAAAGCCGATGGTGCTACGATCTTGCGTGCCGCAGCAGAAGGCTGGGTCGCGGTGAATTAAGCATGAGCACAGAACACTGAGCAAGCGCGACTGTGTTAACGATTCCAATTTTTCTTCAGTAGTGCTGTTTACTCGTACACATGAAACGTGTGCATATTGCTAAGGATCGCACATGTAAAAAAACTTTGTTGCAGCATTGAAAATGACCGTTAAACTTGGTAAGATTTACCCACCAGACTTATGTCTCCTCATTCAGGTTGTGTGGCAATGCACGGGCCGAACTGGCTTCACCATAAGCATTCGAGGGTCGTCGAAAAGGATTTTTTAGCAACATTAATTAGGAAACGGGGTCCTCGTAGGGCACTTGGCCCATTTTCAGTTTCTTGCTGCTAGAGTGAACACTTTCATTTACGTCGAATGGGTCCATTATTTTGAGACAGCATGTGCTAAACTTTGATTTGTTTGCCGAATCATTCCTCTGGCATGAACATAAAACTGTTCAGTTTGTAAAAGTAAGTCGAGTACATAAAATACAAAGGAAGTAACAAAAGCAGATGTGCGGTATTCAGCTTACGAACAAGCGCACTCGTTATCGCTGTATAGCCTGATTCACTCGTCGCCAGGCCTCTTTATGCGCTTATTCATTCATCACTTCTTATGCCGTTCAGCCGTCCCTCTCGGTATCTAAAGACGAGGCCAAGGGAGACAGAAAGCAAAGACATTTGACACCTATACAAGTGGAGGGGTTGGCGGGAAAAGAAAACCAAAGCTTTGCCACATCCGCACTATGCGGGACCAATCACTCTTGCTTCCATGCCTTGGTTCTTTCCCTGGTAACTGACTTCTTACTGTTCTAGTGGGTTGCAGTTTAGACTGGGGGGGGGGGGGGTTATGAATGCGCAGAAAGAAGAAGAAAAAAAATTATGCCTCGAGTGATCACAGGAAAGAGAGCATAAAGTGAAAGAAAAGCCATGGATCAAATGGAAGAAGCTAAAAACACAAGTACGCAAGCAAACGGGCTAATCCCTCATGTCACAGGCCAGGGTGTTTTATTATATGTATACGGAGTTGCCAGCTTCTGGGCGCTGGGTTGTAGTACAAGTTTTGGGAGAATAAGAATAACGGCGCCACTTCGGTGGTATTTCTGTTCTTGCCCTTTCCTTCTTTATCTTGTCTCTTCAGAACATGGTATGTGTGTCCCCCGTGACAAATTCGCTTGCCAAATATAATTTTGGATGCACATTACGATTATTTGTTTAATTGTTCGCTTTCTTAAAAATACGCGAACATCAATCTGAAGACACGTATTGTTCAAAACCCTCTGCCTAAGAAATGGAGGGAGCGAAAAGAGAGCAGCATAAATGGCAACGACACTGGCTCGTTTCCCTATTTCAGTCACTGCATTGAAAACAATGTTACTGAATAACGCATAAGCGGCGTACAAAGCAACCTTAATGTTTATGACCAAAATTTGTTCCCAGTGGGTGCCTATCTTGAGCAAAGTTGATTAAACGACTAATGTTCACAAATCTCATCATGCATGGGAAGCGCGATCTTTCCCTCTAAGACGTGAGCTGCACGAACAATTCTTCGCCTTCTTTCGCCTTCATTTACACATAAGTTTGTTAAGCATTGCCTTTACACACCGAAAAGTTTTAGTGGAAACAAGCATTTTAGAAAACATGACTCGGTCATTGTGTGTGTGAAGTTGTGTGAGGTGACCCGAACATAAAGAAGTAAGAAGCGTGCCTTCCTATTGCAGTTGGATGAAAGACTTACAAAGGCGCAGTTATATTATTATTAGTAATAGTGAAAGTTATGTTGGGCGTTCACGAGCAGAACATCAACATTTTGGCTCGTCGTAGTAGACCATTCAACGCCAGGTTCCCAGCCTAACACCTCGAACGTCGGTTCTGGACTACTGTACATAGGCGCGTGGGGAAATACAGAGTGCAACATCAATATATTTTTAAATCACGAAGGGAATGAAAACAACGCGAAGGACAGGACCAAAGCAGATACGATGTACATAGCGCTGGTACCGGTAGTGGTACCGGTGCCAGCGGTACCTAGGGATCTTTTATTACCACTGTATGAGATTTGCCTTACGGCTAGCCTGCAAAATACACGTACAGTTAAAGGGTTCCTCTTGGTTGATGACTTTTAAGTTTTTCGCCGGACTAATCAAATTGACCAACAGTTACCTGTAGATGAGCTTTCTGACGTGTTTCGTTCTGAGATGAGGCGTTTAGTACTCACATCTGAGCTACCATGTGACAATAAGTTGCGGTTCCTGGATGTGGAACTGAATTTTAAGATGGACCACGTGTGCTGGAGTTATGAACCCCGCTTAGCCAAAAGCTTTTTAAATTATGTTGTCCACCCGTTCCAAATTACCTAAGCACAGCATCGCTCAAACCTGTCACAAAGCAGCACTAAAGCGGTGATGTCATCAACAAATGACAAGTAGCTATCTACGCTAAGTGCAGTTGCTACAGCATACTGGCAATCCGACATTGTTGTCAACCTGCATAGCGGAACGGTTACTAGCCACTATGAAACGGTAAAACGATAGTGAGGAGAAGAGTGATTCCAACAATGTACAGCAACTTTAAATTATGGGGTTTTACGTGCCAAAACCACTATCTTATTATGATGGACGCCGTAATCTTGGACTCCGGAAATTTGGCCAACCTGCGGTTCTTTAGCGCGCACCTAAATCTAAGAACGTGGGTGTTTTCGCTCCCATCGAAATGCGGCTGCCGTGGCCGGGATGCGATCCCGCGACCTCGTGCTTAGCAGCCCAACCCCACAGCCTCTAAGCACCCACGGCGGGTAACAATGTATATTCTAGTATGGCTGTGATTCCATACGTGAATGACGTTTCCCCATAGGATAAAACAGATTGCAGAAAAAAATTGGAATAAATGTTGTATTCACAGCACGCACTAAACTTACCACTATTCGCCGTAAAGTGAACCTTGAAGGTTCAGAAAAACGCGAATGTTATAAGAAACATGTAAGATGTTTATAAAGTTCACATGTAAAGTCGTATCTAAGTTACCGTTTTCAAGCGGGCGCTGCCCTATGGTGCAAATTGGCCCTTGTATTAAGGACCGCTTACGAGAACATTCATACTCGTTCAGGGGGTCACTCGCAAGTCACCTGGCAGATAACTGCAGAAACTGTGGCTGGGCATCATATATCGAAAAATGTAATGCTGCTGCGACGGTATACAGAGCAACGTGCTCGTGAAATACGTGAAGCTTTTCTATTACATGAACACGATGATTCAGATGCAAGCGCGTTCTGTATCCTTATACGGCCGTGAAATGCGCTACTTATCAAATGTATGACGCAGTGCTGACAACAGTGGCACGCCATATATATATATATATATATATTCGTTTTGCACGTAGGGATGCCTATATATTGCCACTGAAAATGCAATAAAGAGTGGTTGTTAGCGTTGTGTACGTCCTCTCTGCTTCGTTCCTGTCCTTCGCGCTGTTTTTATTCCCGTCGTTATGAACAAGCCAGCCCACCTCAGGACAATCCTGGAGTCCATGAGTTCATATTTTTACATGCGAAAACTGCTTGCACGTAGGAATTGTTTACACGTAACATCTGTTATACAGGTAAAAACAGTAAAAACACGAAACTGTTTTCACCAGTTACGGTTACTGCGCTTTTATTTCGCTCCCGAAGGAAAAAAAAAACCTTTGCTTTTTTTTTTTACTCTTTAGAGAGCGGATGCCTTTAACTTACATTACCAGACAAAGAAAGTGAATCTAGTGGGGCCGCGGCCCTCGTCGAGCTGCCTCTTCTGGAGCAGCTTTTACTTGTAGCCTCCTCCATCAAGTAGATGGAAATAAAGTTATTATTATTATTATTATTATTATTATTATTATTATTATTATTATTATTATTATTATTATTATTATTATTATTATTATTATTATTATTATTATTATTATTATTATTATTATTATTAAGTTGAAACAGTCTGTATTGGCACGTTCACTTGTTAATCTTTATCGGGTCACCACGTTTCCCTGCCTTGTTGTCGCAGAGCGCAGGACGCGCCTGCCTTTATGTGAAGTTTGTCAAATGTTGTCGATGGCTCTATCCGCTGTCTGTTGTCATCGAATCTTGTGTAATGTGATGTCATGTACACGTGACACGAATGGTGTTGAACTTTCTGGAGGACACGCAGGCACCAGCTATTACTCTGGAACCTTCGATGACAGTTGTATAAGAGCCGACGCGCTTGACCCGCTAATGCGATTTCTGCGATCGGCGACTGTGTTCGCCGCTACCGTTGTGCTTTAAGTGTAGCCTGTTTTTCTGGGACAGCTTCTCGCAAAATAAAATTTTCATCATTCAGAGTACACCTACTGTGTTTTTTTACTATCTGTACTACGTGACCATAGAATGTGGATGATTAAAGCCAAAATAAGCAAGCTGATCAGATATACCTACGATGTGGTTATTTGTTTGTACTTCCACTGCCGAACCGAACATCAAAACAACGTGCAATTGTCTTGAGCGCTGATACTGGGTCTTCAGTGAGCTTTCATTTGAAATTGAAATTATTGGGTTTAATTAGGTTTTCTAAGGAGTTATCCAGAAAATATATATACACGATATATAGTCCCCTTTTTTGTAACAGTATTTATAGAAGAAGCTCAGTTTCTCCTCCGAAAGTACAGCCGCTACTTTTTTATACTGCAGCATACAGGCGGTAACACTCTGTATTTGACCTACCATGTATAAAAAAGTTTCCCTATTCGAATTGCGAAGAAATCAGGAGCAAATTTCGGAAAGTGGCGTGCTGACAGTTAGAATGAGACATTTTCGGGAGGAAACTATTTTCAAGCCAAGACGCAATAAATAGTACTTCTAGGTAACTGTTTCGTCATGTTTTTTAACGTGCATAATGGCGAAGATTAAATGACATATCAGGGCAGGTCGCGGTAGCAAAACCAATCAGTATACCACAACAATTGTGCGGTACGTGACTTATAATGAAGAATATGTTTTAGGAATTGAGCAAGCGGTATGTGGAGGAAGGAAGCTGCAATAGGCCATTCTAAAAACAAACAAGCGCGCAAACAAACCAAAATAGAAAAATGAACAGCAAAGTTCATTTTTTTTTTTGGCTGTTGCTCCTCAAGTGCTCTAAATTCTAAATTAAATACGTGGGAGTTTTTTTATTATATGTATGACTTTAAAATGCATTCGGTTTCGAAGGTTGAAACAAGCAACTGCAGTCAAATTTTTATGACTAATCAGCCCATTCCACAATATAACTTTCATCTTTACACAAAGCACGGGTTTTTCCTATACCTACACCGTCATATCTTCCTAATGGGGTGCAGCTTATTAAATAAGTTGTATTATTGATGTCTTTCATTTCACTCTGCATATATCAACCGCATGATGTATATTACCAGCAGTTAAAATATAGATGTGCTGGGAATTATTGTTTTTGAATATAGACAATTGTTTAAGCAATGGCAAAAAATAGTTCAAGTATTAGGTCTCGGATAATGAGCGGCAGTCAATCATGATTACGTCACCCGTGTCTTGAGGCCTTAAGGCCCTATTGAAACTTTTTCTCGCTTTGCCTTTGCAGTTCAGGTCAGTCCAACCAGATATCTTACGGCATTTTCCTCTCCTTTCATTCCAGAATAGTTTCTTATTATATGTTCTGGTCCAAGCTTATTTCGTATAACGTCTTCAAAAAAAAGAAGGAAAAAGAACAACACATGCACGCCCACGCGCACACGCACACACATGCACACACAGAGAGATAAACGAGGATTGACATTCTTGAGCTATACCTTTACTGGACAAACAGGGACAATTGCGCAAAGCGTCTTTTATAGTTTCTATAATAAAGCTACTGTCGGTTTCGAGTTTGAAGATAAGTTATCTTTTCACGTCTGGCAACTTGTTTCGTAGACAAGCAAAATGATTCTGCATTTACATGCTATACATGTTCATTGTCTTGATAAACAATAATTTGCTTTGGTCAGAATACCCTTAATTCAGACGAGCACAACGTAAACACCATTTTCTCTGCCTTTCTTTTTCAAGTGCCTCCATTGTGCAATACTCGGGTATGTTTACTTCCTAAATGTAGCTAGATTTTTCATTCAAAGAGGGTGAGGTGCACAATTTCAGGGAGCGCTTACGTGAGCCTCATTGTTCCAGTTGGCAGTGCTCTTCTCGCAAATAATGTACGGAATAAAAGCAAGAAGAAAAATTGCAGGTGACCCTAATCTTTGACTTAGTGGCACTCGCACATCTTATTGGCACTCGCCCCTTAGCAGTGGTGTTCTTTAGGTTAACTCTAGGCGAACACAACGCACGAACCGAACTTTAAGTGCAACTGTTTTTCACTAATTAGCCGGTTAGGTATCATGCCACCTTAGTGTGTGTGACGTCATTAGTGACGTCGTTACTTCCGGTTTCCACAAACTGGTTTCCAGGAATTTCACCAAAGTCCTGCTCACGTGGCGGGTCTCTAAAATCTTCCATTCTGTGCTTTGGTGTGCGGTAATCAGTGGTTTCTCTTTAGTTCTAATTATTCCAGGCACTTCAGTAAGACAACTTGTGACTAAACTTATGCGGCTCTGATACCATATTTATATGTAAACCCATTAATTTTGGGCTGTACTGTGTTTTTATTTTATTTTCTGATTTATATTAAATTTCATCCCAGGTCGTCTGATTGATTTCTAATGAATTCTAATTATTCTGTTCCATACACTTCAGTAACTTGACTTGTAACTAAACTTAAGCTCTGATATTACACCTATAATGAAACCCACGAATTTTCTACTGTACTAGTTTCCTCTATTTTTTCCGATTTATTTTGAATTTTGTTCCCAGTCGTCTCAGGAGGGGAACTGGAAGTGCTGCGCAAGAAACAACAGTGTCACGTGATGCTCGTGCCACTTAAAAGAAAGAAATATTATATATTTTAGACGAAAAAGGGTATGTGCAAAAGAATCGCTATGTGGCGTATGCAATATTTCATCAAAGGCTAGAGCACTTACATCACCAATGCTTGTGTCACTGAGCGTTGTGTTGTCAAGAAATCAAAGTTACCAAGCACTGGTGATGACTCAAAGGCATAAGTGCCTCACAGTGGTCTAATAGGTTCTATACTGAAAGCATCGTGCAGAAAAAAAGCGAAACGAAGAGCTGCATGCATTTTTAATGACATACGCCATAGTCAGAACCATGCGTGCACAATTAAATTTGTAAATTGTACTCTTTGTGTTGCGTCACAATGTCCCATCGCGCCACTTTGTTTTAGTTCAACGCACTTCATCGTTTATAAGAAAGGATGGAATATAATGTAATAAGATAAAGTGCTTTGCAACACTTGTGCCCTTTCCTGTAAACCAATGCTTCAACGCCAATGGCTTGCGAGAACAATTGCTATAGACACGGCCCTAAAGCCACTCCTGTGCATCCTTCTGAGGACCCGCAACGTTGAGCTTTATGGCTAGTGTTTTGGTGGAATTAATTTCTAGTCACGATGCCCGTCATTCTGATGAAGACGGAACGCAGTAGTGAGCCTAAATTTACGTGGCTTGCTCAAAGCCCCTAATGAGTAAGGTAATCTCAATCCCTGTCAATTCAAGATGTTATTTTAAGTAACGAAACCGAACCAACTGTGAAATAAATCAATGAATAAATCCAGAAATCGCATAATGCTAATCTTAAAAGCTGGAAATACATTCTCCACCCATTCATATTTAAACAAGACTAAAACTCAGACGTCTTAGAAAATGAGAGTAAGGTCACGACTTCTGTGCTTTTGTTCGTCCCCTGTTCGTTGGTGCTTTGTTCTAAAGATGAATGTATGAAAACTTGCTCAGGTTTTTGTTGTTTTATAGTCTATATTTTTCTATTATGGCCGTAAGTCAATATTTACTTCCAATTTGGTAAAACGAAATTGGGCACATAGCCGCCCCTTGATAATTAGAGCTGGATAAATGTTCATGTGACAGTACATAATTCAGCATTTGTGTTCAAACTAACGTCAAATAGGTCTCATGTATTAATTCCAAAATCGATACACGATAAAGTGATACCGACGATCTGTTGTGCATAGCTTTATATATATACATATCACGCGGACAGAATTAAATACCGTATTCACAAATCTTGAATCTTAACGAAGTCTTCATAACCTAAGCCCGTTAGTGACTGGTATTCTGGCGCCCAGCACTTATATATTATGGTTATCGTTCTTAATTGCGACCTTTCCCTTTCCCCAGTCTAGGGTAGCCTACCGCATTTCTGTTCTCTTAACATTTCAGCTTTTCTCATTGTTGTTTCTCTTTCTCTCTCTTCTTTTGTTGAAATGAAACTAAAAGAATGAGATGTAATTACCTCATAATGATGATGGCTAGTGCATTCCGCTTAGCAGAAACATGAAAATATATGCAGATAAAAAAGTTGAAAATACGTCACAGGCCCAAAAATGAACATCACGAAGTCCTATACACCCATGAACAAATAAACATAACATCAAAGTCAAGTCGCACCACAATAACTTTATAAACAAAGCCACAAACGCACACAAGCGGCCGTGACGTAGGCTGTGATGAGCATGTACACAAATGAGAATACACGGAATACACAGAATACAGAAAACTATACCACGTAATATAGAAGCGCTAAACATTACAACTAATAGAAACAATTAATAGTTATATCTTGTGACTGTTCAGTGCGATATCTAGTACTTGCTAAAAATGCCTGTGTTTTCGTAAAAATTTTGAAGTGCGTTCAATGCTTTTGGCTGTGTTATTTTCGATGGCCGTGGGACTAGCAATTTTGCCAGTTAAAAATGTCAGTGAAAATCAATGGAGTGTAGCTCTTGTTCTAGCTGTCGTCTTTGTGTCGCGTATCTGGGGCATTCGAGGAGCGGATGGCGAACATCTTCATTGTCGTTGCCACAGAAGCAAGCCGTGGCAGAAGCCCATTTATGCGACATTTAAAGTGTTTGGTGTATACTGTCATAAGGCAGTTTATGAACTAGTGTCTGCGTACTTTTCGAAAGTTCCACATACAGTTGGTATTCGAGTTGAGGGTCCACTTCGTAAACAATTGGTTCCATTGTGTTTCCATTGAACAAGGCTGACATACACAAGTCCTTCTTTAGTGCTCTTAATATGCATTGCTTGGTCATTGGAGACAAAGGGATGAGTTAAATTTCTGCATCTTTATTGTCCGATTTCGCTACGGAGTCCTATTTTAATGTCACTATGTGTGGCGTGATAGTCATAAAATCACTGTGGCATTCGCAATTCGATAATTTCACTTACGAAACAAAAAGAAGTTATCCTATTACTATACTAAATCATATGCGCTGTCATATCCAGGGCACTTTTCTGGCAGCGGGACTGCTAATGTTTTGTGACATTGTTAATTTTATACAGAAGGCTTGCCTGTTTCTTCTTTTGTTCAGAATGAATATCTCGCAGACGGAGCTCTTCCTTGCAATGCCCCAACCTTGCATGGCGCTGCCTTCAGGCATGTACAATATCTGAAAACAAAAAGAACGCATTAAGATTACTGTCATGTTTCATCGTCGTCTCTTAAATGCTTTGGAAGTTTAACGTCTGAAGGACTATGGAATCTGTCCAGTCAGGCTTTCCAGTATGAAAATATATATCAGCGACAGGAAATTGCAAAAATTAGTCTCCAATGCATAGACAAATAAAATACCTCGTAGCAGCCCTGTTTCATATTTTGCTTAACATGATTTATCAGAAGTACGGTATTGATTATCATTTTCAGTTCACTTAAGAGAAGAGAGCACAGCTCTTGCAACGTACAGCAAAGGAAGCTCTATTTTGAGAATGAAGAATGAAAGCATGCTGAGGTATGCCCATTCAGTTAAACTCCTATACTCCCCTTTGTTCGTTTCATTCTTAAATAAGTGAACCTCAAAAAGCTCAGCTAGACTGTCAGCCTGAGCCTAAATTCTGGCAGATAACTCGTCAGGGATATATGGCAGCAGTACGCTAGGCCAGGCTCGCCAGCAGCAGTACATCACATGCTTTGTTCCACCGTGCTATTTGCCATAAAACACATCCCGATTCAATAAATGCCGGCATGCCTTTTTGAAGAAGTGCATCATTTGTCTGTCGAACGTCGGTAAATAAACCTTCGTAGTCTGTGAACTGATCGACACAAGTGTGCATACGCACGCACACACACACATTTATGTAGATGGATATTTGTATAAGACAACGCATGCGTTTTAATGTACGAATATGTATACGTACACACGAATAATGTTACGCATGCCGTCATTCATGCGTGTGTGTATGCGTGACTTATGCACGTAAAATCTCCATGAAGGAAAGTGTAAGTGTGAGAAGCTAACAACTCGCCAGACTTCCGTGATGAAGACACATATACATCAAATGATTCGTACAGACATTCCATGATGTAATGCATATAGCATCGTGGTAATGAGTCCGTCACCTGCAAATATACGACTGACTGTTGAAGTAAGCGATATTACGTGCCTTCCGACAACAGAGGCTCTGGTGTGCAATCAAATCAGCAGCCCACAACTGTGAGAAAGGGACATGAGAAGTGCGTAGGCGACATAATGAGCAAAATAGGAATGAACGTAGGACTTTTCCTGAACTCTCCAACACGGGAAACGCATGGCCCGCCAACAGCCTAACGTGATGCCCGCAAATTGCCAGCCACGCACGTTGTCTCTGCGGCCAGGCTGCCCTATCCGTTTCACGGGAAAGTGGATACTGCCATCTCAAGTCCCTAATGGCGCTCTCTTCTTGTGCAGTCGTTAGCGCGACGGCGAAGAGGCAGGCGGAGTGTGTTCTGCCGCCACCGAACGGTGAGGGCTGCCTATGTCTGCACACCAGACCATCTGTATATCGGCGTTTCGAGAGCAAGCGTATACGCTTACTGCCAACAAAACCGCCAATTATTTAATTTACCGGCGTTGTCAGCGACACTCAATATGGCACTTCTCGATGTCGTTCATCATCTTTTCCTTGGTTTGGAGTTGGCGACCAAAGTACTTTTTGCCTATATTGATGGTAATAAGAGCACGGAGGAAAGCACTTGTCACCATGCCATTCTATCTTACAGCACGGAGCGACCCAGATCTTTGCAATGTTTGCGTGTAACTCGCCTTTTCCGTATTGTCCACGTGTAGCTTGTTGAGGCTGTTCTCGAAAAAACTAACAATATGCCGTAGGCAATAAAAGAAGTGACAAGATACCTACGAGAACTGAAGCGCACCGCTATAGGTGATGAGGGCAACATAAAACCATGGAATATGCAACGTTTTATTATGAAGTCAAATAAAATACTTCGTTAGACTACCATTTTACTGCCGAACGGTGAGGCACCTCCAGTAGAATTCACAACGCTTCTTTTTTTCTAAGCATCGAGGGCCACTGGTCGACCATCTTCGCCCGTTATTATGTTTTCAACAGGGATTGGACAGCGCATGTTATTGGAAACCGTTCTAGCATACGAGCTCCTTTGTGAGCATGCCCAGCCAGGAAACGGCAATGCTGTCGTATCAGATACATACTGACTCTATAATCTTTTCTAGCTGAGATATACTATAATTTGAAAAACCGAGATGGCCGTGGAAAACGGGACTAACATGGAGCTTTCACTCTTTCACTCGCGCATGCAGCATACGGCGCGTGATGACGGTTTTATCGCCCTTGGACTTTATACAGAACCTCACGGTCACGTCGACGGCAAAAATTCGTCTGGAGTGTCCACATAATTGTTATCGCAATAAAATAAGTTTAATATGTGCAAGAATGCTAGGACGAAAAACATGTATCGCATACCTGAATAAACCTAGCAGGCGGCACGCTCTGTAGGGTTTCATAAGTACAGACACAAAGTAGCTACAGAGGTTTGAGAAAGAAAAAGAAGCTTAAGGAGATGTATACAAAAAATGTGCCATAAAAACGTGTATCGCATACCGGAATAAATCAAACAGGCCAGTAACAGTTTATCACCGCTCTGTTTCGAAGGGGTGCCGAAACATTAGAATGATGACCATAATTAGCATAGTAGTGTGCCACTTCTCCCGCGACGTGCGATGAGCGCCGCGTTGCGCCGATATGTGCACACTTTGCATTGCAGTTGCGTATTATTGCACCAGGTGGCAAATTATTAGACAACTACGCAAAGTAAGGGTTGCAGTTTTAGCAGTTGTGTAAATTGCTAACATTCTCGTACTATCGTATTTAGTCGCATATAGGTCGACCCTTGCTTTGTTTTTATTTTCTTCAAAAATGTTACCCAAAACGAGGTACTGAATTACCTTTTTGACCAAAACATCTCGGCTTACACTCGTCAATACAGGAATAAAAAGTACTGAGGTAAATGGCAATTCTTCCGACGTGCCCGCCGCATCCGCAGCGGAGATTATTCAGATTGGTCCTAAGGACTGCTGCATATCCAGTGCACTCGATGTCACCATGGGCGATGTCATTTCGGATGCAGAGGACGCTTGCGAAGCATCCGCCGAGTTCGACTTCTGTGGAGGATGCAGCTTTTGCCAGCAACTAGCAAGGCTTAGTACCCGAGCTTATTATAAATAAAGGTGTATCATGTTCCGAGTTTTTCGTTTGTTTGGAAACATGAGGGTCACAGTTTATTTCTTTTATTTGGGGCCTAGCTAAATATGTATAGGGATCCAGCTGTGTCTATATATATCCGCCTCCGCTAGCACATATTAGCGGGGGTGAACTTTTGCCACCAGCATTTCCGAAGCTAAACGGTGCGAATGAAAATGAAATAAAAAATAGAACTCCAAACAGGCTGCCACACATTACGTTGTGCGCGTTCGTGGGTGGTAAGTCATAACAGCTTGCGCGAGCGCATCGCAAACCCGTCATGGCGTGATGTGCGCGCATTGACGGGCCCGCGGCCGCGGTGGCGTCCGCGGGCCCCGTCGATGAACGGCGTGGCAGGCCGCCGCTGTTAAACAAACTGAAGGCTGTTGGAACATTTCGAAACTTGTGGCTTATTGAAGATCCGATTTTGGCAACGATTATGTTGCTTCGGTTCTTAGTTTATTGCACACTGTGGTTGGGCCGAGTTGTTATCTCGGCGATGACGGCAATTGTGATCCAGTGGCGAAGGGCGGTAATGTAAGGTGCACGAAGGAAAGACGGCAGAACACAGGAGCGCGTGCGCGAACAGTTGAAAATTGCGATTAAAATTGGTTTAAGAAGCGGCCGCTGGGAGCCCCACCCGTCGTGTTATATTTAAGGTTACCGTAACCCACGTCCTCTGAGCCTATGCACCGTACCATATGCTCTGGCAGCAATTGTCCACGTTAGACGCCGTGCCCATGTGTTTATGCCATGTTTACTACTTCACTCATTCCACTATAACCGTGGCTTCCACCACGGTGTCGTGCTTCGAAATTTTTGTCGCGGCTGCTGCAGTTATGGCCTCTTACCTCTACATGCGTGGTTATCAAACATGCTTTTGGCACGGAATCCTCGCACGGCCAATTAGAGTTCCTGGAATACAGATGGTACTTCCGGCGGTCATTCCATTCATTCTATCGCGTTAGCTGTCACACCTGACGCCGACGACTCCTTAGCCGCTGCTGCCTATAAGTTTGAAGTCAAGGCTGCCGTGGACTTTTCTATTGTGCGCTTGCTCCCACCCGTATGTGAAGCCTGGGCAACGACTATAGCGTGCCAGTTACCTGAGGGGCAATGGAGCAGCTGTCATCGCTACTTGCTTCACCAGCTAACTTACAAGGTGGGCTCCTATGTATACTGTGCTAGCCATCTGATGTTAACCACACCATAGAAAGAAAGAGAAAGTTTGAAAACTCAACGTGCAAGATACGACTAAGACTCATGGTTATTTTTTCGTCAACAGTCAGACAACCGAACACCGTAGGTATCGAAATAGTTTATTGCACCGTATTTTACAGCGTAAGCTGTTGTGAGCTCATTCCAATAGCCGTTGCGTTCGCGATGTTGTCCACCGCGAATGTCCGCCGCAGCTATCGCCAGGAACAAGAAAAAAAAACAGTTCCCGACGAGATCGAAAATGGGCACTCTGAGCGGGGGTCAGCTACTCTACCACTCCGCCACGCAATCTCTTGCTAGTTGCTGCGGAAACATATCGCATGCACGCATCCTAGCACCACGAGTCGCGCAATGTGAGACGCGCACCACGTAGAGTCCATACATGTACACATTGCATTGCAGTTGCATATTATTGCACAAAGTGGCACACCATGTAGAAGTCGCTTATGGAGTGATACAAGGTAGATAGAAGTTTTGAGGAAGAAAAAGAAGAATATGGAGATGCATTGAATATGCTAGAATGAAAGAGATGCATAGCATAGTTGAATAAATCAAGTGGCCTAGGCGACTCTGTCAATGTCCTGTTTCAAAGAGGATGAAATCTATCATCAGCAGCAGCGTCGCATCGTCAGCCACTTGTCAGGCGATGCGAGATGCGCGTCGTATTGTCTATATCTGAAAACACTGCGTTGTAGTTGCGTTCTATTCCACCAGGTGTCACGACATGTAGCAGTTGCATCTTATCGTGCCACTTGTCAAGGAATATTGCATGTGTGTCGCATAGACTCAATACCTGTGTTTACTCTTCGGTACACGTCAGGCCACCTCCTCACAAGGCACGAACTGCTGCTGAAGAAGCGAATCCTAGAGCTGCGTGCCCAGCTGGAATAGGATCCGCAGACCGCTGTGCAGAGTGCAGCCCAAGCCGTAGCTAGCCGTCGATGGCGGGTGGACCGCTTTGTTGGTTCTCGTGAAAACAATCGTTCTCGTGAAAGAACTTCGCAGTGAATACCGTTTGCTGCGTGCCTGCCGAAAATGGAGCTTCTATGGATCCGCTCTGCCTGCTTACGCTGTGACTGTGGTGCGTGTGGGACGTAGGCCGTGTGACTTCTTTCCTATGACAGCTTGGCTAACGTTAGCTGGAACACCGTATGTACTGTGGGTTGGCGCGGCTATTTGGTTCTTGCTGTTATGTCTACATGACGGCCTTTTCCCAGTTTCGCTGTTGATGCGTATGTGTAATTACCGTATTTTCGCAAGTATAAGGTAAGTTTCTGTTTCGAATTTTCTGTCTTCTTAATAGGCCACGGTTTGTCCTCAGATTCGTGATACGTGCATCCCCTGTTTTTAAATTCTTTTATTGCCCTTGCTGTCCATGCTGTCTGTGCTCGCTGCCACTGTGCATTTTGCATCACTTGTTTTCTGATGATTTACAACGATGGTAATGCCGCGCGAAGGCGGTTACGGCGCAGTTATCACAGCTTTGCGCAAGACAATAGATGTTCTTGCGCAGGTCCTTCAAGCGAGCGGACTTCGAAGTCGCAAGGGAGATGACTTCGCAATCCGCAAATGGCTTTGGCCTGTTCAATTGTGCCAAGGCGCTGTTTGTCTAATAACCTTAGTGCATAAAGCAACGGATGACGCTGTTGTCACCGAGAGTGACAGACGTCAGAGCCATTCAGAGCCCACGGCATTTCGCAGTAAAGGTAGTGTTTATGTAAGATATTATTAAGCCGACCACCAAAGCAGCTTTCTTAATCTTTAACACGAAGTTTTTCTGCAAACTGTTAAAATTTTAGTTTTTTTCACGTAATCTGATGAACCTCCAACGCTTGAAATACTATGTCAACCGGACTACCACTCTATGTTTCTGTGCTTTCTCGATTGTCCTGCGTTGTAATAAAAAATGCCAACTTTGCAATTTTACTCGTTTTTGGCATTTCATAATGCCGTAGAAGTGTTCAAATATTAAAAAAATTGAATGTTTTAGCAATCGCACTATTTTATTGTTATGACATTCGCATCACCTAAAACCCTGGATCATACAATGTCCCTTTAAAAATAAAAATTGACACGTTCCTTCTAGCTTTGCTGGGCAAGAACAATAAATTACCACGAAAATCGAACAAACTTTTTTAGAAGAATAATAAATAGGGAGAATGCGTCTCGACTGCAACATACATGCGGAAATTTCTTCCAGATATATCTGTGACGGTCGAAATAAAACGCTGGCTGCTTTGGCGTAGAATGATTCTGAAGTATCCGGGACTGTCTCACATAAATAAAAAACATTGTTTGTAAATTATAACGATTGTATCCTGTTTCAAAGCGAAAGCAGCCGCGATGAAAACTAGAGAGCGAATGCACTATTTATTGACACGCGGAGGCTGACGCTTTGCAGGATGCGTAGCGGGTTTGCCTTGGACGCTACACCCCGTGCACTGTGATGCTTTAGAACCCGAACGTTGTGAAAGGCGTAGGCAATTACAGTATATCTTATAGGCAGTGGTTGGGAGTGTCCAGCGTCTTATCAAAAAAAAAACCTTTCTGGAGGGACGCGGCTATGTCATTCTGATAATTGTCAATGCAGCCCATCATTGCCGGCCGGGGCTACTTCATGTGCAAGTGAAACGTGTAACATCTCTCTAACGTATCTAAGTTGGCATTGAAGACTGTGCGCATACCTGGGCATGTGGAAGTGCACGTGTGTTGTGCACAGTAGTCGGACTCCTGCGGGAGTCGCCTTTGATGTCAGCAGAGGAGACATATAAAGACAGTATAGCGCATTTGTGTTCAACACGATAAGCCTACAGCACCTACAATAGGTGAGCGACCAAGCCGAATATTGGAGCACTGGGGCAGTTGAGGCGTTCACGGAAAGGGCATGAGTCGCACTAACTCTAGCGCGCTCTTTTTCCAGTGGTTTCTCCGATGATTCGCAACGGCCTGCGAGAGGGCAGGCCGTAGATACATCCTACATCCTCAGGACGTACATCCTCAGACGACATCCTGAGGACGTAATACATCCTCAGGACGTACATATGTATACCTTAGGACATCCTCAATACATCTCTGCATGAGCCTCAAAACATATTATTCAAGTTCATTTGCGCGGCCGGAGCACATCCTCAGGGCAGCATTCAAAAATATTTTCAGCAGGAAACCTCGCATAAAGCATCTCATATGCCTTGCATAGTGTGCCCGCGGACGTCTTCGTCGGTATGCAGAGCAGAATTTGGCGTTGCCAAGTTAGTGCTAGAGTGTACGTCATCCGAAAGATTAGCAATTCTGTGCAGAATTTTTAGTAGCTTGTGTTTATTGGAATTAAGCCAACTGCACCATTGCATAGTAGTTCTATCTTAGTTTTCTTCATTGTGGCACAAAACACGAACCTCCATGCCCTACCCCTAGTCTCTCGCCCGCCCTTCTTTCTCAATTTAGAAATTTGGCAAGTAGCTTTTCTCTGCAAAGGAACTACTTTGTTTGGTTTTAGCCTCATTCTAACAAGGAAATCATCCAAAAAAGATGCTTTCTTGCCTCTGCTTTGAATGTCAGTGTAAGAATTTATGCAGGCAAATTCCAATAGCATGCTGTCTGGCTGGACTACTCGGAATAGACGCACTTCTAGAGGAATATAAAAAAAATATATTCCACATCTAAATAAAAAGAATGTTTGCTGCGACACAAAACTTGGTTAGATGAATATTATATTAAGTGGATACCTTTATATTCACAGGTGCAGTAAGGAAGCAGAAAGGTAAGCACTGTTAGCACATTAATTATGCTTCATGATAGGCAAAAGATACTTCTCTTTTTCACTGTGAGGAGACTTAGTAAGGCAGTGGAGGCGCAAATCTTTTTTCGTAATTTTCATGGATCTACAGTGAACTGAGTTTCATTAATAATGAACTGCATTGAGTTATCAATAAAGCAAAGGCTCAACGTAATAGCAATATTTGACACGCTATTTCAAGGTAAAATGGCCCTAGTACGAGATTAAGAATTCTAAATGTGTGAGGTCACACGTATAGGCACTAAAGTTTGAACAATGAATTTTATAAAGAAACTTTGGTGTTGATTTCTTCAATTATTCACATTTTTTTTTATCCCATAACGAAGAAAAACGGTGAATGAGCACTTTCCCATTGTAAACTGTTTCAAGCGGGTCGCGGTAGAGAATCTGCTTTATTATGCCCACTCTGTCCTGATTCGGCAAGTATAAATGCGCCAACTTGTTTCACCTTGTTTTTGCTGCGGAGTAGTTGCAATACGTAATGTAGCAACCACGTAGCAAATTCACTGCACCCACAATCGGAAAAGCCAAGGTTCCTAAAGCGCACAGACAGTATACACCAGCCTTCCCTTCCTAAGAGTGCCTAAGAGTCGCTTTCATGGAGAAAAGAACTCCTAAATCTAACAAGAATCTGAGAGGAAAAAATGAAGTGGGTGACTTGTTATATAATGCTCGCATCCTGCCCTAAGTTGTGGAATCATACCGTTGGATGTCCGCATCTCCGCTATTCTTTTTAGTTCCGCGTGCTACGAAAGGTGCGGATAACGTTGCAGTGTTTCCAAATTTTCCGGCAATGCAACCGGTGTTTTTCATGCCTTTTTTTTGACGCCTTCGAAATTGACGGACATTTTACACCACTGCAGATCCAGGCCCTGGCGACCGCATTTCAATGGGTGCGAAATGCAAAAACACCTGTGTAACGTGCTGTCGATGCATGTTACAGGACCATAGGTGGTCAAACGTGTTCCGGAGTCACTCAATAAGGCGCGCTTTATAATAATATAGGGGTTTTGGCCCGTAAAACCCCAGAACTTGATTTATTTAATTGCGATTGTGCAACACTTTGTCGCAGGTCACGTTGCAATGTCTGTCTCTCTCTTACGCCCATCAATTACCCATGCACAACCCAGCAAACTCAGAACGCCAACTCTCATTACTATCGATGTCATTATTGAGAGCATTACAATACTTTGCTGTGAAACAGTCGATAGCACTACGGATAGCTTTACTATACTTCGCTTATGACAGTGCTATCGATAGTTTTTCACTCTGGGTTACTTCTGTTACGAAAACTTGTGCGAAAATTTTTAGTGCTCTCTTCCTTGTTACCTCTTTCCATTCCTTGTTTCCTTTCTTCCCTTGTCATTGTAGGGTAGCAAACCAGATGCCTTTCTGGTTCACCTTTCTGTCTTTCCTTTTCTTGCTTCTTTCCCTCATGATATGTTTTTCGCATGTATTAGTAAGGCTTACGGTGCTTGGTTCTACTGCCAAGTATTGCCCTCGTACGCTATTTGAGCTGAAGGTCGACGCAATTTCATATTTTGAAGCACGTTCAGGGCCTTTTGTGGCCGCTGCTAGCGCAAGAAGGATGCAACTTCTCGCAGCACCGGGGCCAGTTCACAAGGGCAAGGAGGAGAAGGAGGAGGCGCGGGCTGAAGCCACAACCAAGCACACTATATAGTGCTGCATGGGGAAAATAAAGAAACCTTGAGAGCAACGACGGCAAAATATTTCCTTATAGGCGGGATTCATGACGTGAAAGAAATGGGGGTGAACTTCAAGGGGTTATAAAAACAGCCGGGATTTTTCGAGGAGTGAAACCATGCCAGAAGAATGAAGCCAGGAGCGGGCCGCACCTAGGTTTTATGGCACTTCTTTGTGTGTACAATGTGGGCAGCTGTGTTGGGATACGGAAAGAAAGTAGCGGTTCTTACACCCCGCGACAACAGCCGTTGGGGGCATTTACGAGAGGGGGTTATGAAGACATTTGTTTCACACACAAAAATACACACAGGAGAAAAAGGAAACGTGCTGAGCCGAGATTAAGCGATACATGGCCAAAAATATTTGCGATCAAGTGATGCAGGCCTTGGACGCAATACATAATTCAAAAGAGATGGAGATCCGGCAGCCAGGTGGTATATGACTCAGCTATATTTTGGTTCCCATTCTGTAGTTTGTTTGGAACAAAATTAGGTTTCCAGGGAGTTCAAATGGGCATACGTACGAAATACTTGCATCCTTGGTAAACGGATGTACGCAGCAGTAAATGGCTAAAATGAGTGCTCAGTTAACAGCCACATGCTACTATTAGTGATAACCGCCGTACAAGAGAGTTACTTTCTTAAAACTACTTTCCCAGATCCATGAGACCGAAACAGCCCCGCTGATGTTACATTTGATATTAACCATTTTCTCACTCTGTGAAGCTGAATAGCTGAAGTATACGTATTCCATCCACAACAAACTGCATCGACAGACGGATGTGCTGTGTTGCATGCTTTTCTTCGTTACTGAATGAACAGTAGTCGCCTGTGGCCAAAGTATGTAGCAGTTAGTTCGTATTTTTGAAATTGCGGCGCATTGGATCAATGCCATCGATTGCGAATACCTTGACGTCTTCAATGCCGCAGAAGAACTCAAGTTATAGCGTCCTGTCATTTCGCGTGATTTGCATGGACCGTATGCAACAAAGTAGGGCGAGATCAAAGGGCTATATTCTATCCCTGAGTGCCTGCATCGGCAACAACGTCCTTTTATTGAACTTGCACGTTCTGACACAACAGGCACTTTTGGCAATTACGCCAGTGACCATTCGCTGGCACGCAATTAGCTTAATCGAAAATGTGGCATGTAGTGCAGGTGAACATCTATCGTAGTAGTCTTTGCCGATCGACCGGCTAATGACGCCTTATCTTCCGCTATATTCTTTGTTAATGAGTTCTAGAAATATGCATTATCTGCCTTCTAGTCTCGAGGTAGAGCACGCAGTATAGAAATTATCTTCTCCCATGCGTCAAAAGAGGCTGTAGCCGCTGCCATTGGTCCCTGTTGCCGTCAATGCCCTGCGATTGTGTCACATGTATGCTCTAGCAGAAACATGTAGCTTTGCGAGCACCACAGAGGAATAATGCTTGCTTCACGCGATTTATTATAGGGCTTATGGTTGGAAATAGAACAGCGTGCGGAAGGCTGCATAGCATTTTCGTCCTATAGGACGCCTAGCGCATCGGGTGCACAGGGAAAGAGCGTTGCGAACGCAAAGGCAGCAACTTGGTGAAGCCTTCGTTTATGCCCACGTGGACGCGAACGGTGCGTTGAGCAAACTGCGTTATAGTTGCAGTGCAAAGGAGAAAAGTAGAAACACAGAGGTCACACTGAGTGTTAACGCAGCATCAATTGTTGTTCATTACGTGAATGCTTGAAGGGATCAAAAAGCGAACAAGTGATTTCAATTAATTTAGCCGTCATTCATCAAAACTTCGTGGAAGAAACTAAATTGTAGTTCAGAGTGCACCATGCAGTTATATGTAGAAGCATATTTGTCAAACTTGCACCGTTGTTTCAATTTCGCTTTCCCCGACGAAGTAGAAATCGCACGTGCTTCCCATGAGTGATGTACGCACTGCCACTGTCCCCGCACTTTTGGATAAAGAATTCAAGTTCTCCCGTCGTGGAGGCGTAGTTGCTTTGGTGCTTCGATGCTAAGCCCGAGGGCGCGGAATTGAATCCCGCCCACGGTGGCCACGGCCATGGTGGCAACGGCGACGGTGGGAGCGAAAGGCATAAATGCTTGTGTACCATGCATTGAGTGCACGTTAAAGAGGCACAGGAGGACAAAGTCCTCCACTGCGCAGTGTCTCGTAATCATATCGTGGTTCTGTCTCGAAAAACTGCACAATAAAAAAAATTGGAGGACGCTTAAGCTTCGCCTTCAAGAGTGGAACGCGACAGCGTTGCCGTCGACCCGCCAAGGGGTGTAAGACAATGCGCTCAGACAGTGATCACTTACGAGGCGCCCCGCATCGGACTCTGCGCCCACCTATCACGCGGTGAGCGTCCAGCAACGCAGCGTTCGGCGCGGCAACGAAACGCGCGCCTGAACAAACGGAACGAAGCAAAGAACTCGGTGTCTCGGAGGGGGAAACGATCTACGCCAGCCAAACGTCGTGATCGGCACGGGCAGAGAGATAGATAGATAGTAATCTAAAGAAAGGAACCGCGCTTGATTCTGCAACCCGTGTGGGAGCACGGCGAAGCGTCGTCAGGGGAGAGGGAGTCGGGGACGCGAGGCGCCTGGCACCGGTCCGCGCACAGCCCCAATGCGCGCGCGGCGCGCCACCTGTCGGGGCAGCGCCGTACATTGAGAGGAGGGGGTCTATTGTTTGCCGCAAGATGGCTCTGCGTGTGTGGTAAGCGCAGAAGAAATGTAGCGGAAACGTACTTCGCTATTCGTGTAAATGCGACTTCTGTAAGTTACATGCTCATAATTACCGATATACACCGCAGTATAACTTTCTACGGCTAGTTTCTAAGGCAACACCGCATTCACTAGACGCGCTTTTGTACCGCTTTCAAGCATCGAACTCGTGGCTGAGTGGTAGCGTCTCCGTCTCACACTCCGGAGACCCTGGTTCGATTCCCACCCAGCCCATCTTGGAAGTTGCTTTTTATTTATTAAGTGCCTGCCATGATTTATCGCTCACGGCCAACGCCGCGGACGCCGACGCCGACACCCGACACCGACGCCGACGACACCGGCTTTTCTGCGACACGAGCTCCTTAACGCTATCGCGTTAAAAGACGTGTTCGTGGCGGGTAACATTAGGTATGATGTCAGTACAACATCATCCCTCATTAGATAAAGGGCCATCAAACATGCACAAGCACCCGATGTGGGACATTTGGCAAATTATTCATGCGCAGAAAAATGTGCGTGACATCACCTTTCAGCGGCTTCCGAGTCACTGTAGCGTCATCATTAGTGGGATATCGATAATACTATCGATACTGCACTATCCATAAAGTCAGATCGTGCCACATGCTGGCCGTGAACACTGCAACATCAACAGGAAACGTTGAACTTAGCGTTATTGATGGTCCCTTGTCACGAAATTCCTGCTAATATCACTAGCCAGCAGTTACAAAACTATTCATATTAGTGTAAATAGCGAAATATATTATTCAGTGTTGCTAGCTGGCTATTGAAAAATTGACTCTGATTTTTGATAGTTTTTTTGTTCCACTATCGATAATATCATAGCAAAATATTGCAATACTGTGGAAAATCTTTTTGATAATAATATTGTCAATAGCCTTATTTTGCACTACGGTCACAAAAATGACAAAGCTGTCGATATTATCGATAGTAAATTTACCAACAGTTTCTCATCGTTACTTTATGTGCTAACTAGCCTCTTCAGCTGCGAAGCAATATTCATGTACCGAATATTTGAGGAAATTACGGTAACAACGGCTTCATCGTGAAATGATCGTGTGGCCCGCAGTCCGGTGTGCGACACATGGAAATATGATTAAACTACCGAGTACGTGTTGTCAGGACTCATGGGCGCGTGCATTGCTCGCTCTTTTCTGCATTCCTTTCTCACACCTAAAATGAAGGGTAGCAAATCGGGCGTTGGTGTCGTCGCCCCCGTACTATTCCTCTCCTTGCTTTTTCTGTCCTTTACTGTCTTTTTCTGTACTTTTCTTTTCCTTGCATTTGCTTCTTATCGACTTTGACCACCTACGTATTCACCCCTCCATATTTCTTCAAAAAATAAAGATCAATGATATCAAATAACGCATTAAGGACGGGCTGCGCTCGGGTTACTAAAGAATTAGGTAGCACTAACGCATCGGTCTTATGAGCACTGCCTTCAAGCCCTCAATGTCTTGTACGATGGCGAAAAGCGATGTAGACAAGAAATCCGTGTCTGCTGCTGTTTGCCCGTTGTTGCATTATCTAAGAATAAGTTTTTTCTTACTGTCCAGCCATAAATCATGCCACAAGCAGTAAAAGAAGAGGTGATCCCTGCACCAATTGTTTTCTGCTTTGTCATTCGTGAAGCAGGCTTAGATTATTTCTTTCGAATTTACAGCAGTGGGACAATAATGAAAGACAGATTCCATTTACGCTTTTATTTGCCTAGAATTTATGCTGTTATGGTGGTAGTATGGTCATTTCGCTAGTGACAGGCACCTTTAGCCTGGCATTCGGCCAGAACAACTGTTTCTTACAGAGGTTCGACCCGCTAACACTAGCCAGTCACTAAACGAAGACGTACAAGCTACACAGCTGCATTACTGTTCAGTTATCTTTAGCACAACTCACAATATTTTCTTAATTCTAGCTAATTGCTCTAAATATCTGTATAAATCATTCACTTTCACTACTGGTAATTACATTTAAATATTGAAAGTCTTAGAGCATACTTGCGATAAAGTAATGACATTAAAACGTTTGAACCACACGAACTTTCGCGGTGGTCGTTTTTTTCCTGCTTTTGAAAGGAAGTGAGGGAGACCGCATAGTTTCACCTCGGTGTACTACTTAGACCGTAGTAATGCAACGCGCTTAAATGTCCTGCCAATGAAAGATTCCGAATTCCTTCTTGGAGGGATGTCCTTTAAGCGACAAGACACTGTAAATCTTTTGCATCTGACGTGAAATTGTGATGGCTGCCTTCTCAATACGTTGTATTTGGTATCGCAAGACAGCACGCATACTTTCATCGTAAGCGTGACGCTGAAAGTGCAGATGAGATTAATGCCCCGGGATCACCAACGTTTTTGTTTTCTTATAGGATTGATAAACCTGAATACCTAAGTGAAAAGCCCGTTTCCTCTCATCATAGTAGCAGGCGGAACAACGTTTCTCAGATAGGTCATTCGGCCTTTCGCCAACCAGATCGCTCTCTCTCTCTCTCTACCAGATGTACATCTGGCACTGCAGTTGTTCAGGAACTGTGGGTGTCATAGGAAACACATCATTTATCCATGATTCGGCATGCGCTTGCTGAGAAAGCGCATTGAAGCGGGCATTTTTTTTTTTTGCTATGTGTGTGCCAATGTTGTTGCCTGCTAACCTTGCAATTTTTCTGTATGAGCAGGTGATATACGCTCGTAACATTCATTCGGTACGCATTTTTCTCCCTGGATAAGGAATGTATAAGACTTACGGATATACATGCCTTTCGGTAGCACGTGCCATCAACCTTTATTTAGTAGCGAGGACGTTTGTGTTGGCAGTGAAACTGTGAGAGGGTGAGGAGGGAGCATATTAGAGGTGGGCAGATGAGTGTTGATGAATAGACACTAGCTGTGCTTAAGAATTGTACTCTGAAGATCCTGAAATAACTATTGTCTCTAGTGGTTCCTCTGCTCCAAACTACCACATAATTGAAAGTCACAACTTGAGAGAACGCCAAAAATTTGTTTGCGTTGTACCGCCTTGGTCATTTGAAATCTGAAACTTGAATGTTCATATTATATTTCATAACAGCATCTAATTGTACTCCAGAGCTCTGTCATTCGAATAAAGTCTACTGAACTTCATTGGGAAGATTTAGGGAGTAACACATCCCAAGAAACATATGAAGGAGATGCTGCTAAATGGGTTGGTTTTCAGACTTGCCATCTTTATTGCTTGACAGCCTTTTCCTTGGATTTTCTTTCTCATACTTCAACTCAGTTACCACCTACTAGCTAAAATGCGCTACACTAGAATTCGCTTCCCCATATAAATACTTCGGCGTCCACATCACTGCGAAGTTTAGCTGAGCCACTCATATAGATTATGTCATAAACAATGCCTATGGTCCACCAATTTATTCTAAACCTTAGCTTTCCTTCAGCACCCTTCCATTATTCGTTCACAGCTGGATTACGGGTCGTCATTCTGGGACCCGGGTCATGAAATTCTTTTAGCTGATTAGCAATGATCTTGGAACAATCATGCCTGGTTTATTTTTGCTAACTATCAACGTACAGGGAGAGTAAAAGATAGGGAACGTAACTTAGGCTTAAAGAAATTCTGAACACGACGTAATGCTGCACGACTAATGATGTTTTATAAAGTATTTCATCATCAAGTATTACACGGTAACCTGCTCTGTTCGCTTCCATACAAATCCTCACAGCTTGATAAGAGAAATAAAATAGGCATTGTAACATCTAAAATAAAGATCTTTTCTTATTCATTCATTCCGCGCACTTGTTAAAACTAGAATGGCCTTGCCTCTACTTTTGTTACAATTAGTGATGTTTCATTGTTCAACTGCACAATTAGTCATTTATCAGAATAAAAAAGCTAGCATTATTTCGTGTTTTCTGTTCTTTTATGCATTAGAGACTGCTATGAAATTGCCTTTTTTTTGCTGTTGTTGTAAATTCTAAAGTTCACTCTTTAAAATTCCAAAACACACCCCTTCAAGGGGCACTTTTTTACCATGAAAGTACTAACTAATTAACTAACTAACTAACTAAATAAATAAATAAATAAAGCATGCACATATGTAATCTGCATGATATACAATTGTTTATATGATTTTCTTGTATTTATAACGTTTGACCCATGCTTACCATGAATGTTCCTTCGTTTGTTTGCTTGCTTGGAGTGTGCCCAAAGCGATGTTCTTAGGCTGTTGGATATTTGTCACGGGAAGTTGCGGCTTACACAGTATGGAATTTTAGTTAACCTTTTAAGGGGCCTTGGTGAATTGACCTTCGTTTTGCACATTCAAACAATAAATCTGGACAAAGGCGCTTTACATATACTGTCAGCTCGTAGGTATCGTTAAAGCACATGACCTCTTAAAAAAGTTGCGTATTATATTCACACTACTCTTTGATATATATATATATATATATATATATATATATATATATATATATATATATCTGTGCTTCTTCGTTCTGAGGTTGTTGGTACGTGAAACTGACGTTGCGCTGATTCCTGGTTAATCCCACAGAATATGTATGTGACCCTGTATAGAAGGTAAACAAGCCGTAAAGATTTTTTTATACGCGACGTACCTTGCTATGCAAGCACCTGTTCTCACCCTTATTCCCTTGACGAGCCTCACGCGTTGCCTTCGGCCTCCTGACATCGCCGCGTCGATGCTCACACTGTGTACCCCGCCCGAATAGGTGCTTGTACTCAGGCATCGCTTCTGGATGCTGTAGCACCTAAATATTAAAACTTTCAACAGACTCAGCTCCAGTCCACATTTAAGCAATGCGAAGCAATCACAGTTTTACAGAGAATGATTCCGAACAATCGCATAACTGTTTTGAAGTGAAAGACTTTTGCGACTTGTTGCACACTGATGCAAAGCGTAGCGCGCATTGTTGTTCGTTCTTTCCTGAGGACCAGGGACACGCGTTGGCCTCAAAGAAGTTCATCAAAGAGCACCACAGACTCAGTGACACATACCCAGTGGCGAATAACCGGTGTACCCGACGCTTCTGACATGAAAGGGTCAATACAAACATGCGCCAAGCAAGTGAGTCTATTTCAAGTGCCGGAATACGTGTTGTTTTGTGTGTTAATATACATCCGTATTTATTTGTTTGGCCTTGTCGCAAATGTGGGCACTTGTGAGAAAATACAGAACACCCTCTTGTGCGGTGTTCCAGCTAAGAGTTGCGATCGACATGTTTGGAGAACAGCGCTCAACATCATTACTGACCGGCGTTCAAACATGCAAGAACTTTGTGCACTATGGAGTAAGGTATCTGCAAAAGTGTTGCTTCTAAGATATTGTAACGCATTGTCTAATTGTTGCTCTACAGCGACCCTTCGATTTTTTTCCCATCTCGATAGTCTAGTTTGCTTCGCTCTCAAGGTTACTGAATTGCTTTTAGATTGTGTAGGCATTTGCCTTTGAAATCGTCTTATATATTCCGGGTCATAATGAAAAATGGGGCGGCACATGATTTTTATTACATCTATTATGGTTTCTGTGTTGTGAAATATCTACGAAAACTAGAAGAGTGCTTCCTACAGTGTGTATGGGTGGCCACGAGGTAATTGTGATATATATATATATATATATATATATATATATATATATATATATATATATATATATGTATATGTATATATATATAGAAGCTTCTAACCTTGCTTTCTGTGATGCGTTTAAGCTCGCGGAGTCATTACGACGTGCATGCTTCTCATCATTCCAGTTATACAGGCCGTGCTTGTTCCTTCTACGAGAAATACAACTCGGGAAGTTGTGCATATATATCTGTAAGGCGTTAGCGCGTTAGCGTTAAAAGCTGTGAAGTTAAAAAAGTAAAGCCAGTTCTAGGCACTGAAAGGTGTCAAAACAGTGAAACTGGTGGTCGTTTTCCCAAGCTTGAACTCGTGTTTAGCCATGTTTTCATGAGTCTTTTGTCTTGTTGTGGTCGTTTTGCTAGATTCAAACTTCGGTTCCGGATGCGCGCACTCTTCAGTTGTGTGAGGTTGTGATCGAACCACAGTCTGTCACACACCTTGCAGCTGTGGCCGCATTCACGGTCGAGGAATTCTCTCTTGAACCGTCCATCGGCACCCTCCTTGGGAGGACTCTCTCTGCGTCGACGTCTCTGCTCGGCCTTCTACACTGTAAGGTGGGGATTAGCATGCCTTCACCGGCGCTTAGCTTGCGCTTCCTGCTCTTGAAGTCGGCATATGCGCGACATAGGCGCTGCCGCTCTGGTGCAAGCTCTCGCTGCCGCTCGCGCAGGGCGGTATCCATGGGGCGAAAGGGAGTGCGCCGGCAAAACACCTGCTCCTATACCCCGATTCTCCCCCTCCCCGGCGTGCGCTCTGCCTCCTGCCCCCCTGCGTGACACCGGAAAACGGAAGGTGAAGGCTCGACAGCTGTGATATTAAAAAGTGTTGTTTGTCATCACGTGGAGCAAGTCAGCCTATTTTCTTGTGTTTTGTCTAAATATATAATTAGTTATTAATTAATGAACTTCCCAGCTATTAAAATCCGAGTAAGATTGTCAATCAGAATATTGTAGGCCATCATGGAAATTTCCCTATCCGCCTTTTTGTTGCTCTATACGTGCTACATATTTTTTTTTTGTCCGAAGCTGAAAGAAGCCCGCAATAGCACACGAAAAGTTGCCGCACCACTAGTGGCGCAGGATATTTTAGTGTTTTAGTTCTGCCACCACTGTTAAAAATAAATTTCAGGGGTCCTACGTGCCAAAACCATTATATTATTATGAGGTACGCCGTAGTGGAGTACTGCGGAATAATTATGACCACCTCAGGTAATTAGGCTGCCCTAATCCGCGATACACGGGTCTTCTTGCTTTTAGTAGGGTGCCTCGATACAGCGCTTCTCCGTACATGATGGTGACACGTCCGTTTGCGCCGCTGTATTGTGTCGAAGCACGTAAAGAGCGCACTATAAAGTACAGTGGGAATTTAGGTTCTGTATTCGCTGACAGTGCAGAAATTCGTAATTTTTGCAGCTTGTACGCTGACATGCATCGTAAAATTACAATTCACCTTAAAAAGCAGATGGAACGCTTACAGCAAAACAATGCTGGAATAAATTTCGAGTTCACAAAATAAGTAGTTTTTGCGGCGCTTTCGCTTGCGCTCCCAATTTACTCCGAAAACAAAGGTGACGCATAGATGTGTACTTAGGGTGTTATAGATTGCTCTCAAGAGAGAGAGAGAGAGAGAGAAAGTGATGCATAGAAATGCAGGGAGGTTAACCAGAGGTAGTTCTGGTTGGAACTACCCTGCAGGGGGGAAGGGGTAAGGGGGATAAAAAAGAGAAAGAGTGCAGATCATAGTCACGTCTCATTGCGTGACAAATGTCACGATATGAAGCTAATGATGATGGTGTTGATTTATTGACATCCCCTTTACAATGGAGGGGTGACATCGTCACCCAGCCAGCTTGAATTTTGTATACATGTTTCTTCACTCTAGCATTTTTGTATAAATCTCCTTAATCATCTTTTTCCCGCTCAAAACTTCTCTATCTACCTTGTACCACTACCTATGCAACTGCTACATGGCGTGCCACCTGGTGTAATCATATGCCACTGCAATTCAAAGTGTGCACGTATCGATGCTGCGCGGCGGTTATGTCAAATTGCATGCCTCCTCTCATGCTAGGATGCGTTTATAGGTCATGTTTGCGCTGCAAGCTACCGAGCGCTGGCGCAGCTCAGTGGTAGAGTACCTAATTCTCTCACACAGCGGACTCGGGCTCGATCGCGGTAGAAACTGGGTATCGCTTTTTCTCATTACCGGTGATAACTGCGACGGCGGCGTACAAAATCGCCAACCGAAACAGCTATTGGAATGAGCCCATAACAGTTCACGCTGTAAAAATGGGACGGATCCAACTAATAGATGGTATGCGTACAATATGCAGGTACAGGTCTACTTAGGATATTTGGCGTTCGGCAAAGCGGCAGCAAATGGACCAATGCGTTTGTGTCTATTGAGTAGTTCCGTGTGTGGGTCATGAGCGTACGTGTCTGTGACGCCAGCAGCACGACGACTAATCCATTGAAGGCGATCGTATAGCGGCAACGGCATGATTCCTACGCCTGCCATTTGACGCGAGATTACGACTTGGTAATTATTGGTTTTTATCTGGACAGCGGAATGTTACGTCATCAAGTGCTATGCAACCATACGTACTTAAGCATATGTCGCGGGGTGTATTTTAAAACGTTGACAGCATTTTTACTGCGGCAAAGAAATGATAAAGAATGATTAAGTTGGGCGGTAATGAAGCCGGTACAAAGTCGCACAACTTCGGCACAGAGTGCTAGGCGTTACAAGGAGGCGTGAAATTGTGGCCTACTGAAATTCGCGCATCACGGATCCTGCCAAGCCACATCGTAGAGGCCGGTGCGCCGAATGCACCTATTGCTATGTATGTGTTCTTCCATGCAGCAATTAACGGAATAAAAAAAGCGATCGGGGCCTAACGGTTGGAAGACTGGACTGCTGTTTTTAACGGCAGAGGTTCGATTTCACCGCCGGTCTCAAATTATTTCCTTTTTATTAAAGCGAGGACAAACAAGAACCTACCTAGCTACCTACCTAACTACGTGCTCGCGGCAAAGTGCCAGGAATGTGGCAAATAATGCCTTGAAATGATATTCTGATGTTCTGATAATATTCTGATGAGCAAACAGCCGGAAGACGGACACCGAAAGCAATAAGCAGACCCAACGAAGCGCTTCGTCGGCGCACTTACTCGTTATTATGTGAATTATAATCATCTAACAGATCGCGGCAATACGCGCGCAATAAGAACGTGTTTATAAAAGATACGTCCCTCAATTTGCTCAGTAGTGCCAGATTTTGCGCCACCTCTGTAGCAACTGCCTTTTTAGCTATAGATAGATTTAAATTGTATGTGTGTCTGTCACCAAAAGTAAAGATTCCGCATTGCAACTGAGGCCTGGAACTGCGCTCGGTCGATTCACCCTTACTCGCTTCTCCACGTGAAGCGCGTTTTCACGGCGATCCGCGCACCTGTTTTTCCCGGGGGGGGGGGGGGGGGGGGAGTAGACTGCGTTCCGCGAAGAGTGCCACCGCTTCTGCGGAGGGTGGAAATACTCGGTAGCGGCGGCGTGTCGATTTGCGGGCCGCCTTGCCCAATTAGAGCGCGTTTCAAGGGACGGAACGCGAACGTGCTAAGGACACGTCCCGCGTCTATTAGCCGCAGAATCACGTTCCGCTCAGAGCAAACGAGATTGACGCCGCGCCACACATCTCTGGGACCTCGTTCAACCGCTCTCACGACCTGGCTCGTTTTCCACGTAAACTTATCGAGGAATGAGGTTGCTGCGTGTTTTTTTCGAACGGCACATAGTGAATGCTTGTCAGCTATACGGCACACATCATTCCGCATTATCCGCGGTGTCAATTTCACTGATTGCGTTGATTCAATACACATGTGATAGCGTAAGCTGAATTGCTTCGCGTATTAAATAAGATGTTAGGTGTGATGTTGTCCGCGGGATTGATCACAGTTGTCACTAGCTGGGATAAACAGGCTCAGCCATGCATAACATGTATAGCGCGTCGCGTCGTCTGATGGCGACTACGTGTCTACATGTGCGCGTACCGCGCGCATATGCTTTAAAAACTCTTTGTTCCGTGGTCGTAGAGCAGTTGCAAATGATGACATGCATTTTTTTCTGGCGCTGTATAGTCCTCACTCTGTAATAACATAAGTGACGATCATTTTGTGACTGGTGACCATTTCGTCACCGTACGTCACGACCATTTTGGTCACATTGCGTAATATTATGTTTCAAACACATAATAAAAGACGCATTGCGCGCCGTCTTAAAGAAATGAAGTGGACACTGCGAGACCTGAATGCAGCGCTTGAGCGATTTCTTGTAGCAAACGCTGCTTAACGCGCAGTGCTTCACTGCTGCTGGGACTTGGAGAAGGCGCAACCGGCTGGGCCAATGGAAAGCTGGAAAAGTTGTCCGCATGTGATTTCCTTGCTATAATGTCCTAAGTGGCCTTCGCATTCGAGACATGCACAGCACCTGGTCAATTCGTCGACCGACATTTGGTGAAGCGTTAAGATGAGAAAGCGAGTAATGAGCCCCCTTCTTAACATGAAAATTTTCGACGCTGCTGCATAGCACGATTTCGGCCGTACTACGTAGTTTTTACCAGAGCCGGGTTCTCATAGCTGCATCGGTTGTTACAGCTTGTCTCGTCAATTAAGCAACTGATTAGATGTAATTGATTGCTGAAAGACGCAATTGAATTCCAGTGAGGGTTACTGACTAAAGAAAGTAATCGTCAAAGTACAATATTACCAAAAGAATGTGAGTTTTCCTTCTCTGCCAATATTTCTTCAGCTACTTTCGCTTGACACTGTCGCCAAGAACACATTTTCCATCACAAAGCGTGCTTGTTGGACACCACTCAGCTGTTTGGTTGCAGGAACTTCCGACACCATCAGTGTTCTCTTGATTACGAAGAAAAGTAACACACGGAGTGCAACTTGTGGGAAGCAGCCCTAATCTGGCAAAGAAAGTATTTCTGAGGGGAGCGGTTATTCTCCTTATATGTTTTATTCAAAAATTACGTAAGGATGCGTTCAATGAGTCTTCAATATTTTATTTGCCTTTCACACTACCCCATAGTGGGAAAGGAGCGAAAGGGAAAGGCTCTTATGTGACTGCTTGGGGGAATGCTTGGTTTCGTTTTTGGCACTCACAGCAACAGAGCAAGAATTCGTAAACCAAGCATAGAACAAAACAGGTGGTCACTTAATGAAGGTAAGGCAAAACAGAACGCATCACACAAACAAACGGTTACGAGACCCATCGTGCAAAGACAGGAAGAACGTAATTTTATATGCCAGAAATGTTACCATGATGACAACGTTACCATCAAATACAACTCGTTAGATTATATTCCTTGCCGAGTAGACGCTGACCATAGAGACAGAAGATTATGGCACTGGTGAACTATGGCATACCACGCGTCTTATGCCTGGTGGTTACAGCTTGCAGTTATAGGTTACTTCGCGAATACAAGAAGGGAAAAGAAACACTGACTCTTAAGGGTCACAATGTCGCCGTTGCAATGCAGCACCCTACAATAACAAACTTGAGACACGGGAATGAGGGATCAGACGCATGCTCATTCTTATTTTGTTCTCATGGCAATAGGCAACGCTAAGTGAAGAACACACGGCATATCATCAATAACCCAAAACCTGAAGATAATTTACTTGCCGCGCATCATTTAATAAATTTAAAGAATGCTTTATGTTACTTTACAAAGCAAGTGATTGCTTGAAATTTGCTCGTTTTTCCTAAAACGTCGCGTAAATTCCGGTATCGGATCGTTTTCATACAATGCCCAGATGTAGGTGTGATGAAATGTTTAGGTGGCTTTCCCGTCATTTATGAATTGGTTGGAAAAACGGCCAGATTGAAAGCGCACCTTTTTTCCCCCATAAGAGATAGTGTTGCCAGGCATATCAGCAGCAACTACAAGTGCTACACTGTATTTCCAGGTAACTAAGCACTCTGGTAAAAGATGTGCATCTGAAAGTACACTAGGTAACTAAAAAAGTGCCAAAGTTGCTTTGTTGAATTATTTGCAATATTTATAGGGAAAGTAAGGTAGAGTAAACACAAAAGAAAGCGGACACAGATTCTTTACGAGTGTAATACGCGAGAAAAATGTTTTTCTCTTTTTTAAAGCGAAGCTTTCTTGCCCCTTCCTCCGACTGTCCCGCTGCTGCTGCGGCTGCTGATGTCTGGCACACCGCGTCGGGGGGTGGTTCAGAGCGTGTGTATACATGACAGGGAGGACGAGTCAGAGAGGAAAAGCCATGCGAGAAACTTGTTGGACCTCACCGTGTCGAATGTGCACAATGCCCTCTGAAGCTCCTTGGGCTTCGCCACATTAGCCTCTTTACAGCTGTAATTATCTGTGACTACCCTCAAAAACATTGCAGAAACTGCAGCGCTTTCTTTTCTACTAACGTTCGGTCCAGAGAGGACGTAGACAGAAATGTAGAGAGGAGGGAGGAGAGGAGGCAGCTCCCATACAAGAGGGAGGGGGGAGGCAGGAGGTTGACGGGCAAAGGCAAGGAAGCCCTGCTACTACACGACAGTGGTTTCGGGCACACTGGATAAGATTAAATTCAAGGTACGGTACAGTACGTTCCTGCTATTTCTGAAAAATAAACATCATGAATGGATGGCAAATGGACAAATTACGCAGGGCGTGCAGAAGCAAAGCCGCATTAACTAAAACGCACCACAGTGTACAGGTGACAGAACGGAAGCGGTCGACTGTCAAATCAACACTTCTGTGCCCGCCGCGGTAGCTTTGCTGTTATGACACCGCTAAGTGTCAGGGATTCGATCCCGACCGCGGCAACTGCATTTAGACGGGGGCAAAATCGAAAACGCACGTGCACTTAGATTTTAGGATATGTTAAAGACCATCATGGTGTAAAAATTAATCCGCAGCCCGCCACTGCGGCGTGCCTCTTACTCCCACTGCGGTTTTGGCACGTACAAACCAACTATACAATTCAAGTTTAATGCTTCAGCCACGATGCGATGTGCCATGTGAGGCATTGATAATATTCAGCCCTCTTAGATGTTAGGAAATATGGCGCCCAACACAACCTCAAAGAAACACCTCTCCGTGCGTGTTCTGTGTACTACGCAGACAAGCAGCAGTGCTGAACGCAAGGTAACGTTTAACATCAACTCATCACTCTCGTATTAGGCTAAACGTTGAAGAAATTAAGCTTTCACCGTCAACATCAGTGCTATTTATCGTCACTCAAAGCAACCAGCAAAGAAAGTTTCACTTAGATTGATTCCCACAGTGCATGGGATCTGCATAGTCTTTCCCCCTTTCTTAAATTCATATCTATTACGAGATAATTCACGCAGGTTGCCGCCTCTCGCTTATATAATTGCTGTTGCCTCAAAAATCCACGGCGCATATCCACGAAGAAAGCGTCTTTGGCAGTCGTGAACGGCAATTTGACCTTAAATTTGAATGCCCCAAGCCTGCGCTAAATCGCTTCACTCGGCCGGTCCATAATGAGCAGGGAGTCGTTTAGATAGCCGCCCGCCCCGAGCAATTTTAAAATTCACCCCACACTTAATCATTTCGTCACGAGCATGAAAAGAAAGTGCAACTGCTTTAGTTCAATCATTCCCCCTTCCCCCACATGCCGCCCGTCTTCTCTCTGCATCCATCTTTCTTACCTCAAGCATCTCGTCACCAAATTATGATGCGCCAGGACACGGCTAAACTGCAGCCGCTGCTTTGTTTTCGTGCAAGAAGCTTTATGAAGAATTGGTTAGAAGTGCAAAGTGTGCTCCACTCATTTCCCTTGTTGATTTCGCTGAAGGTTTTTCGTCAACGTTTGGTGCGCAACTAAGCGCCAATCAGACCAGTGCGTCTTCTATTATTCCTATACTTTTCCTTCGCCAAGAAAGTCCTTTCAACAAAACAATGCGACAGCCGCAGTCAAAACGAAAATTAAACATCGTTCTCAACCGCGCTATAGTTTTGGAAAACAGTGCGTCCTCGTTCGGCATTTTTCGTCGATGTTCGCATTCAAAGATTGACCCTGCTCACATCCGTTTAGTGGTACTGCTCAAGTACGGCGAGGCTTCGTTCCCTCTTGGCTGCGCTTTCAAACAAAAGAGTGCCGCTTCCGCGGTCTCTTCTTTCTCTATGCGAACATCGTAGCACCACGTAACACCACGCTCTGGTGTGCACATTTAACACCATGGCGTTAGGTCCCCGTGCTGCCAAAAATACGGTTTCGATGTCGACGTCGGCGGAGTTGTGCATGAGCGAAAATTTTGGTATATATTTAGGTATATATTTATATACGATACGCCTTGCTATATGACATGCGGTATATTCTGGTTATATTACCACACCATCCTGTCACTAAAGTTGTACATACCTTGTCTGACATTCTTGACAAACATATTCTTCGGAATTTTGAGAATGACAACCCACAAACAAAGGTCATGAAACAAAACACCGACTGCACCTGGCTTCAATTTTAAATAATCTCCGACCTAAATATTAAAAGTGCGAAACAATGCCGGAAACCTTAAAATGATGTATTTCTTTTCCGCTGCTGTACACTGCCTGCTAAATCGGCCCACACGAGAGGCCGCGTTTCTACCACAAAGCGCCTTCGTGCATCCCATTCGCCGGAAGCATTTCTCGCTAAATATTACGGCTACATAAGCCGCAGCTGCCGGGAAGCGTGAGAAGCAGTCAGGGATCTTTTAATGTTATCGCGTGCCAATCTTAAAGCGAAGCTTAAGCGTCCGTCAATTTTCAGTATTTTTTGCAAGATACGTAAATCTGTGGCATGGCGGGAGGTTATTGTCCTATCTCGGCATTACGTGGCCCTACAATGCATTTGCACCTTCTTTAATATTCATCGAAAAGCTTAAAATGCTGAAATTTGCCGCACAGATGGACAAAATCAACAATGACACCAATATTAAACAAAATAATTATGTTACCTTCACTTTTACATAAATGTTAGAAAGAAAATCTAGTTAGAAGCGCCTTAACCCTAAATCAAATTAAAACGCATTATACCGATATTAAGGAATATATCGTAAATTTACTGTTTTTTAGACTTTGCTTGCACTTTGTCAGCCTTCACTTAGCCCTTCGTATTCTTTAGGTCTAGCGGAATGTTGCAACATGCGATAACTGAAGCTTTGGTATCTTCAGTGCATATAGCCTTTTTTAATCATTTTTAGTTTTTGCGTCATTCGGCGCATGAAGTATGTTGTACGCCAATAGTTGATGTGCTACTACTATTTGAGAGCCTTCGGGGGCACTCGAGCTGTCCATCGCAGCTTTTTGCCTGCTTTTGAAAATAAAGTATAGTGTATTTTGCAATCTCCGTTTAAAGCAAAGACAAGTATCAAGGCGCTTAGGAGCAGGGGGAACGTTCTTTAATAAGTTGGAGTCACTGAACCTGAAGAAAGAAATGACTCAGTGTGTAGTGAAGCTATCCACCAAGTTAGATGATTTTGTTTTTGCTTTTACTTGGTACAACTATTTTGAAAATCGCATGGACGAAATAACAAAACTCAATAGTTTTAGGACGATTACCTGAAGAGGATGGCTTTGTCCATGTGGCCAACTTAAAAAAATTACTAAATAGCTTTTATAAATATTGACCTCAGGATAGAGGTTCGAATAGCGAAATTGAAGCAATGTAGGCGTAGCGTCACATGTGCTCAGCACTAGAACTATCACTGATTTCGACAAAACCTTCACCAATACCTGCTAGAAATGAACTGGAGTTATAGTTGAAGTTATCCGGAATAGTGACGCAAACTTTAAAAATATAACTAACTCGAACGTCAAAGTCATTAGCACATTTTAAATCGGCATATCTAGAAAGTGGTGCTAGTCTTACGATTCCTGCTCACTAAATGTGACTTGACCTTTGCAGTGCAAATCCGACATGTGTCCTAAAGTAAAACGTAAATGAAAAGTGACTTCGCGCATCTTTAAAAATTAGCCACTTGTACATCAAACATCATAAACCTATTGCTTCCCCTCTTACAAAAATGCCCCTGAAAATGCGAAACATGGATGTGCGTGGCCCAGAAATTAGGAAAAAATGTTGAAAAATAAAAAAAACGCAATAATAATAGATGGTCCAGTGCTGAGCCGCACAGGAGCTGCTGCTGACACCATCTGACGACCACACAATAACGAAAGCGGTCTGACGACTACATAACGAGTGCGTATTGAAGGCTCCAGCCAATGTCGTCATCGCTGGCGTAATGAAAACTACAGATTGACCTATACAGCAAGCCTTGTTTTGAGTTTATTGTGCTTTTGAACATAGAATTTGCGACAGTTAAAGTCACACAGGCTTCGGAAGAGGCCAATGAAGAAAATAAAACGTGAAGAACAAATGACTACGAATTTGCGTGCATCATTGCAAACTACATCTGTAAGGTTCTTTCTTTTCTTTCTTTTTTTATGTACACACAGTTAATGTATGGATTTATTGTTGGGTTCTGAATAGATATGCGACTTCATATTCTCCGCTGTTCACTGGCCGCAGGCGGTGTCGATCGCTACTGTCCTCTGGCCATTCAGTTCGGTTGGTGGTGCAGAAGCACATTTCGAACAGATGCCTCCTCAATTTGGGTACCTGGCATAATACAAGGTTATCAGCAATTATTATTGCTTAGTTGTAACAACGAAGTATGGACCTGTGAATGAAGCTTTTGAGTCGAGCGCTTTCCTCACCTATATCTTGCAGCCAGGATCGAATGTTCCGTATGTGTCGTGTGGCAATGGTCAAAGTGCCTCTTCATCATCATTCTGCATTTCTGTCACTGCAGTGGGGTATTAAAAGCTTTTTAAAAAAACACCGCTGTTGACTGCGCCAACGTTAAGTTTCTTCGTGGTAGAACAAGTAACTTCGTTGCTTTACTGTTGCATTATGAAACGAACTCCCTCACCTTCAGCTCTGGTGTACCCTGGCCGCTGGCGCTATGGCATTGTGTTGCTACGTTATGACGCGAGATAGACTTTAATGGCTATTGTGGTTCGTATGATTATATAGTGGAACGGAGAAAAAGCGGTGCCATTTCTGTACTTCATTTCAAGCACCTTAAGTACATTGCCATTGCTCGAATGCTGATGTTTGTCATTGGTTGCGCTTCCCGATGCAGCAAAGAAGGTTGTGCTTCTGGCGGGTCGTGCATGACACCCACGCGCATACTGACTAATTAGCGTCTTGTTTTCGACCTTCTATGTAATCGTAATCATATATTGTGCGCAGATCTGAGTGCTTACGAGGTTATGCCGAGTTCCAACTAAGCAATATGTTTTGCATTTTGAACTAAATATGACCACTTGGTACACTATCAGAGTGTCAGAAGTCTGCCGAGTCTTGGTGAAAGAAAATCGGCATATCATGGCCTTGTCACAACTGAAGAATGCTACCGACCTGTAGATCTCCCCAATGAAAAAATTAAGTGTGCAGACGATGCCTTCGTTTGCTTGTATCCGGCTTATAAATCAGCGGTGATCAAAAGTGGGTTAACAAGAAAAACCTGAGCTTGGAGACATGACGCGAACGATCATATCAAGAGATTTATTTTTGCCATTGTGGGGATAAAGGTCTCAATCTGTACACATTTTTCTGCGATCCCTCAGCCTTGTTTGGACTGAAACCTTTGACGTGAAGAAGAATGTCTAGTTACAGCCCAGCCGTCCTGCCGTCCATCGCTCTTCTTGGGTTCACAAATTCGAAGGCAGAACTGTTCCGGCACATGCTATCTTTGAAATAGAAGCGGAATATATAGTAAATTTTCGAGACGTGTTCCGAACGAGTCAACAGCTATGTTATTATTCAGCTTGTACATCCAAATTTACACATTGTTAGTCAGATAGGGGGAGAAAAATTCCACGTTTGTGAGATGTCTGCGAGGTAATTGTGAATAGAAGTCTCGACATAAACCGGCTTTCTTTGCACCTATGACACCCAGCCTAGAACCGAGAGAAATTCACGCGGCCCTTCAATCGTATAATCTTTGGACGTTTCTGTCATGTATCATTTTATTTTATTCGCCCCGCTCCGATGGCTATTCAAAGTTCTAGGTCACTCGTGTGTGTAGCTGGCTCTGCTAGACAGTTCCTTTGCATGGCGGTACTTTGATGCGCCAGGTTTTACGCTCGTTAGCACCACTTAAGGAATGTCTTGCTGACTTTTTCTAATAAGCCTTGGTGGGACGGTGGCTCTTGTCTTCAGGGAGGCGGCTTCAGGAAAAGGCGGAGGACCGAACGGGTAGCCGCGAGGATAGCAGTTCTTGCAGCTCTGTTTTTTGCTGGGAAGTAGCAATGCAAAAGATGGTAACAAAAAATTATGATAGATAACCTTGGTAGAAAACAAGAACAAAATCAGATAAAATACACCCATGGCTGGCAGAGTAGGAACAAACACGCATGAATAATAAAAAAACATAGCCAGGAATAAGGTAAAGAAGGAAAAACGGGTGGCGGATGTCAAGAAATAACGAAGACAAAATTGACGCAACGTGAAACGAAAGGAAAACGCTGATGTGGAAATTCAGAGAGAGGAAGAAACGCATGCTGAAAGTGGAAGCAGGTGTAGACACAATGACCGCCCAACTGTGCTTCTTTTGGTGACACCATGGCGACCATATGTGGTAACTAGCAATCCTATTCCCCAGAGTCAAGATTAATTCGAAATATTAAGTGTCATAAAAACCCAAAGAAAAACTTCTGTACGCTGTGTAGCAGTGAATGGGCCACACTGACTTCATTGCTAACGTGGCGGCATTCTCAAAAACGTACCTCTACTTAGTGTTAAAACTTTTTGTGCGCAAACAAACAGGGACAAAGAATAGAAGAAACACAAGAAGGAGCGCTTAAAATCTGCTCGTGCTTGTGTTTCTTCTATTTTTTGTCCCTGTTTGTTTGCGCACAAAAAGTGTTAAGATGAATCTGTTCCAACTAGGCCGACTCGCAGTTATGCTAATTAGTGATAATAAACCTGTAATCGCCTTCCCCAGACAGAACTAATAATCTACAGTTGTTCTGAACAGGCCCTGCGAAAGAGAATGATGGTAGTGAAATTAACATTTTCTGTTTTTGCCGGGAAAGTGAATACTTTCTGTCGGTCATAAAATTGGCCCACTTCTTGGAGACGTACCATATCCTAAATATTGAGTCAGTTGTCAAATATTGAGTCAGTGAGAAATTAGCTAATCATCATCATCATCATCATCATCATCATCATGATAATCATCATCATGTTTTGTGTCCACTGCAGGACGAAGGCCTCTCCCTGCGATCTCCGATTAACCCTGACCTGCGCCAACTGATTCCAACTGGCACACGCGAATTCTCTCATTTTCTCGCTCCACCTTGCCTTCTGTTGTCATCGACTGCGTTTCCCTTCTCTTTGTAACCATTCCGTAACCCTAATGGTCCACCGGTTATCTAACCAGCGCATTACTTGACCTGCCCAGCTCGTTCTTTTTCTCTTGATGTCAATTTCAATATCGTCTATACCCGTTTGCTCTCTAATCCAAACTGCTCTCTTTCTGTCTCTTAGCGTTATGCCTTGCAATCTTCGTTCCATCGCTCGCTACGTGGTCCTTAAGCAGAAGTAAAATTTTGTCGCTGCAGGGTGGCCTTCGGCACTGAGTAATTTATCATCCCTCATGTCATGCATTCGTCTCTCTCTGCACCTAAAATACGGCAACGCAAGCGTGGAGGAGGAAGGAAAAATTAAGACGAAGGGCATTCACTGCATTCTTTGCGTGCCGAGACCTAGCTAGACCGGAAGGGAAAAGAATTGGGCTTCTCTTGGCGTAGCGGGTCTCGTGGAAAAAAGAAAAAAAAAACGTTGCCATTTCCTCACACGCTCAAGGCTAGGTCAAAGATTTACGACAGACCAATCTTTCTTTCTCTTTCGCCGTATATCTTTTCTACTAGCAACTGAATGCTTCCTGATCAAGCAGTCTGTAATGTAGACTGCGCATGTTGCTGTGAATGTAAGCTGATCCGGGTCGGAACAGTGATAACCCTGCGCCAAGAAAAAGAAATCTCAAAAGCAAATAAAAGGAGTGCGAATAGGAAATTAGCAATCAGTCATGGTGGAAAGTAAAAAAATAGCATGCACAAGTGCGTATATTGACGAGCTAATCCTTCATGTCGCAGGCCAGAACGTTTCGCTGTATGTATATGGCCCTGTCAACTCCTCGGCGCTGGGTCGTCTTTCCAGTTCTGGGAGGACAAGATTAACGATGCTACTTGGCTGGCTTTATTCGTGTTCTCTCAATTTTGTACATCTTTTAGGACATGGGTGTGTGCGTGACCCGGTGACAGAATTGCCGTGCAAGCTGGTGGTCATTGCACACTGAGGCGTACAACGAAAGAGCCTTGGCTCAAAAGCTGTAAGAACGAAAAGATGGGAATAGAGGTCAAATAATTAGTCGATGTCACAAGCTTAAATCAGAAACCAGTGAATTAGAAATGAAAAGCACATTCCCATGATGTGGCGCCGCAAGTACACGAAATAGGTTACGTGAGACCACGTATATATGTACTCTCACATACCCTATTTTGTTTGCTAGCGTATTTATATATACATATACGTGATCTTGAAAGTGCGTTGGTTTTTGAAGCATGAAACACACTACGTCATTCAACCGTTAATCGTTACTTACTATCCCACAATGATCGTTCCCGTTAAGTACGCATTCCTAGCCATATAGTATTTTCTAAATAAGATTCAGCTAACGAGTACTTGCAGCAGCAATGTCTTTTCTGTTGTTTCGTTGTGCGTTCCTCAACCTTGTAATATAACGTGCCAGCAGTTCAAATTATGATTGCCTGTCCGTGAATGTTTCGCCATATAGACTTTTCTTGCAATAATGGCGAAAAGGTATTAGACTTCCAGGTAATGAGTGTCACTTAATCGCAATTGCATCACCGGTGTCTAGGTGCCTAGAAGGCGAACTTGTTTCTTGTCTACATTTAATTCGGTACACCAGGTTAGGCAATCTAGACATATTACTGCGTTAGCTTCCAATTTTCTGCTATATTGATTAGTTACTATAACTAGCTTTTTTTTCTCAGCCTATTCTGGGCCATGTTTCGAAGAAAGACGGACAAAAGACGAGTGATTGAAGGAACCTTGAGCAACGCGTTTACCACACGAAAAAAGGCTTCAGCGTAAGGAGGTTCTTTTATCGCTCGTACATGTAGGAAGCCACTGTTGATCCGAAACTTCAAACGGATAGAGTCTATTTTTTTCTACACTTGGTACTTCGCTTCACAGACAAGAACTTTTGCCGCTGCTGGAAACTTTAAATGTGTTAATGCACAATAGTTTGCGAGGCTCAAGTTGCCGTTATTTCTGACGAGAAAAAAGTCAAGGCCGTTTACTTTGTTATTTATTGAATCGCCCTCATCACGTAGTGATTGCGTAAGCGTATTTTCTAAACGGGGCAAACTTGTGTGTCTAGGAATACGGTAAACGCCCATACCTCGCGGAACCACTTACATCTGTCAACTCATTCGTAAATAACATTGTTGAAGTAGTTAGTGAACATTTACCGAACTTGTGAGGAATAAAAGCGCGACAAAATACAAATATTGAGAAGAAATGATTTCGACAAAATCTTGCTCCATATATGCAGGGTGTCCCAGCTAATGTTAGCCAAAGTTTAAAAATGTGCGAATGCCACGTGGCTGGACAGAACCAAGGTGATGTGTGCCGTCGTTTGGAGAGGCTGAAATTATTTTTATTTAGCCTAATTAGATAATTAGCCTCCATTAATGAAGCATCTTCTCAGATATGATAATTACAAGCAGAATGTCAACGATAAAATTGTAGAGAGACACGAAAAACGCCCGACAACCTTTGTGATCCTCAATAAATTCTACATGAAAATGTTTTCCCTGGTATGAAAGAAGCCCACGAATACACGCAAAGTGCCTCGAGCGCCCAGTCTCGCGGCAATCTTGCGTGTATTTGCGGGTTGCTTTGACGCTCGGAAAAGCACTTTTTTGTAGCACGTACTCAGCAACAAATGTTGTATCGGGAGTTTTTCATGTTGACCTACAAGTTGCTCATTGCCGCTTCTCATCTAATTAAATATTTGAGACGTTGATTAATTAACTAAGACTACTTATCTAGTTAGTAAGAAAGGAAATGAATATTTCGAGTATCTCCAAGTGACGGCAAACAACACTGCCTTGGTTCTGTCCAGCTACGTGTCATTCGCATATTTTAAGGGACAAACAATGAGGTCCAGGTCTCTGAATACCTCCTGTAAACACGCTGTGAATAGCATTGGAGATATCGTATCTCCCTGCCTGACGCCTTTCTTTATTGAGATTTTGTTGCTTGCTTTATGGAGGACTACGGTGGCTGTGGAGCCGCTATAGATATCTTCCAGTATTTTTACATATGGCTCATCTACACCCTGATTCCGTAATGCCTCCATGACTGCTGAGGTTTCGACTGAATCAAACGCTTTCTCGTAATCAATGAAAGCTATATATAAGGGTTGGTTATATTCTGCACATTTCTCTATCACTTGATTGATAGTGTGAATATGGTCTATTGTTGAGTAGCCTTTACGGAATCCTGCCTGGTCCTTTGGTTGACAGAAGTCTAAGGTGTTCCTGATTCTATTTGCAATTACCTTAGTAAATACTTTGTAGGCAACGGACAGTAAGCTGATCGGTCTATAATTTTTCAAGTCTTTGGCGTCCCCTTTCTTATGGATTAGGATTATGTTAGCGTTCTTCCAAGATTCCGGTACGCTCGAGGTCATGAGGCATTGCGTATACAGGGTGGCCAGTTTCTCTAGAATAATCTGTCCACCATCCTTCAACAAATCTGCTGTTACCTGATCCTCCCCAGCTGCCTTCCCCCTTTGCATATCTCCTAAGGCTTTCTTTACTTCTTCCGGCGTTACCTTCGGGATTTCGAATTCCTCTAGACTATTTTCTCTTCCATTATCGTCGTGGGTGCCACTGGTACTGTATAAATCTCTATAGAACTCCTCAGCCACTTGAACTATCTGATCCATATTAGTAATGATATTGCCGGCTTTGTCTCTTAACGCATACATCTGATTCTTGCCAATTCCTAGTTTCTTCTTCACTGTTTTTAGGCTTCCTCCGCTCCTGAGAGCATGTTCAATTCTATCCATTAAAAGTGCGAGCCTGTATTCAGAAAAGACAATCACGCAGAAGCGCTTTGCTCCTCGCTGTCGATCGGCAACCCGCCAATTGAGATAGCCACCGGCGTGATCCGCTGCCATAGGCATTCGCCGACTGGGCCCTATCAAAAGGATCTCACAATAGGATATCATAAACAACACTCGCTGTAGATTGTGCTTGGCAACATTTAATATACATGCCTCCCGTGCCAGTTCCTTATCGATACGATTATTTCACATGGAAGAAAACTTCAATAAAAACGGGTTACGGATTTCACCCCTAATTGAGAGAAAAGTTTTAGCGCCAACCCCGGCGGCAAAACAAAGTTGTGCGCACCAACATTTACTCGCTAAATAAAGCGTACGCGAAAGCGAAAACTTCCACGCCACTGCACAGAAATAAGTGGGGTCAGGTTTCTTCTTATGAAGAGGTTCCGCTACGCGGTGCTGCAAGTCGCCTGAAGCGTTGCTTGGTTAAAAGAAGAGGCAAGCTGGGTCGCGCTTCCAAGTCTCCTCTCCCAGTATCTCCCTCCTTCTCCCCAACCCCTGATTCTTCTTTCTCGATTTACGCTCTTGAACTTCACACGTGCGCGTGGCTTCTGCTCGAGTAATCTGCTCCGCAGTTTCCCTTGGGACGCAAACGGAAAACTCCTGCCAAGGACTTTTGCTCGCACTTCTTACGCTAGGCGTGTCTCGTGTCAGCTGCTTTAAATGGATCGTCGCGCCGCCTGCTGAAGCGGAGAACGAAGCCTTCAATTACCGGCGCTGCCGGCGACAGGAAAGGAGTCCTTAGGTGCCATGTCATAACCAATGAGCTTTTGCTGGCAGGGAGAAGACGAAAGTTTGAAAATGACGCCGATAATTCGTTTTTACCTAATTATTCAGGGATAGCTTATAGTTTTGTTTTCAGAGTAAACATTTCGTCGGCACAGCTCTCCTTTTAGAGGCAGAAATTTAGACAGAGCGATCGTTAGCTTCGTCCAATATTTGATAAACAGAAAACGACAATAAAGGTAATGTTACGGCTTCGCTTCTTGGACATTTTGAAAGTTGTACGTTTGGATGAAATTTTTTTATTTATTTGATTACAAGATGCTGCGGTCGAAAGACCCAGCAGTGGGGCATACCGAAACTAGTTGACAAAAGAAATTCAAAAAACACAAGAAACATAGAGAAACGGTAGAAGGCAGTTTAATACATAATTATAATCAAAGTCCGCAGGATAGAGCAAAAGTGCAAGAAAAAACCTAACAGATACACAATATAAAAAAAGAAAACACAACAGTTCGTACCTTGTGGTCACAAACAGAAAGTTACACAGCTGTCAAAATCAGGAATATCTCCTTCACAAAATGCTTTGAAGGGTAACGCCTTCCATTCTTTCATGGTCTGAGGAAAAAAAAGAATACATAAGAAATTTGTGCGCGCAAAGTAAGGTTCAAGAGTATGCGCATGTGTGTTTCTAGTTTGCCTAGAAATTTGGTGTGTTAAGTAAGTTTCAGATTTAATGTTAAATTTACCAAAATATAGCGAGTGGAGAACTGTAAGCCTAGCAATTGCTCTTCGTTGTTGTAAAGCAAGGATTTTATTACTAGCCATGAGCGCTGACGGAGAGTTATTTCTCTGGTAAGCATTAAATATAAAACGGACCGCTTTTTGTTGCACCATCTCAAGTTTTTAATATCTTTCTTGAGATATGGATGCCAAACAGCACAAGCGTAATCCAATTTAGGTGTTATAAATGTATAATAGGGCATTAGTTTTATTTCTGATGGAGCTGTATGTAGCTCGTGCCTCAAGAAATCGAGCTTGTTACAAGCGGATGAGCATGTTTTAGTACTGTAACTTGACTATGTTAAGTGGTTTGTAATCGTAATACCTAAATATTTATGTTCATTAACCTCCGTCAAAGGGCAATTATTGCAAGAATACCTAAACTTAAAAGGGCATTTTTTGTGTGTAATGGGCATGAAGACTGATTTATCGCTGTTTAGCTTCATAGACCAAGCCGTACGCTACTTGGAAACGGCACAGGGGTTAGATTGTAGGCATTCTTAATCACCAGGAGTGATAACGGTTTTAAAAAGTATGCAGTCGTCTGCAAAAAGCTTCATACTTATTTTTGACGTATCTATGGAGGTAAAAATTTTATTTATGCACACTAAAAAAAAAAGAAGAGGTCCCAAAACGCTACTTGAGGGACTCTTGATGTTACAGGCAGAACGCCAGGCGCGCAGTCACTCATTTGTGCATATTTTTTTGCGATGAGAAAGGTAAGAACGAATCCAGTTAACCAGCTTAGCAGGTAGGCCTGTGCCTTGTAATTTCGAGGTGAGTTTGCTGTGCGTGACTAGGTCTAATAACGCCTTACTAATATCCAAGAATATAGCATCAATTTGGTTTCCCGTTTCAAGCGATGCGGTGAACTCGCGAATTGTGACCAGGTGTGCTGTAGTTAACTGTTTCCTAAAGCCGTGCTGGAAAGGCGAGAGATAATTATTTTATTCAAGAAAAGAGGTGATGTAATGTGTGACTGTGTTCTAATAGCTTCCATGTCGTGCACTGTAAAAAAGAATAGGCCTGTAGTTTACAATGTTCAGACGATCGCCTTTTTTTTAAACATAGCACTACACGCGCCGTCCGCCAATTATCAGAAATTAAGGGATTTTCTAAGGAAAGACGGTAAACATGTGTAAAAATCCGTGCTACTGGTTCGGCATACCTGCGTAAAATGTGCTCGGAGCATTATCAGGACCAGCTGAGGATTTCGTTTTCAGGTTAAGCAGAAAAAAGAGTACAGCTCGATATGTTATAACATCGGGAGCCATCCTTGTAAGATAGTTATGATGCGTTGCCCCGTGCTCGGAAGTGGTAAATACGGAACTGAAGTAACGGTTAAACGGCTCAGCAATTTTTGGGACATCATTAACAAGAGAACCGTCAACGAATATTCCATGCAGTGCAGCATTTGTCTCTTCTAGATATCGCGTGAATTTATCAGTAATATTAAAAACAAAAAGTTGTGCATAACCGCTGCACGAATAAACAATTGAGGGTAACGAAGCTCGAAAAGGCTTAGAGAATTAGGTACCATCGGACGTTTGTCGTTTTGGTTAATCTGTTTCTTCCCATAATTTTCAGACACTCTGATGACTTTGGCCATTTTTATTTGCCTAGCTTTTTGAGAACAGAACGCAGCTGTCTCTATACGTATGCGAGCGGAAGCTACCTTAAGTGCGATTAAGTAAGAAAGCGGAGCCGTTATACTGCACGGATTCCTTTCGCCGCTCGGATCACCGACAAAGCGGGAAAATGAGTACCCTGTTATTAGAATCTTTACAATTTCCTTACCTAGCGTATGTGTAAGCTCATGCATTTCTCTGTCACTACCTGATTGTTTTCATTCATGATTAGCGAGAACTTAATAATCTCAGCCTTTTATCTTTAGTTGAGAGAGAGAGAGAAATGCAAATTAAAGACAGCGAGGTAATCCACAGCACACACACACACACACACACACACACACACACACACACACACACACACACACACACAAACACACACACACACACAAACACACACACACACACAAACACACACACACACACACACACACACACACACACACACACAAGCGCGCGCGCGCGCGCGCGCGCACAGACACACACACACACACACACACACACACACACGCACGCACGCACGCACGCACATACGCACGCACACACGCACATACACACGCACATACACACACGCACACGCACACACACGCACACTACCGAACTGTTTCTGAGGCCACTGTGACAGTCTTCGAAGACGTTCCTAGTGTTACCTAGGGTCACCAGCTTTAGTTTAAGTAGCTGAAAAGTAGCTGGGGCACGTGATATCAATATGTATAGGTTAGATTCGTCAGCAGCATTAAGACACACAGGCGCCACCCATATGCAGGGACATAAACAGGCGTGAATTTGTCACTGGCAGCCCATGCATATGCATGTACGAACATATACGAAAATATGCGCGTATTGGCCTAAATGCAGTGACTCTTGCCATGCAGTAAATAGCAGTGAAATGCTTGCCATACGGCGACCAGGCAATGGCTGTTTTAGGGCATTCAACATTTACTTAAATAGTAATGTGTAAGTCAGAATCCATTATCACCGGCACACCATAGAAATTTGTGAGACAGCAGAGACTCCGCAGCCCTAGTCTATGAGTGATACAAGCAGCCTTAATCGCAAAGCTGACTTGCCGTTCTCGGCTAAGGACACCCACCAGCGGCCACCAGTCGACATCGTGAATAAATTGCTTGAAGCAGTTTCTCTTTCGGGCAAACAATCCCACAATATTACCATGCATAACCGCGTGATAAATCGAAGTGTAGAAATCAAAACGATGTTTTGATTGAGTGTCAACCTCGTGCAAAATCAAAACGATATTTTCATTAATATGAAAACGATGTTTTAATTTTGAGACATCTGAGCTACGTACTACACAAACGTGCGAGTTGTACGGCGCACTGATGAGAAATACTCAATCGGGCTTTAACGGTAGATTAATGTTTTTATTCTGTCTATGGTTCAACATGAGCGAAAAAAGAATTCCGATGACCGGTGCAAACATAAGCATAACTTCCCGTTCTGAGTTTCGTGGGAGAGCTGCGCTACTCAAGGCCGTCTGTTTGAAGCCAAGATTTTAGCAATATTAAATTACTGGCCTGTGTAGGCAGCAAAACGGCCTTAAAAGAATCTGGGTCTCCAACAAAAAGCTTTATTTTGGCATTAGAAGATGCATTATATCTGCTGTCAAGTTAGTCGACGTCTGCCCTGACAACAATTTTATCCGCTTGAGATATCCATCATAATCATCATCAGGCTTTTTACGCGCACTGCAGGACAAAGTCCTCTCCAATACTTCACCTACTCCGGTCATGTACTAATGATGGTCATGTTGTTCCTGCAAACTTCTTAATCTCATCCGCCCACCTAACTTTCTGCCGTCCCCTGCTACGCTTCCCTTCCCTTGGAATCCAGTCCGTAACCTTTAATGACCGTCGGTTATCTTCCCTCCTCATTACATGTCCTGCCCATGCCGCCCCCCCCCCCATTTCTTTTTCTTGATTTCAATTAAGATGTCAATAACTCGCATTTGTTCTCTCACCCAATGTGCTCTTTTCTTATCCCTTGACGTTACACCTATCATTCTTCTTTCCATAGCTCGTTACGATATTCGATTCAATCTAATTTACAGAAGTGTCATATCGTTTTTTCGTTGCAGAGTTGCGTAGTTGTATACCTTATAGTACCATCGTCTGAACAATTTAGATTCTTATAACTTCTAATCAGACATTGACAGCTTAATAAAAAAATTCGCAACCAAATTTCCTAAATTTTACCTTTTCTTTTATATGCAATAAATATCATCAAATGTTGGGCAGCGGTTGCCGAGAAAAACGATTTCTCCTTTCCCATGTATTTATATTGGTGCCCCCGAGCTAAGCCTCTTTAAGAGGAAGCTTTAGCCCGATGAAACGTCCTTGTCAACAATCACACTGAAGAAGCAATGAGACTTCTCGTGTGCGATAGCCTGGCCGGTAATAGACACTGGTTACGGTGTCATGGGTTTGCGCATAAGTGAAATCAACACGCATTTTTCGATGGACAAAATAAGGTCTTTTTTGCGGAGATGTGAGCAAGTTAGGTTGGCTGCATACTAAATTCTTGTGCGGATTTGAAGACGAGTCATCGCAGAAGGCCAAAGACAAATGTCGCCAGCGTACATTGATAGGCGAGCTGTCTTGGGTAAAATTGCAGCATAGCCACCATAGTTAGGTTAAAGAGAACAGGGCTCAATACCCGACCCTGTGAGACGCCAGCGTATGTGTAATAGTACGTGCGTATAGTAATAGTGCGAAAATAAAGCAGTAGCATATCGTCAAATAGGCGCGGATCCACTGAAACATTCGCCTACCGATTCCAACAGACTACAATGACTCGAGCATTGCTTCATGTGCGACATTGCCGTACGCCCCTTTTGAATCAAGAACGCCACTGATATGTGCTTGATACATTTTTGTTGCTGGATGAACGTTATGAGGGCCAATATATTGTCTATTGTTGACCTGCCTCACCGAAAGCTTGACATGCAGTTAGGGTACACAATGTCGCGTTCAAGATACCATTTTAGGCGTGTAACGATCATCTTTTCCCTTAATTTCCTTACGCAACTTGCCAGGGAAATAGGGCGGTATGATACCAGATCAAATGGCGAATTTCCTCTCTTACGTAGTGGTACAAGCCGACTTATCTTTCACTGCTGAGGCCCAATACCTTAATGCTATGAGCGGTTGTGGTAATTAAACATCTCTCGCCTGTTCTCTTGCCGAAGATGGGCTAGAGCAGCATAGGTGATGCCGTGGGGCCATGTTGAAGATACATAGCAAGGAGTTCTACATGGCCTCGAGTTCTTCCAGAGCAAATGGAATTTTGCATTTCTCGGTCGTGAGACACAGGGACGACACTCATCTTCGGTGTAGGGGGTGACACATACGCCAGCGATTCGCGCACAAAAACCAATCACCACCTTAAATTGCTCTAGGGTCAAGGCCACGAAAGGATGTCGCTGTTACGGAGATGAGCGAGGCCACGAACAGTCTCCCAGGCGATTGACAGTGTTTTACGAGGGTCCAGTGATTCACAACAAGACTTCCAGCATTGTTCCTGCAATTTGTCCAAATGGCGCTGGATTTTCTTCTGTGATCGCCGTGCCATTCACAGGTCAGAAACTGCCTTCGTACGCCTGTATCTCCTTTAAGCTCGTCGTCGAAGGGCAGTTAGCCTCTGCAGTTCTACGTCGAATTCTAAACGGTTTGCTGTCAACGTTAGGAGGCATGAAGCTGTGTAAGGCGGCGCAAAGACGTAGCCGCCTCACATGTATTACACGTAGACGTGTAAGAATGTATTTTGGATTACGCGAGTCATTCTGACGACAACGTTTTTTGTAATGAATTCAAACGCTGAATCTTCTGCGCACTTCCATTCGCGATTTTGCGAGCAAAAGCAGTAGTGAGGTTGCAAAAGCAAGCAGCCGCAAAAATACAAAGTTGCTTTGGACATTTTATTTTGTTTGTGGAAAAGTCGGCGACAGAGTAGTTGCCAACATTTCCAATTTTATCCAAGTAACTCATTCACTTACCGATAAAAGCATACTTAATTTGCAGGCACTCTGACGTCTTTAATATCAACGGAAGCTATGAAAGTCGTTTTATTTGCGGCTGGTCAAACTTTCCAGTCATTTTCCTGGAATGTGAAGCGATGTTTTCCTATACGGCTTGTATCTATATACAGATATACTTTTTCACTCCTTCCGCAAGGCGGAGAAATTGATGTCAGCCCGACGGAATAAAATGTGTAGAGTTTCTCAGATTTTTGTTCGGGACCTTTTCCTCAGCAAGAAGAGTATGGTAACATTACCTACCATTTTGGCCTGTCAACACTCTAGGGTTGCTTGGCTTAGCAGGAGGAACCGGACACAAAGAGATCACTGGCAGCTTTGCCTTTTATTCCATTTTTTTCGGCTGAATCGTAAACGACCAGCATGAGAGGAAGGTATGGGATCGCAGGCGGTAAGAATTTACATCGATATGGCAAATGCACCCTTTACGCTCTCCGTTATGTAAATGTGTAAGCCGTATAAACGCACCGATGAAATGTTCCAATATTCTTATGACACAAAAAAACGGTGTCTTATAAACCTTGTTTTAACATTCCCGGAGCAAGCGAGGCCATCTCTAGGAGGATAACTGGAAGCGCCTCCTAGAACTACACAGCACCACCAGCGCAAGTTCCCCTTCCTCCTTCGCTGTACATTAACTGTCGACGTGAATATTTGAACACGAAGACGGGAAACGCCAAGCGGCCTTGGGCGTATATAGGACGTCAGCGAAGAATTGTAAACTAACGCTTTTATTATTCAAATTGTAGGGCCTCCCACTCATATAGGAAACGTAGCCTTTCCTGCGTAGTCGGGGACGCCTAACACAGGGTCGGTTCTGAGCAAAGCGGGCCATGTTCTCAGGTGTTTCCATATTTGTATTGCGAGCGCTGAAAACTCTGTGAAATTACGGGGATGCGGGAAAGCCCGAAACGTCGCGAAGTATGGCGTGCACAGGCGTTCGAAAGCGTATCGCGGAGCATTCCTCTCTATAGGCACGTCAATGTAGTTGTGTTACCATTTTTAAGACACTGACAATAAAACACAACTTGTTACTTATACTTTGAGATGGTGGTTTCCTTGCGGACTACTTGCAGGAGACCTAATTGAGCCATTTGGTTTTAAACATCGTTCTGTCGGTTACTATAGGTTTCTGTATGGTTCGTAAAGGTTTAGTATTTCATATTTATGTTGCTTTGGCTTCATTGGCTGATATTGTTTGATTTAAGTTGGCATCTGTTGCTGAGTTCACTATGTATGACGGTTGATTAAGGGGATTTTAAAGATGAGTAACAGACAGGCAATATATGCTGGAGCTATTATCGTGGCTAGCATTTTGGGGGAACAGCTGGTTACGAAAAAGTACGAAAGGGGGCTGGTAGCCGCGCAATAAGCAAGTTTTGTTAGTGTTGCGTACCATACCTACTGTGTAATTACGTGTTTTATGTTGCTGCAACTCCTCATACTAATCCTACAGGATGAAGGTCGTCATAACGATCTTTTATTGGTATGCGGACCGTTGTTTCCGACCAGTTATTGCATCATGCGGATACACACTGTTTAGTTATTGTGCCACAATTTATGCGTTTCCGCGTGAGGGAGGGGGAGTAATTTTCAACTGCGACGGGCGTCTTCAATTAGGATTCCTATATCCATAAATGACCTTCGTTCAGAAGGTTTCTGAGCCAGCCCACGTTTGATTAGGTAGCATTTTGCTTCACTTGCACACTGTGCATTACGCTAAACGAGAAATGCGAAAAAATTTCCACATTTTGGGTAGCGTTTGGAAAGCCATCACACTTACGCTTCCCGACAAATTCTGACTTAGTGATGCTGGGTTCTTCGTCTCAACAGTTGCGTTCGTGTTTTCTTGCCTTAATGAGGAGGGAAACGTCATAAATATTTTCTCACAGGATACCGAAATCCTCAACCAACTTTGTTTTTGCAGACTCAGATTTACAATGCTAAGCAGTTTCGGACTATTTGGTGTAACTGTCACGCGTCTGCGAGTTCCTTAAAGTTTACACAGCAGCGTCGGCAGCTATGTCTGTGATGCTCTAGTCTATAAATATTTCATAAAGAAAAATTATGTGAGGGCGCAAGCTCTCTTCAAAAATAGCCCGGCGTAGTGAAACGACATGGCTTTGTTGGAGGGGGGGGGGCGGGAGTGGGTGCCGAAACTACTGCCCCTAACATTAAATATTTATTGCAAAGCTGTTGATCACTGAACTGTGTCTTGAGAATTCTTTCGGCAGATCAAATAGAGCCACAGCATGATTCATTGAATGGGATGACCTTGCGCTAAAGAACGAGGGGAGGAGCAAAGAGAAGTAGAAGGCAGGGAGTTTAACGAGAATAACGTCCGGTTGGCTACCCTACACCGGGGGAATGGGAAAGGGGAAAGCAAAGATCACAGGGAGAGAGAGGAGGGAAGGAAAGAAGGAAATTGCGGTGAGTTCGCTGACGCATGTGGTCTTACAGGAATTGCATTAATAGTCACAGATGGTCCCACAAACCCGTCGTCCTAAAGAAGCACAAAAGCGCCTTCACCGCTTTACGGGCGGACGGGCGATGGGGGCGGTGTACCAGCAGCACCTGCACAGAAAGCGGCCGATTGTCCACATTTTGGAAAGCTTTGGCAAGTTCTTGTCTCTCTGGGGCATATCTTGGACAGTGCACAGCAGGTGGTCGATATTTTCTTCGGTGCCACAGACCTCGCATGCTGCACTGTCAGTCACTCCAATTAATGTAGAGTATGCCTTTGTGAAGGCAACTCCTAACCAAAGGCGACAGAGAAGCGCAGCTTCACGTCGAGGAAGTCCGAGTGGAGGTCGGCGTTGCAGGGAGGGGCTTGGTTGATGGAGTCGTGTAAGTCGTAAGTTTGGCGAGTTCCACTCGGTCACTGTGAGACTGCGTGCCAGTTGTCGAAGCTCCCTTGCAGCGTCAGTCCTCGAAAGCGGAATTGGAACGCTGTGCTCTTCTTCATGTGCTGTACGAGCAGTGTTATCGGCGAAATCATTGCCACTGATTCCACAGTGGCCAGGTACCCATTGAAGAAAGACCTCATGACCTTTTTGTTGGACCTCATGGTAAAGTTTCACGAATTCGTATGTCAATTGGTCATGACATCCGTGTCGGAGAACTGACTGCGCACACTGTAATGCCGGTTTTTAATCACAGAACAGAACACAGCCCATTTTCTAGATCTTTCAGAATCAATGAATTCCAGTGCTCGACGCCGGGCCGTTAGTTCTGCCGTTGTTGAGGTCGTGACATTCGATGTCTTGAACCGCAGTGTCATTCCTCGAGTTGGTATAACCACGGCACCACCAGAACTGTACGACGTAGTCGATCCATTGGTACGCGGTTGCTGTACTTTTCATGCAGAAGAAGTAAGCTCAGCTGTTTTAGAGCAGGGGCCGGTAGATTTGTCTTCTTCTGTAGTCCTGGAATCACTATCTGTACTTGTGGACGGCTCAAACACCAGGGAGGAAACGCTGGCTTGGCCGCAGGTGCGTACCCTGAAGTAAATGACGTACGATGTTCACTGACAATAGCGCTAAATGTCGAGCAGGGCCTTGCAGCAGTGAGGCTCGCCAAGTGGTGGAAAGGGGTCCTAGCATAATGCCCGAGATGCATACGCATTGTCTCAACGGTAATATGCGCCATGATTGGGCAACGCAGCGCAAGGGCAATGGTTTCAGCCGTTGATGCATTGCGTGGTAAGCCAAGACATATCTTAAGAGATTGGGCTTGAATACTCGGAATCGCACGCAGGTTAGTGTTGAAGGTGTTGGATATTGCAGGCAGGCTGTATCGCAGGAATTCAACGAACAACGCCATGTACAGCTGTAACATAGCCCCCCGTATATACATACTCCACAACTTTTTCCTGCAAGGAACCTGAACAGGTGACAGATAGCAGTCAGCCGCTTTTTCACGTAATTGACCTGCGGATTCCAAGACAGGTCTCTGTCAATTATGCCTCTCAAGAACCTGTGACTTCTGCTGTATGATATAAGTTGTTCGTTATCAGATTGGCTTCACATTATCACATTGGCTTCCTCGTGAATGCCACCATTGCGCACTTTCCACATGAAATTTCAAGTCCTTGTTCACGAAGGTAGCAAGATGTCATTGGGGCTGCCTTCTGAAGCCGAGCGCGAAGCTGAAGTGGTGTCACCCCTGATGCCCAAATACAGATGTTGTCCGCATAGATGGAAAGTCTTACGGTGCTTGGCAGGTTGTAAACTAATGCACTGAAGGTGAGATTGAAAAGAGTCGGGCTAAGCACGCAGCCTTGAGGGACTCCTCGGCTACCGTAATGTTCGTATGTCGGGCCATTTTCTGCGTGCACATAGAACGGTCTCCTCTCTAAGTAATAGCACACCCACATATACATCTTACCACCAAGTCCGACGGCTTCTGACGTGCTAAGGATGGCTTCATGGGTGACATTATCATAAGCTCCTTTAACGTCTAGAAACAGAGCAGCGGATAGTCGCTTACAGGCCTTTTGGTGTTGCACATATGTTATCAAGTCAACAACGTTGTCTGTTGACGAACGGCCCCGTCTGAGTCCGGCCATTGCATGTGGATAGATTTCATAGTACTCTAAGTACCATTCCAGGCGTGTTAAAATCATTCTTTTCATTGTTTTTCCGACACAGCTGGCAAGTTCGATCGCACGGTATGAGGAAATGTCCAAAGACAACTTGCTAGCTTTAAGAAGTGGAATGAGGCGAGTTGACTTCCATTCTTCCGGAACCGTACCCGTCTGCCAGGAGTCGTTGTACAGGAGCAAGAGTGCCTTCCGAGCTTGGTCTCCTAGATTACACCGGGCACGGTATGTAATGCTGTTAGGTCCTGGTGCTGAAGAACGCCTGCACAAAGCCAGCGCAGCTTCTAGTTCTTCCATAGAAAAAGGGCATTCCATGCGGGGATTGCGTGAGAACAGTGAGTGGTCGAGCATTCCCGTACCCATTCCACCGGAATTTGCCTCGCCAGCAATCTTTCTGCAGAAAGATTCAGCGACGTCAGTATCACTACATTGTAGATAAAGTGCCAGAGATTTAAACGGGTGGCGCTGACCAACGGTTGTGCGAAGGCCACGAACAGCCCTCCATATAAGCGACAAAGGTTTTCGCGGATCCAGGGACTCGCAAAAGGATGCCCATTGTCGTGAAGCCAGCTTGTTCATGTGACGCTGTATTTTCTTTTGTGTTCGTCTAGCCAATCTCAAATCATGATTGGACTTCGTGCGTCTATATCTTCGCTCCGCACGACGGCGAATTGCTCGAAGTTTTGCTAGTTCGATGTCGAAATCGGTGCGGGAAGAACTCCTCGAAAGCAAACGCGTGGTTGTTTTTATGGCATCCTTTATCGCGCCCTGTAGGTTATAGGAGGTGCCGTCACGACGAAAGTCGTCCATTATTATTTTATATTTAGGCCAATCGGTGCACTGGACGGTTCTGGAGGACTTGGAGCTAGTCAAACCTTCGATCTTCAAATAGGTTGGGATGTGGTCGCTACCCCATGTTTCTAAATCCGAAAACCAGTGCGCTCTTCTCGAAAGCAAACGTGAAACGAAGGTTAGGTCCAAGCAGCTGCTATACGCTGGTCCACGCAGATAAGTAGGGCTTCCATCATTTGAAAAGCAAAATGCGCGTTCAGAGGCAAAGGACACCAACTTTCTGCCTCTAGAGTTCCGTTTGGAGCTTCCACATAGGTTCCACATGGCTGTGGAGTCGATGTCGAAATTCCCCGTAGGCGCTCACACTCTAGGCTTGCTGGAGATAAATAGGCGCCAAGAATTGTGAACGTGAGTTTTTTTCTTCTTCACTGTTAAGCAAACGTATTGATTTGCTTCGTCAGGAGTCACTGGGTGATGTACATAAGTCAAGTCACGGCGTATAAACACAACGTTGCTGCACTCTCCGTGGGTAGAGGATATAAAGCACTGATACCCAGAGAGTCTGAGGGGAGCTGACAGGTTGGGCTCGAAAATCACGATAATGGGGAAGTGGTGCGTAAAGACAAACTGTCTAAAGTCGGACATGGGTGACTTAAGCCCTCTGGCGTTCCACTGAAAGACAGATGCGTTCTTGACCTCCTCTTGAAACGACGGCATCTCTCGGGCCGTGGTCTTACACATAGAGTTTCCTAAAAAATTACTAGAGGGAACTCTGGCGCTGCAGTCGTTGTCCTACCATGGGAATGATGAGAAGTACATGGATTTGTCTGATCTTCGTGCTTGTGGATTCAGACGTTCCTGTGGCTTTGTATATTACGCTATATGAATCTTATTGTAGTATATTTCAGCGCAATATATATATTCTTCGAAGTGCAGAAGACGCCGGGAACGCGTAAATTTGCTATTATTTGCAACGATTGAGCTTGTCCAGGTGGCCCAATCGAAACGCGCCAAGCGTCTCAAGGCACTGGCATGCCCGCCATAAATTCATAAGGGCGTTTCATTCGCTTGTCGATACATGCGTCCGTGGCTTAATGGTTTCAATATAAGGCTTCTGTGCTAGATGCCCTGTGTTCGAATACTGCCGTCGGGCAATTTAATGATTTTATTTAATTATTTATTACAGAACACAGTGATGAAAATGACGAGTTTACAAAGTCACAAAGCCGTTTAAAGCCAAAAGGACGAAGTTTAGGCAAATCCATGTACTTCCCATAATTCCCATGCTGGGACAGTCGCTCCCATTGCAGCTTCCGTAGACACTAGCGCCAGATTTCCTTCTAGTAATTTTTGTAGGAAACTTTATGGTTTTACCCTAGAGCCGCAAGCACCGGACTCAAGGTGTCCAGCACCTGGAGTGCGCTCTGTGCCGACGAGGTTTTCCTGCTGCTCAGTAGAATGCGCATGGCGTTCATAAGTGACTTCAGCATCACGATGACTTGGCGATCCTCAGTCGTCGTCCCATCCGCGGTTTGCGAGGTCATTGAGGGCGGCGCAATTTGATGCGACTCCGAGGCAGGTTGTGCTCGTGGAAGTGTAGGCCACACTTCAGGAGGTGAGAGTGTTGCCCCATTCTTCGTTTTCACAGTGTCTGTCTTTGTGGAAGTCGGCGTTCATACGGTAGCCGCTTTGCCGGAAGATGGTGTATAACTTTCCGTAGATGTAACTCTTCGTGATGCTCTTCGGTGCCGATGTCGTCGTCGCCTGAGAGTAGCGGCAGCCTCTCTGTTTGTTGAATTGTCCCGTACCATACATTTGAGTACTGCTCGCTCGTTCCTCACCCGCGGGCAATCATACCCCGGCAGTTAGGGCACTTTAACACAGTTGCGCTGCAGGCATCTGCTGAATGAGATTCGGAGCACCGTGGGCACACGTGGTTATTCCTACAGACACCTTTTACGCGTCCTATCTTCCAGCATTTGTAGCATTGCAGGGGCTTCAGCACGCATGAACGGACTGGATGGCGGACGCGGCCAACTTTGACGTGTGAGGGAAGGCTGTCTCCATCAAACCACAGCTTCAGGCAACGGGTGTTGCGAAGTCTTGTGATGTGCGTGATAAGAGTGCCATTTGTAGTTGGCTTTATTAATATTGGTAAGTCTTTGGTTGGTATAGAAATATCGTCATTATAAATGACGCCGACAGTGCCATTTCAGCCAGTAGGTACCATGGATCGCACTTGCACTTTGTCGATCTCCGTTACGTGCCGCAGGCTTTGCAATGCGCTACGGTGTAGAACATCTACTGCAAGGACATTCTTCCGTGCGTTTATTCTCATGTCCTTTATCTCGTTTGGCGCGATTCCCGCAAGAAACGCAGAAAGGACTTGCCTCTTTAGGAGTCGCAGATTTGACACTGGCTCCACAGGCATGACGAGCATAGTGTACGGCCAGCGCTGCGGTGTTGTCTTCACGGTGGGGACACTTGGCGGCGATGACCTCCGTAGCAGTCTTCTTTTTGTGGTTCGGCTCATGACAAGCGTGAAATCGTCGTCCGACGAGTCGACGCTGTCCGAGTACAACTCGGTTGCCTCACTGTCCGTGTCACTTGACACATTTCCACGTTTCCTGGACGCGACCCCAAGTGATGGCTTGGCTCCAGGAAGGTCTTCGAGGGCTTCTTCATCCATTGCCGCAACACGGGAGCGGCAGCTGCCAGAGGTTGGAAAGAAACAAAGCGAGACAAAGGTACAAGCGTTCTATGATAGAAACACTTCTTCGTCGTCGAATCCACTAAAGAACGAGAAAACCATTTATAATAAGGGGACTATTGTTACTCTATGGTTTTGGTGTGTAAGTGTGCATTCAGCAAAATATCAGGCATTAAAATTTGTCGTTTCCGACATAACGACCCCAAAAAGAACATGCAAAGAGCCTTTAATTATTATACATCCCGCCTCTAAAACTGATTACTAGTTCTGCGTTTGCAGCCACGAGAACTCGCCTTTGCGGCCCAAAAGGGTAAAGCCTGTGTTCAATAAGGCAGCATGTAAACATTAGGAAGGAGAAAGTCTAATAAAAAAATGTACTTTCTGTCAGTTTTTACCTCCGAGTCTAATGACGTGTTTCACTGAGGCACCTCCTAAGGAACAGACCGCGTTGGATTACGCCTAATGAGAGAAACGTTCTGTGAATGCAGATTAGGGTCACAGATGTAGCTGCAAGCGAGAGAGTGTAGCAATAACGCTGACAGGTTACCCACGTTTGCGGCAATTGCACTACGAGCATTTTCAATGCAATACAATTACTGCACTATGTTTCTTTAGCAAGGCTTGCGCGCAAGCAGAGCAGTTACAGTGCTCTCTTTCTAAATCCGAGCTCACGAGAAGCGACAAGCTTGCGCGCTGTACAAACGACCAATTTCAGCCTGTCATAAGTATCCGTAATGTTGGCTGCACGCGAAACGAGTGGTCCATTGTACGAGTCCGTGCGCGATCAACCGGACAAAGCAGTCACTTTGGTTTAGTGTTGCTCCCGCTGAATGAGACAGCATTCGAGCGCAGCTGAACAATTCTTCTCTGGGACTCGATGAGCGTCATGAAAGCCTGATGATATGTCAACATGCATTCTTAATGAAAACCTCGTTATGCCTACTTACATCTCTCAGTGGGTACTTTGATCGCAACATTCATGTGACATGCATGCTTCTACGGCAACGGTCATTATGAAAGACACAGGATGTCATTTATCCTTGGGTTCGAGGTTTCTTCTACGTCTATATAATTTAACAATTCAACGGATGATTGAACCGACTTCGCCGCTCAATGCCTATATCATATGAGAGCCATAGCACAGGTTAAACATTGTTTCCAGTAACCTGTGGGAAGTATGTGAGCTAGATTTGCGGCAAATATTGCGTGAATTGCGAAGTCTGCGCTTGAAGCTTAACGTATGGATCCGAGGGGGGCGGGGAGGGGGTGCTGTTCAGGGGCAAAAACCTTCCTTGTGGACATATCACACCACCCAGTTGAATTTGTTAGCACTTCTGGATAAACGCACAATGGCAGCGGGTTTTAATGAGGAAACAACTTTTGAAGTGTAACTGCAAAATATCTCTTTGTCTTCTCAAAGATGCAACAAGAACTAGCAAGGACAAAAGGGAAAAACTAAGTTGAACTATTTATTGTTAGCTTGAAACACATGAAGGCAACACACAACGAAGACAGAGAAAGTACAGGGGTAATTAAATATTATCCTTAATTGAAATGTCAGAAAGGATAAAGTAATAGGAAAGGAAAATGGGTGAGAAAGCAACTTGCTTCAGAACCGGAGCCATATCTTTTGTATCACGCATGCGATACTGTACCATTTGCAACCGTTCTTCCATCTTTTTTTTTTGCGCTATTTTTGCATCTGTACTTGACATAGCCTTGGGTAAATAAGCCGGTGTCGTTCTCGGTCATGGCAACTGATATGAAATTTCCTGTCATCTGGTTGAACACTCCCAGGGCTGTATCTAGTAGATGTACTTATATACACAAGTGGGCTGGAGAACGGCCGCTCAATGAAGAGGATCACACATGTATTGCGAAAGGTACAAGTTTATCTCTCACCTGCGTCAATTCTCTTTTTTTCCGGCACTTTCACTTTTCGTTACATCATCATTTCGACATTTCAGTTAAAGAGATCAATTTACTTACTTACGTTTTTCTAGGCATTCTTGCTTGTTGGTTTCACGTGCTATACATTATGCAGCTCTAGCGCACATCTTGGAATTCTTGTGAAACGAAGCCATCCCGAATGTGCTAAAGAAATGCTATATACAGTTAGGTGCGATATGTAAAATTTTGATTGTTGTCATCTTATGCGCCATGTAACTTCGCGAAATGTATATGTAGTGCAGTGTTTACGCATGCAGTGCTTATATAGCCGTGTGCGCATATATATAGATATATATATATATATATATATAAGGAGCCAACAAACAATAAACAAGGACAACGTAGCGGAAATTTGTACTTACTAACTCCATCAAAGAAATGATAAGTGGTAGCATGTGTGAGCTTATTGACCACTTGCCTTCGCCCAAATGAGATCCCACCCTCGTGACGCCTGTGGCAGAAAAGATGTTCTACATACGCCGCCAAGGTTTGTGAAAGGTGGCGCTCGAGCAAACTCCCAGAGTTTGCTCGAGTAGTAAAAACATAAATACCCAAGAAAGTGGATGAGAAAACGGCGCCGCGGTAGCTCAGTTTGTGGACCATCGCACTCGTAATGCGAAGACGTGGGATCGTTCCCACCTGCGGCAAGTTGTTTTTTTTTCATCCACTTTCATTTCAATTAATTTATCATTTCTTTAATTCAATTGCCAAGTACAAGTGATTTCCCCTATGTTTTCCTTGGTCTCATTGTTTGTTGGCTTTTTATGATATGATTACTAAAAATCGGGCCCCTCGGTTAACCCGCATTCTTCACGTTATTATTTATTTATTTTATTTATTTATTTTTCATACTGCCACTCTCAGTTGAGAGCATAGCAGGTGGGCATTACAAAGACAATCTTGCTTTAAAAAATTGACAAGGAAATACCGAAGCACATCCGCCAGGATAGCATTAAAGCAAGAAATGTGCAAGAAATTAAAGCAAGATATATACATATATCACGAAATATGCTGTCCTGTATACTGAGAGATACAACACCGTAGTCGTCAGGGCAAGCAAACAAGCTTCGCTTTAAATGTGAAACAAAGCAGAAGCGCAACCTGGCCCGAGAATCTCAGCAGTAGGTTCCTTAAGCACACTTGTCACGTCCAGCAAGACGGTGCTTTCTCACACTAAGCACCATGACGCGAACCGTGAGGAAAAAATTTACCACAGGCCAACAACAATGCGGTGTTCGCTAGCCTTGCAACCACTGGAATGCAGAAAGTGCGTTGGCCCCCGAGTTCTCAGAGCAGTACGGTGCTTGTAAAAGGCTCACTTCAACGAAATGCACTCTTCGATGGCTGGCTCATCAGCGCTCCTATACTACAGCCACACAGCATTCTAGGTACGCCTGCAAGTGAAGCTTCCCATGCGAGTTCCCATCCGCAGGCGCTGCACTTTGCAACGCATTTTCTTTCTAAATTATGTGCGTTGTCTTCACGTAAGGTTGCTCTGAAGGTCCGGTCTTACCAATGCCTCATGCGTTTTCCAGCAAAGAAAGATTCGGCTTTGTTTCCGTACTGTATGCAAAAAAGATAAGTAGAATGTTGCGTACACACTGAGAGGACATAATTCACGGGCCCCGTAGGGAGACAGTAAAAACTGGCGAATGGACGCGCGGTCGCTCTCGTGCCGTAGAAGCAATTGTGGGGAAATTTCGATGTGCTTGATTTTGCGCATGCGCGCGCGCCTTAGAGTGTGGGGAACAACAAAAGATTTTGTAGCCGGTCTACACATGCGCGCCTATTGAGCGGTACCTCGGCCACCTAATTTTCTGACTAAGCATTTGTGTTACAAATGCCAAGTATTTTCGGGAACCAACACACGCCAAAATTCAAAATGATAGATATACACTAAAATGCCAACGAGGCAGATAACTCTGTTAACTACGTTAAAATAAAGCAGGTATCTGTCTTATTCTTGATAAGCCAGTCACCTAAGAAAAAAGATAAAGACGAACGCATCTGTTATCGCATCAAAGTGTCGATTTCAGGTCTCGAAGGTGACAGGAAACATTGCGCGTTTGAGCCCGTTTTTTGGTCATATGGTTTCATCTTTGTTAGTTCATGTTATACTTACGCATACCAAGGGCCGTGTATTGCATCCAGCCCCCACGAAAGATAATTACAGTTGCAATGAAAAAGAGCTGGAGCATCGCTTCAGCCGTTTGGCCGCTGAAGAGGTAGAGGACGGACGCCTCGGCGCTGCAGCTCGCGCGTGCGTTTGGCTGGGTCTGCTCGGCTGCTCGGCGCTCAACCCGACGTGACAGCGCCTCCGGCTTCTCGCTAACCGTCAATAATACGCCTAGCATTTGGTGGAGTTGCTAAGGTCCTTACAGCCTCGTCCTGAAACTCGGGAGCTGCACTCTTCCCGACGGTACCACCACCGCCATGCCAGTCAACTCCGGCGAGTGACACACTTCGTCAACTGGTCCAGTCACTTGCGGTGCCGCTGGTCAACGGGACCCAGCTTTGTGCATTGGCACCAGAGACGCGAAAAATGGAGCGGTGGCGTAGCGGTAGAACACCCGCCAGCGTGCAAGAGGTCCATGGTTCGAATCCTCGTGCCACGCAAATTTCCACTAGATTGAAAAAAAAAGAATCCGCGTGTTGATAAAATTGCATAAACAGGCCTGGAGTGTGGCCTGATCCCGGCGACCATAACCGGTACCGCACTCCCTCACCAGAGCAGGATTGGCCACCCTGGTGCAGTACTTGGCCACAACCTCCTTTTAACACGACAATCAAACGACGCAACGAGCTATGCAAAGAAGAATGCTGGGTGTAACGTTAAGGGATAAGAAAAGAGCAGATTGGGTGAGGGAACAAACGCGAGTAATGACATCTTAGTTGGAATAAAGAAAAAGAAATGGGCAGGACATGTAATGAGGAGGCAAGATAACCAATGGTCATTAAGGGTTACGGACTGGTTTCGAAGGGAAGCGTAGCAGGGGGCGGCAGAAAATTAGGTGGGCGGATGAGATTAAGAAGTTTGCAGGCATGACATGGCCACAATTAGTACATGACCGGGGTTGTTGGAGAAGTATGAGAGAGGTCTTTGCCTTGCAGTGGGCGTAACCAGGTTGATGATGATGACCAGAAACGCTGGCGTCTACAACTGACTTTCGTCGCACGAACGGAGGAGAAACCAAAACAAATTGTACAATCCGACCAAGCTCGCCAATGTTATTTTTTTATCTAGCGGATGCCTCTAACCTGTGGTTCCGCAATCACGAGGCAACCTTTGCGACATGGAGTGAATTTAGGACTTCCTCTGTGCTATCTGACTCACCTACCGTGAGAAGGCCTCTCAACGAAGAATGCCTCTGCCAATGCGCGCAACAGCCAGGCGAAAATTTCACGACCTATATTTGGGAATATCATTGGTTTCTGCAACCGTGTAAGCAAAACTGGGACTGAAGAAAATAAGACTAGGCAAATCCTTAAGGCCTCTGAAGATTGCGCTTTCCACTTGTTCCTTGTCCATAATACTACCACCATCGAAGTTGCAGTTACCTACTGCCAAAGCTCTCACGAATCACGCAGGCTACGAGCGCTCGCCCGGCAAACTGTTCATCAAGTGGCGTCACTTTCGAGCTCGGAAGGTGCACCCGAACACACTGATTATGGCTCTCTGTTGTCCCACATCAAAGCCGTTATTTGTGAGGAGGAGGCGCGCCAAGCTCATCCGGCTCCCTCTTCCCAGGAGCCTGGTCAACTTTTGTCCTCGGCCGTGCAGCAGACCCAGGCAAATGGAAGTGCGGGCTGCAGTGCCGAGACGTCCGTCCTCTTCCTCTTCAGCGGACAAGTGGCAGGAGTGACGCTCGAGCTCTTCTTCGTTACACAGACAACACTTTCTCCCAACTCGTTTGCTAGTTTGCCACAAGGAAATCCATCTTGTTCCTCTAGACGTCACGGTATTTTAGGCAATGCTGATACTTGGGAACAGCGAATTATATCGTTTCAGCTAAAGAGGTTCATATGTTGACTACATAAGCTGTGACAACGTGAGAATGGTGGCAGCGGTAGCCCTTTCAAAAACACCACTCGTGCAGAAAAATTTGACTCCGGCCATGTGTTCGGGAACGTAGTTGATGATGTACAGCGCCAAGGCTAGACAGTGGAAAGGGGTTTGGTTTGTCTTAGGCTAGTGCTTGGCTGCACACTCCGTTCATTCCATGGGAACAGCGGTAAGGTAACGGCGAATAGCAGAGGTGACGGGGATAAACCGCGGTTCTTGCCCTCTTAACCTTGACTATTAGCACTGGTGAACTTCGTTGTTTGCAAAAGTTTCTCGCTTTCGTTTTTTTCAATAGTCTCAAGCATTCAAGGGTTAGAAAAAAAAGTCGTTTTATTTAAAAGGCGATTTTAATATTTTAACGCCGTAGAGTTTTATGTCGTTGCCCGTATAAAAGAAATGTATATTAGTTTTCTACTCAAATTCTGCACTGCTACAATGCTTTGTTCTCTCTCTCTCTCTTTTCTAATTTTTCAATTCCACTCTGTTTGAGATAAAACAGAGCAGCTTACACTTTGAGTACCGTAAGCATCTCTTGCGGTCGCAGGAAGAGCATAAAAAGAAAAATAGATGAAACGCTGCGAAAGGTAGAGGGGAGTGCATTATGTCAACGAGGAGGAGTGAGAAGAAACCGCAGCGAGCCACGTTTCATGAAGCTGCGTGGGAAAATAACATGGCCAAGACAGCAACGACGAAAACAATTTCCTCTGGGAGGGTTCCATGAGGACATGATCGAAACGGGTCGAACGAATGAGGTTGTGAAAACAGTGGCTATTTTGAGGGGAGAAAGACATGTCACAGGATAGAGACAGAGAAGGGAGCCGCGTCTTGTCTTATAACGCTTCTCTGTGCACAAAATGTGGGCGGCCGTTCTGAGGTACTGAAGTAAGCGCAAGATGCAAACGCGAAAGGGTTTTTTGTGCGTCGCAGGGAATAGGCTATTGCTCTGCGAGACTACTAGCCATTGTGAGCATTCACGAGAAGGCGCTAGCAAAACGGTTGTTTAGTACTGAAATGCACTAGAAAATAGCAGAGTGGTGAGCCGAGACTTAGAGGAACGTTCACGAAAGTGTCGCAATGTGGCAGTATAGGCTTAATATATAATTCATATTACCAAGCGGACGAAGATTCAATACTGAAACAAAAACCAGGTTAAAATAGACAACCAATTTTCTCATGATGATGATGCAGCTAGATTAGAGTAAATATAGGTTTACCTTGAATGGATGTATAGTATATAACGCAAATACATGGCACGCATAACAAAATAGATAACATAAATGCTGCTAACACCAAGGGACGCTTTGCAAGAAAGGTATTTTCTCGATGTTACTTCCCGGAATCGCAAGACGAGAACATCACCGCATTCAAAGGACGACTGAAATCAACTTCGCACCTTCCTACAACATTCAAAGAACTGTAAGCGTCGTACAACACTAACTCAAAACTATAGACGAGCGTGCAGTGTTTCATACTTGCCTGCATTACTGAGTGAAATGTAGTCGCGTGTACGTTGTAATAGTCTGTTCGGCTTTCAGGTTCTGGCACATTGGATCGAAGAGATCAATTTTTGTTATCTTGATGTCTTGAATATCGCGAAAACAAGAACTCAGCTTCTTGCGCTCTGTTATATGACATGATTAGGCTAGACAACACCCCATTAAAGTCTACAAGGACGCTACGCTTATACTATCTGTTACTGCCTGCTTCGAAAAGAGCGGTTAAGTGAAGCTACACTGTGGCTAAGCGAGTGTGGCGCAACGTGCCTATTATGCCCTCACGCCAGCGACCATCGACTACATAAAGAAAGTATTAGCTTAATCGAAAGTGGAGCATGTAGTGCAGGAGAACATCTATTCGATTAGTCTTCCCAGGTGGATCGGCTAATGAGGCCATATATTCTGAGACACTCTCCCGTAATGAGTTCCAGGAATATGCATTACGCGTGCGCACTCAGGGCAGCGAACGTACTTGGCTCTCGCCTCTCTCATTCGTCAAAGCAGGTTGCAGATGCTGCTACTGTGTATGAGTGACAAGCGCTTGGGCCACATGTATGGTCGAGAGAGATAGAGAAAGAGAGAGAAAAAGTAGGAAATGTAATGGGGCCCCGAAACACTTCTTGTCGAAATGAAGATATGCATATGACGTTAAAATACACTATTTCAGATATACTTTGCAGCACTTGAATGCTCTCAGCAGATGCGATGTTATTGCAATAAAAGATCGCCTTTGATGTTTTCCGCGGTGCTCCCGTTCCCCTTTAATGCCTTTCATTGCGAAGGACTCAGCGTAAGAGCTTCTTGCTAACGTTTTAACTAATGCTTTTAACTCGCACATTGTTAGACCAGTATTGCGACGGAAGCACACCTTTAGTGGTTTTGCTCGATGTGGTGTGCCTGTGTAAACGAACATTACGCTTTACTAGATATCGCTGATACATGTCATGATAGGGTGAGAAGATCTCGAAGATTCGCTTCCGTGCTACGCCGTGATTTCTACATAAACACTATCCAGCCCATTCTAGCGAAGGGAAATGTGAAATGAACTTTGGAAACTCCCGTGGTACTCTTAATTTTTTTGTTCATTTTCTTGTTGAATCTCTCAACAACAAAAGTGGAACAATACAATATAATCTGCTTTTACTAGAACATGCACTTTAGAGCCTTCAAGCGACTCAGCTTAAATTTTTGCCCCATTTTTGGGAAATTCTACTTCTCACTACGGGTACTTATACTACCACTAATTTTGCTTTCTACAAACTGAGCCGAGATGTGCGACAACACACTTCGTCGGCTGCGAAAACCGGGCTATCTAAGAGGTAGGCTCAGCCATGACTCGTCTTTGGCGCAAAGGGCAGAAGCTGGGTACAGATGGTTCAAGGCAGCGCGTGATAAAAATATGGTACTATTATATTTTGCGTCTTTACGGGTGTCGTTACGGGTGTTTATGTTCTTTTTTTCACGCAACGTTTGTATGAACGATAAAACGTAGCCTTCGCATATATTTTACCTCCTTCCGCTCCTCGCGAAGTGAAACAAACATCGTGATTTCTTTTAGTTCACAAGAGGCTTTATTTTCTGTTTCTTCTTTCGTGTTCATGAAAAGCTCATGTGGCCGTTACCAAGTTTACGTTTTTCTCGCTCTTTGTTCACTCTCTCTTAACTAAGGGTGGGGCAGCACCGCTTGTAGTGACCTAGAAAGAGAAGGATGAACACGGCGTTCCTAATGAGCCCCACTTTTGTGCCCTTGTTTCTGCTTAATATTTTTTGTTGCTGTTTCACGACAGTGTGAAGTGCATCAGCGATTCCTGCATCTGATGGGGCAAAAGTCCACGACCCAGTAGTTCATCAAACTGTATTCGGGCAACAAATTGGCATTAGCTTAACAAAGAGCTGTCAGCACTTTGAAGCCTCAGCTTGACTTTACACGTGCGATGCCCAGGTTAAAGGTAATAATTAGACCCGCTCTATAGCGGTGCTCTGAAAAGAGTAAGTGCTCACCGACTTTGCCAGTTCTTCATCACGTTTTTTTTTTCTTTGGTAAGTTTTCACCTATAGCCACCTCTTACCTCGGCGGTCCTTGTTACGGTGTCAAGCAGCAACAACTTGGAATTTTGGTGCTACCAAAAACGGGTTGGAAAAGAAACTAAGCTTACAAAGTGCATGGCCCGTGTAATGTCGGTATTTATATAAATCTTCAGGTAGTTTTCAACCTAGCTTGTCGCGCATTTTCACAAGCTCAAGGGAGACATGAGGAAAGCAAGGACGTTGAATAAGTTATCAGATTGTGCAGCATTCGGTATAAACCAAGCAACCATTTTATTTTTTCCTAAGATCCTTCACAAAGAGCACGAGTCGTCTGTCATGCCGTTTGCAAACGACACACTTTTGAGGCAGTCAAGAATGTCGCCGTTTGAAATGAAGTGGGAAGAAGCTACAGTACCTAGCACATCATAAGAAGCCAACAAACAAAGACACCAAAGACAACACAGGAGAAATTACTAGTACTTGCTAATTGAAATTAAAAAATAAGTAAATGTAATTGAAAGTGGATGAATAAATAACTTGATGCTGGTGACGAACATCGCGCGCGTGATGCCAAGACATGCGATTGTCCCCCACCAGCGGGAAGTTGCTTCTTCATCCACTTTCAGTTACATTAATTTATAATTTCTTTATTTCAGTTAGCAAGTACAAGTAATTTCCCCTGTGTTGTACTTGGTGTCTTTGTTGCCTTCCTATGATATGAATAATGAAAGTCGGACCCCTCGTTTAATCCCCTTTCTTCTTCAATACCTAACACGATAGCACGCACAGTAAGGCCACCACCATTACGCGCGGTGTTGTCACAGTAGACGTCGAGAGTGGCCTACAAGTATTCCCAACATAGAAAGGTTTTCCAAGTAGCCTACCTGTCCGATGATACGGTACGTGCATACGGGCACGTACTGTACCCTATACTACGGATACTGGGTACCCACGTGCCTGGTGGGGCATACGCCTGAGCTTGTACAGAGGTGCGCCGCATAAGACAGAATGCACGTCTCTGTGTGCGATAAGAGAAATGAGTTGATGAAACGCAGTACCAAGATGTAGTCTCTGTACGACGGACAGCAGTCACAACGGTGTAGCTATGCAATGAATACATAGAGGACATGACAATACGTTTAATAATCTGAATCCCTGTATAAATGCAGTGTAATACGGCTCAACGATATGATTTGAATTATGATTTGCAACTGATTGCAGCTCACTTTTGATACACAGCTTTTCCTGCTGTCCAGTAAATTTGCAAGTAAATATGGCATAAGGTACGTCTCTTCATAAAGCACGAAGCACCACACGCGCACACGCACGCACGCACATAAATAGATAGATAAATAGATAGATAGATAAATAGATAGATAGATAAATAGATAGATAGATAGATAAATAGATAGATAAATAAATAGATAGATAAATAGATAAATAGATAAATAAATAAATAGATAAATAGATAAATCGATAGATAGATAGATAGATAAATAGATAAATAGATAAATAGATAGATAGATAGATAGATAGATAGATAGATAGATAGATAGATAGATAGATAGATAGATAGATAGATAGATAGATAGATAGACAGATAGACAGACAGACAGACAGACAGACAGACAGACAGACAGACAGACAGACAGACAGACAGACAGACAGAGAATGAGAGCCACTGAAGATATTTTGGCACTTCAAAAAGGCGTAATCGTTTTAGCATGCCTGCTTTTGTGAGCTTCAAACTGTTCCTTGACACCACTGCTTCACAGCTTCTTTCATAGCGGACAGAGTTCTTCAGGGGCTTACAGATGCGGAAACAGTTGTTTTAATTCTTGACGCGTGGCACGCCATCTATTTTTCATAACTGTCAGTAGTTCTCCCGCTTCGCTCGAGCTCTCGCTCGATAAACGCAAGCAAAAAAGAACTTCGGAAGATTTGCAGTAGGTCGATTTCTGCGCTCGTGTGAATTATTTGCAGTGAATGCTTTTTGCCTTTCAAGTTGGTCACTTTGTGTCTTTAAATGTTGACGTACATCGGAATATTTATTTATCGGTAATAATAAATAAACAAAAAGTTGCAAGAAACGGCATGTCAGTTTACATTCCGCTTTTAGCACGCTTGGGATTTCGCCTTATGAGGCAAAATTAGCGCGAGTAGGCAAACAATTATGGAAGTTCAGTATAGACAAACTCTGGGGTTGGCGCCGGTGAAACAAAGACAATTTAAGGGCTTAACATGAATTCGACAATGGATGTCGTTGTATCAAGCTATATGTTCCTGTGTAGCGTTAGATTTTCCTCTTTTATAAATGAAATTCCTGCTTAAAAAAAAAAAGCTCATTTCGCTGATTAGACGCCTCCATTTTAATTTAACCACTTTTGTCGACAGTCTGTGCAATTTTAAAAGCTGTTTAAATAATTTTGTAAGCATTATTTTAACACAAAGCGTTAGTTTGGTTTTTCTGTCACTTTTAAAGCGAAATAGAAGACATTAAGTCGTCACAAATCATCAGTGGCACTTGGGAGTGGGGAGGTGACGTCATTATATGTTGAAACATGTTACATGTACTGGCGGGTCGCGTAGTAGGAGAGTTTTAGTAGTAGCTGGTGTGTGTATCTATAACTGCCCATTAAGACCTCACTTTATTAATTAAACACTCACTTCAAAGATAGGATGACACTGGGTGAAGTGTCACCGTGGGCTGGGCAGGGTCAGAATAAGGTCAGTGAAGTTCGTGTCCGCCAAAGCCTGTTGTGTTTTGTGACACACAGAAGGTAACAGTGATGAGTACTTAGTGATTCTTTAAAAAAAGACAGAAACATGCGCTGTCTTTCCTTCTGGCTGAGTGATTTTAAGACCACGATATACTTTTTTAATTTGTCGTAAAACTGCTTTCTTATGACTCGTATAATTGTGCACTCACCACCGCCATGAATGTTCGAAGGAGCAGGTAGCGTGAAATAAATAAATACAAAAGTTATAACTAAGAACGGCTTCGGGATAAACGATGCGCAACAGTGTAAAGAAACGTAGCGGTGGCATAATCTTTATAATGTCGCTCTTTCACCGGCGTGCCTGAATGACTTCCATCCGGGACCTTCGCTCGGGCCAGGGGGTCACTCGTACGGTGGCAGTTCGATTCGTCCCAGCTATACGCCGGCTAACGGGTCAGTAATCTCGGCAGGATATTGGAAACGCTCTCCTGCGGGGTAATCCACCAATAACCAGATGGCATAGCCCTATTCGACCTGGGGCTTGCTCGGCCGGAATAGCAGAGACTGTAGCTGCATCGCTGCACAGGTTCTCGGGTGAGAGAACGGACTCCCACTTGTTCCCGGCGTGTCGCTGCTATCGCGGGGTCTCGCGTCTATCCGCGTACAGAGTGGACGTGCCATGATTTTCACAACTACTGGTTCATTCATCGCATACGCAATGGCTTATAAACGTCGTTTTTTTATTATTTTCACCTTCTGCAATATTTGTTCGTCAACGGCAAAAGAATAGAGCACACGTTTTTCTCATCTAGGATGATGACAATCATTAACTTCTCAAATACTCAAACATGTTTTTATTTGAAAATGCCTTCCCTAAAAAGACGTTTTTTTCTGCCAGATACTTTATTGAAAGGCGATATATGGCGAGCGGTTGTGGTTATCCTGTAGATCTAGAGAAAAGCTGAGCGAGTGGGCTTGGCACTCGGATCGTATTTACTCTTTTCGTAAACTTAATTTGGCGGCTAGTTACTATTTCGTACACGTACTCGTAGCTTCTCTATCTAGTCCGTGTAGCGGTAGATTTATCTCTCTTGTCGTACCTACAAGGAAAGCGTCAGCGAAGTACAGTTTCTGGATTCGCGCTACAAGATGGAAGGAGACGCCGCTATAACTTTTAGCAGGAGTTCAGTTTAAGTGAGCGTACAGCTAATGCGCTTTGCGTTCTTGCCAGGAGCCTCATTTGCACCAGTATTCAGATGGCACACCGATAATGCTGCTAGTTTTTTTTTCTTTTTTTGAGGGCGGACGGAAAATGCTCAACACAGCAGCTCTAAACAGTGGCTTGCCAGCCGCTCATGGAGTTCAGAAGACGTGTAGAATACGAAGCTGGAACCAGCAAACGCACTCACGCAGGAAAAGGAGCACGGGTCGCCGTTTGGGAAGAGACAGAAAATTGTACACACCACTATTCTTCTACATGCGCCAATCCGCGTGCGTCTTTCGGTTCAGCTTTGCCATGCTTTTCGAAGGAAGTCCCTATCATCGGGAAAATTAGTGACCCGATCAATACGGAAGTCAGTGGGCAGTAAAAATCGGGCCTCTTTGCCACCCTCTCTCTTATTATTCGATCGCACATTGCCATCACCAGATCTGGTGGTTAGCAGTAGACAGCGGTTGTAGCAGAGCACGCATGATTATATCTGGTGATCGCGCTTCTGAAACAGGTGCAGCGACATTATCTACGCGAGTTCACATGATCCCAGAACAATGCATTTATTCACTTTTCGTTTCTTCATAGATTCACATATCCACTTTTCTTTAACGTCATCATTTGTTCGCTATCTTTCAAACGGTCTAAATAATTATAGCTACAGAAACCATAACCCTTTTGCGTTGCACTATTGTGGCAGATGGTCTCCACTGTAATAAATGTGCCGAAAAAGCTTTCGAGCAAAGCTCAAGGAGCTTGATTACTTGCTCTTGCGATGCCCAACCGTCAATAGACATTCCTCTGCGCTGCTCTTGTTGCTTGAGAGCACAACGACTGTTAAGCAAGCTGTAACAGCTTCATCACAATCTTCGCACAATGGAAGAGCTTAACGTTGGGCTAGTTGGTTTACCCTAATTATCCACCTTTGTTGCCTTTGTCCACCTTTCTTGTATCTGTGGTTTTTATCGCGCTAAGTCACTAGTTCCCACACTGACTTCTTACTTCCAAAAGGTCGAGTTTCGGTGTTGGTATGGGGCACACAATACTACAGTAAAATTCTTACCGATTGTGGTTGCCTGTTCACCCCTGTAGTGATACTACAGTACGTATGCACGACTGTTACATAATGTAGCTTTGTCTTGTAAAAGTGAACTTTTTATTCCTTTTCATTCGTTGCAAATTCGATCTAATGAAAGCATTACCTAGGTGTATCTTTCATTTCTTTTGCCTTTTGTTTAATACAAGTAATGATTTGGATCCTTTGGTTTCGGCACGAAGTCAGGAATAGTAATGAACATGAAATAAACGAAACTTGTTTGTGTGTTTTGCCGTCACTTACTGCTTTCATATTTCTTGTCATATTTCATTGGTTGGCACTGATTTTCAGTGAGTCCACAGGATTCGTAAGATAGTGCTATTACTTATAGTGCTATCTTATCATACCACAATAACGCTGCAGTTTGAATACCAAGTCCACGTACGTTTTATAGTATCATCCTTAATGTATGACTGAAGCACTTGATGAAAGACGTATATTTCGGTCTGATTTATTCGTTCAGGAAAAGATTGCGGCTTCAGCTAAGCCTTGCAAGCCGGTCAATTCCTCGTATTTGGTAAGAGCCATGTTTTGAGGGGCCAGCATGCACGGGTCAGAGGGGTGTGATTGGCCCAAACTTGACCGCTTTGCTTGAGTAAATTAATGTTGTCTGCATGTTCTCGCGAACTAACAACCGCTCAACGAGAGAAAACACCCAGAATTAATAGTTATTGTCCAAAACAGTATCGAAAGAAGGTTTAGGGGTGCTACATGAGAAAACCACCAGGGCCATCAAAACGCAGCTAGCGGTTTGTGTTCTTCTGTGTGTTGACGTTCGAGAAAACAAATGGTCGTTCTGGCGGATGACGTACGGCACCTCCCTCTTTGTAAAGCATTTCCCAATGTCCATATGCAAGCTGAACGAAAATATGACAGCGGATGTAGAAAGGAACATGAAAAAGTACAAGTGCTGCTTTTTAATGTTGCACGAAAAAAAACATTAGGTAGCAGCTGGGACCAATTAAACGCCGGGATATAAGCACATAAAAAATTGCAGAAATGTAATATTGCAGCTGAACGACAGGTAAAAATATTATGGAAAGAAGCACGCAAGTAAAAGACAAGCAAATAGGGGACGTCCTTTCAGAAGAGTGCAAAATGTTATACTTTTCTCAGTGGAAGACGCACAAAACCAGCTCTTCACAAACCTTAGTGGCGAACAGTACCACTTCCCACCACTGTGGCTCAATAGTATAGTTATATGCACGGAAAAAGGGGACGCGCTTTTCTAGAAACAAGTGCGTCGTTTAGTTGAAGTCGTCCCAAAAACTGACTGGGAAAATGGGCAAGGAGAGCAGCGGAAGGAGGGAAGCTGTAAGGTCACGAATGCCTGCAGGTGAGCTTGAACAGCGGGGTGTATAATTATTGTTCGATGCAAATGAAGCCTTGTTGCGTGACGCGCGGTTGATGAACAAGATCCAGCGTGGCGGCCAGCGGAAATTAGCTTTAAAGCGATTTCACGCGGGCTTGGTGGAAGAAGCCTGCGCAAAGAAATTGGGACTTGGCTCTCTTATTTCGAACACGTCATGTGTTATCTTATGGGTAGTACGGCTTTTGCTGGCCCGGAGCAAGGCTTACTTTCGCAGCTACCATCCCCTGTCACGCAATGGAGCAAACAGGTCACATTTCCGCGATAAGTTGCAATCAGAAGACAGCACTTCAATACTAAAGCACCAATGTTGTAAAATGACCAGATCAATAAACAGAAAGTGAATTCATGTCTGTTTGACTTATACGCCTTGCACAGTGGCGTTTTGAATGCCAGTCCCTTTGGCACAGAACAAAAGCACACCTACCGTGCGCAAGGTATGCGGCCATTATACCATCCATAATTTACCTATTACGAGTGTAATTGGAACGAAAATGATCATGCTTACATTTAACCTTTTTTACGGCATATGATTCATAGTAAGAAACTTGGGCAATACAATTATGAAACGTATTCTGTGTGCTGCAAGCAGTGGTATCCCATGCAGTGGCTACGGCATTGCGTCGATGAGCTAGAGGTCGCGTGTTCAATCGAAGTCGCGGTGGCTGCATTCCGAAGGGGGCTGAATGCAAAAGCACTCGCGTACCGTGCATTGGGTGCAGGGCGAAGAACCCCAGGTAGTCAAAATTATTACTATGCCTCCCCTCACCTCCCCTCTCTTTCAGCGTGCCTCATAATCAGATCGTAGTTTTGGTCCGTAAAACCCAAAATTTGCCAGAATTTTCTTTCTTTTAGCAAGACGGGAAACCAGTGGTCAAGCTTACACATAGGTGGAAATGAAAAAAAAATCACGTAATCGTAGCTCGGATTTGCTATCCGACGAGGCGAAATTCTGTTACTGCCTTTACACTTCACTGATATGGTAATGAAGTCAAGGAACTATCACATCAGTTCTAGCATACAGTTTTCCAGCTGCTTTAATCGAAGCTAATATTAATCGCTATGCCTACAACCTAATGATATGAAAATGTCACAATAACCTAATTAAAAATTAGTTGGCGGAATGAAACGCGCTCAGCAATCGAGATAAGCAAATTGTCAGGGACACCACTGAAGAAATCATATGTGGCTTATTAAGGAACACCATGATCATTAAAGTGACGCATTAACTTAAGAAATGACTAGTAAAGGACTTGCAAAGTGTCGATGTATATTGTCTGATCTTTTTTTACCCTAAAACATATTATCATTAAGAAAAACGTGTTGCCTGTAGTTAAATAAGGAGAATGATTTTCTTCATTGTGATGCAAGGTGGGCTATTATTAATGAAAAGTTATGCGAAGTTTCCGCCGTTGAATTTGAAAACACGTCTTCAAAAAATTGAGCCCTGCATTTAAGTGAGAATACGGTCATAAAAGAATGAGAATGGTGAAAAAATAGACACAGCTGTACAGCAGACTGAGCATTTTTCACGTACGATGTCCTCGCAGACAAGTATAATCCCACGCATACTGTCAAAGACAAACACATCTTGTGAACGCGGACAAAAGAACACTTTTATTAGGCTTCAACATGTAATACACGGACTAATGGATGATATCTTTGTTTATTTATTGCAAGGGGATGAAACGTTGGGCAGCTGCCAATTTAGGACAAGGCGTTGCCAGCTTCTCAATGTCGTCACATGTGCCGCAATTAAGGCACGCACTTTGAAGCTAGGAAATAAGATCAAAGAAAGTCAGATGACTGCTATGTGTTCTTGGTTTTAACAGCACGGCACGTCCTAATATACATTGTTGTTGTAGTGGTTCTCACCTCTAAAAACACAACCGTTCATCATTGTAGTCCGTGACTCAAATCTACATATCTGAACGCTACTGCGGACGGGCTCGCAATTGAAACAGTGAGATGAGTGTCAGTGCGGATAAGTGGCAAGTTAAAGAACGCCGCGCAATTTCAATCGACATGAAACTCGATCATTCTCGGAACGTACTGGTTCTTTACCGAACCGATAGTGCCATAAGACTGCCATACTTGAGTACGAATTTGGATCATTGTTATAGCTGCGCTTTATGTTTCTTTTCTTTTCTAGAAAAGAAACACCTGTTTGAAAAAGCGAACACATTCGACGATGTTTCGTTACGTCATACACTGTGTCGAGAAAGAACAATGACATAAATAAGGAGGACTCTTTGAGACGAGAACACGAAGAAAATATCAACTTTGCGTTTACTCATTAAATAAACAATGGTAATAAAACGTTCTTGTGGATATGGTTGCCGGTACATTCACCTTTAATAATATGCCCGCTAGCATGTTGGCGGGACTGTGGTAACTCTTCGCTGCCGAACACAACATAGCAGGATAAACTTTCCAACCACTGCATGCGCACTCAAAGAACGGTCTATCTCAACAGTACGCGCAGAGACTGAATCCTTTAGTTCGCGAAGCTGTGTGTCCTTTCCCGCCAGTTTCACCCCTTTTCCTTCGTAGCTCTCAATATACTACTGGATCATGATCAAGTCTCTACGCAAAGTTGTCGAGCGCCTCCGGTACCTAAAGCTCCTTCGATTCATTGAACCACGGAGAACGCGCTACTTGGAGTGGCGATTCACAGCAGGTCTCCCTCAATTAGCACACGTTTCGGAGGGAGGAATCGGAGCGCTTTGGAAACAGACCGGGTCAATTAGTCAGGGAGTCACGTTCTCCTGGGAGCAAAAGGCGCTGATGATGTGCTAAGTGTCACGGGCCGTTGCCGCAGCCTGGTTTCAGTGTCAACTGCAAGCTCTCTTAGCAAACACAGTCCTCTGCCATTTCTGTGTTTTTTTCAGACGTAACGACGTAGCATCTGCATAGCGATCATTAGCGAGACACAAACTCTAGTTACATATATGCGTAAGTCCTCTATTCCCTTTTTTTGTTTAATTCTTGCCAATTTTTTGTTTCCTTTAACTTGGTTTATCTTTCCATCATTCATTCATTCATCGTAAATGTGTTGTACAGTAGTGTCAACGTTGAAATAAACGCTTTGCGACATTGAGTACTCTTGGTGCAAGGAAGCGAGAGAGAGAGAGAGAGATGGAAGCTTTAATAATACGCTGGAGATCTTGGCCTGGCTGTTCGCCTGACATGCTACTCCAGGTGCTGGGTGATCATTATGATATCTAGAGTGACAAACACTCGACAGCACTTGAAAGCGCTGCTGGCTTTCTTGCGGGCCACAAACCTTAACGAAACGTTGCAAGGTAGCAAGAGGAGCTACTTTTGCGTGCGTGGAGCACGCACGCACTACGCACCTTTACTGCTGTGACGAGTTGCGACATTGTATACCTACAAAAGTCATCGTTTGTTAGCAGGAGCTCATATATATATATATATATATACACAAGCTCCTCTTGCTCAAGAGAGAAAGTGAAGTGAAAAACCGAGGGATTTCGCAAATGCTTTGTTGAGCGATTGATGTACCTATACTTAACATCTATATAAGTAAACGAAGAAGCAAATATTCAACCATGTCCGTGCGCGTCGGAGGCCCTCGAAGAAACGGGAGCAACAGGAGAATTTGTTTTTTTCTGTTTGTTTGACTATATATAACGCGCTTCTGTAAGTCTGCAACGATATCATTATTGCAACACCTCGGGTCGACAGGTATCCGCGCCCGTTTATAGACTTGGTGCGCACCTTCACATGAACTAACGCTTTTTCTCTCTCCTTTCACTCTCGATTCGTCCGCGCATACCCTTTTCACAGTGCAAATCAGCAAGCAAGACTGACTTCTGGTTCTGTTTTTCTTTCTATGTCTCTTCGAGTAATCATGTTAAAGATTGTGCCAGATTTCCTCTGGACGTCGGGACACGAGTCTCTCGCGGGGAACCAGGTGGCGCACGCCGCGGCTCGAGATCATGTGCGCCGAGCCATCTCCGACACGCAGAGAACACGGACCAACGACTTTGACGAGGATGATGATCGGATATCCAAGAAGTACTCGGATATCTTGGCGCACTACAGGTACCAGAGGCGTCGCTACCCGCCCGCGCATATGACGATGAGTAGGGAAATAACGGTTACCTGGAGACGACTCAAGGCTGGAACCTACCCGAATGGAACAGTGCTGCACGCCATGTATCTGGGCACCTACAGGCGAGACTTCAAGTTCTGCCCGCCGGACACGCCCAAAACATTGCGCCATGTGGTGCTAAAGTGCAGGAATAACCGAGAAGTACCACCATCGCCATCACCACTAGGCGATAACTTGCAGGAAAAAGCGGGTTCAGAGAAAGAATCGGAAAACAAGTGGGAGACTCTGCTGGTGACTCAAGATCCTGACAACCCGCTACGGTTGGTGAACAGGGCTCGGGCGGCGGCAGCAAGCCAACGCTACCTGGAATGAGGAGGCCACCCACCTCTGAGCTCAAGAAGCCTGCTCTAGCAATAAAGTTTATTTCTCTCTCTCTCTCTCTCTCTCTCTCTCTCTCTCTCTCAGGGCAAACTACAGTCGTCATGTCAGAAGTTTATGTGGTGCCGAAAGATATTTTTTTTTTGCTTCCGATGTGAAGTTGTCTCATTAGAACAAATTCAATTTTCTCGCAGCAACAGCAGCTCTCTGTCGTAACACGTGTGACTTGCTGTTGCAAAAAATCTGAATTGCTCCTACTTTCAGCAATTATAACGAAGCACGCATTATGGACATGCAATTGTTATCTTTAAGGAAGGTGCGAAATTAGCATGAGAGGCTGAATTTACAAAGTTCTTTTTCGTAAGTGCTCTTCACCACGGGCCATCAACTTTCGCTAATATGTCCGACATCATCATTGGTCCGCATCTAATTGTGCCAATGATCAGACGCCATGACAGGCTAACACAACCAATGTCATGACAGGCTAACACTTACATCCTAGCACTTCGCTGCAAACACACCTCTAGCGTCCATCAAAGGACACTATTTCTTTTTCCACGAGGCTAACTAAGCGTTGCCTAACATGTCTGGCATGTTATTTCTTACTGCGATAGACTTCTGCCTGCCTTTACAATCGTTCAACAAGGTTCTGGAATAATACGGACGCTCCATTAAAGAAGAGGCGTGCTGGCAGAGTTCCTGAGCTGCACTCCTAAGCAAGAATGTGGCGCACTCCTACATGAGAATATGTTGCAGTTTTTATTTAGCTGGGCCGCTGGCCTACGTAACTTGCCTGTGGGTGAATAGAAGCCGATATACAGCATGAATAAATTTGTGTAATTTATATTTGTTTCCTAAATAAAAAGCTGTGGTAAAACTATCATCACTGTTAGGCTAGTCTATTGTTTTCTGGCCCACATAAATACACGAATAGTCATAATGAGGCGGCAAGCGTGTAGTCCGTTTTCAGCCGGGGCGTAAAATAGTGCAACACCCGAATAAAATGAATTCATTGGCTGACACAGGTAGGCGGCCGCATAAGCATAGTCCTTCCCTCAAAATTTATGACACTTACAAAACGCCTAGGAGCGGTGCCAAGAACACGTGTGCAATTATCACGTACTTACCAAAGCATACAGTTTCATACAATAAATACTAGAGGCAACTCTGGTGCTAGTGTCTACGGGAGCTGCAAGCAGGGTGTGTCAGCCAGCATAGCAATGATATCTCGTACACGGATTTGCCTAAACGTCGTCTTGTTGGCTTCAAAAGTATTCGTGACTTCGTAAACTCGCCATTTCGAACAATGTACTGTGTAATAAATAATTAGATAAACATTATAAAAGCTGTTTGACAACAAAATTGAACAATGGACATCTAAGCACATAAGCCCAATATTGAAACCATTACTCCGGGGACGCGCGCATCAAAAATTGGCATAGCACGCCGTTATGAATTTCTCATCGGCAAGCCAGCACTTAGGGGTGCTTTGCGCGTTTCCATTTGGCCACCTGGACAGACTGAGCCACCGCAATTAGTGGCGATTGTGCGTGTTCGTACAGTATTCTGCACTTGGAAAATCAGAAGATTGCTCTGAAATTTAGGACAATGAAGGCAGATAAGGCATAGTAAACAATGCCAAAAAAGACGTTTGAATTCCTAAGCACGTAGATCAGACAAATCCATGTACTGTCCACCATTCCCACGGCGTCGAAACGATAGCAGTTCCAGAGTTTTCTCTATTAATTCCTGTGATAAACTACATGTATACCGGTACACGTGCTTCCTGCTGTGCTGACAGGCAGAGATTTTTTTTTTATCAACAACAGAATGCGCTCACCTGCTGGCAGTGATTAACGGCCGGCCAGACTGCAGCGCAATTACTGTAGCGGAGACAGTGGACGAAAGAAAGGTGTTGAAGGTCGCAAGCAGCGAAAGGCTTCTTCCCGAGGGAGCAAGTCAGAAGCAGAAGGGGGTTCTAAGCCGAACACAATGGCCGCCCAACACAGAACCCTTCACGTACGCGAGAAAGTCCGTACGAACGCGTTGGGTAGCCGAAACAGGGGGGCGAGAGGGTTGGCGGGCAAAAGTGACATGGCAAAAACAGACCCAAAGCAGAATGTGAGCAATAATAACATGGTGGTCCCGCTGAAGAGGGCGGACTTATTTCCTATTGTCTTCACGCGCTAAGAGTACGTGTCTCACTTCTGCAGCCTCTCGAACGCCGCTCATCATCTATAATTTCGCGAGGGGAAAGCTGATAAATCTTTTGCGACGTTATGCGCAGACGGCTTTTGCTGCTGCTGAGGAATATATGAGGTGTTGAGATCAGGCTCTTATCCAAACGAACCCTTCACGTTTGTGAGTTGAGACTTCGCGAAGTCAGCCTGCAACATCGGCGAGATTTTCCGGATAAGCGTATCTGTTCGTCGGGCACAATATTGCTACTGCGACGCCAGCACAGACTGCTACAATGAAACGAACCTCACAAGGAATACAATGAGCCATATACATATATTGTATTCCATAAACAGGGAACGAAAGCCATGATGATGCCTCTGCTGACATGTTAAATAGTATTTTATAGGGCCTAAGAACTTATTCTGTTTAAGTGCTGCAGTAATTTAGCCAGAAAATTCCAACAGCTTTCAACGCCGCCCTTTACAAAGAGCGAAAGGAAGCCGACTCATCACCATAGCGATGTCAGCCCTATCCTCCCGAGGCGGGCATTTTTTTCTCGTCGGCGATGATACATTGTTTTCCCGCAAAGCAGTATCCATTTCCTCAAAATGAAGTGGCAACATGATGACTTTTTTTAACATAGGGTGCGGCATGTATCTGGCGTCAGGGTAAATCAGGTGTCTCACTATTATCGCTTGTGGTTCAAACTAAAAAAGGTTAAAAGTCAAATGTTCATGGGGATGCACACTCTCGAGGAGGATATGAATAGATATTGCTAGAAGTAAGAGGAATATTGAAGTACCCTTGTCTATGACTACTCAATAGCAGTAATAAGAAACACGAGATATTGAATCATGTCGAAAGAAATTACGCAATTCGGGCGTTTTTCCGGTGCTGTGGATTACCTGCTGCGGCTGGCTGTGCTTTACACTCATCATCATCATCCTGGTTACGCCCACTGCAGGGCAAAGGCCTCTCCCAAACTTCTCCAACTACCCCGGTCATGTACTAATTGTGGCCATGTTGTCCCTGCAAACTTCTTCATCTCATCCGCCCACCTAACTTTCTGCTGCCCTCTGCTGTGCTTCCCTTCCCTTGGAATCCATTCCGTAACTCTTAATCACCATCGGTTATCTTCCCTCCTCATTACGTGTCCTTCCCATGCCCCCCATTTCTTCTTCTTGATTTCAACTAAGATATCATTAACTCGCGTTTGTTCCCTCACCCAATCTGCTCTTTTCTTATTCCTTGACGTTACACCTACCATTCTTTCCATAGCTCATTGCGTCGTCCTCAATTTAAGTAGAACCCTTTTCGTAAGCCTCCAGGTTTCTGCCCTGTACGTGAGTACTGGTAAGACACAGCTGTTATAAACTTTTCTCTTGAGGGATAAGGGCAACCTGCTGTTCATGATCTGAGAATGCCTGCCAAACGCACCCTACCCCATTCTTATTCTTATGATTATTTGAGTCTCATGATCTGGATCCGCAGTCACTACCTGTCCTAAGTAGATGTATGCCCTTACCACTTCCAGTACCTCACTACCTATCTTAAACTGCTATTTTCTTCCTAGACTGTTAAACATTACTTTAGTTTTCTGCAGATAAATTTTTAGACCAACCCTTCGGTTTTGCCTCTCCAGGTCAGTGAGCGTGCATTGCAGTTGGTCCCCTGAGTTACTAAGCAAGGCAATATCATCAGCGAATCGCAAGTTACTAAGGTATTTTCCATTAACTTTTATCCCAATGCAGGTCTCTGAATACCTCCTGTAAGCACGCTGTGAATAGCATTGGAGAGATCGTATCTCACTGCCTGACGCCTTTCTTTATTGAGATTTTGTTGCTTTCTTTATGGAGGACTACGGTGGCTGTGGAGCCGCTATAGATATCTTTCAGTATTTTTACATACGGCTCGTCTACACCCTGGTTCCGCAATGCCTCCATGACTGCTGAGCTTTCGACTGAATCAAACGCTTTCTCGTAATCAATGAAAGCTATATATAACGGTTGGTTATATTCCGCACATTTTTCTATCGCCTGATTGATAGTGTGAATATGGTCTATTGTTGAGTAGCCTCTACGGAATCCTGTCTAGTCCTTTGGATGACGGAAGTCTAAGGTGTTCCTGATTATATTTGCAATTACCTTAGTAAATGCTTTGTAGGCAACGGGCAGTAAGCTGATCGGTCTATAATTGTTGAAGTCTTTGGCATCCTCTTTTTTATGGATTAAAATTATTTTAGTATTTTTTTAAGGTTCAGGTACGCTCGAAGTCTTGAGGGATTGCGTATACAGGGTGGCCAGTTTCTCTAGAACAATCGCCCCACCATCCTTCAATAAATCTGCTGTTACCTGATCCTCTCCTGCAGCCTTCCCCCCTTGCATAGCTAGTACAATAGTCAGCCCATCAAAATTACTGAGAATATATTGCGGTTTCTCTTTACTGGCAAAAGTGTGATTTGTGAGAAACCTTTTTATAAACTGAGGCGTGCTCGCTGTGGAGAAAATTTACCTTCCGTCGATTCCGAAAAATAATGTGTGAGGCTTGTGATTACAGTGCAGCAACACGATATGGGATCATCAGCACCAAGACGACGACAGATCAATTCTAGATTTACCGTATCACGGTGTTTTCTGATGATAAATTTAAAAAAAAATGTCAACAGCATTCGTACATTGTGCTAAATTTTTCACTTACTGATTTTAATTTCGTTAAGCGCACTTCCAAAGGTATTTCGCATGTTCAGCACCCAGAACAGGGCATGTTTACGAATTTTAAAACCAGTGGCAGGTTAGAAAAGCGACAACTTTTACTAGTTAGCTTTAAGAATTGAGCACGCCCAGTCGCTCGACTAACAAGAATGTCAAGGCTTGTCTACTCACAAACCAGCACCCCTTCCTCAGAACCAGCCCAGGCGGATGTAGAAGATGTGCCCCTGGAAGAGGTACAATCTGGACATCCAAGTCTACCAAAAACTTGACCTTTATTGCCAGAAATTAACAGTCTACCTTCGTCTCACCAAGTAGAGGAACTGTATGGTCTGAGCCCTCGATAGGCAAACATTATATTTTGTAGACATAAAGCAGCTGTGTGCCGAATATGTTTTTGTAAAAATGTCGCTGAGCATATTTAAATGAAATGTATGTTCTGTGTTCTTTCTTGTAGGTACGTATATCTAATACTATAGTTTCTTTCTTTCTTCAAGTGGCTGCAAATATGTACATTACTCAAGCCTGGGATAATTATTTATTGAAAATTCTTTATTGCAATTAATGTATTTCGAAACCAATTATCCTTAAACAAATTATTATGCTATATCATTTGCTAAATTGTTGTCTATGCCGCCAGTTTTTAGAGACTCCTGAAAAAATCGCAATTTTTAAAGCGGTAACGATAACGGTAAACGACCCTTCTGGAGGCCCTTGTCCGAGTGATGGAATGGTATCTGGCATAGCGCAGCAAAACATGCACACAAGAAGAAACGACACATGAACACAAGTGTTGTCCGTCTGTCGTTTCTTGCGCCCGTGCTTTACTACGCTATGCCAGATACCGTTCATTCATGACCAACCAATATAAGTCCATATCGCTGCCTTCGTATTGTCGGAGTACTCATGCCAAACGTACTGATGTGCAGGACACAATCGCCTATGAGCATATGTCTATACACCGCAGAACTTGGTATTCGTCGGCAATAAACTGAAGATAGCGCGGATTGTGCATCTGTAAGAAATCTGCGCGATGTGCGTATCGTAAAGTGGACTGATATTGCGCGCATTCACAGCAGCATTCCGTCGTCACCTCATATTTCCCTTTTTGTTTTCCTTTCCCTCCCTGTGTCTCTTTCTGCGGAGTAACCGGCTAGAGAGAAGCTTCTCTGGCTGATCCCTCCACATTTCTTGTCAATAAACGTTTTCGTCCATGCGAGCGTCACGGCAACTCTGTTGTACCTTTTATACTGTAAAGCAAGTACAACAGCTTCCTGATCGCAACTCTGTCCTCCCTCTCATAGCCAAGGAAAGTACTGTGCAACGAGGTCATCGGTGGCTGGACTGAAAAAATCGCCCAGAAATTATTTGACAATAGCAAAGCCGGAAGTTGAGTCGAGAATACTTTACAGGCACTCACGCACCAGCATGCGAAGCCACATTACCCAGAAATAAAGAAATAACAATGAAAACAAATGATGCCTATATCAGAATCTTAGTATCATAACTACCAAGATTACAACCGACTGTGTCGTGCGTGCGAAGAGTTTGACACTTGTGCTTCACGACAAGTGGTGGTTTCTCTCGCAAGTTGCGCTAGGCGGACCAGACGGCTAGACAGTGCGTCACGAATGTGTGTTCTTCGAAAGAACTATATAGTTATGCGCCTCGTCAAGTGATCTTGCACCCGCCGTGGTTGCTCAGTGGCTATGGTGTTAGGCTGCTGAGCGCGAGGTCGCGGGATCGAATCCCGGCTACGGCGGCCCCATTTCGATGGGGGCGAAATGCGAAAACACCCGTGTACCTAGATTTAGGTGCACGTTAAAGAACCCCAGGTGGGCAAAATTTCCGGAGGCCTCCACTACCGCGTGCCTCCTAATCAGAAAGTGGTTTTGCCACGTAAAATCCCATTATTTAATTTAAGTGAACTTGCACCCCCCCCCCCCCGACATGCTGGGGAAAAATACTCCTAATTCAGAATAACTGTGATAGGGATGTTACATGTGTTTTTAAACAAAGGAACAACCATTCCATTAAATACATTGACAGTCTTATAATCGGGCAATATTGGGCAGACACCCGAAGTTGTGCTGCGTCGCTGCAGATATTTACTTATAAACCTTAACATATTACCTCCCTTCACTGAAATCATGCCGCAATAAGTTAGTCTATTTAATTTACAAGTATGCCTGCATTGCATCGAAACGCGGATCTTTCCCTTGCGCCCGAGAACTGCAGTGCACTAGTCCTTGACAACTATGCGCCTTGATGAAATTAGTCTCTGTTCTCTCTTTAATGAAACTGCCGCATCTTTCGCAGCTTACACGAGTGTTCGCTTTCCCAGATTCACTGCCAACTTATGGCTCAAGCCGGTCAAACTGCGCTGCAACATTGCGCGTAGGCTACACATTCGCGACTGCAGCGAGTCAGCAACTTGTGTGACGCGTTCCGCAGAGTGAAATTCCTTTAGTAGGACGTTGACATGGCTTCACAACTGCTTGTAACATTAAGCCTCTGCTAGTAGACAAAATACCGCAGAGTGAAATTCCTTTAGTAGGACGTTCTGGAGGGCTACTTGGTTCATACTTAAAGGAGGGTTAGAACTGTGCAATGAAACGACGACAAGCGGCAAATTAGCGACAAGCGTGCAAATTCGCGAAAGTAAGCGATCGGCGCTCCTGGCATCAAGTATACGCGCGTGCAGCGAGGAACGCGCTAACCTCCCAAGCTATGCGGTGAAAGAAAGTGAATCTTGGGTAAGCGATAATCACGGAAACGTGCGCTGGTGGAATCACTGATATGCGCGAGTAGCAGGAAAAATGGTTTCTCACATCTCACATCAGCCTGCATGAGCGTTTTACACAGCATGCATCGAATGCAGCTGCCGAAAATTCTTAGGGCTGAAAGAGATTTGTTTGATAAGCTAATTCTAGGCGGTTTCTAACTCATGGCTGGAGCAGAGGTTGAAGAGACGAGCACGCTACTGTGCGTTTTGGATGAAATTAGTCTCTGTTCTCTCTTTAATGAAACCGCCGCTTCTTTCGCAGCTTACACGAGTGTTCGCTTTCCCAGATTCACTGCCAACTTATGGCTCAAGCCGGTCAAACTGCGCTGCAGAGGGCGGTCACTACATTTTCATGCGAAGAACGCGAAACAACACCCAGGTGCCGAAGAACCCTTGGCGTGACAATTTCCGCATCCAAAACGCACAGTAGCGTGCTCGTCTCTTCAACCTCTGCTCCAGCCATGAGTTAGAAACCGCCTAGAATTAGCTTATCAAACAAATCTCTTTCAGCTCTAAGAATTTTCGGCAGCTGCATTCGATGCATGCTGTGTAAAACGCTCATGCAGGCTGATGTGAGATGTGAGAAACCATTTTTCCTGCTACTCGCGCATATCAGTGATTCCACCAGCGCACGTTTCCGTGATTATCGCTTACCCATGATTCACTTTCTCTCACCGCATAGCTTGGGGGGTTAGCGCGTTCCTCGCTGCACGCGCGTATACTTGATGCCAGGAGCGTCGATCGCTTACTTTCGCTAATTTGCACGCTTGTCGCTAATTTGCCGCTTGTCGTCGTTTCATTGCACAGTTCTAACCCTCCTTTAACTATGAACCAAGTAGCCCTCCAGAACGTCCTACTAAAGGAATTTCACTCTGCGGTCTTTTGTCCACTAGCAGAGGCTTAATGTTACTAGCTGTTGTGAAGCCATGTCAACGTCCTACTAAAGGAATTTCACTCTGCGGAAGGCGTTACACAAGTTGCTGACTCACTGCAGTCGCGAAAGCGTAGCCTGCGCGCAATGTTGGTTCAGGGTATTTGGTGCAATGTGCGCAGCTTCTTTAGTTTAAGACTGCTTCGTGATTGAGTATTTCTGAGAAAATAAAGTTGCGGGGACGAAAAAAGACGGCAGTTCCCACGCCCGGTTGGAGTCAATGTTATGCGAAGCAGTGTGCGCGCAGCCTATTAATGTAACGAAACGACCATGACAGCACGAAGACGTAGGCGGCTGTTTCATGACCTACATGACACGCATGCCATGACATTCATGTCATGACCTATCATTTATGTTCGTCTGCACTCTTGCCGTACTATGCCAATTCTGGGCACGTACCAAGTTAACGAAATGATCACGAGAGCACCAAGATGTAGGCGGCTGTTTCATAACCTACATGGCACACATGTCATGATGTTCATATCATGACCTATCATATTTGTTCGTCTTATACTCTAGTCATACAATGCCAATTTAGGTACCTACTAAGTTAACGAAACGACCATGAGAGCGCCAAAACGTAAGCAGCTGTTTCAAGACCTACGTGACAAACATATGATATTCATGTCATGATCGATGGTTTATGTTCGTCATTTCCTCTTGTCATACTATGCCAGTTTGGCACATACAACATTAACGAAATCACCATGAGAACACCAAGACGTATGCTAGATAGGTAGATACTCTCAAAGGGGCAAAGGTTCGCCAAGAAATGCTTCGCATTTAATAAATGGCACATTCGTAAGCACAAACGTTTTCAAATACCGTAAGAAAATAACCGCGCGTTGTATTTGGCCGTGGGTTAAGTTACGCTTCGGCTTCTGAAGGAAATGCGAGACTGCCATTTTTTATGAAGTGTTGTTCACTGCGGGAAAGCTACACATCTCAAATTTCCACTTACATATACTGAACTGTGTGCTCTTTCCCGTTACTCAGATTATATTCCCATCATCCCTCTTTTGCTCACCAGTGCTTCGCTACATTTGACAGATCACTAAGTACAGCTTTGGAGCTTCCTTGATGACAATAGAGATGTCATGTACTGTGATGAGTCAATCAGAGACGTACCCAACAATTATTTTACAATGTAGCCATTTCAAATATATCTACATCTTGGTCACAGCTCTGCGTGAAGCGCTAATTGAATTTTTCCACAGAGCAGTAAATGTTCAGAGGATCGTCTAAACGTGCCCCTGTAGGGTGCCGGTTTCTAATTTCTTAGCAATTTCGTTATCCGGTTCGAAATACGTCCTACATCTTCTTTTCCAACTTTTGGTGGCTCGTGCCTTCGGTCCCCCCCCTCCCCCCTCCCCCCCCCCATAGCGATATAAGAAAAATCTATCGGACTCGTATATATGGGCCGCACTATCAATGGGGCTGCAAACAAAAAAAATCCCGAAATGTAAGTTCCTCAGCCGCTTACTAGCAGAGATGAAGCCAGTCCTTGCCTCTACTTCACATTTGAAGTAGACCATTGTCGGCTCGTGACCACTAACAAATGCTTTTGCTGTGTTATTGCAAATGCTAGCTTAATTACAAAATAATAATGTAAAACGAAGACGTGAACTCCAGAAAATTTGCCAGGACATTCGGACTTCATCTTAAAACCAGTCAAAAATCAAAATCATCAGGGATATGTAGCAAAATTTTACTAATTGAGCTAGATTACTCTCAGAGGTAGGCATTATTTGCAATAAAAATGAATGAATATCTGACTAATTAACAACGTTTTGCTAGTTACGAAGTGAACAGACATTTGTTTGTAGTATATAGAGCCTTGCTTTGTCAAATATATGACCATGTTCATTGAATTCGCTGGCTACTGCTGATACTACAAAGTGGCTGATAGTAGAAAAACAATTCTATTCACCTGGCGAGAGGAAGTATACATAATCATACCTCACACACAAGTTTAAATGTCAACACCCGTCGGTGTAGGTGTTACTCAAGTCACCTTCTTATTTGCAATTCCGGTTTTGGATCCCCCCTTTCTTGGTTTTTCTACTTTTTATATTTAAAAATTTTTTTAAAGACCTCACACGCATTCCAAAGTTCTAGGCGACAGAATATATTTTCGGCGCCTCAGCCGCACAGAGTGTCGCCACTTCTGTATACCAACGTGACGACGCCTATGCTGTGCCACTGGGGCTAACGTCCCTTGAAAGACCAAGCCGCTGCCTTCCAGCTACCCTATGAATTGCACCCTAGACTCCTTTTCAATATTTTAAATGCTTCTAAATTAACCGATGCATTGCTGCTACGCTACTCAAGTCATTCTCTCAACTGATGCCTTTTTGGGTGTTTTTTGTTACACACGCACTGAGCGGTTTTTTAAAGCCACAAATACATGCCGCAAACGACACCTCTGAATACTCCCTAACCTATCGCTCCCCCAACCCCCTCCCATGCCCTTCTTTTTCATTTCTTGTTATTTTTTCCCTCGTGGTATTTCTCTATTGTCTTTTTGTTTCCCTTTATTTCTTTTTCTCCCCGCCTTCCCACTCTCCCGCTCTTGTACCCTCGTCTTAGGAACCACGCTTAAAGACGTCAGGCGACAGCGCTCATTCTCTTTGAAGTCTCGCCCTTTACTACGAGCAGCCACCGACAACAACCGCACGTGACGTCACTCTACTAACCCGTTAAGACTAACAGGCCGAGAATGACGACGCCGCCTTTGACGAAGATAGGGCCTCCTATTGAAACGTTGGCCAACCTTTCTGAGGCTTGGCCACCTTGGTCGCCTGGAATGGTACCGAATTTGTCCGAATTCCATGGCTGGTTTCCCACGTGACCGCTCTTCCATCGACAATGTAGTTGATCTCGTTTCATATGTCCAGCACGAAAGGTGCCATAAGCGATTATCTGCAGCTTTATTCTTAGATGTGAAATGCGCATACACTAATGTATTACATGAGGCCATTCTCGACGCTTTTGCGACGTTTGGCTCAGGTGGTCGAGTCTTGCAGTTAGCTATCTGCAAGATCATTTTTGTGTTAAATGACGATGGCCGAACTACGCGACGCTATATCAGCAGGGGCGTTCCTCAAGACAGTGCTCCCAGCCCTACTTGCCACCTACCATCAAGATTTCAATATACACAGACGGCATCTGTGTCTGGACTTCGGCAGTTACACGTCCTTAGATACGCTTGCGGCTTCAAAGAGCGGCAACTTTGACAGCGAGCTACTTGTGTAAACAAGATCTAAGCACATCACCAGAAAAATTCGCACTAGTGGCATTTACTCGCAAACCAATGACGCCTTATGTCATCTCAATCAATGGGCACACCATTTCCTATGTCAGATCCCACAGATTTCTTGGTGTAATTATTGACCAAGACCTCTGCTGGAGCCCGCACGTGGTCTACGTAGAGTGGTGCCTGAGAGCAACTTCCCAGTTTAAATACTTGACAGGAAAGACGGGGGGGATGTCAGGAGACGCAATGCTGAAACTCTACGGAGACCTCGCTTTCTCGGTTTTTTAAGATATAGTGTACCTGTACTGAACCACACCTGCAAGACAAATATTCCTGTTCTGCAGGCAGCACAAGCTGAAGCACTCAGAGTTTGCCTCGTTTTGACCAGATGCACGTCAACAAAGGCACCTATTACGATTACTCGGCACCGTCCAATGCAAACTTACATTACGGTGGAGGTCCTGAAAACGCACATCAGACATTTTGCACGTGCCCCCGATCACCACCTTGGAGCACTACCTTAAGACAGGCACCAAGCATCATTCTCTAAATCTGTCGTCAAGTACGACAAACTTCCCTCGGGCTTCACCACTGCATCTGAGCCATCGATGTCCCCTTGGTGTCTTATTAGCCCCACAGTACATCTCTGTGTACCAGGAATCGGGAACAAGTCTCAGCTGTTGTCGCCTGTGCTGAAACACCTGTCTCTCCTTCTGCGCGAGAGGTATGCGGACAGTGTACATATTTATACTGATGGTTCCACAAACATCCTATGTCCGTCCGGTGCTTTGGTTGAACCAGCAAAAGCTATTACCATCAGCTGGATGAGTGGTCACGATTGACCACCCAAAGACATAGCTGCTCTTCATAGCTCATGAAGAGCAGCGGAACTAGCTGCTCTTCGCGCTGCACTTTGTTTCGTCAATTGTTAGCAACCTCGACACTGGTAAATCTTCAGTTACTCAAAGGCAGGCCTACAATCTGTGCTATCAACTATGCGTCGCGTGCCATACGAAAAGTTCTTATTCGATATTAGATGCCTACTCCGTAGATCACATGAGGATCACACCACGTGACGTTTCAGTGGGTGCAAAATCACTGCGGCGGCATAGGAAACAAAGACGCCGATAATGCCACTCGTGCACCTCTTGAACACACTGAGGACGAGGTCATACCACTTTCACGGTCCGACGTAGCCAGCAGACTTCGAGTACTTGCACAGGAGATCACGGTCTCTCTATGGTGCACACCAAGCAGCCAGGCCCACCGGAGCAATCGTTAATAGCACCTGCCCACTTTGATGCATCTCTGTATGCCAACTGGGCTCCGCCGAAGAGAGGCCACATTACTTTATTGCTTATGGCTAGGGGTGGCATTCATGAAATCTTACTCATGTCGCATTGGAATTGCCGACAGCGCTCTCTGCAATGTCTGTCTTTGCGAAGAGACGCTGGATCACATTCGGTGCGACTGTCCTGAATATAATGTTCAGAGACAGTCCCTGGCGTCCGTTCTAGCGCACCGTGACAATAGACCATCGCCAGTTGAAACGTTTTTCACATGTCTCCGACAAAAGAAATCGCAGCTGAAGGCGACGAAGCGACTACTTCGGTTTTTGATAGAGACGGGCTTGGACAAGCATCTGTGGCAGTGATGTGACATACAGCGCAAGAGTGATGGACTGTAGCTGACGATCTGTGTGCTGTGCTATGTGCTCTCTCTCTCCTCCCCATCTTTCAACCCCCATCCCGCTCCCATGTGTTGGGTAGCAAACCGGGTGAGCTAAACTGGTTAACCTCCCTGCCTCTCCTTTTACACTTTTTTCCTCCTATCTTTATACCATGGTGCGCAATTTCTTCTGTCAGCCACATTCTTCATAGTAGAATTTACAAGCCTTCTGTTAACATTAAAATAAAACTTCTGGGGTTTATTTGATTGGGCACTACACGGGTGAAAGCATTCACTCATTAAATCTGGGTCCGAGTGTGAATGATTTACAACGGCGTTTACTTACGCAAGTGTTGACGACGCGAGTTGTCGAAAGCCTCGGTGGTTTATAGGCTCGCGATGACTAGCCGGGCATGGTGCCAAAAGGCCAAGAACTCATAACTATGCCACTGAGCCGAAGCTCTGTAAAAAGGAGCTTACTTCCATATCGACAGCTATGAGTATAGGTTGGTACCGTGTCCCACCTAGAGAACAGAGTAGATCAAACTCTATTCACACAGATAAAAACTGAGAGACAGATATAATGGTTATTCACAAGAATGATGGAAATGCCAGTCAGTACGTTTTCTCCACTCTGCTGCTCCAAATAATTACCACTCGGCACAATAATGCGGTCAGCGTGTGATTGCGGGAACTCTTACTATTTATTGCAGTTCCACATATGAAATTCGGCTCTCGAAAATGCGCTCATTAGATAAACACGATACAACGTGACTCTGCAGGTTGTGAGTAGTAATTGCTAGGATCGCATGTGTCAGGAAAGAAACCTTGTTCTGAATTGCGACGGCGTGTCTTGGCCTGATGTTTGCTTTAATAACAAAAACGACCCAGAAAAATATTTGCCGCGGTGGCCTACGAAGATCGCGCAGAACATTGTCTAATTGCAAAATTTTTGAAGCTCTTCGGAACATGTGTAAACTTCGCTGACAAGGACTGCGGAATCTAGCGGTCAATGTGCCCACGGTGTGCCCACATTCTGGGTGGGAAGTTAGTAAGACACTTAGCCAGATGTTGAAAAAGCATAAAGATGGTAGCAGTTGCAATGAATACACTAAGGGTGTAAATCCTGTTGAGCTGCCACCTTGTGCTCTCTCTCTCTCTCTCCCAATTTCAGCCGCCAAAATCTCGTTCTGTCCTCCGCTACATCAACTTCACATCCCCCATACTAAGTCTCCTCGTCTCCTCTCCGCGCTTCCTGAACGACTGGAAGTCACCAAACCTAAGACTTACACGACTGCATCGATTCAACTCCTCAATGGAACTCCGACCTCCACTGGGGCTTCCTCGACGTGAAGCTACGCTTCTCTGTCGCCTTTCGTTAGAAGTAGCCTTCACAAAGGCATACTCTACATTAATTGGAGTGACCGACAGTGCAGCATGCGAGGTTTGCGTCACTGAAGAAAATATCGACCACCTGATTTGCCCCTGTCCACCATATGCTCCAAAAAGACAAGAACTTGCTAACGCTTCCCAAAAACTGGACAATCGGCCGCTTTCTGTGCAGGTGCTGCTGGAACACTGCCCTCATCGCTCGTCGGCCCATAAAGCGGTGAATGCGCTTTTGTGCTTCTTGAGAACGACGGGCTGGTGTAAACGTCTGTGCTTATTATTGCAATTCCTATTAGACCACACGCGTCAGTGAGCCCACCGCTAATTTCCTTCTTTCCTTCCGCCCTCTCTCTCCCTATCATCTTTGTTTTCCCCTTTCCCATTCTCCCGGTGTAAGGTAGGCAACCGAACGTTATTTTGGTTAGCCTCCCTGCCTTCTGCTTTTCTCTTTGCTCCTCCCACCTCTAATGTCTTCGTCCGTGCCGCCACCATTGCGTGGCGAACTTCAACTTCAATCGCTCAGTAACTTTGAATGTAGTAGTTATCTCCGTAAATAACGATGGAACCATGCGGTTTTCTTTACTATCTGACTTATTAACCGGAGAATTGTGCAATGCGTCGTTTACCATGCAAGCGACCAAAATTCTCCGCACTGTGAACATCAAATAAGGTCTGTCAGGACGCACGGATTTGGGCGTGCATTCGACCACATTTGCCGCTGCTACGGCTTCTGTCCATCCTATAGACTAAATATTCATGTCTACTCTTTATCTCATCGCACAGCGCGCATTCTCGAAGTCAGGGGTACCAGATAACACTAAGTATAAGTATGTCGCGAACGATAGGCACTATTTTCTTTAAAGGTTTCCACAATACGAGCGATTCGCTGTCGCCACCTTCATTACAGTGACGTAAACTTCGCTTTAGATACGAATACAACTTTACACCGGACTTGTCCGGATGTCGATATAACCAAAGTGCACTTTACAATAAACGCGAAAGATCGCTTTGTAAGTAGGTACTTCCCTGCCTGTGTGAGGTGAGCACTATAGGAGAAGGAATCTTTCTTTCTTCCTAGTTATTTACCGGCTCTGGGTAAAGCTGCGTCCAACGTTTAATTTGGGTTGCCGCTGGATGTTGCCTTTCATCCTCCAGAAAGATAAGTGACGATGATGACGAAGTATTAAAGTAATAAACTCGCGCACTCATGCACATACGTATGGTGTCGCACTACTCGCCCAACTCTGAGGCGTAATCTGTAACCCCAGTGCTGCACCTTATATTCTTATGTTCCTCAGCCTTCCATCATGCATAAAAAATCTAGCTAGACGTGAAAGCAAACGAAAGAAAGGAACACATATGGGGCGTGGCTTCTTATGTTCTACTTGATGGAGCGCCTCATTCCATTCTCTCGGATCGATTTAACCACACTGTATAGGAAGTGGAGGTGGCTCGGAGGCCTCGAAATTTCGCAGACAGCAAAAAGTACACCCCCTGTTCGGGAACGTGTGTGACATCTTAATGAAACCATATCAACAAGCCACCTCTTCGGCCTCGGCTTCACATAGACGGCACCTCCAGGCTGACCCACCTGGAGGAAATCGGCAGTCGCCTTTTCCTGTCCTCCTCTCCATTCTTCGTCTTTCTCTCCCACTTTTCCATCTTTCCTGTCTTCTCTTCACTTCTAATTACTTCCATATTTCCGGGCGGCAAGGGTTAACCTTGTGTAATATATCCAGTCTTGGGTATATATATATTAGGTTATAGTGGGAACGTACCGCTGGCGTACGCAGAATAGAATTTTTCTAATCCTGTGACGTCCCCAGGTTGGGCTCCGAGGTGGGCGGCGGGCATTCCTTCCGAATACACTAATCCTATATATGGCTTCAAATTTCCCCACACTCCCTGATCGCTCCCTGAAGAGGGGGCGCACCGATGAAACCTTCAACTTTCTCTTCAAACCAAAAGAAATATTTCCCAAGTACCACGTAATACATAGTCAACACGAAACCAAGACAGTCCGTACAATATCTCCGTTTGTGGTCGCAAAATGCCTGACAGAAGCAATCGGTTCTGGTTACAAAGTAACTAAGATGGGAAGCGGCGACCTTCTTCTGGAAGTGCGTGACAAGCTCCAATATAGCAAACTGGCGAAACTTGTTGCGTTTGGTGACATTCCTGTATCTGTGGGCCCCCACCGGTCTATGAACACTGTGCGTGGTGTCATTTCTGATGACGACCTCCTTGATCTTAGTGAGAGCGAGCTGTTGGAAGGATGGCAAGACCAAAACGTGGTAAAGGTGCAACGAATTAAGTTAAGGCGTGACGACAAGGAAATTCCAACAAAGCATCTAATAATAACATTTGGAACAAGTGAACTACCTGATTCATTAGAGACAGGATATTGTAAACTACGCGTACGACCGTACATTCCCAATCCGCGCCGATGCTTCAAGTGTCAGCGTTTTGGGCATGGATCTCAGAGCTGCCGAGGGCGTGCCACTTGTGCAAAATGTGCATCTAAAGACCACTCTTCAGACAACTGTTCTTCCACAACCCACTGCGCTAACTGTGACGGAGACCACCCCGCCTATTCGCGATCGTGCCCGTCATGGAAGAAAGAGAAACAAATAATCGAACTGAAGATAAAACTAAACATCTCTTTTCCTGAAGCGCGCAAGCGTTTTAGTGTCAACAACCAATCGAATCCGTCCTACAGTGATGTGACGCGCCGGGGGGCAGTGCCACATCTTCTGGCGGCCACGCAAGTCACACGGAGTGTGACGGCGGTTACGCCATCAGCCCCCCTGGCGGGAGCAGTCACTGCTCTTCCGCCCCCTACCACGAAGGGCCAGCAGACTTCCGAGCCTGCTGGTCCCAGGGCCACTGCTCGTGCAGACAGGCCCGAAAAACCCCCGCGCGTGCCCGCTGAGCGGGCGTCATCCAGCGCCTCTGACGAGGCGATGGATGTCACAAAATCTTCTCCGGCGTCTCAGACGCCGAAGGAACGGCGTGGCTCCCTGGAGCGCGCCAGAAAAAAGAAATACCCCGTATTAAGGGGCCTGGAAAGGTCCCTTGAGCCAACCTAATTGATCTCTTGACACACACCATAAAACACTTCCAATATGGACACACAGATAATGCATTGGAATGTGAGAGGTTTATTACATAATCTTGATGATATTAAGGAACTCCTGCGCAGGTTTAATCCAAGGGTGCTGTGTGTGCAAGAGACACACCTCAATCCTTCACATACTAACTTTCTCAAACAATATGCAATTTACCGCAAAGATCGCAGTGACGCTCTCGCCTCGTCAGGCGGTGTTGCTATTATAGTTGATAAGAGTATCGCCTGCCAACATTTACATCTGCAAACGTCCCTTGAGGCAGTGGCAGTCAGAGCCGTACTATTTGATAAGTTAGTAACGGTTAGCTCTCTGTACATCCCTCCATGCCATAAACTTTCCACAATAGAATTCCAGAGCTTTATCGCAGAACTCCCCGAACCTTACATTGTAGTGGGTGATTTAAACGCACATAACACCCTTTGGGGAGATTCTCGTTGTGATACGAGAGGGCGCTTATTAGAAAAGTTCCTTTTATCCTCCAATGCATGCTTACTAAACAAAAAAGAACCCACATTCTACAGCGTGGCTAACAAAACGTTCTCATCCATTGACTTAAGTATAACATCAAGTACACTAGTTCCATACCTGCAGTGGGACGTGATTAAAAATCCATATGGGAGTGACCATTTCCCAATTGTCCTAAGATTAAGAAAAGGCGATAAGTGTTCCCCACATCTGCCACGTTGGAAGGTCGACTGTGCTGACTGGAAACGATACAGAGAGCTCACACATTTGACCTGGGATGAGATCTGTACTCTCTCAATCGATGATATAGTATCTTATTTGACGGCATTTATAACTGATGCTGCATCAATATGTATCCCTCAAACGAATGGATCACCCTCTAAACGGCGTATTCCTTGGTGGAATGAGCAGTGTAAGGAAGCCCGCAAAAATCAAAATAAGGCTTGGAGTCGCCTTCGCGACTGCCCAACTACCGAGAACTTGATTAGCTTCAAGAAAATAAAATCAGAAGGTAGAAGAACGCGCCGCCTTGCCAAAAGGGAAAGCTGGCAGAAATACATCTCTAGTATTAATTCTTATACAGACGAGGGAAAAGCCTGGAACAGGGTAAACAAAATAAAAGGCCGCGAAACTCATCCTCTACCATTGGTAAATACGCAAGGAGACACACTCATTGACCAAGCCGACTCTCTAGGAGTACATTTTGAAAGGATTTCAAGCTCATCCCACTATTCAGACACATTTCTGAGACACCGGCAACAAGCGGAACGACTGCCTCTGAGTCGGAAAGGAAATGGCAACGAACCTTACAACCGCCCATTTAACATGGCGGAATTTAAGGCTGCGCTGAATGGCTGTAACAAGTCCGCTCCAGGAAGTGACAGAATATTGTATATAATGATCAAACACCTACACCCTGAAACCCACAAAACACTACTGTCACTCTTCAACTCTGTGTTCTCTGCCGGGTACATTCCATCCGCCTGGAAGGAAGCAATAATTGTTCCAATACTAAAAGACGGCAAGGACCCAACTTCAGTCAACAGCTATAGGCCTATAGCGTTGACAAGTTGCCTATGTAAACTCTTTGAAAAAATGGTTAACCGACGTCTCCTTCATTTTCTTGAAAGTAACAAACTATTAGATCCCCTACAGTGTGGTTTCAGGGAAGGTAGATCCACAACTGATCACCTTGTCCGCATCGAGACGAATATTCGCGATGCTTTTGTACATAAGCAGTTCTTTTTGTCAGTATTTATTGATATGGAGAAGGCTTGACGAGGGCCTCAGGCCTCGTCAAGCTGCTCAATGAGCAGCTTTTTGTCTGGGGTCCATTTTTCCTTTCCTTGAGGAAAATAAAACTGATTCTGATTCTGATTCTGCTTACGACACGACGTGGCGGTTCGGAATTCTCCGTGATCTGGCCGAAATGGGAGTCCGAGGTAATTTGCTGAATGTCATCCAAAGTTACCTGTCTGACCGCACGTTCCGCGTCAGAGTTGGTAATGTGCTATCTCGTCTATTTACACAGGAAACAGGTGTACCACAAGGTGGCGTGCTTAGCTGCACTCTATTCGTTATAAAAATGAACTCACTTTATACTATCATACCACGTACAATGTTTTATTCTGTGTATGTAGATGACGTACAAATAGGTTTTAAATCATGTAGTCTTTCCATCTGTGAGCGACATGTGCAGCTTGGGCTAAACAAATTGTCAATGTGGGCTGACGAGAATGGGTTTAAATTAAACCCGCAAAAAAGCACGTGTGTTCTCTTCTCGAACAAAAGAGGTATATTACCTGAACCCGCTATTTATCTTAATCGACAACAGCTCCCAGTGAGCCATGAACATAAATTTTTGGGCCTCATATTAGACACTAAATTAACATTTATCCCCCACTTGAAATATCTGAAGGCGAAGTGCATGAAGACAATGAATCTTCTGAAGCTCTTGTCCCGTACATCCTGGGGAAGTGACAGAAGATGCCTTTTGAGCCTGTATAAAAGTCTGATAAGGTCACGCCTTGACTATGGTGCTATAGTGTATAGTTCTGCTACGCTTAGTGCCTTGAAGATGTTAGATTCTATTCACCACTTGGGTATCCGTCTTGCTACAGGTGCCTTCAGGACTAGCCCTGTAGAGAGCCTGTACGTTGAATCGAACGAATGGTCTCTTCATCTACAAAGAGCATATTTATCTTTCTCTTACGCCTTGAAAGTTAAATCAGATATTCAGCATACATGTCATTCTGCAATTAGCGACTTGTCCACTGCCAGGCTATTCCGTAACCGCCCAGCCATCAGGCCTCCTCTGTCCCTCCGAGTGGAAGCACTGTCAGAAGAAACAGGCGTCCCTTTTGTAGAAAATATCCCAATGGCTCCTATTCGGTTCCCACCGCCTTGGGAGTGGCAAACTATCCAATGTGACACATCTTTCCTAGAAATATCGAAACGAGCGCCTGAGGCTCACATAAAATCACATTTTCTTGAACTAAAAGAGAAGTATTGCTGTGCTGAATTCTACACGGATGCTTCGAAGTCTGCTGATGTTGCTTACGCAGCTCTTGGACCATCATTTTCAATATCTGGGACACTAAACCCACACACAAGCATCTTTACAGCGGAAGCATACGCTATACTCTCGGCTATTAAACACATCAGGCTCACAAACATCGCTAAGGCTGTTCTCTTCACAGACTCGTTAAGTGTCGTGAGAGCACTAATTAGTTTACGAAAACATAAGAATTCCGTTTTGAATGAGCTGTATAACTTATTGTGCGCCCTATATATGTGCAATCAAGTGATTGTCATATGCTGGGTACCCGGTCACAAAGGTATAAAAGGGAACGAAGCAGCTGACGAAGGCGCTACATCCGTAACTTTTAGCGACAGAGATGGAAATATTCCCATCCCTGCTACAGACCTAAAGCCTTTTCTACGCCGTAAATTAAGGAATCATTGGCAAGGCAAGTGGGATACACAAGTAATGAATAAGCTTCACATAATAAAACCAAAACTGGGGAACTGGATCAGTGGGAAAACAGCACGTTACAAGGAAGTAATTCTTTGCCGACTAAGGATAGGCCACACATACGGTACTCACTCTTATCTCTTGACTGGAGGCGATCCCCCGACTTGTGGTAAGTGCGGCAATAGTCTCACAGTACTCCATGTTCTTATTCAATGCCCTGCAATAGAAACAGAGAGGAAAAAGTATTTTCCTTCTGCATATCGTGAAAATACACCCCTTCACCCTGCATTCTTTCTTAGTGATGAACCGCTTTTTAACATGAAATTAGTCTTACAGTTTTTATTGGAAACAGATACTCTCAAAATCATTTGGACAGGAAATTTTTAGTACAGGACTAACAGCCCTTCTAATAAAAGGGCTCTCTTGAGGTTCTACTGTCACTGTTATGTGTTGCCTTGTTCCATCATGTTTTTTAAAGAAACCCAATTGCCATCGTCCATGCCCTAATCAGTGTCATCATTTTAGCACCTATTTATTTTACGCCATTTACAGCGACAGTTTTTAGGCCTTTTTACAGCCATGTCACATTTACCATGATAAATCCACTATCCACTGCATTCACAATACATTGTTAAATTTAACTTTTGGCATGGCGCTCTTTGGTCATACTTGGCCCTTGCGCCATTAAACACCACATATCATTATCATCATATCAACAAGCGGCTCGTGTATTAAAGGGAGCGTCTACTTTTGCCTTTTCTGTTAGTGCAGGCGACAACAAATTAGGAAGGCTAAAAGAATGAAAAACTTATAGGCTGCGTTTAACTCTAGGCTTAAACTTTTTGCATGAGACGCGTAAACTACAAGCTGTCATCTACTGTCATATGAGAAACTACCGTGCCGAAACTTTTTTGCCTCACCCTCTCCTTAAGAGAACTATAGTTCTGATCATTGTTCTATACGTGTTTGAATATATGTTGATAATAATTGTCTTATGCACTTTCCTAGACAGGCTCAGCTTCTTAAAGGTCTCGAATAACACCTTCAGACGTTCACTCAAGTTCGATGATGATACTGGTGTTCATGAAATACTTTATACACTCGAATGGACAACACAGAAATGCGCTTCGTCGAAAGTGCAGGTTCTGCTCAACATTTACGGCTCTTTCCTTATGAATTGCATCAACATTTTATCCATATCTTGAGGTTCCTTCATCAGTGACAAAGCATTCGTGCATAATTCAGCAAACGCGAGTCGTCGAAGTACGCGACAGCATTATTTTAATTGAGGTGTGCATATTTTCATACAAGTACAATGACGCAAGTTCGCACGCCCACGTCGGAATTATTAATGAGCAGCGAAGCGTTTGCGAGGGGGTTACGTAAATGCTATAAAACTATTAATCTCCCATGGAACATTTTTGCAGCATAGATATTACTGAGCATAGGGCACCATGACAGCCGCATCGATAAATACTGAACTGACTGCGGGATCGGGCCACGTAGTGTTTTAGACGGATACCTACAAGGTTGGTGACTTCCGCTTTTAATGCTATGTCGACACTTTTGATCCAAGAAGCACAGCGGGAAAAGGACGTTAGAAATGCGATGCCAGTTTGGCAAATCGATTTTCTTACTTTTGTTTCACCTGGGCTTTATTGCCAAAATGCGTGTCCGTACGGCTCTTTGTCGTGGTCTTCTACCTGCTTATAATGGGCGTTATATCATTACAAATAGTGGGCTAATAAGCACGAGAATCGGCGAACGTTCACGTGAGGTTAGGAGGTCTTTGTTAACCACTTCAGGTTTTCAAGCGACATGGACAAAATTAACTTTGCTAACGTATTGACCATTCCATGGTCTTGTACAGTCATTCATTCATTCATTCATTAATTCATTCATTCATTCATTCATTCATTCATACTGTCAACCTTTTGATGAGGGTTCTTACAGGGAGGCTAAAAAGAAAATAAACACGCATACGAGGTAAACAAGTTGATAAAAAGGCAGCGTAGTCCTCTAAATAGGTATCTAAGGATTCTTCTAAATGACAAACAGCGCTTGAAATAGCAAGAAAGCAGGCGACGCGTTCCACCGTTCCCAAATATGAATAGTGATACACACCACCGCGAGGAAAGTCTGACTGTGAAGATTAATTGCGATCAACACGAGCCCTTCGTTTCCCTGGCAGTGTTACATGCACATTTTTCTCAAGTTAAGGTCATCCATTCAGCACCTGAAAAAAAAGGAAGACTGAGCCGATTTTCTTGCCTTTGTGCTTCTATTGGTTCCAGCTCGTAGGACTGCAGCATTTGTGTTATTCTAAGCGGCTGTAGTTGGAGCATATGAAGCGCTCAGCGCAGCATTGAATTTTTTCTTGATTTGTTTTTAATGCTTTGTGATGACAGCACCAAACGACCAAGGCATATTCAAGTAATGGGCTAATTAAATTCTCGTAAGTAAGGATTAAAATCGAGGTTATCAGGCGCTGTTTACGTGTTACTTTGCATGCACGCAGCTGAAACATGTCGCTGTGCGCATCCAATGAGCAACGTAAGCCTGCAAACAATAATGACATCTGTGTCACGTTTGAAGGGATAGATTAAAGGTGTGCTACGACGTCAGTGCATTTCTTACCTGCGCGGACAATATTGTGCTGTAGTTGTTTCTGGTATTCCCGTGATGCCCACTGTTAAAGGGGCCTTGAAACCCTTTTCTAAATAAGCATAGTAAGACCTGACTAATCAATTACGTCGCATCGCGAACATTCTTCCCAAATATTTTTTTCTATATCCTTCTTGTAAAACATGAGAGACGTAATTATCGTACCGATGAGTAGCTTTCTCTCTCCTTTCGTATTCACTAGCGCACTAGAAGCCGCACAACGGCAAAAGACAGTTGAGCTTCTCGGTGGAAAGAGGGCTCTTCGCGGCACTCCTTGGTGGCCGTGGTGGACTGCGCTACGCTGAATGCCGTTGTCATGTCGTAATTTCCGTGCAGCAGACGCAGCTATGCCTAATTATCGTGTGTATAGACACAGCAATGCAAAGACCTGATCATTTTCCGTCATGTTGTGATCACTGAATTTTATAAGTTTCATCTTCTTAACTCAAAACTATCAATTATATGGTAATAATGAAAATCGTGAAGGCGACCGAAAGCTGTTGGCTGGTCCAGCGCCTCGAGATGACACTGCATGACGACATTGCAGAGGCGAGAGAAAGTGATTCTTCACTGTTTTCGACAAGATATTGTAAGTTCCCTGTAGTAAGCAGTGCGATAATATTTGGCTCACATGTACACAGGAACCTCTTATATATATCGGCAACATTTTCTTACTATGCTCAAAGGGGGCATGAGGGCCCATATAACTTGAAATTCTTGTTGAGGGTGATTTGTTCAGCTCTCCGAGTAAAAAAATGGCGATAAAAACCCAGCCCTACAAAGATTTAGGCTCGTTTTACGGCTCGCATTAAAGTAACCACATTACTAACCCGTTAGGGTACATTATTGTCATCATTTCTTTTAGAAAGTTGATATGAAGTGCAAGGCTTAGCTCTTGGCAACGTTCCCAGTGTAAATAAATAAATCGGTCGATTGATCAAATAATGAATGAATGAATGAATGAATGAATGAATGAATGAATGAATGAATCAATGAGATATAGCAGCAGGAATGGCTATATGCCATTTTAGGGAGCCTTGAACCACGCCTCGGGCTAGGTGAAAAAAGAAATACAAAAGGCGGATTGCATACGCTTCATACAAATATCCACAACCAATTATTGCAGTCCAACACGGTGCGTTGAGGTCACAAGCAGAGCACGAAAGTACCTTTTTCTCAAACACCGATTTTTTTCAAAGAGAGGCCTGCTTCTCGTCCGTTGCTATGTTGCCCATAGACACATGTTCCCAAGATTCCCAAAGACATCTGTTATTGGCCGATAGCTGATATAAATCAAGAAGGATATTTGGATCAATGCACTTATTCCTACTGCTGCTATGTGTAATAATAGACACAACAAACTAAACAGGCTAAGTAAGCGAAAATGGGCGCTTCGAATTTTTTATAAGAATTATGCAGTCCCTGAAGACGCCTACTATCATTTTCTCACACACCGATGTTCCCACCTACGTTGTAATGCAACTTTAGCCACACTGCTTATCGATGTCGTATCTGCTAGATCTTGCTAATCTCGATTAGTTTTGAACAATCAACTCGTCTTGACGCATGCGAAACGTTAGACCACATCACCCGTAAGCTATGCCTATCGAATCCTTGTCGCGAGAAATGGCGGTTAGCATCTACAACGAACGCGCTCTCCACAAGCGCGCTCTCACTCCAGCCTACCGTTGTCCCTGACCAACTTTTGGATAGACACCTTGGCAGACATCACTTCGTATTGAGATACTGATAACGCCTCACAATGCGCAATTTGGATTTCTCTGCTATCCCTGCAGGACAAAGCCGGTCTGCACCACGTAGCACGTTTTCGTTGTGTTTTTTTTAACATTATTTCGGTAATATATTGCTGGGGGGCACAATATTCGTCCCAAGGCGTTTTTGAGGCTTCAAATAAAGGGGTTCATGGCCCGTTTAAATGATAAAACTGCTTACATATCTCTGCTATCGCCAAAGACGCTTTCAGCGTGGGATAGCACTGCTGCAGATGTATAGGATAAAAGGCATTGACGACTCTATGGCATTGATGGCTCAAGCTTGGTTAGCTCCAAATATGCTAAGTTGTTCCGCTGAATACATGTTCGATAAATATCAGTTGTGGGACACTAGGCACTGACATGGGTGACTCTATTGTGCAAGTGGTCAGAGCGCTTATTTATTTCTACAGTGCACGACAGTGCTGACGTGTTCAAGTCAAATCCATCGCTTTATATATCTCATGGGGTGCTTTATACCTTGTTGTATAATGGTGAAGCTAAATGCTCTCGGACACACTTCATTAAAGGCGTCTTAACTCAGTGTTATTTCGCAGCGCAGACTATTCGCTTACTTTTTAGACGTCGGCTTCTTTGTTTTTCGTCTTCTTGTTCTAAAACCTGAACAATGAAAAGAAAATTACAGCATTTCTACATCACATCCGTAGTTTTGCGCGTTGTAACAGTAAAAATGTAATGCGCTGTTTTTGCAATATAAAGGCTAATATGCCTAAGCAAAAAGAAAATTTATTGTTAATAGAAGTAAACTTCTCGACACAGGTACACACTTAAGCTCCGTGATTTCGAGCATTCTGTCTAAATTTCTATTTTCATTTTGTAATCATTCACATAATCATAATCATTCACATATTTTTTTTTTAATTTTACTACCATAGATGCACACAATAAACGCTCATTGCGTGTCAAGACGATACTACATTAGAGGAGCGGTTATGTGAAAACCAATAATGTTACGAGAAGAGTGCATTCATAGTACCGGTGGGGTTTCCTCTCAGCTATTGACATTGACTTAACGTTTCATTAACGTAATACCTCTTCCAAGCAAACCAAAGTTGCAGAGCTCGTTAGCGTCCCTGATGGTTTTCCAGGACTGCATACTGCCGCCTTTCTTTTGCCTTCTCTTGGTGCTCGTCGCACTTCTGGGCTATAAACGTGTGTAGAGATGAGGACACAAAGAAGAAGTGAACAAGCTTGCTCATATGCGTCTTATGTAAATACAGAGCACAGGAAAAGGTGCAGTAATGTTTTCTTCACACACAGTTCATAGAGAGGGTCAGGAATGTCGAATATGGCCTCCGTACTTCGGCATAAGTGCGATTGAAGCTTCTATTAGACAAATGTGTCTTAGACTCACAGAAAATATAATTTTATGGCTGTCAATGCGCTGGGTAAACTTCTCCAGGGTATACATGGAATCTGATAAGACATAAGATAGGAAGAGGCATAAACGAACCTATAATAATGTGCAGGATGTGAAACACCACTGAAATTCCAACGCTTCATTATATCGTATTTTGTACAATTTGTTTTTATCAGGATTCACCTGCCTTGTCAGTATGGTCAGAGAGCCTGAAATGTAATCTTAAGGAGGGTTTTGCGAAAGTGCCAAATATCTACTTATACACATGTGTATATCGGTACAGCTCCTTTTTCTTTTTTGTTTCCACGTTTTCTGCTATTCTCGCCTCCTTTCTTCCTACACACTTTGTTTGCGTAGCCTCTGGCAATCTCCTTTCATTTCATGTCATGCATCTTGTAAGCGAAATTTCGTAATTCATAAACATCTGAATGCGTCCAACTCCGTCGTCTATTTATTCTATTGTCTCCGTTCGGCGAATGCATCTCCTACCAGAAACCTCGGATGGCGTGAAACAAGAACTTGTGTTCGGATTTAAACCGCAGGTATTGGTCAAAGTACAGTTCGAATTGGGAGCATTGATCCACAGATCCTGTTCTTTCGTCGTCGCTGCTATTGAGTTCCATGATTCTTTCTTGTTCTTTACCTTATTACTACGCCATTGGTCTTTCTTTTATCATTACTTTACGTCTTAACGACGCTGTGAACAGCAATGCACGCTTTATATTGATGAAACCTGGCTAGTTTATCGCGCGAAAGTGTCATACAAAATAAAAGTTCGTGCAGAAGACGAATGTGTGAAGAACAGCGAAGCGGCGAATAAGGCAGTCGACGGAAAGGACGTATGGAGCTGTTTGTGTTTACAGCTCGGTGGGTTAATGAAGCGTGAAATGCGCTGACAGTGGTCAGATGAAATTGTCAGTGGCGTACCGTATTACGCGCTCTTAAGTAAGAAAACAGAGTGACCACTGCTGGGGTGTACGTGGCAGAGCAGAGGCGCGATAAACCCGCGTTTGTTGGTTTCGGTACGAGAGGTGACGCGGGCATTTTATTATTACAAACTTTTTCAAAGTGTGAAGGACTCGATTAATCAGGAAAACATATGTTACCCCAGGAATAGTTCGTAAGAAAAAATGTGAGCCGATCGTGGTATGAGGCTCCATAAGGTGAGCCATAAATGACTGAAAAGCACTTACGCAATTGAAGCTTTGTGAATTCGGCCCCAGGTAATGAAACCAGAAAAAAAGCATAAAGAAATATAATTGTGTTTTTTATTTATTTCTTTAGGTACAGGAAGAATGACGTAAGTGGAATTGAAAGTTGACGAAACGGTAATTTTTCCCTATATGCGAGAACTGAACTCAGATCCATTTTAAGCGCGCGGTGCTAATCTTGTTTTCTTTTAGGTGCTGAATAAATACAAAAAATTGCAACACCTCAAGGGAGCCAGATGTATGATGTGGTATGTGGAAGCAAATCACCCGTTGCTGTCCAAGACAATTTTAGACGTGAATTTCTAGGCAAACCACCAGGCTTTTTGAGTGATGAGAAGTCTTGTGTTTTCCGTACTAATTCACGTCGAAAATTTTGTTTGACAGCAATGGGTGGCTGCACTTCTGCATATCACACAACACATTGGGTTCTCTCTTAATCTGTGGTCATTTCTGGTATTTATTCAGCTCATGAAACAAAACAAGAGGTCAGAAAAAACATAAGAAAAACACTGAATTGTTTTACATCATACGACAAACCACAAGTTTCTATGCATCACAGATTCTTTAAAATTTCGTTTTGAAATCAGCGAGGTCTCATGTAGTCACCTTCTCCGTACATTACCTAATTGGTTTACATTAACAAAGACTGTGCATTTCCTTACATTGTCTTACCATGTTTCGTAATGGCACTTTACACTTTATAAATATCAGAAACGGACATAAAACATACAAAATAAAAATAAGCCTTGAAGTAACTGCCACAGTTACACAGAAAGCATTTTGATAATATTCTACGCGCAATGCACAAAAAAGGGAATAGCTTCGTGTTCATGAAGTGAAACTTCACTATCCTGTTAGAATGCAGCTTAAGTACCTGTTCCTGCAGTGAGCGTCGGCTCCCTTCAGCGTAACAGTGCGAACGCGCTCCCGTCACTGTTCGCACGTTGTTGCCATCTTCTTCCGCAGCTGACTCCGATTGCTCTCATCATGCCAGCGTTCCCATAGTGCCCTTCCCTCTGCGAAGGCGCTGTCGGCACTGGCATGCTGCCATACGGTGGGGCAGTGTATCGCGAAATTAAAACACGTACCAAGCTGCGCTCAAATTGTGCATTATGGAGTATCGTAATCGTCGGACACTTTTTAGAGCGCCACTAATAAACTCGTATTCCTGCATTGAGCGTCGGCGTCATACCTCGGCGGCGTCACCAAGCAAAAGAGCATAGCTGGAGACGAAATCGAACTTGGAACACAGCGGGAAAGAAGAGCGGACGAGAAAGAAAGTGGAGGAGGACGCTACCGTGAAAGCATAAGGCAGAAAACCGAGTAAAATCGGAGGAGCGATGGCCTACGCATGCGCTGAGTCGCCGGCTGCCTGTACCGATGCGAGCGGGGGGAGGGAGGGTAGCATGAGGCAGCGGAGGGCTACGCTTGTACGCGGCACCGTCAGTCCACGATACCAGCGTGTGTGACGGGGATGACTGCTCCTACAACGGACGACAGCGAGCTTGTACGAGTAATTCTCGATGTGACGCTTTCTTGGGTGTTGTCGCCGTTGATAGCGGTGGCACCATTTTCGCGCGACGAAGGGCCGCCCTCGTCGTTTGTAGAACGAAAGTTTGAAAACAAAAGCGTAGTGCCGCGTAAGACAGTCTTCGCGACGACGATGGCTCTTATATATACCCATCGTATATAGCTATTATATAACCTATATAAGCGTAATACAAAACAATGGCACGCTAAATAAAGTGCGTATAGAGTTGCGCTCTAATTTGGCACTAGGCAGTCTCTTAATCGTCAGTGAATCTCTCCTTCCGAATTTAGTGGTATTTTTTATACATTAATTTCATTAAAGCCATTATATCAGGCCTTGCACGGACAAGGTACGCGCATATAATACAGGCTTCCGACAGCGAAAGCGAGGGTGACCTGGCGTCTCGGCAACGCCTTCTCTCCTCACGCAACACCTGGCGTGATAGCTCGGCAGTAGTTGTTCAGTTTCGCCCTCTCTGCTCCACCGAGGCGCGCACGTGTTGTGCCACTGTAGCCAATGGAAATTTAGGTGCCGTTTTTCGCTTGTCCAGGCGGCAGACTCCAGCTTTTTCGCTCAATGGGCCATTTGATGCACCAAAAAAATCTTGAGGCAAAGCTAGTTATGAGGCTCTTGAACTGGGGAGGAAGCTTTCGCTGTCGCAGAAACAGGAGTGCAGGCGAGTCCTGAGCCAGCACGCCGCGATACCACAATGTAGCAGCGAGAAGCTGCCGGAGGACAAGACATATATCGCGGCAAAATCGCCGTTACCTCTGGGGCAACGAGTGGTGGTAGGAAAGAATGCCGCTGCAAAACGGTCTACACGGAGACATACTATACAATTTCCCTCCCCCATTCTCACCCACCGATGCACCTCCGTTTTGCATAGCATTCTTTTAACTGGGCACCATGTGTAAACACAGAATCACATGAAATGCGTCTGGCGGATTTTTCGATTGGCCTCTCCACAACACGTTGTTATGAAAGGCGCTTCCTTTCCTGGGTCGATTCCCGCCAAAAATGCTTGGAATCTCGATGGATATCGCCGATGCCATAGCCGCTGGTCGCCGAATCCTGGTCAAACCGCCGTGCTACCGAGCAGGCCACGAAGACGACAACAAACGATACTCAATGAATGGGGAAAAGGTTGGGAGGGGAATGCGCCTTTTGATGAGGCGGACAGGGGAAACAAAAAGATGTCTAGATGTCATTCTTTAGGATGGCTTCCTATCATTCCTTTCTATTTTGGTAGTGTTCACCTATTGCCTGCAGTATTTGATCCATCAGTCGAGCCATTGTGTCCTTGAGCACCTCTTTGGCTTTATGTTTTCTTTAAGTGAGCCATTGGCGCTGAAAAGAATAACGCCAAAAGGTGTACGGCACATCGAAGAGAGGCCGCCTCTCGTAACCATGACAACGGCCTGACAGTGAAGAGGCCGGTTATGGCAGCGGTAGATGCCACAGCGCAAAAAAAAAAAAAAAGGATACGCGGGCTCCCCTACGCACTTCTGCTCGGCCGCGCAAGGACGACGCGAGACGAGAAGGAAAATTCCAAAGAAACATGCCATGGTCCCTGAATTGCGTTCCACCGGCTGCCCGCCCCCATCATCCATTTTACTGTACTTTTTTTCTACGGTCATTGTTTATTTCGGCCTGCGTGATAACCGCTGCTTCTCGCTGGGGACCCCCCCCCCCCACCCCTTCCCCGTTTTTTTTTCTGTCTACGTGTTACTATGACTCTGCAGACACCTACCAGATGACGTCTAGCGAAAATGGCGGCTGTTCTGAGCGAAAGCGACAATTGTGTTCTAGAGGCTTGCTTCAAAGCAATTCCAAATAATATTTCAGCGCTGCTTTCGCATAGGCAGCTTTCACTGTTTTTCGACGGAGCATCTTGCGTCGGGGATCAACTGCTGTTGTTTTTTCTGCACTATGTTTTCTTATCTACAATTTTCGAATATTCATGTCACAACGAGCAGCAACCGTTAGATATCACTTGTGCTTTCTGAATTGAGAGAAAATTAGCGTGCTCAGCGAGTGCTGATGCATTCTAGTACATTAACACACAAGCGTGACAAAGCACTTGAGCGTAAAAGTAAATAAATTTGGCTAAGCACTTAACGAAGCGGATAATCATTTCTCGGAAGCCTATGAACACCGCGACAAAAGAATATTGATTTACAAATCATGCGGCGTATAAGGAATGTTTCGCAAATGCTTGGTACTCTATTTCGTCAACCAGATGTAACAACAGAAACGTTGTCGTTAAGTTTTTCGTCATATGCCTAGGTTAACGCCAGTGCTGAGCCCAGGTGCTCTTTGCCATCATAGCTGCTGCATACGAAGCACAGGTGCCGAATTTAGCAGACGACAGCGACACTATGCTCGCGTTGAATCCATTAGCACAGGAGGCAGTATAGGGCCTCATGTGCGCTATGGAACCTGTACTGGCGCTCACAGCTCTTCGATGCAAATGCGGAAGGCGTAGAAGACACAGAGACTCGCCAGAAAACGAAAAAAAGAGCCTTTCCTGACTAAGCAGCCTGTAAAACCGCAGGTGAAGTAAAAAGCCTAATGAATTGTACCGCCACAAAAGTTGCTAATTACTGCACAGTGGGCTCGCCGTACAAGCTGCTAAAGCAGTTCAATTACGCTTGCTCGAACACGAAACGTAACGTTTTGTGCAGTCTGTCGAACCAGGGGGAGGCGTGTTGAACAAATAAACCTCTCACGTTAATTTTCCTCTCACCTATGGTATTAACTCCAGCCTCGTCAACACGATCGTGCTTGCTCACGATGACTTCCTTGTGAAAGCATCATGCGCTGATGCCGGCAAGTCTTGGTTCGTGTGTGCTGCTCCATTGGTTCGCGTGCCCATTATACGCTGTCAGTAACTGTACCGATGTTCGGTAATTGCTGGTGTCTGTAGTTTGTTTTGTATGGTTGTAACATGTTTTCGGCTGCGATGAGAGACAAAGGAAACCACGATGTCCCTTTCCTCATTTGTGACATTTCACCCCTTCTTGTCGCAGCGAACATCAAGTGATTGCAATTTCAGGGAGCAGCAAAATAAAAATATTTCCCTAATACCGCTTATTGTATTCTCTAGTTGTAGTAATTATGCCGAAAGGAAAACAGCGTAATATATAGAAACGATATATGCAAAGGCGAGGTTTTTGACTGTTCTGTGGCCTTTCAATTGTGGTGTTTCCACCCCGTGTCGAAACCAACACAATCGTTATAAAGTGACGAAACAGCAAGTGTAGGTTCTTACTATCCTTACTAAGTATTTGGCTGCCAATTACCAAATTGTGAAGAAAGAAAGTTCACATGGCGTTAACGTTTAGTGGCTTCACGAGCTAAGATCGATAATACGACGCCAAGCATTCTTTCAGAAGCGCTTAGTATTCTAAGGTTAATCTTGTACTGCAGTTTTCAATTTCCAGAATGTGACATCTTTTTCGTAAATAAGTGCATCCACGCAGCACAATTATCTATTACCGCCTATCTTAATGTAAGGTTGGCAGAAATATTGCTGGAATTAGCTTGAAACCTCCTTTTTTTTCTATACTTCTTAGAGGAAACTAAAAAAAAGAAGAAAGAAAAAGGAATAACGCGGTACCCTACAAGCCAACAGAATTGATCCATCAGTGACCTTGAAAAGTAGAGTTGTGGGATGCTTGTAGCAATTAGCCGAATTGCTCAGCACGATGGCGCCAAGGGCACGATATAGCCATTGCTTTTGAATGCGCCTATATATGCCTCACGCATCCTCTGAACTGACCAAATCAGGCCTAATACTATCGAAGCACTACATTACGAAGCCAGAATTCCGAACAGAGTGCCTCGACGAAGTTCATGATTGCACCTTTGCCACCAGAGGGTGTTGTCTGCAGCACTCTGCTGTAGGCCCGCAGCATCAGCGCCAGCACGTGGAGGGGAGAGCTGGTCAGCCTGCTGCCTGCAATGCAGCGTGATGAATGGGACGGGCACGAGCAAAGTGCGTGCTCTACCGTGAAAGTTACTGCGGTAATGCACATCGCTGGAACGCATTAGCGGATAGAATCTCACAACAGATGACCCCATTAACTGTTTCACCGATGAAGGAGCAGCGCACACAAACTTACGACGACATTCGATGTATGCGATTTCACGCCAACTGCTGGAGCGAAGCGTGATTTCGTAATAGTGTATTCACTAGACTGGAAGTTCTTTAGGAATGTCGTTCTCTTTGATTTCGCTATTTATATAATATGATGATGCGATGTTAAAGCATTACTGGGAGGTTGGGGGGGGGGGGAGTTGCAACATACGACAAACGCAAACTATTCCCATGCGCTACGTGCGGTAGTCACTATATTGTTCCGTGCCTCTTCATATCAGCGAAGTGGTTTAACGAAAACATTATATTATGTTCTCGTAAATTTCCACGGATTAGGAGCTGAACCGAGCGTAAATTGCTTTTCGCATGTTTCGTCATCCGTTCATTAACGTCGAAGTTAAGTGCACCACATCTATTTTCGTTTCGTAGTGTATCACTGCCATTCTCATCACAGTATCTTCGGTTGTGTCTTGCGGATGTGTTTTGGGCCTGTCAAAAGATAAATTCCAACTGCTTTCTTAGCGAATTCATTATTGTATCCGCACGTAACTAAATCATTCTTCGAAGTAGCTGCAACAATGAAGAACTGCTATTTTAAAGCAGTAATTCTTTAAAGGGAAAACTGTGTTACACACAGTGTTCAAATGCACAAACTTCAATATGCGTCAGTTAGCCTCGTCATGTTATGTTTCACATGCAGTTTCGTTTATTCAAGCATAGGTGTCATCTAACCTGGCAATAAGCGTGCTGCTTAATCAGTTTTTGCTCAAGCTATCCACTGCAGAAAATTGCATCACTATAAGAACACTAAAATATAAAACAAAAACAACCGCCTCTCAGATCTTACCAGCACTTTACTTCTGGGCTCAGCCCACTCATGAACAATTATTTAAAATATGGGGTTTTACGTGCCAAAACCACGATCTTATTAGGAGACACGCCATAGTGGGGGACTCCTGAATAGTTTGGACCACCCGGGATTGTTTAACGTGCACCTATATCTAAGCACATGGGTGTTTCCGCATTTCGCCCCCCATTGAATCCTGGCCGGCCGTGGCTGGGATTCGATCCCGAGTCCTCGTGTCGGCTCACTTCGGCGAAATTTTCAGAGGCTCAACCACCGATCCCTCCTCGCTCTCCCTGTTTCTGCATGCATGGCTGCAATGCATTGCTGACCTCAAAAACTCTCTATTTACCAATCTTCTGAGTAGGCCTAACTTTCTTTCATGGCATCAAGTCTAACATGATTGACGCCAAACTTTTTGTCGTTCATTTTCTTCTTTGTTATTTTGTTTTGCCTCATAATTTGATGACCAGCCGCACTTTCCTTGCAGGAGTAAACCACGAGGCATGCAGTCCCATTCTTTTCTCTTGCCCTTCGCAACAACCACACTAAATTGGCTTCAATGCAGGTGTTTATTTGTCCCAGGCTACTGTGCATACAGAGAAAAGCCCATAAGAACGAGAGTCGAGTGTTCTATAAGATGAACAGAAAATTGACGTCAAAAATGCCTCGGGGAAAAACTTTTGCAGGCTATATTATTAGAGCCCAAATAATGTCGTTATTGCCGAAAGATGAGGCTGGTGCTTCAATGACGGTGTCGAAGACGGAAATGAACTGGATATTTAATATGCAAACGTCCTGTTGATTGATAAAAAAAGATTTGGAGGACGCTTAAACTTCGCCTTTAAGAGCAAAATACGATACCATTCAAAGACCTCTGACTGCTTTCCACGCTTCGCGGCAACTGCAGCTAATGTGGCCGTATTATTTACCGGGAAACGCTAGCAGCGTACCCAATGCTTTCTGGTAGAAACACGGCCTCTTGCGTCGGCCATTCTGTCGTTATTGTTTCATACTTATAATATTTGGGTCCTGGGAGATCTAACCCCAAAATCTGTGCCCTTACACTCTGTGAAGAAAGATAGCCAGCGAAGCAGTGAATGTGGCCCCCTTAATTGCGAACTGCACCGCCGCCTCGGGTGGGCCCGGTATTGCACTGTCTGATGATTACGATTCGTAAGGACATCAACTTGGAATCGAGATGGCGACAAATATTTACCAACCAAATGCGAGCGACCCACGTGTTAACATATGCTATTATGGTCTTCTACCTGTTTCTGCTTTATCTCGTGACTTCACCTATGTTTGCAACAATCCCTTTTACATCTGTTCCCTACTTTCTTGCCGCCGTATTCAATTTGTGTTTTTGCTAGTATCTGTGTTTGAAAAGTTCACTCTCGCACCACTTTTGAGCCCCAGCATTTTTGAAAGATAGCCATTCCCTACTAATTCAAGTTTGAAATAAAGAAAGAAAGGAGGACGGGTATGTTCTGCGCTGCAGTCATGCGCAGCCTTGCGGAATTGTCCGCAAGTGCTCTAACCCAGAGCTACTTTTCGACAGAGTTAGGAAACCGAAGTATCTATTTGTTGAGTCGTCGCAAGGGTTTTTCTGGAACCGACACACTTCGAATCATGTTCCGAAAATTAGCGTCTGTGTTTTCTTGACCTCAGGCAGCCAGCTCGAGCATCAGAAAAGTGAAACTACCATTCGTGCAATCGTACAGATTTGCTCTCCTGATTCCTTGTGTATGCGATGTGCAAAACTCCATGACATTTTTTTTAATGATAGCATTGTATGACGAGCCTATCCGAAATTCCCTGGGAAGCTAGAAAACCCCTGTCCCAATGTAGGGTCCGAACGTGAAGTTTAAACCCATTGTGCGCACGGTTGATAGCTGCCATCCGGAATTGAGTGACCAAAGATCCATCGTCCGCCATAACATTAGGCGCACCGGCGGAAACCATTCTATGAGTCCGTCCGCTTTCGCCGTTACCTATAGGGCTTATGCGAAAAAGAAGCGTTAAGCATAGGCCAGGAATGCCTAAGTCTATACCGAAAGGGGGCTAACAAACGGTGTGGGATGTCCTGGTAATCACCCGATTGAGTGAAATTGTAAGGACGCTAAAGAGGACTCAAAACGAGACGATGCGCCACTCGTGCATTAATTACACACGCACGCGCAGCCGTCTCTCTCCGCTGCCTATGGCGGCATTACCGTGTTGGTTATGCCGCGTCCGGCATCGCGCGAACAATTTAAGCGGAACTTCCCTGAACGCGAAATGTCGACGATATGCGTAGCAGTATATGGTAGTTGGCGTGGTGCAGAATCTTTACGTTCGGCAATGCAAATATGTGCCACCCTCTGATCGTACTCCTCGAGCATGCATAAATAAATAACGCATACTGCACTAGCAGATACCTCGCCCGCCCCCACATTATTACTATTATTCGTTTTGAAAGATGGAAGTGGGAAGAATGACGAATATCAAAGAATTAACCAGAACACACATAGTACTGGTCGGACTCAGTAGGGCCGGTCACTGCAAGTCAAGCCAATAAATAACGTCAAAATAGAAGAAATTGTGTTTGAAGTACTGTCATCCGAAAACAGAAATGTGCTATAAACCGGAACCTAAGTTACTGCCTCTTAGACAAGTAAGCCGAGCGCTATGCGTCTGATCGCGTTGAGAAGCACAACCACTTGGGTATAAACATTCGTTTTATGTCGTACACTGCAGGCCGTAGCGATAGTCCTTCACGAGTGACATGCTCCGTGAAGGGAAAGCGCGACACTCCAGTACCAGGTGTTGAAGCATCTCGCAGCAACCGCAAGACGTACATGATGACCTGGCCACACGTCCTTGCCTGCATAAACGTTTGGACACGTTCGCACAGCCAACCCTTTGCTTGAGTAGAGTTCTGCTCTAGCACGACGAGGCAAGCCTCGACCGCGAACACAGGGTGCGAACCTTAAGTTCGCGACGCATTGGTCTGGATGCAGCTTCAGTAGGTGTCGACGAATCGGAGGACGAGCGTCACCAAGCTTACATGGCAGCGCGGGAGTCCATTAAGACGGCAATGTTCGATACGATTAACTTTTTCACGTATTTCAGTGCAACATTAATCGCTGCTAGCTCCGGAGTTGTTGACGCGACTGGATGGGGTATATGATATATACGTTGTACTGCAATTGAATGGTGGGAAGAAGCTGCCGAGGCGCCTTGACCATCGCTGTGTACAGATGCATTTTTGAATACTTGAAGATAACCTGGAAATCTTTCGAACGTGTCCGACTGAGCCGATTGGAATATTGCCGAAACAGTCATTACACCTTTGGTGTATGCCAGGTACTGCGAGATAAATGGGCAATACGTGTTTTGTAATGTCTTTCGGAGGCGTAACTGAAGCAGCATGTTCAGAAATGCCAACATTGTTCATAAGTAATGCCGCCATTTTCCCAGGCGAGAGAACGGGCAATGAACCAGACGATCAAGCCGCGATTAATCATTCGATGCATGGTGCAGGCGTTCAATGTGATATGGAGCTCTCCGGTCTGCTTGCTGCCTCAGGAGTAACTAATGCGCTTTACTGAGTAATGTAACAGATTGCGCCTCACGAGGTAAACCAAGCATTAGTTCAAGGGCAGCGGGATGATCTCGTTACAGCTGAGCCATCAAACTAGGTGGCACGTTCAGGACTGGTAATGCATGCATCATGCCTGAGATTACGGATGACGGGTGCAGCTGCAGCGCGATTGTTTAGTTGACGCCGACACCTCTAGAAGTCAAGGCGGCCACATACTTAAGGAGGGAGTGGGATTTGTATCGTACACATTTAACGGCAGGATGGCAAGACATGCGATCGTACACAATTCAGCTGAAATAGCGCTATTATCGTACCAATCTTACGAACAAATTATACGTGTTGAAGAGGAAGTTTCCTGGGCTAAGTGGGCATTCATGGATGTGCCATCATAAAGCAAATTCAGCCAGAACAACGACTATATTAGGATTGAGGGAGCACGTATTAAGCGTTAACTGAGACAAGAATGCAGGTGATACAGTCAGGTGGTGGAATCAGGTGATACAATATCGTGATGTATGCACATGATTTCTGCCGAATAAAACTAGCCTTACTACTGCTTAGTTTCAGTTCCGAAATGGTCTGAAGTGCGCGAAAGTGTAAAATTACAAACTATTATGTACTAGTTACAGAACTAGCATCAGTTTGCAAATTACCAGTCATGTTTCTTCTGCAAGATATACAAAAAGAAGGGCGAAGAAATTCCCATTCGTTCACGCCTTAGTTTTCAAGCTGTAGTCGGATGCTACCACCCACGAGGGCGAATTTTGGCGGAGTGCAACGTTTGTTTAACATATCTGTACTTGCATCCCTCAGAACGTGTGAAGATGAAATGTTGCAGCGCTAAGGCGGAAACGACGACTCACACTCAGCGGCGCACCGCAAGCTTTGCTGTGGTCTCCTGCATACTTCCAACCTGTATGTCAGCGAGCAAAACCACGCAATAAAATATGCAACCCACCACTAGGAGGAAAGCGCCTGGGGCATGGGGGAAGCGTTCTCCCATCTGCACCTTTTCTTTGAATTGCACTATAGATCATATCTCGCAGCCTGGGTCGTAACCTCGGTCGCTGACGTAGCGGACCCTGAGTCTAATCTTCAGGTTGGGAAGTGGTATATGGCATGTACATTTTAGTGTCGTCGGGCTGAACGCAGTTGCCGTAGGGCAGGCCGACATGACAAGCAAATAAAGACAGGGTACCAGTGTCTGTGGACTTTCTGCTTCTCGCCATATATCTCCTCCCGTGGAATTCAGCGCGAATAGCTTCAAACATATAAGGTGACATTCTCCATATCTCTTTCACTTCATGGCCGGGTTCATTTGCTTTGTCTTGTCTTCTAGCAACTTCGCGGCTTATGATTCACTGAGCAGTCGTTCTTCTCACTGCCATATGAAAGCCGTTTGCGAAAGGACTGAGCAAGTGTTGGGATGCAATATTTGTGCCGAATTGCTAGCTTTGTTTCAGTCGCAATTTTGTGTTTTGGTGCTTACTCCATCATCGAATGGGAGCCCGCTAAAAATTAAGTAGATGTGGGGCCTCGTACTGGACTAAGTGGTGGAAATTTCAATGTCTTAGTGTACTTGTAATTCGAACAGAAATGTCAGTTTCGCATATCTTTTTACTGGTTGCAAAGCGACGCTATTTCATGTGACTAGTTCCCTTCATTAAAGCATGTGAATACAGCATGTGACTAGATTATTTTGCACTCTTAAGCAAAATTACAGCTTTTTGTCACACAACAATAATCGTCATCTGTCTTGTCCGCATTTCCTATCTGTAACGCGGCCTGCTCGGTACTTCCCAGTAACGAACGGCATACGCATTATCAGCATGACATTCCATTCCCGACAGGAAATTAGCGGGCGCGGCGTTTTCAAGAAAGGAAACGCAAACAAGTAAGATGACGATTATTGTTGTGTGGTAGATATACACCCTAAAGGGTGTACCTTCGCTTAAGAGTGTAGAACGACATAACGTTGAACTACTCGGTAGGAATGCACGTTGGAAAAAGTTGGACATGCAGAAAGGGACACAAGGAGAGGCAAACATGTGTTGTCCGTTTCCCCCTTCTTGTGTCTTTGTCTGCGCGCCCAAATTTTTCTAGCATGAATAGATAATTTTGTGTCGTTAGCGCAAGAGGAAGCTTCAGCGCATAACTGACGCGAACACATGTGCAATGTTTTCATTGGTTTCTTGTCGGCTGCTTGTCGCCATCATTACATCGTTTTGTAAAATTGTTACAAAAATTAAAACGAATATTTATTTATTTATTTATATATTTATTTATTTATTTATATAGCATACCCTCCGGGCCAACGGGCTTAGAGAGGGGAGGGGATTACAGTGATGATCGCGATACAGTCTCCGACTATAGGACCTCCTTATGTATACTGCGCACATGTAATTTTACCAATAAACAAATTATGAAATTAATAAATTACGAAATAGAATATATATTATTACCAAAAAATTATCAAACACTTAAGATTCTAATTTTACAATGTTACCTAATGCGTTCTTGAATGGGTGATGATTTGTGATGGAGGTGACACGCAGTGGAAAGCGATTACACTCCTTCTGATCATTACGTGATTACCAGTATTAGACAATTACAGGTAAGCGCAATGCACTAGTCGTCGCAGATAAAGTCGCATGTTTACGCGGAAATTCTTTCGGTACCTGTGAGCCTGGCAGTGCGTTATCAGTCATCACTGGGCTTATGGGGCACATCAATACAGAGAAGAATCATAAAAATGAGGCTCATGTGTCGCTGAGACATATGGGCTATAAATCTTCTGCAGGATTCATTTGACATGAGCGTAGGTAGCACCGTGAGGGAACTGCGAAGGCTGCACGGTTCGATTGGAAAGCACATTACTATGTTGTGGTCGCTCAGTATTCCATAGACATCCTTGAATTACAGCGGGTGTTCTCATCGTTTCTAAGCTTATCAAAATGAGCTAGCTATTTAGGCCTTGTCCAATTTTCAAGACACTGACTTGTAATGAGTTGGTTTTTACTAGTATTCTTCCACACGCGTCACACCACCTGTCGAAGCAACACACAAAACTTTATCAAGCTACACCATGATCACATGTGTACAAACTCTGCAGTCACGCTGCAGTGGCGGTTAGCGTTAAAAAAGCAAAAAAGCAAGAAAAGAAACTTCCACACACGGGAATAAAAATTAAAGAAAACGGAAAAAGAAGCTTTTGCTTACAATCTTCTGCAATCGTCATTCGGCAATTGGCGCCAGAGCAAACACTTATATTATAGCGTGAGAAATCTTCCACTTTCACAGAACTGTTTGCAATCCTGTGTGATTTGCGCATCATAACACCACAAAAAGATGAGCCGAAATGGGTTGAGTGATTCGCAAGCCACTCTCATATTACTACAGAACAACACGAGAAATTCTTTGAATATTTTGTTACTGTATGATACGCTCAAAGAACACACGCAAACAGGCGAAATGAATCACGTATTTGCATTTCAGTGGATACGCGGGCACTGCAATATTTCTGGTAACACTGCAGTGGACGCAGCTATAAATCGGGCACACAATAACGCAGAGACAATCAATCTCCCCCTTTTGCGTAGGGAAGTCTGTCTGCACCTGTGACAAACTTCCTCTCGTCCGAGCAAAACTACCTGGTTTAATGAGCAATCTAAGAATTCGGTGCTATACATTATAGACGCATGTGTAGACTGTATATTCCGTCAAATCTTAGAGGAAACGGAACATTCGAAACATTACTGAACCGCCTGCGGCTTGGTAGTGAAAATAACGCGACATTTTCTATACGTAATTAAACGTGCCTCTCATACGCAGTGTTTTTGTGGCCATGCAGACGAAGATATGCATCATATCATCCCCGAGTGCACTAAATATGATCGAGAACAAAGGGTATTGCAAGGAAATTTGTCACTTTTAGATAAAAGTTCCTTCACTCCAAAAAAAAAAAAATACTGCGTCCATGGCCAACAGCGGGCCTTCAGAAAAGAGAACTTGCTTTGAAGAAATTTTTCGAGAGCACTAACATTTCGGGGAAATAATAAATTTCAGTTTATGCTAATAAGCTAAACGGGCGATGTAAATGTTGTTCTGGGGTCAAAATTAATTTATGTGGCGATTGTGATTTTTACACTATCTGTAATTACTTGTGTTTTGTGTTTTGGCTACTCAAAATATTTGACTTTATAAATGCATATATGTACTGAGCTCATGCGCAATACTTTGCGATACTTGTGCTGTCGATCTGTATAGTTCTTGTTGATCTGGTGTTCTACTGAGGGCCATACTTTGTTACATTATTCTCCTTTTTCCCGCATATTTGTTTCCTTTGCTAAGTGACAAGGAGTACCCGGTGCCAACGTCTCCTATTATTCATTTCAATGAAAGTGAAAAGTAGATGCCTCACATTATCATGTCAATGATTTAGACTAGAAAACAAATCACGAATGAACGCTTAGACATATGGTGCGTCATACGGTTCGCTACGTTAATTAGGCTTTAGCACCTATGGACGTCAGCATGGGACACAATAAGCCAGCATGTGCAGGCCCTGCAGCGCCTCAAGCGGCATTTCTCTAGAGTTTCTGGCGTGACACAGCGACGAGTCTTCATATTGATGTCACCATAGCTGCCGCTGGGGGCCAACAATCTATCCTTGGTGAACATCAAGTCAATAGAACACGCTCGGACTCAAAAGAACATATTGAGCAACTCTTGTTGTATTGCAGTATTCATTCTTCAGATGGAAAAAAACGAATTAAGAGATAGATGGGTTGCCCTAGAGAAACGGCTTTCACAGAAAATAATTACAACATTGAAGTTATGCGTAGTTAGCGCCTTAAAATAATTTTTGCGAGTGGAAAAGAAGTGCCGATAATTACTAGAGGGACACATCTTCTGCTTAGGTAATGTTTTGTGAAACTATCGTTGTGCGGCTGTATAAGGTTTCTGTGAAGTATTCCCTGATCTTGATGTTGTTGCAAACTGTGGGATAGCCTTGAACATATTGTATTGTAGGCTACGCTTTCTTGAAACACAGGTGAGCTGCAAACGACTGTTCTGCGTTATGGCCTTCCAACATTTATTTGAATTTTACTTTAGTTCTTCTACTTCATTAGTTTGTGTGTTTCTTTGTGGTGACCTAGCTTTTTTGTGTAATATTTGCTTGAGAGAGAAAGCGTAGCGGGCATCACTAACGAAGGCAACTTCGCTTGCATACGCATTGAAGAAAAATTACAACAAAAGCAAAGCTGGGGAGCTTGGGGGGAGGGACGTTTCGTGAGTTCCCGGTGACGCTGTCTGGTGGTATCATAGGTGGTGCGAGACGACGTGCTGACTTAAAATGACGTGTAACGTGTGGATACTGTACATTCATTAATTGTAACAGTAGTTCGACAGTCGGCATCAAAACGTTGTGAGATGGGAGAGCTTAGCAGTTTCTGAATATTTCTGTACACAGTGTACGTAATCTGTAACTAGGACCTCTAGACAGGGATAACGCATGGGATCAACATAGTGCTGTGCTACTTTGCTGTCTGCGGACAAATACTGAGCTGGAATACAGCTCTGTCGCGAAACGCTCCCCGTAATATGTTCAGGCTGACTATACCGTCCTTACTCACAGAGAGTTAGATCATATGTAAACACTTGAGGGACCATCAAATAAATAAAGTATTACGAGCAAGCACGTCATGCGTGCAATCACGTAATTCGAGGCTGTCAGGAATTGTCATTGGCCTTGCCTTTGTGTTTCGTCGAGGAACATTGTCGGGTAATAAGTGCGCCATTCGACAAGCACACTCGGAATGTCTTGTAGCACTGCAGCGTGAAAAGAAACCTTGTAGCATATCCCCAGTCTTCCACCAGGTCAACATTTTAAATGCTTTGAGAACCGCATTATCACGGAGTTGATAATTATAGGCCACAATTTCATAGACTGCCTATATGAAGAATTATTTCTCTCAAGTGCTGTGCAACGGAAGTACATGAATGGTTCGAGGGCACCAACAGCACAGAGCTACTTTTTTGTAGCTTAAGTAATTGAGTCTTGATCTTGCGCTTTTACGCACGCAGAATCCCTACTGTGTCAATTATGCCGCGGTCTGCATATTTTGCGGGGGCTGTGCTAGGCAAGAATATACTTTCGGTGGTGTAGTTAAGAAGCATTGCTACTCCTATGGGGGACAAAACGCGGCAGAAATATAGTATAAATAAGAGGGTGCGCTGTCTCTGTTCTGTTTATTAGCCTGGTCCTTAGGTCCGGGATTAACACTACGTTCATATATGCAGTGCTCTAACATGAGGAGTACAAGACCAAGGTTGAATGAGATACTGAAATGCGGAGCAATAGCTGTGAGTCGAAGCAGCGCTCAGTCTTCATTCCCTTTCCTCCTTTGTCTGTCGCACGTAGCTCCAAACAAGCGGTTCACGTTCGGTGAACGGGCTGTTGGTTTACGCAGACGCAGCTAGCGTGGAGACTGGCACGCGATAAGAAAGGTTGAGTGTGCTGTGCCTTTACTCGGTTTAGGCTAATTCTATTAGGCCAGAAACTTGGAACTCAAGGAGACGCTCCTACTTAATGTCACTAGAAGTCGTCGGAGGGCGCCACTGCAGAAGCTCCGAAAAAGGAGGCTTCAACTAACTGCATGGGAGCACCTCTCTCTTTATGTGTTTGCCTATTTTCGCCCTTGCGAGCAATGTCGAGGACATTGCGCTCACAGAAAAAAAACAGCTTCGCGTAAGAACAGATCTTGCGCATGGCATAGACGTCTACCATTTTCACGCAACAAGTTTTGTTCATGTGGGAAATACGCTGACGAGAACCCGTGGTGATAACGTTAGTGCTGAACTCGCACAGAACACCCATGAGGTTTTTTTCGGTGTCACCTAAACTGGGTGTAAATCTGACATACGCTGTTAGAATTTGCTTGATGCGTTGCAAGCATTCGTGGCATGCTCGAGCTAAGAATTCTACAACTAGAGATGGGCTAATGTTAAAAGTATTCGCATTGTAACGTCACAAATCAAGATTCGCGACATTACACTTTTCTGCGGTTGCATAGCTGAGTGCAAATTATGGGACTTTTTTCACCCTTTGCACGCTTGAGTGCAGCACAATAGCAGTCGCAGAAGCGCCCCATCACGTGGTATTTTTCGTTTTTCGCGGGATTTTGTTTTTCCTAGACAAAAAAAAATCGAATATTTTAGCACAAAAATAATGCTCCACTTCGATGTTATTTGAAACGCTCTACATCTTCATAATTGACATGTTAGAGATTAAATGAATAACTTAAGGTGCACCAAATAAGAACTTATAATAATATTTAATTACGAAAACATACTGGTGAGGAAACACGGCAACCGCTAATATGTAGTTCTTACGCTTTCTCTAGAGCACCCAGTTTTTCTTTAAATCTTGATTCAAGTTAGGAGGGACACCCGGTATACAATGCGAAGTTTGTCCTCAGCTTAGCACAAAAGTCGGTTTTACTCTTTAGAAGAAGCTGATTATTTCAAGAAAGTCAACGACTCTAGTATCTTGCTCAAGCCGAGAAATGAACAAGGCTTTGGACTTGCAAAACACTTTTAGCTTGTATTCTTTGGCAATCTGTTGTTTGCGCCATAATTTACTCGGTGTGAACTGATCGCCGGTGGTTGCTGACCGCCAGCATCAAAGTCCACGTTGTCAAAAGCACTATTGCACTTGGGTTTAAACTTCCACGAAGCAAGGTATCGCAAAGCGTTGCAAACTGGGGTAGTCAGGCGTTGTTTGGCTGCCCCACTCGTCGTAGCAGATGGCATGGCCGCGTTTATCGCAAGAATTGACGACAAAAGTGGGCGTTTCACATTCGATAAGTACGAGGTGCCTGCCAGTCTCTTTAGTTTTCGCGATAGTTCCCAACGCGAGAAGTTATTTTCTGTTTTCAGACATTTGACTTCTATCGTGAGCTAATTAAGACTGTTCAGAATACAAGAAAAGAAAACATACGCACCACCTTCGACGGAAGTGAACTTCACCATTCGGGGCTGTCTCGCCGAAATGCTGCTCTGTTAGGCTCCCTGGTAGTGCGGCACCGTCATTTTCACGTTGGTTGGAAGGCCAGCGAAAACAAAACGGTCACTTAAACGTGCTCACTCGCGTTTTCCATAAAAGACGTTGTAGTCTTCTAGGCGCACGTTGATATACTTGCAAGGAAAGCGTTTCTTGCAGCCGCCAGCACACTGCAAGAACTGTTTGACGTAAACGCGAGTCGAGCAAGACTTTGGCGGCAACGCTTTTCCAGGAAAGTGTTCGATACAGGTATTCCCGCGACTATTCACCCACGGCTACAGCGGAGCCCGTTATCATTGAGTCTGCCCGCTCGCAGTGAACAGCACGTGATCACTGGGAAAGATGTAACTGGCCGGAGACAGGACAGATCTGGGTTCGGACATGAGCACAAGCTGGCCACGTATACATTGCTTGCTATTGAATGGCCAATTACTGGTTTGGCTAAAGGTTATTTCTATTTGTATATATTTAGAAACGTGCAACGCGCAAGTTGACAATAGGTCACATACGACGTTTGACGTAGCTGCGCAGGAATTTATGTGCAAATTTGCAATATACAAAAAAGGTTTGCCTGTGTAAGATCCTCCGACGACCAGGGGTAGCGTGTGCATCTTCGTGTAAAGTAATACTGGGCGTGGCTCCCATATGTGTTTAATATAGATCCAACCGCTGACGCATTTCCCATGGCGTGAAGCGATGTTTTAGTGGGAACAGGATAGGAGAGGAAACAGCTGTTTGCAATGCCTGGGTTCAGAAGCTTCAGCACCAGTATATGTCACGCGAGAAGATTGAGTTGTCGGATGTCGCAGCATACCGTCTTAGGAAATATACCGTAACTTAGAGGACGGAATCACATGTATTACACGTAGAAAATCTCGGTGTCCAGAACCCATAATCTCTACTCCGAACCAAAAATTCACCAGTTATTACAATATTGCCTAATAGAAAATTTGAGTGCAGCTCGATACGTGCTTTCATTTTGCGATACATAGATATGTATAGAAAGACACATGTGACAGACAAAACAAAAGCGTGAATACAAACTTTGCAAACTCGTGCGTACACTCAATGTGTACGCGCAAGGTTGTAAAGTTTGTATTCGTGCTTTTGTTTTCTTTCTCTCTCATCTTGCTTTTTCTACAGATTCAAATGTGGTCATGAAATTGTGTGTGCTTGTAATGGCACTCTTGTTGAAGGCCAGAACCGGGCCGGAACGTGCGTATGTCCTGTCTATATATATATATATATATATATATATATATATATATATTGGCTGGCGGGGAAAATCCGTCTCGTGGAATACATTGCAAACTAAGCCAAGTGTAGCGCGACGGCCTCACTTACGGGGAGATCGCCAGAGGCAGCTCGTAGAGTGATGCGTGGGTGCAATTCACAGCAGCCGCCGCAGATATAACTCCGCTCATGCAGCACTTTGTTTTCATATACGGCATCAGTGGACGCGCTCACCGCATGCTATCCGTGAACATACGACAGCACGCTACTCTGGCGCCATCTTGTAGCCGTCGTCGCCGCAGAGCTCGCCTTGCGCCCTACTACGCTTTTATTCTCACACTTTCGCCATACTCTCCTTCCCCGCTTTCCGCCTCACGGTTTCGCTGCAACATCCTCCTCCGCTTTCCCCTCTTCGCATTCTCCTCCCTGTCACCGTCTCTCATTCCCCGTCGCGATCCACGGTCACTCTTTCATCCTTCGCTGTGCTCGTTCGCTCGGTTACGCCGAGGGACGACACTGAGCGAAACTCAGGAACGGGCACCGAAGAGCCGCCCTCTAAAGGGAAGCAGAGATAAATGGGGAGGAGCCCTCTAAGAGAAAGAAAAAGAGTAAAAATTATTTTTTATTACGCTTTTGTATGTGTCATTGTTTTTAATATAGCTGGTGATCACGACCATGGTGGCGAGATGCATTACATTACATGCAATCGCCGCGCCTAGCTGTACCTCACGCGTGGCTGGTGAAGTGGTGGTAGCGACAAAATTTTGAGGTATAAACTATAAGGCCCTCAAAACACCTATTTATATCGCATCGAAGTGGCCGACAACGTAATATGCAGTGACTGTACCTGCGAGGAGACGATTCCACATATTACTACTGAACTTCCTCGTTTCAGTTCGCTTAGGAGAGAACTTTCAATTGCATTAGACAGCCTGGACAAACGCCCCATGACAAAAACCAGAATCCTCGAACAATGGTCGAGAACACCTTCATCAAAGAAGGCGTTGGACGCGTTGTTGTGCTTTCTGAGGACAATTAGACTTCGTGACAGACTTCGTGACAGCAAAATGTCAAGCGCCACGTTGCAATCATGTAAAGCATTTTTGTCTTATACCTTTTCATCATCTATAATTCCATTTACACCCTTCCTCCAACACAGGGGGGTTAGCCGGTATGCATTCGCTAAGCTCTAAGTCTTTTTTCTTTTTCTGTCTCTCCTGCCCTCGCCAACCATTAATGCCTAGCGTGACGTCGGTAATGTATACTGCACTTTTCTCTCGCAGCTTTCAAAAGCATTTTTATTTGAGAATCCTGCAATGCACATAGCACGGATGACTGCAGGGACGTCGGAAATTACGCGAGCATGACCGATGACTGTCAACTGTCGTAATTATATCGCGCCGCAAGTGCGCGAAAGAAACAATCGCCCGACCAGCGTGCGGCAAATCGGCCGCTAATCGATATCATGCTCTGCTACTAGTACTAACCCATCAGCGCTTCCGCAAGAAATCTGTGCACTGTTTAGATAAGCATTCATGCACGCATGTTGGTCTTGCGATATTGTATTGAACACACAAATTGTATGCGTGCTCAAAGTGGAAAGAGTGGGAGACAGCCGTCGAAATAAACACTATCAATTCAGACAGCATCCCAAGTAACCCCTGACAATTTCTGAATTCCTTAGCTGAAACAGATATGGTAAAGTTAAATCAGTGATCCAGGGCTTCACAGAGTATTTTTTAAAAATAGAATATCTTTTTTTTGTTCTACAGAGGCACCAGTTCGCGCTGCTGAGTGAAAAGGCCCCTTCACTATCAAGCTGAGAAATGTGCCCGCCAGTGTAGACACCGCTATTTACTGTTGAGATGGTAAAAATTATCACTCAGGCTTATTCTGTGCGGAGAACTGTATTGATATCGGGTTTCTCCATGCTTCATGTACTTAATCGGGATGGGTGATTTAGAAATGTCTTTATGATGTTCTCTGTTGCTTGCTTCTATATTGCTTACGTCTATATTTCATAGAGAACAGATAAGTTTATATTAGCGCAATAAAGAGCGCTCAGTGATATGTTCTATTAAAAGATTGCTTGGGAACTGCAAGACGTCAGGCTACAAAGCGTCAGATTGCAGCACGTCGGATTACAGGACGACAGACGAGAGGATGTTGAGGACATTGCTGTGTGCTTACTACTTGGTTTTAGCAAGAAGCCAAGTGTGGCAACCTGCAGCTCAGGCGCTTAAAGTGCGAACACGTGCAACGGCCTCTGGAGGCAGCACCACTCCTTTAACGTACTGAGCCATGCATAATTGGTCGCAATGAAATGCGTTGATAAGTGAGAAAATACGCGCCGCAGCCGCCCTTTGGCATTGGCGTTGCGCTGCTGAGATTGAGGTGGCGGGTCAAATGCCGGACGCGGCAATCGGATTCCGACGGGCGCCGAATGCAACAACGCTCGGGTACCGTTCAATTGGTGCGCGGTAAGGACCCCTTGGTGGCCGGAATTAATACGGAGGCTGCCACCACGGTGGGCACCATAATAAGATCGTGATTTTGGACCATAAAGCCCTAGAATTTATTTTGAATGTTAGACCGGAGCTGTATATGTCTACCCTCCAAAATGTTTTTCAATGTCCGTCGGTGGGTGGATGATTGGATTGATGGATGGATGGGTGGGTGCATGGATGCGATGATCGTCCCCTTTAGAACGGGGTGGTGGGATGCGCCACCAAGCTCTTGTTATTATATTGCCTAATTTCCTACCTATGTTAAAAAAAGAAAATTATAAACACCAGGCCACGCGGTAGTCAGCGTGGAAGCATCGCCATCAGACAGCCAAGCAGCTATCGTGCGACTGCACCAACTGCTCTACATAGGACTAAGCGTGCAAGTGTAGATCCATCAAATGTACCTACCCGTGCATGGTACATCCAAGCGGTACAAACTACTTGAAAAATATGCAAGCGTATATCTGCAAAGAACAACGTTCTTCGAGCGACAACGACAATAACTTTATTACGAAAGAGCAGGGGAGAAGATTGAATCCCGCCCATGCCCAACGTGATTCCATATTACCGCAGCAGGGGAGACAATCGAAGCCGCCGAAGGTGTTAAGTGCCTGAATTCGAACCAGGTGAATGTTGTTTCCGTACACCGCATAACTTATTTACGAAAGAATTTCGACCATCAACGGCGCAGAAAGAAGCGTCATGACACCCATTTTTTCTCCCGTCAGGATGCGACAGTCAGAACACGCGCACCACAAGTCGCCGGACATTTTTTTAAATCTTTTTTTTAAGCTGATATCTCAGATAGCTGATTGTCCCCTGCGTATTTGTGTTCACTTGGGGGGGGGGGGCGATGTAAAAAGAAGAAAAGGTGTTCCAACGACGCGCACCAGAGCCCGCGTGAAATATTAAAGTTTTCCGTGCCCAGACGCTGAGCGTGCAGGAAGTGCTTGTTAAATATCCGCGTTTCACGGAGCCGAGTTTACAACTATAGCAAAAACAAGACAGAAGGCTGATAACGGAGCTGGGTGTTTCACAACGGCAATTGCAGTAAAATATTTCAAGAAAAAAGAAACAGACCGAAACACGGAAACAAACACATACAAGACAGAAACAGAGGCTCAAGGAAAATATTGAGCGCTGTGCAAGTCGCATTCTACGTGCTCACTCGGCTTAATCGGGTACCAAGGGTACTGGCTTTTAGGCGCATCGCAGGCCGACGCTACTTTGCTTATACTGCGTGAGGGCTCTGATAAGGCCTGACAATCGATTCACGAAAAGAAATGTTGGGAGGCAGTTCACCGTAGAAATGTATAAAGAAAAAAGAAGAGGTGGAGAATGCGCTTGTAAGCCGCACTGATAGCGAAGTGTGTTGCTGCGATGATAGCCAGTGTCGACATTAATGCACAAAGACACACAAAATTATTCTGCACGTGCAACTCTGCTTGCGAAAATAATGTACAGTGGAGAATCCGAAGCAAAATTTCCCACGTTCAACCAAGGTTATCGCTTCTGCTTACTACCATCCCCTTCTGTTGACTGGTTCGAAACATGTTCGCTAATGGGACACGTATTTTCATGCAAAAAAAAAAAATAACAACGCAGCAGTCACGCCAGACTAGGCAACGTAGGCAAACAAAGCTTCGCTTTAAATATTATGGACGGTTCACCCATTAGTTTACGTCATAGCGCTTCGACCATTTGTTAGCGTTGAGCAGTGATTTAAATAAAATCTAAAATGATGAAAATGGCTAGAAGAAGTCGAAGACCTAATAACTGCATGTTATTATCTAAGGATAGAGATAGAGAGGGGGGTCATATAGGAACAATGAACAATTAGGTTGTTTTTTTTTTTTGTCGAAGGTGCAAGCGTTTTAAATTCCCGTTATTATAGTATCTTCTGCTCAGGATATTTCACCTGTTCGTCATAGAGAGAGAGAAGGAGAGATAAGACGAAAAGAAAGAGAGGGAGGTTAACCAAAGAATATCTGTTTTGCTACACTGAACTTGGGAAGAAGAAACGGGATATGAAACTATGGAAGGAAGAAGGAAAAACAGCAAATTAACGAAAAGAAGAATGTATAACTGTCTCTGTGGATGAAGTCACACAGTCCGCGAAGGTGCCGCATAGTCATAAATAATGTCAGTATTCGCCGTAAACCATGCTGAAAGCCATGCGGAAAAAAATGCTGCAAGAAAAAAACCTTTTCTTTTGTGTATGTGTGTTTAAATCAAGCATTAGGAGGGTATTGCTTCTGAGTAAGGCAACAACCATACTTAGCTTACCTTCACCACACACCTACTTATGTAGGCTACAATACTACTGATGAATACATTGAACTACCCTTTTAAATGTTTTATGCAATTCGGAATGATATGCAATACGCTATTGCCGAAACCCCGAAGATATTTGAATATTTCTTCATGACGCAGAATTGAAGCTTCATTAAGTAAAAGGAAATTGTATGAAGAGTGCACTTAATTTCGAGCAGTCTTCCATATTTTACGCTGCCTTCCTCTCATTTATAGGGAGTCGTTTCTCTCAGCCTTGTGCTATGACAATTTTCTTATGTTTTGCAGCATTGTTGATGCCAAAAAAGATTCTGCAATAGCGGGAAAGAACCAGGCGATTACGCCTAGGAGATATGTCAAGGAAACACGTAGTTCACTGCCCAACCCACCGTGGTTGCCTAGTGGCTATAGTGTTGCACTGCTAAGCACGAGATCGCAGGATCACATCCCGGCCACGGCGGCCAAATTTTGATCATGGCAAAATGTAAGAACGCCCGTGTACTTAGAATAATGTGCACGTTAAAGAACCTCAGTTGGTCAAAATTGATCCTGAGTCTCCCACTACAGCGTGCCTCAAGATCGGATCGGCGTTTTGGCACGTACCCCCTTATTCAATTTTGTTTAGTATGCAGTCTTCGAAGAAACCTACAAATATATTTTAGACGGGGAAGCAATAGGTAGCCTGTGATTGTGCTTCCCATCTTTCACACTGTTATCTCATCATAAGTGATCACGACAAACATTGGTGAGAAAGATAAACCTGCTTATGCAACAAGAAATGCAACTATGCAACTGCACGAAAACCTGCCAGTGCTACTACGCCTCCTGGCTTTTGTCATTATCTTGTCTTTCCTTTCTTCACTGGCGATGCCTCTTCGCTACAGAAACGTCTTTAGAAAGAAAAAAAAGAAGTCGGGGAAGAACACCATGGTGCACAAATCTCGCACGATAGGAAAATGTCCGAGTGAAATTGAAATTACGGTGAGGAGGTGAGACTTCTGACTTGGAAAACAAGGAGAGTGAGATAGAGATTTGGTGCATAAAATGAGGTCATGCAAAATCGAAAATATAAGCAAAACGATCCCAGGCCAATTATCAAACAAAGTAGGAAGCGAAGTCAGAATAGAAAGAAAAAGAAAGCCACCCGAGTGAACACGAAGGCTCGTGCGCACAGTGAAATAAATGGCACTTCGGGCTGTCATCAGTTATGGTGATGAGCGCTGGGGATTGCGAGGGGGGGGGGGGTGCAGAGTCATCGCGTGTGAGCGATCCCGGAAGGAAACAAGCTGTGAGAAGGCGGAAGCGACTGCGCCCAAACGCGCAAACGAAAACAAATCGCACATGTAGGAAGTGAAGACAGGGATGAGAATGAGGGGCAAATGGGAGGAGGGGTGGCGAGAGAGTGGTTGCGGCCGTGCCGGAATTATAACTGCGCAAATTATACTGTATAAGCCTCGTCCACAGTGCGGCCAGACCCCGGGAGTGTGAAAACACGCGTCGTGGGCACGGGGTTATGAATTCCTCGCCAGCAGGTTTTTTTGTCTTAGCTGTCACGCTGGTGGTTGCAACGCTAGGAGCCGCAGCACCAACGGCGAGAGACAGGGAAAGCCCGAAAATTAAACTGGGAAGTGGCGACGGAGATGAAGTTCTAGTCGTAGTAGGGGCCGACGATCTGTGGCGGAAGAACAAACAGAAAAAAAGCGGAAATTACTTCTAGTAGTGCATACAGCACATAATACCAGTTTTCTGTGTATGGAATAAATTGCGTTTCTTTATTATTTTACTGTGTTCATTGCTTTGTCTGAAACACACATATTCAATAGTACCAAAGGGTCCTAACGCGGGGCTTTCCTACAAGTCCTTGTCTTCTCCATTCTGTTGACCCTTGAAATTTTGCTTGAACCACCGCTGGCTGCTGGATACTGCCGTATATCTTCAAGTGAAACGCACTAATGAGCCACAAGAACCAATGATAGAAAGTAAACGCACAATACGTAGATAAGCGCGATGTGATAGCTTCCCTGGTGACCTGTGTTTCTTTTCGTTTGATTCGTTCTTGTGAATCAATATTACGTTTCAGATCAAAATGTATAACCAGCTAGCCCTGTGTTCAGCCCTTCTCACTGTATGGACCGCTATAAACTCATCATGCAAACATCATGAATCCTCAGTAATAAACTGTTCAGTGGGCTATTTTATACTTAATATCTCCGATATTCTATCACCATGTGCCCGATCATCGGAAGCAAAGGTATGCAATAAAATGACGTCACGAGAATCTGAATCCTTTCGAAGGAAATCCAAAGCAGATTGGTAAATTAGAATAATTGTTGCATGCCGCGCTCTAATGACACGCGTACGAGAGCTCGCAGTGATCTAGCTATTACGGCTTAATTTGCATATCTGAGATACTCAAAGCGATTAAACTTTTGAGGCTCTGCAGCAGCAGGAGACGCGCATCTTCAGAATCCCTTGTTTCGTTTGTCCTTACTAGAGCTGCATAGCTTGGGTTGAAGTTTCGCTAATGCCATTCTTCGGATACCTCATTCATGACATTGGTTGTACCGTCATTTTAAATGAGGCACATTAAGCTTAACATCATTTGAATGTAGCTGCCCACTTGAATGGTTTCTACAATGCGGCAATACAATCTTTGAGATTCCTTGCAATTGTTTCCGAATAAAATGGAAATCTTTTCCGACGCTGTTATATTAAAGGCCATTATGGCTGTAGAGCATCCTAGTTTTACCATCGTCGGAGCGTTTATGTTATAATTAGGATCGTCGAAAAGTCATAGGCGGTGAGTTCTATACAATGAAAATTAAGCCTTTTAACTCATAAAAGCAAATAGGTTTTAAATGTCGGAATATAGATTGCAATTTTCTGAGGAATTTAGTTTACTGAAAAAAAGAAGTCTTCTATTGAAGTATGCGTATGAAAAAAAAATTATCCCCAAAAATGAAGTTCTTGTGAGTTTGCACTACACAGACTTTAGGCCAGTGATGTGACACGTTGTCTCTGTTAACTGGAAAAAAAGATCATACAATACCTTATAGGGCTCGTAGCACACAATAAGGACAGACGCATGCTGACTTCAGCGAGAAGCCTATTTCTGTCTGGTTGATGTCATTACATGTTACTCTGCCTGCTGAGTGAGAATTACGTTGTACACAGTGCACTTGGATATATATGGATGCATGGAATTACTTGATCTTATCAGGCTAACTGAAGTATAAGAAATTGTTACGCAGACCCCACGCCCACTCTCGAGTCTATGCCAAGGAAGCTTTCGCGAAAGCGCTTAGTGATATGCTTTTAATTTGCCCATTTTGTTCCTGCATCTTTGGCGTAACGGAAACAGCCACGCGCATGCGCTCTCGCTCAGCCATGCTGCGCAATGGGACCACCTTTATACTGGCTTGCGTTACTTCATTTCTTTTGTTTACTTTAAATGCACCTCCCGCTTCTTCGTCACTCTCCTGTAGCGGGTACGTGCCAAAATATGAAAATCATTATCGTTATGAACACTCGGTGGTAATATCAAAGAGATAGGAGGCGCTATGGGCCTAATGTAGCTAGCCTAACTATGCACGCGTAATGGTTAGAACATCGGGCTCCTCTGCTGGCGGGCCGAGCTTCGATTGCAAACGCTGGCACGTAAATAACTTTTTAATTTTTTTAAGTGTGAACTATTCGGGAAGACAGCAGAAGAACCCAGCCAGCCAGCGGTCACGGTGAGAAAAGTGCGCGAGCGTTCGCAAAGAAAGCTTCGCTCTAAAAATTGTAAGGGTGTCAACACATCGTCTTCTGCATGCAAGTAAACCGTATATTTAATTACCTTACGGGGTTTGACGTACCAAAACCTCTTTCTGATTATGAGGCACGCCGTAGTGGAGGACTCCGGAAATTTCGACCACCTGGGGTTCTTTAACCTAAATCCTAACTTTTTTAACCTAAATCTAAGTACACGAGTGTTTTCGCATTTCGGCCCCATTGAAATGCGGCCGCCGTGGCCGGGATCCGATACCGCGACCTCGTGCTCAGCAACCTAACACCATAGCCACTGAGCAACCACGGCGGGTAGTAACCAGATTTGTACGACGGGTTAGCGCTAAAAAAGTGTCACCTTCGTGAAGGCCTTCTCCAAGGATCTTTTACTACGCTGCTAATATTATTATGAACTGAATTAAATGATTATCAACAACCTGATTGTAGGACATTTCCCTCTGTCTGTCTTTTTATTTAGCGTGAGGGGGGGGGGGGGTTCCATGTAAACTAAAAGCAAAAGCAAAACTTGTGTCACGCGTGGCGAAACTTTGACTTCTTAGAATGTGACTACCAGTTGAGTAAAACAATGTTTTTGTAATTTTTGTATGCAAATAATTATTTTTAAAGACTCAACCAAACTTTATCACACGCCCAGAAGCACGCGGGCTCGTACGGAAGCGCAGCGTTAAGCCCAGCCTTATATATTCGCAAGACCTTTGCTCAAATTACTTTACAACACAAACCAATGCCCCGAAATCTTGCGTCTACAATTGTGGGTGCGACACTGGAACCGCGCGCCTGTCTCATCGTTAGCGTCAATAAGAAACAAGGGGGGTGGGGGGGTGGGAAGGGGCAAATACTGTGAAGGTAAGGACGCACTCACGGAGGCTGCATGCAGCACAAAACGGGAAAATTTAAGGCGTAAGCTATTTTAATGCTGCAACAGCACTGCAAGCATCGGGAGAAGAGGCGCCCCTTAATCACGCTGTTGCAGCATCGCTGCCATTGTCCTTTTTGTTTGGACGGCTGGATTTGACGGTGCGCGCTGCACATGCATGGACCCACGCGCACGAACCAACGAAAGCGACAGAACGAGCGCCGATGCACACTCGCCGGAGGAACAATGCGTGCTGTCGCGTTGCGCAAAGTGCCGCGTGAGCGACAAAAAAGTGCTCCGCCAGCAGGCGTCACTTTCGTTTGCTGGGCAAGAGAGTTCTCGTTTTTTTTTTCTGCTGCTGCGTGCCAGTTCTCGGGCTCTGCCCGCCTACACTTTACAATTCAAATAGGACCTTCCTGTCGCGTCCTCCTTGAAGTCCTGCTCATTTCGATGCTGTGCCGAGTGTATGCGTCCACGCGAGCTTCGGCTGGAGCAGAATGTATCGCAAAGGAGGCTGATCCGTTCAGTAATGCTGCAAAAGTGTGACGGAGAGCCGACTAACAGTGGCACCTTAGCACGAGCGAAATGCTGGCGGCAGTCAAAGTGTTAGTATTCGAAAGAATGATCATGTTAGTATTAATTAAAACAATGACTATCGGAATTGTTGACAAGAACTACATCTGGCACACATCTACAGGGTTATTTTACCTAACTCGTGTGAAGCATTAAAAAACATGTGCGTTGCGAGCATAGAGAGAATTACGAGAATTACGTGTGCGTTACGAGAATAAATTTTCTCTTAACCTTCGCAGGCGAAGGTTGTGGGCTTGTTCCCCAACGGCGGCAGGTTGTTTTTTCATCCACTTTCATTTCCATTAATTTATCGCTTCTTTGTTTCATTTACTAAGCTCATGTATTTCCCCTAGGTTTCCCTTGGTGGCAGTGTTTGTTGGCTTGTTTTGATATGACTAATAAAAATCGTGCCCCACGAGTAACCTCCTTTCTTCTCGTTTACCAATCCAATTAATTCACTCACCTACCAAACAACAATTGCGTATAGGCTTAACTTTGTGCAAGGTTCTGTCTAAGGTTGTAAACAAACCAATCAGTGCATATCACAGTAATCACAAAGCTATCGTCACTAGCATTACCTAATGATAAAAATAAATGCGTGTACCTTTGTTGAGCCCTGTGTGATGGGCTACAGGTCCGCTTGCCATCCACCTTCACACAATGGACTGGCTCTGCCATTTTTCGGAAAAATCAGCATAACCAAAAAGGGGTCAATACGCAAGTGCCAACCGATGTACCATACTTGTAGCTTACCCAACATTATTGGTGTGGTCTAGGATGAAACCTCAATTCACAATGGGTATTTCCGTGGTGTACCAAGGCTTAAACAGTATTGCGACGCATTAACCACTATTTCTGCAGTCTACAGGGTGTCCCACATAATTTGATCCAAAAATCTATAAATGAAAGGCGCGTCGGAAGCGAATTTAACCGAACGCATGTATTCGCAATAGCCTATAATAACTAAATAATAAGTGCTGCTCCCAAGCGTGAGTTTGGCGAACAAGGTCGGCTGCATCGTGACTGGTGACGAGGAAGTGGCAGGGCGTTCTTTGTCTCCTCGGTTGCGCTCGGCCAGGAGCACGCATTTTCGCTTGCATCCGACGAGAGCCGACCTTGTTCACCGAACGCAGGCTTGAGAACGGCGCGATACCACTGCAGAAGCGCTCCGTCACGTGGCCTTTTTCTTATTTCGCGGGCTTCCTTTGCAATCCGGAAAAAAGGACTACGTGAGACGTAACGTAAAGGAAACAACTCGATCGGTGGTTTGAGGGTCATCTGAGGGTCATACTTGGGGTCCTCAGCCAATAATTAAAAAGTTGGGTAACTAAACTTAATTAATTAGTGAGTTTGGGAGAAAACAAAAAAAAAAATGTCTTAGAATATAGGCTATTGCGAATAGTATGCGTTCGGTTCAATTCGATTTTGACGCGCCTTTCAATTTTAAATTCGCGCCTCAACTTATGTGGGACACCCTGTATAAAGGGGCAACTACTTAGCCGAAGCCGAAATGCAGTGATTAGTCCGAGTATCTGTATGGGGCTTGTTGTGATGTCCTTTAGGGGTGGCGCGCACTAAGCCTGTCATTTCAATTTGCATCATTCCCGATCGGTGTAGCACGCTAGGTGCACTGCCAGGCAGACCTCTCTTGGCTTCATCAAACAGCTCCTATTTCTGTCCTTCGGTATGTGCTGCTGAATGTGCTGCTGAAGAGCACAGCAACTTGGTTCGGCTCATCTCGGAATATCAGACAGAGGAGATGTTTTGCCTTTCACAGCGGAGACAGGGAGGCAAGTTGTCAAGACGCAGTACGGTACTGCGTTATCACGTCGCTAGCAAAATTTTCACGAGCGAAGGTGCCGGACTCGGCTTACAAAGAGCCATTACTGCTGCATCAATCACGCACAGTTCGGGGCGAGCGCTCGTGCTCTTCGACTCTGGACGGCAAGTCTCCGTGGACGTGCTGCTCCATCACTCGATGCGAACTACATACGGGGCCGGCATACAGCGGGCTCCATTAAAACAAATTTTAGTCTTCCTTTGTCACAGCTCGTTCCGGTGAGACGAAGGAAGAGGAAGAAGGATTGGATGGGAACAGGTGCGCCTGTTATATGTCGGTCAAATTACCACAGGCATCACAGTTGCCAGGACGCGGAAGAAAAGCGTCTCGCGTATACGCACACACATATTCTGCGAAGACACCTGCGGGAAAGTCAATCTCTTACACGCGCTGCACATATTCCTTGAACGTAGTGTACGCCTTGCAGTTGTAGGAGTTGTGTATGCAACATTGGCTCTACCGGCAACAGCCGCATCCCAGGGGTTCTCTAGGCGTTCGTGAGGGACGTGCCCGCTTGGTTGTGCGAAGTCGCCAGTTAAAATTGGCAGTGGCTTAGCTCGGCTATGCCAGGATATACGTACCAAAAGCTAAGGCACAGCATGGTTAGCCTTGGTTAATATTGATTGCAAGTCCAGGTTAGCCTGGTTGTCTAGCTATGTTGCGGCGCTTAGCCAGTCGTTCGGCGCGCTGTTCGTCTCTTTCCTGGGCGATTCGTTTCCTCTTCATTTCGTTCCGATGTCGATTCCAGGCCTCCTCCTGCTTATCAGAATTGTCGCCGTCCATACTGCCGCCTCAACTGTGGTTGCGGCGCACGCGAGCTCTCCTTTTCAATCCTCCGACATGTTATCAGGCATGCGACGCAGCTGACGAAGCGAGTGGAGGCGAGCGCAACGACGAGGAATGCGGTGTGACGTCATACGAAATGGCGAAGGCGAAAAGACGCAGCGCTGCGCAGCGGCGGGACACCTGTGGCTCGGTGCTACTACTGTCGCATGCGTTGTAGTGACTATAGGGAGTGAGAGAGAGAGAAACATCCGCGGCGAAGCGCGCGTTGTGACGTCATATGCCTTTTCGGAGCACCGCTGTGGCGAAATCGCAAGTTCGCGGCCAGTAAAGCTTTCGCTTTAATAACGTTGCACTCTGATGATGCCGCATATCTTCCCATTTCGAACCGTCGTCACACGCTGCCTTTCAGATCCTCCAGTGATGCGACATCCTGCACGGAACGGCGTATGGCCGGCCGAGCTTCTACGGATTTCCGAGCAGTTTTGCCAGCAGGCGGCCAGCCGTCACCATACCGGCACTTCTTTCTGACACCGCTCTTAACGTCGTTGGTGCCGACGACAGACTAACGCCATTTAAACAAGACCAAGAACTTATATATGCCACAATACCAGCTCTCCCTCCATACACGTTACTAACTGGATTACAACCAAGTTAGTAACTAGTAACCCTGCTTTTGTGGGAGGATGTCAAAAGCTACATTCATATACATGGTAACTTACACATTTTCCTTGTGTGTCCTCACCTATGCATCTGCCCCTCAAGATAGATACAGAAACTTACGTGTCTCATGTCTCATCGCATTAGAAACAAACCCATGTCATGACCTATATAATACAGGCGCCAACGGCTCACATCACTAACCACCAGCGCAACGCTGCCGACAACGGCTTACAGTGGGTAACCACAAGCAGCTAGAAGCCTTATCGAAGAACATTAGGCAGTACAAAAACTAATCGCGAGAGCATAGAGAACGTGCGGCCCCCAGGGGGCTGGAGTTTTCGTTTTCGCTAAATCTTGCTGTCACAACAAAACCGGCTAGAGGAATGTAACACAAAAGATAATAAATGCGAGATACAAATAAATACATGAAATAAAGAGTGCCCCTAAAGTTGCTAGAGGGCAGGCAGGCTAAGACGTGCAGCTGCGCTTCTTCTTATCCGGAGCACTTTTGGAGAAGGCCCCGAGGCGCATGTTGTTTGCGACGAGGAAGGGACGGCGGAAATGATGCCATCTTTACTTGTCACTAAGGCTATTCCTTCGTTGAGGGCTTAGGCTGGGAGATGTTCAGACATATAAGCGGGGGTTTCGCTTTCGCTTCAGAGTGCGTAAAGTTCCTTATGACAGTGGTGAACATTCAGGCATGAGATTCAGTCGTTTCTGCGTTTACCATAAGGGCACATGGAGAGGGCATTGCATACGTCAACCTAAATGGCCACTGTGGCGATACCGTGGGGCAAACTCCATTTCTCAGTGCATCATTCCCACCGCATGCCGGCATAACTGTGGTCCATGAGGAAGAAGGAGAAGCTCGCGAGATTAAAAAGGTGTCTTCATTTCTATTTTCAGAATTGTCATGCCACCTGCGTGAAAGCCTGCTCAGGAATTCAGGGCTTTCTCAATGGCTAGAATAAGAAAATAAGGATAAAAAATGACTAGACTATACTTTTTTTTTACAACGATAAAATTGTCACGCTTTACACATTGGCAACGTCATTTTCTCAACGCGACAAACATAGTTACGATACACGAATAGTTCATTTGTGCTGAAAAATTGCCATATTAAGATCATGAAAGATTCAATTGTTTGTTACCTCTGTTTATGTGAAAGCGGCTGGTAGGTCGGCATCCTTAAAGTTTTCCAACCTATAGGTGCCCCGTTGGACAGCTGCCATCGTCGCAACGATCCTCCCATTGGTTGAGATCATGAATAGCTGGCCTGCAAGCGCTTGTCTATAAGAAAACCTTCTTTGCGTAAGCGAATTTTTGTAAACACGTCCCTATCTCCTGATCACAAGATTTTGCCCATGAAATGGGTTGTGAAACTTAAGATACTAAGCGAAGTAATTGTTGCGACATGACTACAGTTCTTCTGATTTCCCACCCAACCGTAGCAACTACCACACATACAGGACCGCTTACTCGTTTCGTCATAAATTTCCGTCATCCTAGAACCTACTACTGTCGATCAAATAATTCGAATATTTACGGATTACTTGATCCAAAGCCGAGACCTCAGAAAAGACAGAATCCACACCTAAGAAAACGATTCTTTATTCATTCACTGTTCTACTGAGTGTCCTATGTTGTGTCACTATTCTCGCTTTTTACGCGCTTTTTTTCCATTTGCCAAGTAACAAGGAGTAGCCGGTGCCGCCATAAAGGTTCCAACCTCTCCTAATATCGATTTCAATAAAAAAAAACGATAAAATTGTATAAACGAAGCAGATTGCACGACTAAAATTTGAGCAACTGGTTTGGACGAGCTGAAAAGAAATTGAGAATGCGAAATGACATTAATGTTTGGCCTAACGTGGCCTCGACCAGACAGGTCCATTCAGGTTATCAGAATTAGGGAACAAAAATATAGAAGATGACAAAGCTCGTAGAGGGCCAAGGGCAATTCCGCGCGTCCACAACTTCGCCATTAGTAAGTTCTTAAGATGTCCATTCTAATCAACTGCGCGAAATTAGGGTCCCTTCACAAGAAAGAACGAAACGCTGCTTCCTAAAGTAATAGGGCGGAGAGGTATATATTGCCGAGGTCTCTTATATCAGAGGCTTTCGCAGACTTTCTAGGGCAAGTTTTGATAATTCCTTAGTAATATATTGACACAAGTATTTATTTATCTTTGTGCGGTGACTGCTTTTCACCGGCTAACAAATGTTAAACATCATTGCTCGGCGCAGGGTGTGCCTGTATGTGTGGGAAGTTTCTGGAATGTTATCAATAGTGGTGTCCGTTGTCTTCTGTCACCGAACCTTATGTACCCTGGTGGTATGCGCGACGCGAGCGGTGTAGCACTTTCCGGAAGGTACGCGGGAGCTGGTGATTACGCTGGAACCTCCGGCCAGTCGTGCTGTAATGTTTGGAGTCGGGCAAGAAATAGATGGTAGCTGGCCCATGGCGTCGTCCAACTTATCCACGCTGAGGACGTTGTTGAAGGGAGAGACTTGTTCTCATCGAAAACGAGGAATATGGGTTTATTTACAGTATATACACGGAGAACTTTACAGTTCTCATGTCTACAAGACATGAGAACATCACTGCAGGAGGAATGCACTCTGAGGAGTCTCCAACGGCTCGCTAAATACACTCTGTCCTCCCTACATTCCTAGGTGAGGGAAGAACGGCAGTTCAACCTGCTACAATCTCGGAGCGTTCAAAGTCATCGTAGCCGACCCGCCTTCAAGGGGGAGAGTTACACACACTTCCGCACAGGTTTCACTGACCACGCCGAGGTGAGTGGGTTCTCGGAGACATGGTGCTTTTTCCCGAGCAGGCGTCTCTTCATTCCAGTGTTGACTCTGCAGGCAATGACCGCCGCGTCTGTCCATGACTTCTAAGCTGCGTCAGATGGCAGCGCGATATATTTTCCAGGCGCTCCCAGGACTTCCACCGCTTCTAACAACCCGTGGCGGCCACAGCGAATCCATGAACAATACTTGGTCCGCTGACCGCATTTAGTTATAGCGGTGCTCGCTTGGTGACGCTGCGTATTGTTGTTTTCCCAGAACGAGTAATCGCAGCGGGCCGGGCGCGTTCCAAGATCTGGTTCTCCGAATATCGCCAGCCCCACCGCTGCGGCTGGTTGGGAATATTTTGTAGGTTGGTACCCTTGCAGGCCATTCGTAACAGTGCAGGCCGTTATCAGGTCATTCGTAACAGTGACCCCCTGATCAGATTTTCGACGATCGCCGAGTTTGCTCGGGGCTATCGTTGCAGTCTAAAAAAAGTTTGCACCCTTTGGGGCGTATATATGCCACACAACGATAATCGTCACCTGCCTTGCTTGCGTTTCCTTTCTTAAAAACGCCGCGCCCGCTACTTTCCTGTTGGCAACGCTATGTCGTGCTGATAACGCACATGCCGCTCGTTACTGGGGGGGGGGGGGGGGTGGGGGGGAGGGGTACCGGGCTCGCAGCATCAACGAAAGGAAATGCGGACAAGACAGATGACGTTTATGGTTGTGTGGCGAGATACGGCTGAAAGGGTGTTAACTTTTCTTACACTCTTAAAACAGTTGCACCCTTTGGGGTGTATATTTGTCCCACAACGATAATCGTCATCCGTCTTGCCCGCGTTTCCTTTCTCTAACGCGGCGAGCCCGGTACTTCCCAGTCATGAACGGCGCCGCGTTATCAGTGTGACGCAGCATTCTCGACAGGAAAGTAGCGAGCGCCGAGTTTTCAGGAAAGGAAACGCAAGCAAGGCAGATGACGATTATCGTTGTGGGACAAGATAAGCCCTAAAGGGCGTAAATTTTTCTAAGAGTGTGTGCGTTGCGTGTTTTGCTGAGGACGAGTTCGCTCAATAAGGAGTTAAATGTGTGACTCACACACTCGTTAAAAAAATAGGCCGTTTGTGGCTTATCTTGTCCCACAACGATAATCGTCATCAGCCTTGACCGTATTTCCTTTCTTTAAAGCTGAGCGCCCGTTATTTCCAAGTAACGAACGGCTTTCGCGTTATCAGCGTGACACAGCATTCTCAAAAGGAAAGTAGCGGGCGCTGTGTTTTCAAGAAAACAAACGCAAGCAAGGCAGAAGACGATTATTGTCGTGGGTCTAATAGACACCTCGAAGGGTGCAACTGATTTAAAAGGGTAGTTTGACACTGCGTTCTTCTTCACCATCAATACAATGTGACAATATCTCATGTTTGCCTCTTTCTTGAAGTTGTGTTTTTGTATTTTCCTTCTGGTTTCATGTTATTGGCAATTCAGTGTTTCCTAAGCTGCTGAAGAGTAAAGAAACGTGCTATGTACAGAGCTTCTGAAATTGTCTGTGCATCTTTTTAGATTGCTCGCACTTCACCTGTGCTTCCCTTATGCGGGCAGCAACATCATCTTCATGATTATTGGCCCCGTTGCCCTTCATTGAGTGGAATTTTACTCAGGCATATATAGCAATCTCTCGAAAGATATATGCAAACACAGGGGGTATGCCGATACTTAAAGGGCATGCAGTCTATGCACACGTTCCTTATTCTAAATAAAATATCAAGATGGAGACTGGATAAGTGCATGGGAGACACGCCAAGTTATATCCGCTAAAAAGAAAATGTCGAATTTCCTGCAAATTTCGGGAATTCGGCTATAACTCCTGATGAGACCTTTGCTACTTCAATCAGCTCGAGTACATGATATAACTAAGAATGCCCTCTCAAAGCTGGTCTTCCCGACCACGCGCTACCCGTTTGCGTGAAAATTTAAGGCGCGAAAGTCTGAACGAAGAGCCGCTATGGAGAATATAATAAAATTACTGTTCCATTGTGAATTGTAACATTTATTATTTAAGCTTTAGAACGCTTTCGCCTGGGCGGCGAACCGACCTTTCTTAGGGCGAGGTGGAGAGCGACCTCTGCAGTGAAGGCAATCTGCTCTCCGCCGTCGAGTGAGTATAACGGCTTAGGGAGCCAGCTATGTGCGTTGAACTTGGTAAAATCCTTGAATTGTTAGAAACCCAGGGAAAATACGGAGACGGCTGGAGATGGAAATTCAAGATGATGAGCAAAACTAAAGAAGTAAAAGTGGCAGCCAACGCTTTTACAAGGCGACTTGTCTTTTTCAAGGTGTTAACATGACCTTGAAAAAGCCAACTCCGCTTGTCGAAACTTTGGCTTCCGCTTTTACCTTGTTATCGTTTTGCTCATCGTCTTGACCTGTTACAGGAAGATATGGGGATTACTGGTGTCCTGAAGTAAACGATTTTTTCAATACAACCAGGCCATTCCTAAGTCGCACCCTAACTACAATGAGGCTGAACCTGTTATACATCAAATCTTGTGCCTGAATTGAATCGGCTCTTTTTCTGTGCGATGAACGTAATTAGTGAGGTGTGAGAACATTTGCTCTGGTAAAGCTCTTGTTGGTCATTTTCTTAGTTTGATCATTTGTATATTTAGTCGTTGCACATTGTAGTCAAGATGATTCGATAATTTTCATTATAATATTCGTCTCAGGCCTCTACAAGCGCCATCGGCACGGCCTTTCGGCTTCTTTAGAGAAAGGAAACCGCAGAACCTGTTTTGAATGCTTGTGATCTTGAATGTGCGCATACGTTCGAGATAATTGTGCCCAAAACTTTGGTCACAAGAAACCGCATCTTTGAATGCCCAAAAATGCCCTAGTATACTATGTGTGTGATCTAATTTGCTGACTGAACACAATTTTAATGCCGGCATGTGTGATCAAATATTCAGAATTATGTCGCGTAGAAACTGGAAGCTTGTTTCCAACACGTGGCTGTTACGTAGTTCTCGCCACTTGCGTCCAAAATCAGTACACCTTGGAATAAGGTGTAGCGCCATGGTTCACGAAAATCCCGGCGATCTTTGAAAACTGCACGCGGGAAGCTTTGCTGCAAGTGAGCGACGAAGTAAGCCGTCCCAGGATCTGTCCATTCAAAAGTTAGGACAATAGGATACGTGCTTAACATACATGCATTCGAATAATTATCTGATTAGCAAATGAATACCTTTGCGCGATGTTCTTCAAGATAGGACGCCTCCGTTGCCTGGTGGGCTCTAAATAATGGAACGAGAGCAATAACAGAGAGCGACGAAAGAGTGAGGGGTGCTGCGACAGGCACTAGCAATTGAGTTGCCTGTAGCGAAGGAAGTACTTGTCATTTAGCATGTAGACAAGTGTTGCAGACGGCGAATGAGTCAAGTAGGTGGTTTCTGGGCACTTGTTCCTCAGTCAGGACGTCACAGTGCACGCAGCTGCCCCAGCTACGCCTAGCAATACGTCGCTCCTGCTACTGCCTCTGTGAGCAAAGGAAGTTGCTGCAGTTGTTTTCCTGTTGATGTTAGGCGAACCCTCCTTGATAAACATCTAGTGCTGTAATTATTTCGAAACATCCCTTTCTGTCCTATCTAATCCCCATAATCGCGGCCCGCTACGACACCGCTAGGCTGTGGGCCATCACTGCGTTGCTTGAAAATGACAAGTTTCGGGAAAAAAAGAGCAAAAAGGTGGCGTTCAGTGTGTGGAACCTGCACCGGATGACAAGCGTGGTGTGGGTGACGAGACGTCTCTCACGTAATGAGCGAGAGGAAATGGAGAAAGTAAGGAGTCAAGTTCTTTATAGTTACAGCATTAAAAAGCCAAGTCAGTAAAGCCAGGAAAACGTGCAAGTGTCACTTGCTTCATTTCTTTTTCTTGGCTTCTTGTGGTCTTAGCTTACTGATGTAAGATTGATTTGTGATTGACCAGTGCCTTGCTTATTTAATCTTATATAGACATCCGGGGAAAAGTTTATATTGGTGTATCAGAATAAAGCAAGCTGGTGGGCTAGTTGGTTAGAATCCCTGATAGAATGTTTATAAGAAGGACTGAACCAGGACATAAAAAATTAGACACACTGAGAAAGCGCTATTTCTTAACACTTTTTCATCAAGAATGTGGTCACAGTTGGCTAGACGTAAGTCACATAAGCAGAGACCAATACATGACCAAAGGCACATCGCATTTTTTTTTGTCTAACAGTACTTCCATCTTAAGTCGCATAAGTCCAGTTACCATAAAAACGCAGTCTCTGTCTGTGTCTTTCTACGACCTCGATCAATCGCGCTTACGCATTCTATCATGGGTATCCGAGGCCTTATAAAGAATGTCCAGCATGCCCTGCATGGAAAACAGCTTGGTTAACATATGCTACAAGTTATTGTCAGAAATTGTTTTGAAACCACGAGAAAAGGAGGACTTTTATACCTCTCCTCCTTAGATCTTATGCAAGAGCTCTTAGTTTGCTTAATAAATAAATAAAAAACTGAAACTTGTTATTGTGTTTAGTTGACAGTTGCGTCACAAACTATAACCTCTCTGCCTTCTTAACGTCAACTACTGTACAAATCTGTATAGGAAAGCATGGGCAATACCGGCAAGTAGAATGCGCACTGCGGCGCCATGATTACACACCTTCATCACAGTAAGACGGTTGTTTTTAGCCCCTACAATTGACAGTGTCGCCTTGACACGGAGAGTAGCCGAAGCTGTCTGCACGTTTTACTCTACGCAGCTCATAGAGGCGGAGAGCGCATATCTCGATGGCCAATGCGGATGACACTTATCCCAATCGTCTTTCCATTTCACCGTTCGGAATGTCAGCTTTCTTACATTACATCATGGTTAGCGCACGTAGATTTCCCTGTGCCTGAAAGATGTTGCCCTCGTACAAAACATTCTTTAAAATGTTTTCTTCGCATTGAGCAACCAAGGTTCCGCAGCCCTGCGAAGGCTTCAGGAACTGCGAGGGCATCAGGAACTCTTCGCGAACACAGGCTGCACTCTTGAACAGATGTACACCCTTCGGGGTGTATATTTGCCATACGGCAATAATCGTAATCTGTCTTGCTTGCGTTTCCTCTCTTAAAAACGCTGCGCTGGCTACTTTTCTGTCGAGAATGCTGTATCATGCTAATAAAGCGCATCCTGTTTGGTGACCTCGATGTACCCGGCTCGCAGTGTTAAAGAAAGGAAATGCGGACAAGACAGAGGATTATTATTGTTGTGGGGCAAAATACGAGCCAGAGGAAGTAATTTTGCTTAAGAGTGTGTAACACGGATATGTGGTTACGGACAACGCAAATGGCGTCTCGATGGCTCGGACAGAAGGGCTGGGTTGCGTGGACTGTGCTACTATAGATCATGTGGGTTATTTGCAGTGTAATCCTTGCCTATACTACTACGTTTCTCTAATCATTTGGTATTGTGGGTCCTCCATGAAAAATAAGTATGAATATCATTTCGACAGTGGGAAACGGCCCGCCAGTTGGTTTAATCATCGCTGAAAACAATAGCCAAGTACAACAAACGTGAAAAACCGCCAAGTCTTTCAGAAGGCGAGCAGAAGCTGCAGGCACCCTGCTTAATTGTTCCCGTCCGACCATTTTCGATAGTTCGCCATCTGCCTTCCTTTCGGTCGACTAGATATTGCTTATTCATCCTGGTCAACAGTATCATTACCGCGACCGCTTGGAAACCAGCTTCAAAGGTTCTCACAAGGAAGGTAGAGGGAAGAAAAGACCCAGACCAGCTGCATTGCTGCGTTCGTATCCCTTGATGCCAAGGCAGTTGTCCCTAGATTTGTGACTGCTTCTGATGCCGTGCCGACATTATGAGGGCTCTCACTCAATGTAGCTTGCCCCTCGATTGCCTGCTCGTCCACCCAGCAGAGCCAAGGGAAACTCTACACGTTAAGCGTCAAGCCTGCAGTTGTAGCTATACTAGCTTCCGAACAGACAATGCTTCGATGTGCTGTAGCGCTTGCTACCACAAGCGTGCTTCGACATGCAGGCTTGCCTGTGGAACTAAACCCTTTGTCACTGCTCTGGCTGCGTAGGTTCATTGTGTAGTCTTTATTGCCCAGCTTTGAATATAGACGTTTTCGCAGACTCTCGTTATCTTGCTTGTGCATGGTATGTAAGAGTAAGAAGACGGCAAAACTTCTCTTCACGCATAGCTCTGCAGCCTATTTCTGAGTGTCAAATCATACAGCAGCCGATTTACTCTTACTTATGAAAAAAGGAATAACATTTACCATGTGTTATTTGGGAAGGTGGCGCTGCCCAGTGGCGAGTTTGGCTCTTGCACGCCCAAATTTTAGTAAATTAGGTTTCTGTACCGCTGCCCGTGAAAAAAAATTACAGAAAAACTCCTACAACGATGATAGTCAATGGTAATCCGAATAGCAATCGAGCACTGTAGCTGCAGGCCATATTCCAGAAGCCACGTTTTTTATTCTGAGACTTTCGTTCATTTGGCGAAATGCAACATACTGTGATATCATCCCACTTTTATACGGCTTTCGCTTCCCAAGATCGCCTATGAGTATGGACACATGACGACGACTATATGGTGCCGATGCATTAACGACGAAATGACGAAGAAGGAATTATATTGATTGAATGGCAAATGCGTGCAACTGTGACGGCATGACGACAATGAGATGTCGATTCTTACATTATAGCGACGGTATTACAACAGTGTGACGAGGACGACATGAGGAAAATGAGTTGACGACGACAGTATGACTACAGCCGCTCGAAGTGGAAATTACGATGGCCAGACCAAGATGGCATGACTATGACTGTGCAACAACAGAGGGCTGATAGTGTCTGTGAGACGACGACGCAACGACGACAGCGGAATTAACGATGAAATGACGACAGCGGACAGCGATGAAATGACGACAGCATGAATACAACAGAATGATGAACGAGGAATGACGCCGCTAAATCGACTAAGGTGCCATGATGACGACGGCTTGACTACTATATAATAACGATGCTGAACTGATAACGATGGTGAAACAATATGACGATAATGACATGAGGATAACTGTTTGACGACGACAGTATAACATTAGTTGGATATCACAACTTGGACTTGGAAGTTGAAAGTCACAATGATGACGATAGAATGACTATGACAGCATCCTGAGGATGGTTTGACGATGACTGTATAATATATATATATATATATATATATATATATATATATATATATGGTGACGATGTGGGAAAGACAATGGCATGACGATGGCATAAGGAGAATGGGATGACGACAAGTTCATGATGACAAGTGATTCGCGATGACTGTCACGAAACCTATATGACAAGGATGGCGCGACGAGGAAGGCATGATGAGAGTCGGATAACTTAGCTAAATTGACGATGACAGTTTGACGATGACAACAATGACAGTTTGACACTGCAGGTATGATAGCGACTGACGATGACTGTATAGATTGATGTATGGATGGATGGGTGTGTGGGTTGGTGGCGGGTGGGTGGATGGATGAATGTGCGAGTTGGCAGGTGGGTTGGTGGGTGGATGGACGGATGAATGGATGGATGCATGCATGGGTGGACGGTTGGATGTATGGATACGCTCAAAACGACTGAAATAGGCAAAAAATCCTATTCGCATTAGAGCACACAGCCGCTATTATTCATAGTTGTTTATCTTGGTTCCTAACAGCGGTATCTACGCCTGCAACCATGGCATACGGGTTGAACACGAGCATAATTGCCTAAGGGAGGAAGAGCAGTAGGGGAAGAACTCGTTTTCGTTATTAATGCTACGGCCACAATGGCCTCGCCTAATTATAACCACAATGTGATTTGAAGAAGCAAAACTGCACGTTTTCTGCCAAGCTCGAAAATAGATACTTCGGTGCCTTTTGGCGTCTCCTCTACGCCTGTGCCTTCTCACTCCACTTACAGGGCCACACTTCTAATCCCAGACATCCTATTCTTGTTTGCTAGGTGGTAAACGAGGTAGCCAATCCTATATATGACTACTCTGCGATCTTTGCCGTGTTTTGTTCTCCTGCCATAAGCAAGAAACAGGGTGCCATGTTTAAATTGCTCGTAGTCGAAGGACGAGTACCGAACTTATGTAAGAATGGTCTTGCTAATTGAATTGAATTATGGGATTTAACGTGCCAAACCACTTTCTGATTATGAGGAACGCCGCAGTGGAGGACTCCGGAAATTTCGACCACCTGGGTGTCTTTAACGGGCGCCTAAATCTAAGCACATGGGTGTTTTCTCATTTCGCCCCCATCGAAATGCGGCCGCCGCGGCCGGGATTCGATCCCGCGGCCTCGTGCTCAGCAGCCCAACACCATAGCCACTGAACAACCACGGCGGGTAATGGTCTTGCTAAGCTAATGAGCCCTCCTGCCCTTTTCCTCTCCAAGACATCGCTTCACCACCTCCACTTCATCTCGGATCCGTCAACTATAATCAGACTATTTATCCCCTACATTCGATTTAGGACCATAAGTGGCTATGTATCCTGTCGTTGTTATTCCGTTCTGCTCCACGCAACTCGGCCGCAAACCTGTTGCTCGAGATGGAGCAGGTTGGTAGAGCACGTAAGCATTCTCAAGCCTATTTCTATGCAGTTCAAGCACCCGCGTGTTCCGTGTTCGTCGGGTCCTGTAAGATCATCACTTATGGACTGTGCACGGAAGGCAAACAGCGAAAGGAACAAATGAGTGAGGCTTGCTACCACAGAGAGAAATACTTCACTCCGTGCTCAAGTACGCGTTTAGAGTTTCTCATTTTCGCTATGGGAGAATACAGCATGATGAGGCAGTTCTTACTAGTGCGGGTAGTCCACAAAAAACTCATTTACTAGAAACTTACGAGAAGAAAGGAAGCGCACTTCCGATTGCATAACGTCGTAACGGCTACTTCTACAGTGTAACAAAAATGAAAAGGCTGAGAAATAAGAAAGCTTAAGGGGCATGCATAAAAAGCTTGCGCTCAAAGTTTAATACGAGTAATAAGTGAAATATAAATTAAAGCCAGAGGCGTTCACAGTGCAGTTCATTTACAGCGTTAACTATATAGAACGTGACATGTAGGTGTCTTTAGGCTGAAATACGCAGGTGGCTTATTGTTTGTCGTCCTGCTTAATCTTGAAGTGAAATTATCTTAGTAGATGATGCTGAGGTATTAAGCGGACGTTTCCTGCAATGTCTATCTACACATTTAGTTAGCACAGATTTTAGGTGCGTTTGTAACTACTGCAGGAAGAAACAACGTAAAACGGTAAAAACATGGTAGTGCCTACTTTTAATGCCAGGGATAATTGCAAGATATTTAGTCCTATTGTCTCTTTCTCGCATTAGTACTAGTCACAAGTACCGTGAAGGACCTAACGCAAACTTTGCACTTCTACATATCCCGCCTGCTCTACCTTCTCCCTAGCGGGCCTCTCTAAATCTTAGCATTTTCCTTAGACGAGTATTACACTCAAGGACAGCATTCCTCTACATTTAGGCCGCGAGGTCACGTCCCCAGAGGCAAATACAGAGAGTACCAAAGAAGGAATATGCGTTTAAAGAAGAGGAGCGAAAAAAAAAACGAAAATAATGCCGGCCTTGCTGAGCCAGTCCGTTCATTAGGTTTTGTTTATAGTCCCTTTTATTCTGAGGGGAAATTTGCCTGGGGTAGTGATCGGCGCGAAGAGATGGGCTAGATGGTATGCCATCGATAGGTGCACATAAGAGAGTGTGTACGAGTTTATATAGGGCACGTTATTAATCCCTCTTGTTTGCTTGCTTTTCTATTATCCCGTCTCACCCTCCAGTATCGTACATTGCCAGCCCAACTTTCTCCAGTGCCGAAAAGTCTGGCAGCTTTCCCCAGAAGTGCAGCTTTCACCTAAGAAAGAATTCCCAAATGGCAGATATCTCCACGCCACATACATACCTCTTTCCTGCCGTTCTGTTCCCCACTTGCCAACGTTTGCAGAGCGCATCGGAGCGAAGAAGTTTGGTGCGTGAATCTGTGTCGAGGTCGGCACTGCAGGGAGTTGTCGGAATGGTGTTTGATATTGGTTGATGAATGTCCGGATTTTGCTTCTTTCGTGTTTTCACTTTGTTTTTTTACTGTGCTTACTTGATGGATTCTCCTTTCGGAATGACACTTCTTTTGCTTTCTCTCCATTCTGTATTTGGGGGCACTTCTTACATCTCTCTTAGCTCCATTTTGAAATGGCCAAGGCGCTGCGAGTGTGCGCTAAAGTGTTCTGCAAGCACATTCTCAGTTGATGTTTGTGCTAAGAGAAGAAAAGAAAATGCGAGAGAACTGTAGCGAATACGCAAGAAGGTGAACAGAAGGGGGAGGGGAAGGCCGACGGTGTTGGAGAGATAAACACGTATGTTTGGATTTAATACCGAACTGTCGAGTGGAGGGTGAACTGCAATGACAGCTGTCAAACGAAACTGCCGGCTGCTTTCCATAATACGCCCGCCAGTGCGACTTTCTCTGACAGGTTATTTTGTATCTCTCACTGTGCCAATCTTTCACTTTGTCGATGCTTCGGCTTTCGATTCCATGGTTTGTCAGCTGCGTTAGTGCCGAATTCAAGGACGAAACGGTTTTTGCTAGTTTCGCGAGTGGGTAGTGAGAGGAGATTTCGAGGCTATAAGTTGGGGTCATGGTCACGGCCTGCCGCAAGGCACCATGGAGGAGGCTTTAGTACTCGGCATTATGTCGTCGTACAATATCAGGGAATATCTGCACTGCTTTCAGTCGTTACACAACACAGAAGGCGGAAAGCTCTCATTGGACGATTATATAAAGCTTGAAACGTTTTGAGGAATGACAGCAGACGAGCATTTATCAGTGAGAAAACCTTGATGGGCCGAGGCTTGCCGTTAGGCTCCAGGCAACATTATGACGGACATAAATCTCATGGACTGCCTCTTCCAATTTTCTGTTTTTTGAGTGCTAGTACAGTGTTACGCATACCATCAATAAAGCGAAACTTTCTTTGGCTACCTACCCGGGTTTCCGTACCTCTCTAGGTGGCGTGCCTGCTGCTGCTGGGTTGCTGTCTGCTGTTGTGTTGGTCAGTACCTGGGCACATCTGTTTCTGCAATGAGAACGGTATTGCGCATTATATGTACCTTTACAAGAATGGTGTCGTGCATTATATCTAGCGCAATCTTTGATTTACATGATGTGGCGATTTGGTATGTACCACTAGTTGTGTTGCCCATTTCTGGCCAGTTCTCCAGAATCGGCATGTACCTGTGTGACACAAGTCGTAAACAATATTTAAGGATGACATTCTTATAATATTTAAGGATGACAACCTTCAACAATATTTTTTATTATGGGTTTTACGTGCCAAAGCCACTTTCTCATAATGAGGCACGCCGTAGTGAGGGACTCCGGAAATTTTGACCACCTGGGGTTCTTTAACGTGCACCTAAATCCAATTAAACGGGTGTTTTCGCATTTCGCCCCCGTCAAAGTGCGACCGCCGTGGCCGGGATTCGATCCCGCGACCTCGTTCTCAGCAGCCCAACACCATAGCCACTGAGCAACCACGGCGGGTACTCTCCGACAAATAGCTTCTGAAATACGAAAGCCTCGTATACGCCATTTTGGTGGACATGAGTGAGTTTATTCTTTGAGCAATATTTTAACCATAATAAACTAAAAATTTCCCAGCAAACTCACCTTGTGAACGCTACTGCCACTTCAATTTCTTATTAATTTCAAGGAGCTCGAAAGCTTCTAGAATGTAAAATAAAAACGAAAAAGTAATGAGCGCCTTTTTTCGAGTGGTCTATATACCCACAAAATATTTATCCTTTTACGCAATAGACAACTTATAATGGCTATTTATGCAAACTATAGAATGTAATATATAATATATATATTTATATAAACTCACGAGCTGGCTTTCTTTCCTAGTGTCTACACAGATATTCTCAGGGTTGGATTTGCGCCCTCGAACAATGGCTTTCAATTCGCCGTCGGCACGTAATGCAAGCTTGATGGCTTGACGGGGGTCTTAAAACTAGGAAAAAAAAAAGGCGTCAACGAAGTGTTTCTTTGCTCAATGAAAGAAACAATCATGCGGCATCTGCACATGCATGTCGCCATATCATTCGGATCTGCGAAGAGGCCTTTTGTTTAGCAGACAATTTGTCATAGGACTGGCATTGTGCGTTCATACAAAGAAACGATTGTCTGGGTTGTCGCGCCTGGCGTTCTAAAGAACCCTCCGTTTCCCAACCGCCATTTTTAAATATTTCGTATATACAAGTCAACAGTTGCCGGCGTGCTATCTAATCTCAGCGAGGGGCAGGAAGGTTAGAAACAGCAATTGTTAGATTAGTCGTTAAGCAAAAAGAACTCAAGGTAATTAAAATTAGCGAGACTTTGAAGTAATTGCACAATGCGAAACATTACTGTACCGAAGCTATGCTCCAGGACAGAAATGGCTCGGTTTTATCTGAAGTTTCTCTCAGACGGGAAGCTTTTAATTTAGCGGGGGCACTTAAGTTTGTTGTTCTATAACCATGAGTAGGGGGTGATGTCGACTGAAGAGTCGACAGATATAAGGTGCAATCACGCTGTCCAGATTATTGCACTTAATGCACATATAATTAGCTATTACTCCATCTTTGTGGCATCATTGCTACTCTTTTAAAGATTCTTGAAATTTACGTGCCAAAGCAACAACCTGATTATGAGGCAGGCAATTCTGGAACTTTTCTTACTACTTCAGCTTTCTTAAAGTGAATCCAAAGCACGATACAAGAGTGTTTTAACAATCCGCCCTCTTCGGAATGCGGTTCGCCGAGGCAAGTATTGAACCCGTGACCTTGAGCTCAGCTTCGCCACGCCAGATCCACTGGGGTTCCGTGGCGGGTTACGTCGTCTACAACCTCTGGTGTCGCCATAGGCCTAGGTGTATCATTGGGGAAGTGATGCACCTTACCGTTTGTTAGTTTCGTAATGTTCAAAGCATTTGTTACTGTTCTTACGCTCTCAGGCGAATAAGAATTTTTCGCTTTCGTCAAACTTCCTTCGCAATGCGGATTTTCGCAGACGTGATTTTCCCGTCATTTCGGAAAAAATTAAGTTCTTCACTCCTACTCCGTAAGTTAAGCAGAGTTAGCATCATCCTGAATACCTGTTTTTTTATACAGCGAAAGCTATATATGACTAACATTCCGGTGTTTCTTCGGCGTCCGGTAACGGAAATGGACTCAGAGATTCCTAAGAAACCCATATGGGTGCAGTGCGGCGGCGCAGGTGTCAAAATGCGGAACAGATTAGAACGCTCACCATGAGCAATAGCGCGACGTCAAGGTTATCGCAGTATATAAGCAGGAGCGGTATCGGCGCTAAAAACAGCTGCGTTATCGATGAGGCGGACACATATAGATCGTACACCCGAAGAACAACATGCGTGCGAGGAGGTGCAAAAGGGAACAGCGACGAGAATGTAAATGGCGCCGGTGCGAAACGACCACCGACGAACAACGTTCCCGCGGTGCTTAAAGAAAAAGAGAATTGTGACCACGAGCACCTCCGAACGGTAGCGAAAGCATTTTGCTTTTCGTTTGCGAGCTTTGACTGTCGTCAGCTTTCACTGCCATTCCATCTTGACAGAGTGGAATGGTAGTCATTTTTCTTTTCTTTTCGTGGCCTGGCTGGCCAGCGAGGTCAGGAAGCAAAATAATGGCACGACGTACAGTATGCGAGTATGAAGCAGAACGAAAAGATTAGCGGTGCACCCATTTTTTGGAAATGATTGGCGACGTTATTGCATATAGCAATCTTTTTAAGGTGGGTATATAATTGGTAACGAAGAGTTCATATTTTATATGTTATGACAATTATTACGATATTTCTTGGTATGGTTTGGCTTTGCGCTGTTATTGGTTCGCCGCCGGTATTTAGGTGGTTAGTCGCCGGTATAGCGAGCGACACAGGCCTCCACTGACTCCACCGCATAGCTTCAGTCAGCTAATTCGGCGCGGCGGGGTTCGCGTTCTTTATACTCCTGAGAAATAGGGCCTTGAGCTTCTTAGGACCTGGAAAGGGGACGGTATGAGGGTTCACCAAACGAGCCAATTAGAGTGGCATCATGTATGCGGGATGCAGTGCACTGCATGGGCCTTTGTTGAGGCCCAGGCTCGGCTCGAGCCCGAAAGTGCATTGCGGCAGCCGCCCGAGCCCGACTCGGTACTTTAAAGCCTGACACATACCCGGCTAGTGCCGGTTTGACCCGTTAGCCCTTGATTGTAAACGAAGCCTGATCCAATCCTCGGTAATTGTGAAGGTACCATCCGCGGCACAGCACATTTTATAGAGATGGTTTTGACTTTGTCCACGCGGCTGAGCCCACACTGTAGATTTTGTGAGGAACTAGCATCACTGAATCTCACAATATGGGACTACGAGGAGGAAAAGCCTCCTCCTAACCCGATGGCCTCTCCCTCATCTGAAGAACGGGAGGTGGTGCTGCGCACTTCTAGCCTCGACATCCGAATGCAGGACACAGAACGAGCTGAAGAGGTCGCCATCAAACATCGAGTGACAGCCATCTGGCCCGCTCGTAGACACCGCGCCTAATTAACCCACCTAACGCTGAAGAAATAAAGCCTTTCCTTAGCAATATTATATAGTCTTCGAAAATCACCAATAGCATACCCAACCTATTGAGACCCTGACAGAGGACAGGGCCTAATACGTGACTGCAAGAGGCCCAGGCGCGACCTGAGCCCGAAGCTACTTGGCGTGAGCCCGCCCCGAGCCCAGCCCGAGTCCGCTCAAGATTAGTAAAGATTACCGTGGGGAGGGACACTCCATTGAGGCTAAAGGTAAATTTGGGCTGCTATTGTAGCCCCTATTCACTTACTTTAGATTTTACTTTATGGCCGTTATACGTAAAGGTGGCGCTGGCTAACCCCCCTATTTTTTATTTCTTTCTTGACCTGGAGGAAAAGAAGATCCCCCAGCTCCGGAAACAAGCCCAGCCCGCGTGCCGGGCAGGGGCCGGGTTTTCGGGCCGACCCGAGTCCGTGCAGTGCTCAAGCACTGTGTACTGCTGCCGACTCCTCTCGAACGCTTCTCTCTGAACATGCTGCGCAATCTAGCTGCTAGCTACGTGGTGAGGGCTCCATCGCTTAATATACGTAAGGCTCCGTACCCCTTGTAAGGCTCTGTACACATCCATTCGGTGATATTAGTAATGAATGGGCGGATGCCTGTATCATATGCGCAGTGCCGAATGTGTTTGTTTGGGCACGTACCCAGTCACCAAAGTAGTATACAAGGCCAGACAGCAGCCACCAGCAAGTCGCACATTTGGGCACATACCCAGTGGCTCTTGTTGTCTGCTGGGCAAGACAGCAGCCCAGCACATACCTAGCATCCAGCTACTAGACCTCTTGCGTTACCGGGTACGAGAGAGAGGTTAGATATAGACTGGCAAACAAATATAGCTTGAAAATGAAGTTCCCAAACAATCCTATCCACAATCAAATGTCATCGAAATATCGGTGTATTTTTGCGACCGTGAGGAGGCACACACATACCTCCGACATGTATCCAAAGAAAGCAATGCGAATTTTCTCAGAATTTTTTACTTTTCAATTCGTACTTGCGCACCCACATTACTTTGGTTCTTTCCAGCTACGTGGCATTTGAATATTTTTAAATAGTGATGCCTGATAGATGGAACACTGTATATGCATATATATTATAACTGATGGTGGTCTGATCTGGACCACCGAAACACATCGCAATAAATGTGGTGAACGTGGTTTAAATCATAGATCCGGGACCTGAAAAAAGTGCGCCGTAATGATAACGCATTTCTCTCGCATTTATCGCTAAGCTGCCACTGACTCTTTTAATCCTTTTTGCCTGTGTATGGTCACATTTGCCTCCTTGGCGCCGGTTTTCTTGCGGCCTATCCGCTAAAGTTCGCCTTTCATTGTAAAGGATGACACTATAAGGCACCTTTAGTTCCCTTTTCTGCACGTTAATTTGCCATGCACGGACACTCCCCAATCAATTCCCTTTCTTAATCTTTATGTTCCAATCCCTCTCATATCTGTCTCTAAGCGCCTAATATTTTACTGTCTTCATTTATGTCCCGTACTTATAAGACACCCTTTCGCCTTCCTGGCGGCACCGTCATCGCCGTTCCGGTTCTCGCATTTTTCGGCAATCGTGGCTTAAGAACGGCACCAGCCAAAATTGTACGCTCAGCTCGTCCAACGTTCCTGTCCATTGTATATTGTTGCGTACTCCAGGGTAGCGTACCGAACTGCTGCCGATAAGTAGCGACGCCTGCCTATCGAAGCTCGACCGACATTACTTATTGGGTAGCGTGGCGTTGTCGGCGGGCTGCAGGCATCCGGTAGATCATGGCGACCAAGCAGGGGCGAGACGATTTGCTAGTGCGAAACTTGCACTGTTTATTCAAAGGTAGTTGAAAGAAAATAAGAAAAGCATGTAGTATGAAGTCTCAAGTATGAAGTCTAACAAAGTACATTTCGGAGCCCCTTAAATAGGCTCTCTACAAGTTGTGGGTGGGATCTTGCTTCCGTCGAATGACACGTGACAGGCACGGAGAGAAGGCCCCTCCTCCTGCAATACCAAGCACGGGAGGAGAGGTCGATCCTCTCATCGACGAATCCGGGGAGCAGGTCGGGTGAGTGACCTCTCCGGCGTCGTGGGGTTTGGCCAAGAGAAGGTGAGGGGGATGAGGTAAGCACACACGATGCCACGACCATGAGAGGAGTGGAAGAGGTCGCCCGTGGGCTCCGGCTCAGGTGGTAGGGCGAATGACCTCTCCGGCGCTCGTGGGCTCCAGCTCAGGTGGTAGAGTGAATGACCTCTCCGGCGCTCGTGGGCTCCGGCTCAGGCGTAGAGTGAATGACCTGTCGCCACGTGGTGTCAGACGCCAACCCTAACAATATGCAACCATTTTGCAGTATTATACTGCTTATATTGCAGAACTTCTCAAACTTCGCAAGCTTCTCGAACTTTCCTCAAACCACTCTCCTCTATAGTGCCTTTGTCACTGAGGGTACTGCTAAAGTAAGCGAAGAATAAAAAATTACGCAGAAAGACCTCTTGGGGTTGTCTAAGCATGCGTAAGCATTGCGCAACTTGCTGATCTCGATGCGGCCCAGTGTCATGTATCAGTGGTATTAAACTTGATGCGGCCAGTGTCAGCGTCAGCGCTGCAGGGTCACGAACTGGCGCTGGAAGAGCTTGCTGTACGATTCTAGCTGTTTCATAACACAGACAGTGTTCTTTAGGATCTAATAATGCTCCCGTTCCAACACAATTTGTGCAAGGCCCACATGCAAGTGTTGTCCATTTCTCTTCTCTCGTGTCCGTGTCTGCACGCCTTACCCCTTCTTTTCATTATGAATACTTACCAACTAGCTCAGCTTTCTGTTCTTCCATGTTCATCACGCAGATAGCAATGCGTGTTGTGGTGCGCGACATTACGTGATAATCGCACATATACTTCCATCGTGCCCACGCGAACTTGCTCTTCGACATAATCGCCGTGCGTATCACATTGCGTAGCATAGGTGCGTGAAAGCACAAGCGCGCGCCTGATTCATTTATTCCAACGATGGAGGAATGAAATGGGCGCGATGGAGAAGGCGACGACGCCGAGAACCTGCACTCTGTTTCCAATTAAAGAGAAAAACAAAACGAAGTGCCAATGTGGAAGAGTCGAGTAGAAGTGCCAGTGACTACTAAAAAATAAACTTGTGTATAAACATTATATTAGACATTCGCGTTTCGTTTACGAGACTTCGTAGTGGGCTCTCAAAAGACCCGAATATGCCTTCGGTCTAAAATTGAACATGGAAACTGCAATCTTTCAACAGAATGTCCATATCGAGTTTCGCTGGCGGGATAGATTTTCTAGTAGCGATTTTCATAAATGAAAATATTTTCGAGGGCCAAAAAATTTTTCACGCCCCTTCGCGCAATGCGCGATACATAAAGACGAGCCACAGTGTACGACTTGATAACAGAATTAGCCCACCTCGTGTTGTTGCGTTGCCGTGCCCCTGTAAGCAGGCTCATGTTTGGCTTATGCGGCAGAATCCTTAAGAAATTGAGGGCTCGTCTATCTTTAGAATTTATGTGTCACTACCGGCCATTCATGATGATGATGTTGGCCCGACTACCCTACCCTGTTGTAAAATCAATATTTACCATACCCAATTATTCTATTGAAACATATAGGCAGACGTATGATAACCTGTTTTTACTTTATGTCATATGATGTTATTGGATATAGGAGTTATGAAGAATACGGGGTTTTTTCAGTAGGGAAGCGATTGATTGTACGCTACAGTGCCTTTTGAGCATCACTTTTGTGCAGTCAGTAGTCCCTGGATGTTATGCGTAGCATGAATCCTGAGATAGAAGCCGCTGGGAGGCACGTAGCATTGCGAGGTTGATCGAGAATCAGCTGCCATGGTTCAATCTAGATAAGCACCTTATAGCATGACGAAGAATCTTGCTGCAAATAAATATAGTTAAACTGTATCGCTATGGTCCCTGATAGTCCGTGACAGGATGCGTCACTGGCTGCGGGTTCTGCTAGAGGATGGCACTTGGGAAGCAGCTGTACAGTAACAAATAAAATAAATTGACTTGAGGCTAGGTCGGTAGTTCATGACATCATCTTCTTGCCCTGTATACGTATCCAGAAAGAAACAATGAAACAGGCGTTGGGGTCTTTTCGCGGACTTGTGTACTCTGAAAGCAGCGACTCAGCATGGAAACGCCTAAAAGGATCAAATAATTGTCACGTGTGCTTGTGAGTGGGGGGCCAAAGGAGAATGCGCTGAATAAAAATACATCTAAAATTGCGTGGGGATGCCAGTAAAGAGAGAGAGAGGTAAAAGAGAGGAGAAAGGCAGAGCTTAACCGGAAGATAGAGCTCCTGTTTGCTACCCTGCACTATGGAAGGGGCAAGAGAAGACAGAAAGGACGCTATGTCACGCTGGTGCTGAAAAATATATTTGAAGATAAAAATCGCACGACCGACTTGTGTGAACACACATACACAAATGAGCAATATAGCACACGAGAGGAGAAAGCAGGCTCACTATTCGGTTTACAAAAAGGAAATTGATAAGCACCCAAGTGAGAGTTCTTTGCAGACCGTAGTGACTTACATTGACATACAAAGCCTATAAAAATGTAGCTGGTGCTGTTTGAAAGGAACGATGCTCAGTATATGTACTTGATGTGCGGCGGTCACCGAGACAGAATAATAAACTGACGCTGAAAGAATTTATTGAATACATTACAGAATAAGCAGCCGAAGACATGGCAGGAGACAACTGAAGATGTACAACAGACGTGTCGGATACCTACACAAGAAAAACAAGCTGTATGTTCGAATTAGGTCTAAATAAATGTTTTGATCATGAGAAGGAAATTTGCAGAAGAATAAAAATGAGTTGAAGTATATACGGCAGACATTTCCCGATCCTGGCTGGAAGCTTACCACTATCATTGAAAAGAAAGGTGCGCAATCAATGCATTGTGCTGGTGCTAACATATGGATGAGAAACTTCGAAGTTGACAAAGAAGCTGGAGAACAAGTTAAGGACCGTACAGAGAGCTATGGAAGGAAAAATGTTAGGTGTGGATTAAGAGACAGGAAAGAAACCGTGTGGATCAGAGAGTAAACAGGGACAGCCGATATTCTAATCGACAATAAAAGAAAAAAAAATGGAGCAGGGCAGGCCGTGCAATGCGTAGGTTAGACAACCGGTTGACCATTAAAATTACAAAATTGGTGCCAAGAGAAGTGAAGTGCAGTCGAAGATGGCAGAAAATGAGGTTGGGTGATCAAATTAGCAAATTCGCAGGTGTACGTTGGGATCGGTTGGCCCAGCACAAAGGTAATTGGAGATCGCAGGGAGAGGCCTTCGTCCTGCATGGAACTTAAAAGATGACGACGACGACGATAACGACGACGACGACGATGATGATGATGATGGCGATGATGATGATGATGATGATGGTGATTGTGACGATGATGATGATGATGATGATGATGCTGATGATGATGATGATTATTATGCTGCTGCTGATGATGAAATGCTTCTGGCTGCAGGGTACAAGGAGTTCAAATAAAATCAGTATGAGGTGCTTTTATTGATACTTTCGTAAGAAATTCTGAAACATTGAAGCACTAAAAAATAAAAACTATCTATTGCTTGCATGGTTTGCTTGCCGCGCATGATTGCCTTCTCTCTGTATATATTTTTGTACAAAGCATCATTCTGACACAAAACAGCCGAAAGCCGTAGCCTTTTCCCCACGACTTTGCGTTACAGCTGCAGGCCTCAATTAGACTTTCCATTTTATCTGGAATATAAAACTACACAGGAAAGCTGGAATTATACAGGAAATTTACAACAACACCACAGAACACATAGGCACTAACTATTAGAGCTTGTGCTGTTGATGCCTCTAACTATATAAAACATTGGCGGCGGGGCGAAACCAGCAGGGAACGCGTTTTTTCTCTACATATTATGACCAAATGCATTTAGGCAACGATATTGTTCTTCCAAAAAGAAACAAACCAGCAAGAGTTTTCCGAAAATTATTTATGCACACCCTGGAATCATTCAGCCACATCTTCGTTCACGCTGAAGTATTGTTAATTTCGGTCAAAATATTGATTAATAAGCTATCTATGTAGTCAACTAGACCATTCGAATATTGAATAATCAGGTGCGCTTCTATATTAGCAGACGATCATCCACATTTGAATTTGACAGTGCAACTGTCACCTATGCTGCTCGATGCTACGGGCTTATTAACCTATATCCTCATGAAGAATAACACTGTGAAAAGGTCGTCTGCTTTCTATTTGAAGCTGTAATAATTTTAGGTTGTATATATTTTATTGCTAAATATTGTAATAATGCACATGTTGTCTTGAAGTTGGCAATTCATGACTTGACGTGAAATTTTCAGCGTCATAAACCTTGCCGGAACAGTTCATTCGCATTCACAAGATGGTCACAAAATTTTCCAATATCGCAAGTTGCTTATGGAGGAAGTAAAGGGGTTGGACTCGCTCTGTACACCCCCTTGTCTCGATATCTTTATATGGCTCAACGAACCTGCTTGTCACTAAATAACATTAGCATTAACGTGATGCGTTGCCCGCGAGTCTGCTAATACGCGTAGTGTGTCGTGAGCGACGTTTAAGAGCGTAGCTCAGGAGCCCGCTCCTGCGGCAGGCGTCGGCGACGGCGGCGTAACTGAGCGAACGAGCACAGCGAAAGATGAGAGGGGACGCGGCGTGTAGCGGTGGGTGAAAAAAGCGCCGAGAGGGAAGAGGCGGAAGGGGGATAGTAGGGAGGAGAGTGCAGATGAACCATGAAGCGGAAAGCGGAGATGGATATGCCGAAAGCGTGTGAGAAGAAAAGCGTAGTGCAGCGACGATGGCTACGACATAGCGCCAGAGTAGCGCGTGTTGTCTGAGAGGTCTGTCGCCAGAGGCTGCTGTGAATCGCGCCCACGCGTCACCCGCGCGCTGGGTCTCGCGATCTCCAGATTAGTGAGGCAGTCGCGCAACACTGCAACGTACCGCACCAGACAGATTGCTCGCGCCCGCAAATTTCTCGCCACATCAAAACACGTATAGAGCTGGGCTCAAACCTTCCATTATGGAGTATCGTAATCGTCATTGATTTTTTTTTTCAATCTCTTTTCATTCGTATCACAGTTCATTCAGTGAATGTTCCTCCCAGCTTTGTCTTTCTTTCACACGCACGTGCAGGCACACACACAGACAAACACACGCACACAGACAAACACACGCACACAGATGTACCCACACGCACATACACGATTTCGTGCGCACACAGCTAGACACGTCCTTACAGATACGCCCACCCGTACATGCACACTAACGCACACACGCAAGCTGTATGCATACAAAAAGACATGCACGCACAGCTCCATACACTCCTTCTGAATCATTCCGAGCTGTAGCACCACCCATCGCTACTGTTTTATTTCTTGCGCGTTTTTGATCCCTCCTATTCACCTCCTTCCTACACTCTGGAAGTCAGTGACAGCGATATAGGCCACGGATTCATGGCTCTCTCCTGACAAGCCAAGAGGCAATTGCGATGCAGCAGTATATGTGACATGGCGGTGTATATCACTCCTGCGTTTTCAAAGAGTAGAAGCTCTGCCTCGTAGCATGCTAAACCTTCGTCTGCGTTTATGGTAAGTCCGTCTTCCTATTCGCTGCGCAGCTTATCCTTGTAAGCTCTTACCCGCATGCTCTCATTGTTACAAATTTTCCGGCCGTAACTGCATCTCTCCTTCTTACTCGCTGCCCGGTATATAAGTGAATACACCAATTCACTCTCGAATTTATCCTCATGCCAGCTAGAATACGCTCAAGTACATAATCCGCGTACGTGAAATGTAAAAATCAGTTTAGCGTGTTTCTACTTCTTCCTCGTCATCGACGTCATCCATGGTGATAACGTCGACCAAGTCCATTTTGGACCACCGACGAAGCGTGAAGAAGAATGGCGTTCGTAATTGTTACAATATGCAGCATGAGCGTAAGCAAAGGACAGTCGCGCTGCTGCTTCCATATGCCTCTTTTCTGCTGTCTCCCACTTTGTCTTCCTTTCTCTATTGCCTTCTTTTGAGCCACAATTTGTCTCACTTTCAGAGATGTAGAAGAAGCAACTGCCGAAGGTCGCGTTACTGCTGACTCTACGTTAGCCCCTTCTGCGCCGATGAATGGCGCCCCGAACATTTTCTACCACTCGCCGTTCAACGACGAGTTAGTACGACTGCTTTTAATTTTGTAATAGATCGCGTTCACATCGTCATTTTCTTTTGCTTGCTTGTATTTTTATATTCAGATGACCATCTCTACTGTCGCCGTAATGGCAGCCGGGAGTGAAAATCAATTGCATTAGGGTTCTGCCTTTATGATGATGGACGACTGCTTTGCATTGATTTCCTTTAAACGACAGCGACTTCCTTTTCACGCATTGTTGCTCATATTGTTTTTCTTTTCTCGAGGAATGCAAATACCTCCGAAAGAAGGTGCACAAGGGGACAGCATTTCGTTCGTCGCGCGAAGTGTACGTTGTTCTACCTGACGCGATTCACTCACTTCCTCGCTTACAGGGAAAATGAGAGCCTTCAATCTGTTACTTAGCTCCCGTGGACAATAATTTTGCTTCATGATGCAGACTGTGCAGTAAAGTGGCTCTGCCTGCGCCCATGAAAAAGGACTCAGAGCATGCTCATGAGAATCGAATTGTTTTGGAAGCATGCAGGAAGGTTCTCTTGTGTTTGAAGCCAGTATGTAAGGTTCACTTTATATTTTACGGTTTGCGTGCTAGCCATTTAGACCTGCACCTAGGCATGCGTGGAACAGATGATCAAGTAGATCGGAAGACGCCTGTTAATTACTTTGTTTCCATTAAAGGAACTACTGCGAAACGCATTATTGAGTTTTTGACTGCTGTAATTGTCTACGACAATAACACGAGATTCCGTGAACTTCTTGAGCGAAGTGGCCTAGACGTAATGTTTAGAATGTTCTGCTTGCAAATGCGAGGCTGTTTGTTTTAGCCCCAGTCATCTATGTACATTGCTTACGTCATGTAGCCTGAACAGGAGCCTGGCGAACGTAAAAATGAATGACTACAGATGGTCAATTTTCTAGCTCGCTGTACCGAATTAGTACATATAGCTACGCATAGAATCCGACTTTTGAAATGAATTCGCATTAACTCCTTTCTTACTCCATAAAATAATGGCTGCTCCCAGTATTGGATTACTTTCTGTTGACGCTAAACGTAAGCAGTTTGCAGAAGCCTAAAACTGTTGAATCTTACGTGCCATATTTGCAGCTTGCCTCCCGAATATGACATAAAATTTTAACACCACAAGAGCATACGTAATCGTGAACCCTAAACATTGCGTCTGGTGCAGATAGCCCCCCTTAAGCCAGCTCACAAAATATATGCCGCGTTAACTCACTGAACCCGCTTTGATGAAGCCGTGCGTGTGACTCTCATCGCACTGGAAGCAGGTGAACGCTTAGTTTCCATTCCTGACAATCTCATGGCTAAGCCTTTCATTCGCACATTTCCGTTTTGCGGCCCTGTTATAACAGGACGCCTTGGACGCAGAAATCGTTCGCAGAAGACAAGAGACCTCAAGGGCATTCAAGGACGCAGAAATGCGCAGCGCCTCCTTTTCGCGCAGCGAGGAGACACGATTGCACTAGACGCACTTGGCTCGAAATTGGTTGCCACTCCAGCGCGGTCTGCACGCGACAGAACACAATAATGGCTGCAAGCCGAAGCGCATTATGCAGCAGATGTGTTTCCGCCCATTCTCACCGCGTACAAAATGCGCGGTTTACGAGTGCTCGCTTTCCGAATTGCGGCGCTCTTTGTCACGTTGGAATATCTGGATAACAGCGTGGATTTAAAAGCAGTATTCTCGCTCCTCTGGTCGAGTTTTTTTTACTTATTTTTTGTCATTCATCCGTTTGCGATTTTCTTTCTATAGCACATAGTCAGCAGGATTGTGCTTGCGTATTGCGCATTACCATGTGACAGGGCAGGATATTTATAATTTAGCACTATGTTGCGGGTTGGATGGGGGAAACGTTCACGTGCAGGTCTCACGGGGACTCGAAGACAACTGGCGAGATACTTTAATAAGGCATCGTTTGTCTGGCTTAAGAAACTCAGGAACAATAAGCCTTAAGCCTACCTGTTTTTTCTGAAAGCGAAAGTATGCGGTGTTAGGGGTTGTTTATTTCATTTATTGTCATATAGACGATGACAGTGCCAGAGTTTATTTATGAAACAAAAACTCTGTGTGAGATAAATTAAGATTTGTTTAGGCACGCCGATTGTTGCTTAGCTCGAACGTAAAAATGGGAGAAGATTGTGCGGAATGTTATTCTAAGTCCCCTAAGAGAAAAAAGCGCGCGTAAGGATGACTTACCTTATATGGAATTGAAAACTGCTGATGATCATTCAGGCCTATGTGACCCTGCGTTTAATCATCATTCAAAGCAACCACGAAACGTGAACAATCAATTTAGCGCAGACCGCTTCTCGCTTTGTAATCGCTCTGTGAAAATTGTTTCTTAATTTGTTTTTAGTAATGAAATGACGTGAATGTAGTAAAAAAGATGTGGAGGCTTACCCTGAACACATGTCGAGCTGTGAGAGCGAGACACTTATTTTAGCGTGCTCGTAAACTTCTTGCAGTGCGAAGCTTGGTATAAAGTTTTAGCGCTAACTACATTGCATTGCTTCGTCATTCGTCTTTTTTATGCCGCGTGATAACGGCATTGAATTATAGTCGCGTTTTTCTTGGGGATAATGCGTCTGGCGAACACGCCTTGCTGCGGAAGCAGCCAGAAACTCTTTGCAAAGATTAGAAAACTCCGCACACACACACAAAATAAATCGCTTGAATCATACTCAAGTTCTTTTACTGTCGTTTTGTATGTGCCTCAGGCAGGCACGTACCCAGGATATTTTTTCGGGGGGGGGGGGGGCAACCCAAGGTAACTTCTGTACATATGAGGGGGGGGGTGTATGTTTACTAGTAGAAATGTGAATAACGTCCACCATTCGCCATAAGAACGCGTAAACCCACAAAGGAGAATTGAAATAAGGCGTATTTTACAGGTACGTCTGTGCGATACACCTCTCCTTTACTTGCAAACAAGCTACTACGTCAAATGGGCTTGCGCAGGAGAGAAGCGCCGGAAGAACACTGCCAAGAACAAGTAAAGAAGACAAAGGCTAAAATAAAGAGTAATTTAGTAGAATGCAAATTAAAAAAAACAGCAGTTGGCAGCCAAGGCACACAAACTGCGCGGAGTTGTGTTACTTCGTCAGCCAATCACAGAAGCAAACAGAATCGTCGTCGTGCGGCCTATTCAAAGTGGCGTCTTACTTGATTCCTCTGGAGCGTTTGCTGTTCTTGAAGAGTCTTTTCATCGGCGGAAGCAATGAGATGTGCAACAGACATGGGCAAAGTTTGTGTAACCTGAGCATTTCACCCTTCAAAAGTCTGCGCTGCTGTTCATTTCACTGCTGAAACAGTTTTACTCATGAAACTTCACTGCCAACTGAAGTGAAACTTGACACTAAACAGTTCTTATGTCAAGCATGTTATTTAGTTCAATAAAGATGTAGGCTTGGCGAGAGAAAAGATGTAGGCGAGAGAAAAGGTACAATATTACCCCCTAATATTTTCATTTTTGTGGTTACCGCCTTATTTGCGTAAGAGGAAAAGCTTGAAATACAAATTATTTGCAGCCTCGCGGAGGAACAGCGGAACAGAGGAAAACGCTACTATAGTAGCGTTTTTGGAATAGCTCTGGAAGACTTATAGAATAATATACATTTGCGGAACATACACAGTTCTTTTGGATCCGTCGTTTACTGCTCTACCAAGTTAAGTACCACAACCTACTCGTATTGTTGTTTGGGAAGTTACGCAACAATGCGTGGCTGCCAGTCTCGTACAACCACGCAGGATGCAGGACGCTGCGATTGTAGACGTACTACGCCCACCCCGAAAGGTTAGAAACACACCTACATAAGCACAGCAGACAAGTGGCTACGTTAGCCTGCTCGAATGATAACTGTAGAAGCGTCACGCAGAACACACGGAACTGTTCTCCACTTGCTTTTTCTGTTCTATCTCCTTTTTAAATAAAAATATCTTGATGCATAAATCTTTTCATAAACAACGGTTAAATGTGCTAATTTTCGCTTACCGTTCCTGTTTGGCTCTTACGTTGGCTCTCTCCCTTAGTAGATCGCTTAATTTATCAACTCCTTGTGATTCTTGTTTCCAGTTGGGAATTTTGCACGAAAAGAGCTCTACTAATAGGGAAAAATCAGACGAGTTAACGGGTGACAGTCAGATTGCCTATGAGTTTAAGGGTTGTTGCAGGGTTTGATGATGGACGCTGCCTCGCATTATTTTATTTTCCACCTTATCTAACCCATATCAGGGGTATACGATTCCGAGAATCTGTCAGCGCCGCGGCGAGCCTTTACTCGAGGAAATAATGAAGCAAAAGGAAAACGTAATCGGCGTTTTCTCTGGCCGCAACCAATTCCACGTGCATGCAGGCCAGCTGACCTTGAATCGAATCCCTTTCGTGGACCCTGGATCAGTCTAAACAAAGAAGGTTGAACTAACGAAGCAACAGCGATGGGCGTGACCGTCGAAAAGACGGTGACAACTGAATGCATCTCGAGTTACTCCCTTGGGCGCCGAATCGATGAGTAAACTGCCATTCACACTCCAGGGGATGCCGATAACTACCGCCTTCCAAAAGGAGTGAGAAATACAACAAAATACTGACCGCCGAACAGCTGTCAAGTTTCAACAATGATGTGGCAGCGCTTTAGGAACGTGTGTGAGAAGTGACGGCGTGGCGGGGAAGGGGGGGGGGGGGTATGTGTCTTAATTTATGGAGAGGCCGGGCCCCCCAGCCCCCCCTCCCCCCCTTGGGTACGTGCCTCAGTCATTCCTAGCCCGACCTCCCTTTATCATGTAGCAGCTATTCGGAACCTCTAAGAAAAGCTTGAAATCTTCAACGAGGTGCTTTGCGTCACTAAGCCAAACGAATTTCTTCTAGAGAATTCCGCTTGATGGCAGCCAGAGATCCCCAGTTCAAAGCCAATGTGGAAGTCTTAGCAAGGCATAGGGAAGCTAACCTGTCGTTCTACAAATGACATACAAATACAAATGAACGTAGCATGCGCATGCGTTTGTTCACTTTTGTTTGCGACTGCTAGGCGCCAAGAAGGTGGCGCTGCCCGCCTTTCTGCCTTTTTACTTTTTGTAATGTAATCTACATCCAAGGGCAAGAGGAGGAGGAATAAACTTTTATTTTACAACCAGCACTTCATGATGGCCGGTCCTAAGCCTCCCATGAGGGGACGTCGAGGGCTTGCCTCACCAGCGCCTCACGGGCGTGCTGGGGTCACAGCGGCGATTTATAAAACACGCATAGATATTAGGCACTGTCTTCGTGTGACTGCCTATCTAGTACCTGCGATGCCTAGCAATATTTTGAGAATGCGTGCTGCAGGGTCCCATTTGCTGTCCCCCACGTTTTAGAAAACTCCCTCAGGGACTGTTCGAGACAGTTAAGGGCAAAAGCAAAGCGTGGACTACGTTTACGGGGAAATAGAGGGAGGGGGTTAAGAGGAAGGAAAGGCAGGAAGAACGCTTGCGGGATGTTTGATCAAAGCCTATTCGATGAACAATGGGATTATATACACGTGCTTACTAAATTACAGAGTACGACGTCGCACGAAATCGGTGAGAGATATCCGAGAACGGGAAGGTTGTAGTAAGTTCCATAATTTTGATAAAACAGCCAAGTGTATAGATGTTCAAGCACCACCTCCGTGTTTGGGGCGACCACTTTAGGTCGCTCCATCAACGCAGCTACTCAGGCCCATTCAGGTATCTGTAGCTGAGTGCCCCTGAACTGGTTTAGTGCGTCCAGGAGATCGAGGAACTCACCTACTGTGGGATAACTCACTGTTGGGCTTGAGCAACTATCACTAGCTGCACGCCGCGTGTCCAGTGGCAGGTGTACAAGCGTGAAAATTAATTCCGCTGTACTACAGATAGGCTATTACACAGAGTCCAACCAAAAAGAGAGATTCTGTTGGCAAGCCCGTTTGCTCTTGAGCCGAGAACGCATAGAAATGCTTACACTTAAAAAAAAAGAACAGAGCCTTGGAGCATTGACTACCTCGCCAGCCTAGGACAGGAATGAATTTTAATTTTGAATATACACAGACAAAAATTTAGATAAATGTATTTTTCATTGATTGTTTCGTGATAAACTCCGTAAGAAACACTGGCGCTGGGAAAGATGCCGCAATATATTGTTCCGCACTAATTTTTTGACGACGTGGGGTTCGTTAGCGTGCTCCTAAATCTGAATGCATCAGCGTTTTCGCATTTTTGAGTATACTGAAATAAGGGCACTGCGACTGGGAAGGAAACCAGCCGTAGCAAAATGCTATTGCCGCCGGACCACCGCGGCGAGCGTCGTTTACTGTCTCTTATTACATTGCGTAAGTATCTCTGCTCTTACTCAACGAGAAAACTGTCCGTTTGTCCCGTAAGGCGATCGCTTTTGAGATAGCGCCGGAAAAGCGTGTGATTTCACCTTCGTGCCGCCTGTCTTTTGAGCGCGAGCCACGCGGCAAGAACTGGGAGCGCATGAAGCTGTCAGCACTCACCGCAGTGAGCCCCCGTCGCAGATCCCGGTCAAGATTGAGGCCCGCGAGTCTCTTTTCAAAGCGAACTGAGTGGCGAGAACACAGAGCACACGAGGCTGTCAGCAGCCGGCGCTCTCTGTCGCCATCGCAGATGGCTTTCAAGATACGGCAGCCGTTGCCGGAATGCGGTTGGTCACGGTTCACAGTGATTCAATGCGGTTGTATGAGGCGCTAAAAAGCGATAACGGCTTATAATGATCGGAACGCCATCATCGCACCTGGCGCTACCACTTGCACTAGTTTCCTTGAGTCGCCGTCGGCAGCAGTTAGTGTCGCCGTAGCGCTGTCATTTGTGTTGGTAGGATATAGTTTCATAACATTGACAATGACACCGGGCTGCGTGGAGATGAGCGAGCGACACAGTGCTTAGGCATACTTAGACAACTCCCAGAGGAGTTTCTCAGAGGGGTCGCAGCTGCGGGCGAAATATTAAAAACCCCAAACCAAAATCCAGCGCATTCATTCTATTGCCAGACAAAGCTTCAAAAGACAGCAACATTTCGTGATATTGTTGTGTTGGCCAAAATGGTGAAAGACGTCTTTAAGTAACACGCTACCACTTGTTGATGGCTATGCGAAAACGTTTGGCGCGTATTTTGTGAGCGTTGAAACGTATATTGCAGCATGTTTTATTATTTCTGCTATTTGAACTTTCTCAACACCTCTCTTTCTTTTTAGGCTATTATCTCACACCACCCTCGTCACACCAGTAGCATCCTAGACCATCCGCAAATATGGGTAAGCCCCATTGTTAGCGAGCTTGTTTTCCTGCCTTGAATATCCCTACGACGTGTTCACGGCATGTCACTCTACAACACATGAGCAATAACGCGGTGATGCCGCTGAATTAATGGACAGCCCGGTTATATGTCTGGTTTAACGCGTAGTGAGCTTGTTTAGTTTTTTAGTTCCCTCCTACATGTTTGATTTCGATGTCTCGAAACGAATCATTTAGCATTTGCTTACATTGCTTGAGAATGGCTGGTGTGAAGAAGAAATGTACATTGTATTACTTTAGCAAGTGATAGTTCAATATTTGAATGTTAATTTTTTCCTGGTAAAAATAGATATAGATCACACAACAAAACCGTCTATCTTCTCGTGCAAATAGATACGGGCACAGCAAAAGAGCAAAACCACTTCTCGCTCGTGTTATTCGAAGCTAGCACAGAATATAATACATTGCGAAGATACAGGAGCCTGTATAACAGTAGAACCATTGCCAAACATGAGGACGAAATAAGTGCCATCGCGCCGTGAGTGAATTGCCAAACGATTGCCTATTTTTGACGTGGCACAGCGTTTTGTTGCTTTGAACGCTCGTTGGTTACGCGAATGTAACTCGCAGAAAGAAAAAAGACAAGCGTCAAGCTGAGGCGACGCAACGATTAGAGAAAATACCGAGAGGGACGTTTGGTGGAAGCATCTTTTAAACACTTTCGAGGTGCTGCCAACAAAAAGTAATTCAAAATACATCCGCGTGGGGGAGAAAGAATAGTGTAGAAAGAAAGAAAGAAAGAAAGAAAGAAAGAAAGAAAGAAAGAAAGAAAGAAAGAAAGAAAGAAAGGGAGACATGACAGACCGTATCTTACTCCTTTAGTCTTATCTATTTTGAGGGCTTTACACACCAGCGATCCGTGCACTCAGCCGTACACATCGTACCGTTTGTCTTCCTGAGCCATTCCTTCCCAACGTAAGAGAAACTTGACCAGGCGGTTGTCTGACCCCGGCTATGGTCAATTGTTGTACAGGAAGCAGCATGGATAATCATAGTCATTCCCTACATTTCTGGTCTGGATCGTATCGAAAATGGCTACCCGTCTTGTAAATACGCTTCCCGACGGAGTAGGCCTAAAGAATGGTGGCTCTAGTGCGAAAGTGGACAAGGGAATAGCAAATGACGGAACCTGTTATTTCCGCTGCTGCAATGTCTTTTCCCCTTCCGTCAATCTATTATCCCGGAGATGGGACAGCTGTCCCCCTGTCTTCGTTTTCCCCCTGTTGAGATGCCGGAATAATGAGAAAAACTGGGGATAACACCATACCATAAGCTCATCCCCTATGCAACCCTTAGAAATTTGCAACAATTCTCGCAGCTGAAATTGTATGTGGTAAAACGCTGGAGCCCGTGATTAAATAAGAAATTCACCAGTATTACTTTGGTGCAAATACTACGGAGTCAACAGTGTTTTTCTGTGTTTTTCATTTTACACCGGCTATTTAAGTTTGATTGCACGAGCAGAACCATCGATGCAGACATAGAGAAATAGATTGACGGTGGAGAGGCGACACAAAGCGTGCGTGAGCTTTTAATAGAAGACGATATCAACAACAGCAAGCGAGCAAACATGAAATCTCAATGCAACAACTGCACTAGCTTTATCGTGCGTAAATCAAACGACCAGTTATCTCCACGACCAGCTTGCACGCCGACAGTGTCTTGCTGTAAGGACGGCGTAAAAGGATAAATGTTTATGCGCCATTAAGCAGTGCCTGAGAGGCCATAAAAGACGTTACGAGAATGTCTGCGCGACTGCTTGTGTTGCGGTGCCACCCAGAAGCAATGTCATTCACGAACACAAACAGCGGGAAAGCTTGCATATACTTGTATGACTAGGACCAACGTGGTAAGCAACGATTGCGTGTTGTTGGTTAACCTAGCCAAAGCCTTCGCTGATGCAGCAAACAGGCTAGGCCAATATAGGTGCCCGTGATTCAAAATTAAGGTTTGAAGTTTTCGCTTCCAATGAGAATCAACTGCACATAGCAAGGCTGAGACAGTTATTGTGGTTCAGTATCTGAGACGTGAGCCTGAATCAAAGCTCTGCATTGTTAATCAGCATTTGGTAACGTGAGTAAAAATAGAAAACGAGAAACGGGTTCAAAATGCAGACAAAAATTCTAGTGAGTGACGAAGATGACAGACTCTTGAAAGACTACCATGCAACTGTACATTATCTTAGCCTATGCTAATGATGTCATCCGTTTTCTGTTATGCAAAAAAAAAACATTGTACAGATATGGCAGCTTGAAGAAAGGGTGATTTTTTAGCCGACTTTTACCTGTTAAGAGTGAATAAGCAAATTCCACATGTGATAACAAAGTCATAAAGCACACAATATAACGAGAAAAATTACGCTTGTGGAAGCCGTTCCTAGGATATTTAAGCACTGAAGCGTTCATTTAGATACCCTTCTTGCTAGCGTAAATAATTTACAGATGTAACGTGCATCGATGGGAACCATCGAAACTGCATGGGAAATAAGATGCGTTAGCATAGGATTTCAATCAATAATACACACGAAGAAGACGCAGTTAGAGGCATAGGTCTAATGAACATCTAATTATCGAACCAGTTGAACAAACATGCACGTCTACCTTGTCTTCTTTAGCGTCAACACATGGTTGAGGCCAGCTTTACCTCGACCAGGTTCAGTTGTTTACCTCTCCGTAGGCGCCTTATATGGCTTGCACCCCCGTGCCTTGGTTTGGCGCCAGATGGCGGGAGCGCCGCAGGCAGCTCTACACGGGTGCAGTTCCGCGTTGGTGAGGCTGCTCGAGTCAACCGACTTCGAAATTTAAGAACGCAGTGAGTGCTTTCACCGATGAGTTTTTAATGTTTTTATAGTCTCGCGTCTTGCATATTGATTAAAAACCTTTACGTAGCTGGGAAAATGCTGCTGCGCTCCCCCGGAGTGCGCTGTGGAGTCCTTAGTCGAGGGCCGCAGCAGCCGCGGCCGTCCACGCTCTACTACTCAGCTGTTGCTGATGAGTAGCTGTAAGTAGCTAATTAGCAGCTGTAATCAGCTTTTACTGATTAGTACAAAATAATTATTAATGCGAATGTGCTATATGACTCATGAGGCGGCGTTAGCGCGACCACACGATGGTCTAGAAAAGTCAAGGGATCCCAAGCGAGTCAATCGAGGCAATTGACGACGCCAGTTAAGGCAGATTCGATTAAGGCAGAGTGAATTAGGCGAAGTTAATTAAGGTACTTTTAATTACAATAGAGTTAAGGCACTCGAACCCATGACCATTGCTAAAAGTCGAATCCGCGACCGCAGTTGTTAATCAGGGTGATGAAATTAAGGCAAGTTCTTCAGAAGCAGTTAAGGCATTCGAACACACGAACTTTAGTATTAATGCGAAGCTAATTAGCGTAGGGATAATTAAGGCACATGTTTTTTGCGATAAAGTTCATTACGACACTCAAACCCACGACCATTCGTAGGAGTTGAACCCGCTTACCTTGGTGATAATTAAGACGAAGTTAATTAATATAGAGTTCATTAAAGCCCTAGAACCCATGATCGTTGTTGAGAGTCAAACCGTCGACTTTTGGTGGGGGCAATGCTTTCGCCTTCCTCCACCGAAGGACAACTAAGGCTTTCTTTTTTTCTTTCTTCATTAGAACATAAATATACAAATCAAATATTTCGTTAGTGCAGTGCCCCTCAAATTTTAATTATTTACTGATGTAATTCATCACAGTTTATCACTACTAAAGTTGCTATAATCACCTGTTGTAGCTGTCCGCAGGTCAAGCGGGTAATTCATTTTTTAGTTACGACTAATGGGGGCTTCTCAACAGTTGTAGAGGTCAGCAAGTCTATCGGTGCACTTTTAAAACAGTGAGAATAAATCGAAGGCACCCCTTCTCTCGATATATATACTCACTCTCAGCACTTAGTTTAGGGATGAAAAAGAAAATGAAGCTAGCATTATTTCTTTCCTCAAAGCACCACATTCGCAAGTGCAAAAGTTAAAACCTACGGGAGCTTCGCACGCTTGCGAGCAGACTTGTACATTCAAGGCAGGTTCTCGCTGCAGGAATGCAGCGTAAATATGCAGTCGCGCCACCAAATAAAATTGATGATACGGGCCGGGAACTCCTCGAAATGCACAAGGAATTGAAAACAGACAAGACTGTCACAAAAAGCACCAAGACTGCAGCACAACACGCATGTATATACACCGCCAAAACGCGTGAATAGCCGGGGACAGTGCTTCGCCGCCGCGTCCTTGCCGTGCTGACCGAGCAAAGTGCGACAGCAGCGCCACTTGATGCGGGAATCGGTGGTGAGTCTACGCAGTTACAGCAGTTTGAAAACTAAACGAAGGCTGGTAACGTTGGCTGAGGCTGCCCTTTTTAAAACGCTTTGTAATCTGTTTCTACAATTTCGCCCTAAAAATATATTTTTCTTAAAAAATAATCCGAAGTTTTCTAGCTGAAATATATATCGTGTGTGTCTCCAGCTTGTCTTCGTTAAGGTATTTGTTCAGGGCTAACATGATTTCCGTTGGCACGCTTAGCGAGTCTGAGTGCTTTGTTCACACACGTTTGCACAGGTATAAAATATTTTTCCTGTGGCCAGAGTACTGTTGGTCTTGGCCACTTTACGTATCTTGGCGTGCATCGGTTGTATATCCTTTGCTTGTTCGAAAGTGTATCTCACCGAGCTGCATTGTGAAGCGTTACGCAAAGAAACCAGTGCGTGGGCTTTCAATGAAGAAAGTAGACAGACGCCTCCAGTTACGGCAGCCGATCTCAGTCTCTATCTGTCATAGTCGAAATATACGACTGTTTTGGTATCGTGTACCATTAGGTATAAAGTCGATATTCTTCGCACAGGCGTGAACAAAATCTATCGATCAATCAACAAATTAGTCATCAATCTATGCATTGAACAAATAAGCAATTGCATGATTATTATCGAAGGAGTAACTTTAACAGAAAAATAAACCTTATACATAGACTGATTGATGATCAGGTAATCAATTAATATAACCAATATATAAACTGATAGACGAATGAATAAACCATTCAGTAATACCATTCTGACAGATGTCCATGCACAGTATTGGGCCTCTCAGGATTCCAGAGTATCGTTACCACGCTTTCTCCCAGTTTTTAGCTGTCTGACAAAGCGCTCAGAATGTTAATAATCTGTTTCTTACTCAGTGCTAACGTACCGTACTACTATATGGGTGGCCTGAGGTGTAGAAGCACCATGAATTTCCAAGCTAAACTGACATAATTTATTACTAAGGATCCTTATTTGGTAATCGTTTAGCACAGCATTTTTGGTAGTGCATTAGTTATGTCGCATCCACCAGACTAAAAAAAAAATTCAGGCAGAAATCATGCATCATCGATTATTCTCTAAATCAATAGAAAGCATTTTTTTTCATTGCGCGTGGCGCAAAGCCCGAATAAACTCACATCCTCCTGGGAAACGATCATTCTAGCACCGCCACATGTTCGCGCTGCGACACCTTAACGGCATATGATCGGAATCAGAGGCGGTCACAGGCTCTGCACGTCGCATCGAATTCGCCTTCAAAAAAGTGCTTTCGCAAGTGCGCGTCTGCGTCCCGCAAGTGGCGCTCTTCCGATCGGCGCCGCTTGGTGTCGGCAGTCTGTTCAGCGGCCGGTCGCCTGGTATGCCGCTGTTCTTCGGAGGTGCGTGTATGCGCAACATAGCGCAGCTAACGCAACCGGCCTACGTCTATTTGCGACGCGCACACCGGTACCGGCAGCGGCGCAAGAAAGCGCCATGCCAGAAGCGACGAGTGGGTGGGTGGGGCGCAGCACGTGCACGCGCGTAGAGTGAGGGACTGAACCAATAGCAGCCAGCAAGCGCGTGCATGGGAGTAGGTGCGCATCGGCGACACACTGTGACCTTGGATAGCCTCGCGTTTTACCTTGATTCTGACTAGGCAAGAAATAAAGTGCTTGACATTTCGAAAAATTACGCAGATCTCACGCACTGTAGGAATTGATGTGTGAAGCATTTTCCATGTAGCTAGCTATCCATAACTGTCCGGAGACCTTCGAAGAAGTATTGCTCGATGAACCACCACTTTTGGGCACAAGAAACAGTAATGTTTAATAAAAGCCTCTGTCTGACGACAAAAGCATCACGATGACAGTATGACGGCAATGGCTATGACAGACTTTGTTGTTAAACATGAAATAATTTTAACTCCCGTTGTCAGCGACCTTCAAGTGACCTTGAGCCAAAAGACGTAGCGGTTATATGCGGGCACTCAAACGGCATGATCCGGGCAAGTTGCCAAAACATAACGAGACCCTCCGGGCAACCTGTCAAGACCCCGTTTCATGTGCTAGGTACTACCCAAGCAAGTAACAATAATATTGCTTCCGAGTCCTTCCAAATGTTTGTTCACAACATCACTCAAGCAGCAACTTGTATTACGCTGAAGCTTGCTTTGTCATTTCCATTGTCGACGTTCAAGAGGAAGATATACGGCACTATAAACTTGATTGTCACCTTTTGGAGCTGCGACAGAGTTGCCTGTGCTCTTGCGCTCCGTGAGGTCCCCGGCGGGTTCGGCGCACCGCGGATGGCTGTGTGACCGAGACGAGACTTGCAACCAGGTTCTGTCTGTGACAAGAAACTATTGTGTCCATATAGATCAGTGCACAGTATGGCGTGGTGCGGTGTGGCGTGGTGTGCCGTTGCGAACACGCACTGGACCCGTTTTATGATTGTGACAACCATCGTCTCAAACCAATCCGATTTGCCGGTAGCCATTTCATGCTTGGAAAGGCTATTCACAGCGTGTTTACAGGAGGTATTCAGAGACCTGGATTGGGAAGAATTGGGGATAAGAGTTAATGGAGAATACCTTACTAACTTGCGATTCGCTGATGATATTACCTTGCTTAGTAACTCAGGCGACCAATTGCAATGCATGCTCACTGACCTGGACAGGCAAAGCGGAAGGGTGGGTCTAAAAATTAAACTGCAGGAAAATAAAGTAATGTTTAACAGTCTCGCAAGAGAACAGCAGTTTACGATAGGTACCGAGGCACTGCACGTGGTACGAGAATACATCTATTTAGGACAGGTAGTGACTGCGGATCCGGATCATGAGATTGAAATAATCAGAAGAATAAGAATGGGCTGGGGTGCCTTTGGCAGGCATTGTCAGATCATGAACAGCAGGTTGCCATTATCCCTCAAGAGAAAAGTGTATAACCAGCTGTGTCTTACCAGTACTCACGTACGAAACAGAAACCTGGAGGCTTACGAAAAGGGTTACACTCAAATTGAGGACGACGCAACGAGCTATGGAAAGAAGAATGATGGGCGTAATTTTAAGGGATAAGAAAAGAGGAGAATGGGTGAGGGAACAAAAGCGAGTTAATGGCATCCTAGTTGAACTTCAAAAAAATAAATGGGCATGAGCAGGACATGTAATGAGGAGGGAAGATAACCGAAGGCCATTAAAGCTTACGGACTGGATTCCTAGGGAAGGGGCGCGTAGCAGGGGGCGGCAGAAAGTTAGTTGGGTGGATGAGATTAAGAAGTTTGCAGGGACAACATGGCCACAATTAGTACTTGACCGGGGTAGTTGGAGAAGTAATGGAGAGCCCTTTGCCCTGTATTGGAAGTAACCATGATGATGATGATAACAATGATGATGATAGTGATTTTATGCTTACTACAGTCAATTACTGGACAGGTAGCATTTTACTGCGAAGTTGTTAGAGGCTACTTCCCCCAGGATCGTGTCAGTGTGTAGACACCAAAGTATCATCATCAGTATTGGCTGCAGCACCGTAGTTTTCTTTAACATCTGGCTCTATGGCGCCCCTCGGCGCTGCCACGCCAGCGCGCTCCTGCCACTGCTCTCGCGTTCGTCGTCGCTTTTAATTAAATAAATAACACAAAGACGTAACCAAATTTACAGCGAATTACACGGAAGCTGTTAAGTGCTTGTTCCCCCTGATCGTGTCCGTATGTCGACACAAAATTCCCTATACGTGGGCCGAAACCGAAGGTAATGCAATGCCAGGCCGACCCGCGGTTGAGGTGAGGCAGTAGTTAAGCACTCCCCATACGTGCGCCAATCCCGAAAATAGTGCAATGCCGTGTCGACCCACGGCGAAAGCGCATTTCGCCATAAAGGGGCCGAAATTCACAGTTTCACTGGTCATCGTTCTTTACAAAGTGGAAGAGCACTAATTTTTGTTTTCGTTTACTCCCGATAGAAAGATTACAAGCTGCTTAGTTAAGATTTGGACAGATCTAGAAGACGGCGCTGTCTATCACAGTGTCTTTAGCTGCTGCGAGAAAATCATGGAAGAAATTGACGCACCCGCTCGTGAAGCAAGAGAAAGGGTGGTATAAAATAAAAGCTAGCGCGTGCAATATGTTCTATTGCTTGTGCTATGCGACGCGACCTGCATGCCAATGATCTCAAACTGGTTGGCGTTTGCACGAGAAAAACCTATTTCTTCAGCAAGTTGCGTCACGGCTCATATTGATCTGAGACGAAATGGAACCGTTTCTGGGTTTCTTTTTTTTCAAGAGAGAGAGAGAGAGAATGAATGAATGTTTGATATTTTATGGCGCAAGGGCCAAGTATTGCCAAAGAGCACCATGTCCGTGTTAATGAGTTTGCAGTGTAATCATGAGTTCTATGAAGTTGGTGTGACGTGGCTGTAGAGGGGCCTCAAGAATGGTCGCGTTAAAGTGCGTAAAATGTGTATAATAAGATTATGGCGATGACTTATGACGTGTACTATGAACATTAGGACGCACTTAAAAAGAATGATACGATGTCTAAAAATATATCAGCTTATGTAAGATATGCTAGAGCACTACTGCCTCCTTTGAGCCCTTGAGACACAAAGGCCTGGAGGCATGGGCTATTCAATACAATTATCGCAGTGGCATCCTCTGGAGCGAGGATGCTCTACGAATTTAATGGGCTTATAACGTGTAGAACTACATCCTTTAAGAAGTCGAGGACTGCCTTCGTGTTAAAAAGCGGTTCCTTACCAAGAAACATAGCCGGGTGTCGAGGGATGTAATAACGGTATGCAAGCGGAAAATGTTTCTTCCTTTCAGGTTCGGCTTTCCGACACTCCAAGAGGACATGGAGGACGGTCAGCCTCTCACCGCATGTACCACAGGTTGGAGGTTCACTTCCAGTAAGTAGAAAATGATGGGTCCCAAATGTGTGTCCTATTCTGAGGTGACAGATTAGGACATCTGTTCGCCGAGATTTTGTTGGGGAGGGCCAAAAACCTAACTGTGGGTTTATAACGTTCTGTTTATTATTTATTTCTGCGTCCCACATGCGTTGCCAGTGGTTTCGCAGCTTTTTTTTCGTATGTAAGGTTTCAGATCTGTGAGAGGCACCAAAGCAGTATTATTAACAGCAGGGGGTGCAATTGACGTAGCCATCTGGTCTGCCAGAACGTTACCTTCGGTTCCCCTGTGGCCAGGTACCCAGCATATGATGATACGCTGGCTAGATAGATAAGCTTTGCACAGGTCGGAATAGACCCCAGTAAGTACAGGATTTTTCTGTTTGTAGGGTGACATTAAGGCCTTCAACACACTTAGGTAGTCTGTATATATTACGGCTTTTTGGAGTTTTGATTTCCTTATATGCTTTACAGCCGACCATAATGCGTAGGCCTCTGCCGTAAAGATACTTGTTTTTGGATGTAGTACATCAGATTCCGAGAAGGATGGACCGACGGCTGCATAGGATGGGACTTGGAAGCGTCTTGTAGAACTCTGCGCACGAGTGCTTGTATTGAAGTTGTAGGAAATGCATTCTTATTTCGGCCTCTGGAGCGTGTTTTGTTCACCTGCCACTCCCAAGGGGGTAAGAGCTTGGTTAGGTGCGTTAAGGGAAGCTCGGGGAGGGGGAAATGCATTTCATCGCTAAGCTCCTTCACACGCAGCGAGAAAGGCTGTCTTATAGACGGACGGTTGCGGAAAAGTGTAGCACACGTCATATCGGTAACGGTATTAAAACATGAGTGTTCAGGATCGGAGTGCACTTTAAGGAAATATGTAAAGCTGATGTATGATCTCTGCAACTGGAGCGGCCACTCATTCGATTCGGCATATAAGCTTTCGGTCGGGCTTGCTCTGAAAGCGCCAGTGGCTAGGCAGATACATAGATGATGGACAGGATCCAGCATCGTTAGCGCGCTCGGGGCGGCAGAGAGAAAGAGAGGCAAAGGAGAGACAGAGAAATTATCTTCGGTTGGCTAACCTTTACCGGGGGAGCGGCAAAGGTATGGGATAGGTGAGAGAGAGAAAAAGAATACAAAACACACACATACACACATATACACGATACAGAAGTAAAATAGGGTAGCATATGACATTCCGTGATTTTTTTTTGTGTGTGTGTCTCTGGCCATTGACGCACGTTACACAATGTCATGGTTCTTGTGCGCAGCTATGTTATTCTAACGGTTGTTAAGGGCAAGATTTTCACTTGAGGCGTTTTTCAATGTACACGAAAGCGCCTTATGGATTACCTAATTGAAACTGTGTTACCTGCACCATTGTATCAGTTGATCATTCGAGAAGGGCGTGGTCAAAAGAGTTAAGAACAAGTGGACACCGGCGAATGTGAAAACGTTTTCCTTCGTGCTCCGCATACGAACCTCGCCTGTTAAAATAGTGTTAAACGAAAGAGGTGTTTATGTGCTTTGGGGAAACAGGTGCTTTCTGTGAAACAAACCTGAAGCTATTGAACATGTTTTCATTGATAGTAATATTGACATTTTCTTTTGAGATAAAGCAGATTACATTACAAGTATACCTTCCCCTCAATCCATGTGGCATACGTTTTTTGCCGCCTGAACTCAATTTTCAAAACAATAATATTATTTTTATTTTTACTCGGGCTACAAGCAGACATGCCCGGCATGTTGCCATACAGACAGCGTGATCTTCAAGGCCAATCTATGCGCCTATACTTTGTGAAAATGGCTGTGAAAGTACGTAATGTACATAAAACGATTTCCTGCGATAGGGATGTGGCGTCAATGTTGGTTGTGTTACCACATATAAAGAAGTGTGGTCTGTGATTACAAACTCTTATTTGGACATGTAGCCAAGCAAAAAAACAAATAGAAAAAAGATTATGGCCTACCAGCTAGAGCATCGGGCTGCCGTGCTCGGCGTCAGAAGTTCAATTCCACCATCGGACGCATGAATTTGCTTTTTTATAAAACGGAGCCAGACAGAAACCTCTCTACCCTAAGGTGCATGCCACAAAGGGCCCGGAAATGGACAAAGAATGTTTGGCACTGAAAGCCAACTACAATTTATTAATTTTAATGATATTTCCTGTTACCATACGTTGACATGGTCATCATGCATGTCATTCCCACAGACTGGGCCCAGCATGAGAAGTCCCGAGAAAACAAGCTAGACTCAAGGGTTCTCAAGTTGGCCTCCTTCTCAAGCACTGAAGCATTTCAATTTCGACTGGTAAGGCAGCGAATGGGGCAGAAAAAACGCGATAATCGACCTCTGTGCGTAGTTTTGCCACCCCAAGGACAGCGGACAGCGGGCTAACAAACTACGCCATCACCTCTCATGAGTCCATCGCTGATGCTCAAGGGAAGACGCATTACTTGCGGATGCGGTGACTAATGAATGCGCTAGCACACGCGCGATGGAACGAAAACAAGCCGAGGCGTCATGCCCCGGCCAAAGCGAGGCTGATCGATAGTGGCTGTTATCTTCCTCCTGTGCTGGTAATTTTTCATCGGTCGACAGTTTGAGACGCTGTGCAAGGGTGGGTGATGTCTCAGACCATGCCATTCAGCGGCCGCTGACTCGGTGTTCCCGCGGGGCGTTTTCTGTGTTTACAAGAAAGGTGCTGACGCCGGAGCAGCCTCCTTGCAGTCTATACGTGAGCGATAAGCTAGTATTTTCTCTGGAGACGGGAAAGAACGTTGTTTGGAAAGGAAAGAGTACGTTTGTTTCTTCTGGCGCGTACTTGGCAGTTTCCAGCCGTATTGCACCTAGCTCCTCTCCTTCTATTGATCTTATTGCTTATTCTTTGAGGATTTGTGTTGCGATCCAAAATGACGTTTCTTCAGGTAGTCACGAAGAGAGGGAAAAAGAAGCGGACTTGACGCGTGATCTGTCGCACAATGTGTCCGACAGTAAATTATTTAGATTGAAAAATGGTGCAGAGAATGTACAACGCCAAGAGAAAAATGATGTTTACCAGTGTACATGCCAAAATATTGTGCAAGGGAGGGAGAGGGGGAGATATGTGCGTAAAATTATAGAGGCCCCTTGATTTTCCTCAAAGTAACACGGCATACCTGTGCGACTATTAAGAATTACAGCCCGATTTCCAGCGAAGGTGTTAATCTCCGGCAGTTGCAGCAAAAATTCCAATTACTTGTGATCCAACGGCACAATTTATAACGTTGCCTCTATATTACTCATGACATGGCCTCCATTTTTTGGAATGCTAATCTCAGTTGAACACGTTCTTCTTTCATGACGTCGGAAATAAATACACGATGATTACGATACTCTCTAATGCAAAATTTGAGTGCAGCTCTATACGTGTTTTCATTTCACTATATATTGGCTGGCGCTGACAATCTATATCGTGCCGCAAGTTGCAGACTGAGCGCAATGTGACGCGACCGCCTCACCAATCGCCAAATCACGACAGGCAGCGCGTTTATGACGCGTTCACAGCAGCCACCGCTCACGGACCTCCACTCATTCAGTGCTTCGCTTCCATACAGACGACGCGCGCTACTTTGACGCCATCTCGTAGGCATCGTCAGAGCACATCCTGTTTTGCGCGGTACTACGCGCTTCTTCTCACACTCTCGCCATGCGCTCCTCCGCGGATTTCCTCCTCGCATTCTCTTTGCGATCGCCAGCTTTCTTCTCACAAGCTGCTCTGTGTTCGCTTTGATCCTTCGCTGTGCTTGTTTGCTTGGTTCCGAGGTACCACACTGACGCTCGCCGCAGGAGCGGGCGCTTAAGAGCTGCACTCTTAAAGCATGGAGACAATAAACTTTCGCGAACATGAGTGATAACGTGCCCACTGTTCCACAACGCAACCAAATATAACGTTGGTGTCACTCCTAGTTCCTTGATGACAGCGGCAAATCCCACTACATACTTTGTATAACGTAGGAAAATGCCGAACAACGAGAGTTCAGAGCAGCGAGAGAGAGAATAGAGAGAAAGAAGGCAGTAATGGTAACCAGAAAAGTTTCAGTTTGGCTACCCTACACTGGGCGAAGGGAAAATAGGAATAGAAATAAGGGAGAGAGAGAAAGATGGTGAATGTGTGCGTCGAAGAATGGCCATGCCAGAATCCGGTCATTGCAGATTCGGTGAATAGTACTGAATGAATATTTCTAAAGTTCCTAATTAGACCAGAAAAATTACATGTTCGAAACACATAACATCTGACATGCCCTTTAGTTCCACCTCCTGACTGTTATTGAAGAAGGTAAATATTAGATATACGGGTGGTATATTGCCAATGATCCTGTCCAATTCGGGATCAACGGTCTTCTCACATTCCACGGGCTACGAGCTGCGAAAGACCTACCTGGAAACGCGCTATGATAATTCCGGTCCGAAGAAGCAAAAGCTTCTTCGGACCGAAAAGGCTGCTACGAATATCGATTTCTCTTGTCGTGGGAAAATGCTTCTCATACGAGACGCCGATGCTCCTTGTCATCTTCCGGGTGGGCGCGCCAGGAGCACTCGACGAACGAGAGACAACACATGGCTTGGGACGCGCGCAGTACGGAGTCGCGACTGATTCGCGCACTTGCAGTCGGTGCAGTGCCTCGCTGTGGAGAGCAGGGCGCACGACAGCATCCATGCCATTTGGCTTCCATCGGCGACAGCGATGACCACGGCCAAGGGAGCTGGAACACTGCAGCAGGAAAGGCTTTTCCTTGAGGCAGCCTGAATTTCAGAGGCCACAAAACGTACTATATGACGAGAGATTCTGTCGGTCGTCCGTGACTGCCTCCGCCCCATGCCGAAGAAGTGCAGCGCAAACACTTTTTAGAGACACTGTGAATTATTGTGCGCCGAAGGTTCTGGATTAGTGTGTAGACATTATGAAGCGGCATCTGCTTCATTAATCATCATGTGTGTGCCTGTGCCCAAACACTTTCGTACTTTTTTTTGGAGGAAGGGGGTGGATTTTTTTATACAATTTCGGAAAATCAAGAACAGTATACATTATCTGGTGGGCACTAACTTGAAAGTATTTTACCGCTTATCACCACAAGTTTTCTCTTCCTTCATTGCATGCGCACCTTTACTAAGGTAATCCCGCCCAAATGTAATTATTTCAGTTGGCGTAGCCTTCGTGACACGCAGAACAAGCGCATTTATCATCAAACTGCGGGTCGTCGTCAAGCACACCCTGAAACAACTTGACTTCGTGGTTGCGCTCGCGATTATTTCTCATCAAGACCAGATATCAGCAGGAGCCGCTCGAGGAAAAAAAAAGAATACTGTTTTAGAGCGCAGCTCTTTGGCGTCCGTTCCTGGGTTTCGCGTCGTCGTCGGCGTTGTCGTCGGCCTCGTAACCAGCTCCGCCCCCCTTTCATCCCCCCAGCGCTAGCAGCGACCGACTGATACCGCTGGATGCCGCTGACGCCGCTAGAGAGTCAAGATAACGTGACTGCATAGAACACCGTCGCCGCCATGCAGAAAGAGGAGGAAAGGGTACCCCCCCCCCCGCTGTTCTTGTGTGGCGGATAGGGTGCTCTTCAGTTGCCGACGCGCCGGTTATTTCACGTAGGCCCGGCACGTCGACGAATACGTGACCACCTTCCCACGGCTAGACCTGGTTCTTAGCGCTGCGGAAGCGAGGGTATCATATTGTTTGTGTCGGCATCGGCGGCGTTGTCCCTGAAACCAACTCCGCAGCTGGGGTTGATTCACTATCGGCGTCAGCGGCATCAGTCAGTCGCTGCTATCTCTTCCCTCCTCCCTTTATCGTGTTGTCCGCTTGCTGCGCGCGCTTCTGCCCCCATCGTTTGCCGCTGGGTGTACACGCCGCCCCCCTCCCCCCTCTTCCTGCGAGTCTCCGGTTGTCAAAGCGCCGGCTCGAACTTAATTCCTTTCTTCGCTCCTCCTCCAATGCAACCCCTGTGCGGTGGCAATCAGAGAGCCAGATCGGGGGCGGCGGATCTGTATATGTGCACCGCCCGAGCCGAAATTGCCGCTGCCGTTCGCCCTGTGCGGTGGCAATCAGAGAGCCAGATCGGTGGCGGCGGATCTGTATATGTGCACCGCCCGAGCCGAAATTGCCGCTGCCGTTCGCCACTGCGAAATTATCTGCCAGTTCTTTCTAAGCCATGAGCGAGACGACCGATGGAAGTCCTCCGTCTGCTGCTGCTGCTGCTGCGGCTGCTAAACGAGCTGCCAGAGCAGAGGCCCAGCGCCGTCGCCGTCAGAATCCAGAGGTGCGTGCCGCCGAAGCAGAAGCTTACCGTCGCCGCCGTCGAGATGATCCAGGAGTACGGGAAATATAAAAAAAAAATTCTGTGATAGCGCATACATGTGTTGCTCGATTTCTTTGCCTCAATCTATCGAAAAGGTGAAACAGCTTATTTGCTGCGCTCAAATTTCGCATTAGGAAGTAACGTAATCGTCGGTAATTTTTTTTCTTTTACTCCAACTATTACGACAACACTAAATTCTTGATTTTAGACATTAACCCCTCGAAAGCATTTCAAACAAACTTGGCAAAAGCGGGAATTCTCCTTAGGGTACCGTACAGTTAACCTTATCCCGGGCGGGGCGCAAGGAACTTGCACGTGTCGTGCTGGCGTGAAGGAGACAACCACAGGGTCGTGAGTTCCGTGTACTTGTGAAACTTTGACGACACATGCGCCAAGGGACGCAAACCGACACGTGGCTAGTTCGCCACCATCACAGCTGTAGTGTCGTGAAGTGGTGGATGCTCAACGATGGTTGTAATGAACATTCGACGCATCTCGACAGTAACCACAACCTTTATAAAAACTTGGATGCGCTTAAGGTTCGCCTTTAAGAATAGAACGCGACAGCATTCAAAGATCCCACAGTGCTTCTCACGCTTCTCGGCAACTGAAGCCTATTTAACCGTAATATTCACCGGCAGAGAGAGAGAGGGAGAGAATAACTTTATTGAATTGGGGAAAAGACGGATAGGGGGGGGGGTAGTTAAGTGCTTGATGAGTAGGACCCCAAGTCCAGGGCTCCACTGGCTACTGGAGCCAGCCGAACGAGACCCAGAAGAACATTCTCAACCTTCGGATCAGAGCTGGCGCGTTGTACCTCCCATTGCTCCAGTGTGTTAGATTATACCTAGCAAAGTAGGCATTTAAACTTGGCAGTATATTTTGGCATCCCATCGAGATGTGGTACAAGCAGGGTGGCGAGTTGCTATGCCATGGAAAGAAACGATCATACATCGTTGAGAAAATTTTGCTTAATCCTAATAAATTTGGGTAGATCTCCGTCTGAATGCTGCGGAGATATATTGCGTTTTCCCGTTGCAAGGATGTGTGGAGGGCGCCGTAACATTGGCGGCGAACGCTATGCACGAAGGCGAGCTTTGTGGTTCTTATTTTGATGGTGTACAAGGAACCGAGGGGGCAGAGCTGCTCCTACTAACACAGACCTAAAATGTCAGGGGGAGAGAGAGTAAAACATCTTTATTCTTATTATTTGAACCGTTAGTGTGGGAGGTAGTTGGAAAACGCTATTGCGTTAAAAGTTGTTGGTGTTTGAGTTTGCGCGTAACAGAATTGTGTTGTCTCGCACATTTCAAATTAAAATCTGCCGTTGTCATGTCTGTAGGTTCTGCGTAAGTCACACCTTACAATTTTTCAACCTATTTTACCTTGATAAATTCAGTTCAGTAATTTTCTCGCGTCACACGGAGGGCCCGCGTGGTTGAGTATGAATGGTCCGAAATTATTTCTGTCGAAGCGACGTCCGATGCCGGATGCCTCAAGTGGGACGGGGGACGCCGGACGCCGGCGCCGGATTTTCTGCGGCACGGGGCGCTTAACGCTGTCGCGTCATAACTTTTATTTTCTTGCGGTTCTTCTGCAGTTTTGTACCATCAACGTTGAAGTCAGTGGCAATCATCATAGTTTTGACATAGCGCCTGGTGCACCTTAGGAGAACATGGAGAGTAACATGGTGCATAACGAAGTGAAATCTCAAAACTCCACAACTCTCTGTTTCTATAAGTATGTGTTCAGAATCCAAGTTTGGCCGTGCACTGTAGAAAACTGAACCACGAACGTATTCAGAATTGAGTCTTAGTTTTTTTTTTTTGCGCGTATTTTTCCCGAGCGGCGGTGGCAGGTGTTCAGAGAGAGGATGAAGGTGCTTTTAAAGCTTCCGTAATAGTCGATACGTACTTTTCCATCTGACTTGTGCTCTTGTGTGCCAGATCTCCGTGGAACAAATTATAACCGAAGCGCACTTCAGCAACCACTCTAAAACGAATACGCCGCTAGAAACACCTCCGTCCAGTCCCAACGTAGGACCTAAAGGTTAAGACAGTGCCTTAATAGCGTACATCCCGAGTGTTCAGGATTGTTTCAAGCTTCTTTTGCAGTAGATCATGTGACATTGGGATGACCGAATAAATCGCAAAGTTGTTACACTATGTTCGCGGGAATTCTAGCCACAAATAGACGCCTTTAGTTAAAAAAGGATTCAGTGGCATTATCTTCGAAAGTAGACACTGGCAACACTGTTTGGTTTTATGGCCTTCTCGATTCGAATATATTGGAACTCTGAATCACATGGTGTGTGGACATCGTCGTGGCCGTTTAATAATGGTGTGTAATCTCACGCTCACGCTACCGATAATTCTTTGTAAATACACGTCTAATCTTCACGTGACGTTTGGTCCTTGCCATGGTGCCTCAGCTTTTTACTAACTTTTGCGTGTTCAGCCAGCGCTGTCATTCACTGAAACAGCTGCATTTTGAGCACGCCGCATCGCCCTTTTTCTCTCCTTTCTATCTCCCTTGTGGGAGACCGAGCGCACTACCCAGATAAACTCGTGGAGAACTGTATGTGGCAATGAAGGGAAAGCTACGGGAGCCGGCCTGCTACACATTTGTTGCCCCGCCAAATAGTCCGGCAGCGTTTGACAATGTTTTTGGTTGCTCGGAAGAGACGCTTAATCGATGCTGCTTCCACGTGTGGCGGTTTCGCCTTTCCCTAGACGCGAAAGGGAAAAACCGCCAAATAAGTAAACATTTTACCCTCACTGGTGTGCTTTGTCTTATTTATCAACTGTTGCTAATAAGGTGTTTATGTTTTGTCATCGCCAGCCCAAACTAATGCGGATTAAAACGCGGGACTCTTTTCAGAAGCGTTCTCACTTGTACGCGCTTTACCTCCGTAGCTTTAATTTCATTGCCACAGAAAGTTGTTTGCGAGTATAGAAAAAGAAAAGCGCCTGAAGGAGGCGTGACCAAACTTCTCAGCATAGGGAGGCTATATGCTTACATTTCCATGAGACCCTGATGTGTTTGGCAGTTGCCAAATACCCCAGTGGCAGGGGTAAATATGCTCAGGTGGAGTGATTGCTGACCTTTATCCCTGGCCTAAACCCACCTGCAGCTGCAACACACCTCTATCATCTTTCAAGACTATCTTTCCATTGTGCCTGTGTTAATGTTGCGACATAATCAAGTTTTTTTTTTTGCATTTGTATGACAATCTACATGGGTCATTCCTAAAACAAGACGGTTCAGAGAAATTGACTGAGTGATGAAAATGTGGTGTCCGGCTGGCCCTAAATCTTAAACTTTTCCTCAGTGTTTCATGCGAGTTTAACGGCACAACAACAGTGCTGACATTAGACAAGGTTTGACAGTAAATTTCTAGGACTGACCACGGCACCTGTATAACCTAAGTTACTGCAGCAGACTGTTGGGAATATTATTCCAAATAATTTCACTTATATTTGGAGCACATTGTTGGCCGCTTTGGTCACAAAAACCAGTAGTGAACTCATTTACTGCAATTCATATGAGTTAGGCCGTTACTCCTTTCTATACTTTGTCAACATTCCTGAAGTGCTGTCCCTGTAGTTCCTGTCTAAGATTGTGAAACCTAAAGGAAGTCAGTGAAGGCCATGTCTGGAGACTAAGGTGAATAGCTGAGCATGCGGACCCTATGCTTCAACAAAAAGGGTCTCGCAATTAGGTATGAATGGAGATCAGCTTTGTGATCAAGGGGGAAGCAGCTGCCATGATTTCGCAAATGTAGTCTTACACGACGAACGTGCTTCATCAGTCGATGAATAGAAATCGGGATTGAAGGAACCAGGAACTGATTTCATATGAATTATGCCTTGGTGGTCAAAGGGGAGTGCTTATAGCATAACTACCGCTAGAAGTTACGCTGGGAAACATCTTTTCGACTATACTCGCGGACTAGTTTCTCTGACTATGAAAGGAGAGCTACGGCCGCGTGGCTGCTTCACATGTGTCACCGCGCCACATGGTCCTGCAGCATTTGGCAGTACTTTTGGTCTCTCGGAACAGATTATAAATCGGCGCAGCTTCCACGTGAGACGTTTCAGTTTCCCCAGACGCGGAATTTACACTCAGTCATGTCTTCTGTCTTATTTAACTGTTGCTAATAAGGTGTTTATACTTTGTGTTCCCCTGCCTCAACTAACTTGGATTAAAACTCGGGACGTTTTTCAGAAGCGCTCTCACTTGAGCGCGCTTTACCTTTGTAGCTTTCCCTTCATAGTCTCAGAAAGTTGTCCGCGAGTATAGATGAATGTCTTCTTTGAAATGTGCACTGCACGAAGCCGACAACCTCACTTGAACTGCTCAAAAATTGAACCTGCTGTGCCAAATTAGTTACGGTCCGTCATAGGTGAGAAATGAAGTTCTGTGGTTTAAAAAAATATTCTTGGATTTTATGTGCCAAAACGATGATGTGATTATGAAGGACGTCGTAGTGAAGGACTTCAGATTAATTTGGCCACCTGGTTTCTTTTACCATGCACCCAATGAATCGTACATGGGAGTTATTTAATTTAATCCGACCAGATCGGGCTTAGCAGCGCAACACTAAAGCAACTGCGTCACCACGGTGGGTAGTTGCACGTTTTGACAAAATATCATGCTTAAAGCTGGTGCGGCTCTATATTGCTTCTAATTATGTTTGACACCCAGCTAAACAATTACTGAACTGAAGTACCACATTAACAGGAAAAATTTCTTCGCTAAATTTATAAGACACGCAACGGTTGACGCGAGTAGTTATGGTGGTCTCTCCCTCTAAAGGACTGTACAGGGATTTGCTTCTCACCTTCCATGAAACCTTGGCACATTATCAACTTGCTCGGCGGGCCTTTCCGCTACCACATCCTAAACTTAATAGACCACAATCGTCGGCTTTTGGCATGCTCCAAACGAGGTCATTCCTCTCCAGGGGCGGACTCAGTCCTTTCGCGCCTAATGTAGAACCCCACTGTCCAGGATGTGGGGAGTTGTACTGCTCCTTATCTCATATGCTCTGGCAATGCCCTGCGTTACGCAGCTCATCGCTGACCACTCTAATCGACTGGGAGGCAGCCCTTAAAAGCGGCGACCTCTCAGAGCAACTACGGGCTGTCCAGAGGGCCTGCGACAGGGCGGTAGGCCACAATCTTCCGACCCCGACGTGGGTGCGGCCCGCGACGGCTACGGGGACTCCAAGAAAAGGGAGCTAGTGCGCTTCCTCAGGACCATTAGTAAAGTTCTTTGTCTTTCTGTCCCTCTAGATGTTTGCAATCGTTCTCTTATATTTCTTAATGTGAGGCGCAAAAACTCGAAGGGCACTGTCGCTTGTTTATTTTAGCACTACACCAGCACAAAGACTTGAACTTGTAACTCCTCAAGATGGAACGGTTGCAGAGAATTGCGATAATAAAGTCTATATCATCGCCTGGCATCTCAGGGGGGATGCTATTTCCTTCTTTCGGGGCTACTCGATACATTTTGTAATATCATATTGTTCTAGCACTCCTTTCTGCGATTACTGCTCAGCATTGAACGCCTAGTGCAATATTTTGTATGAAACTTGTTCGCGTTTCATGATTCAAGTTTAGAATAGTATATACACCTCGGGTGTGGGTATATACACAAAGCGAACGAAGAAGCCTTCATACATGTGTCCATTGGGCAGGCCCCAATAAGGAAACTGGGGGTGGTAACGATTGTGCTCAGTCACAGAGCCCAGGAAGTGCGTTAGGGCATAGTTATGCAGCCTTAACTTTCGCTTCACGTGAAAAAAAACTTTTCTTTTACAGCGAAGGTCTATATGGGGCTAGCCAATTAGTCTGTCCGTCCGTCTGTCGCCTGCACACCGCAAACTCCTCTGGTGCAACCTCATGTGCGTGCTTAAAAGAAAGAGAAATAGAGGTGCTCGAGTACCTGCGCCAGTAGTGACGTCGTTGCTCTCCGGCTTTTTCTCCGGCTCCGAAATGCGTAGGCCACAAGTCATAGGTATTTCTGAAGAGCAGGCAGCTTTCGATCAGCAACACCGCGAGCAGAACCGGGAACGAGCTCGTCTACACCGTGTTGATGCTGCAGCTCGAGCACAAGAACAGGCTCGTGCAGCTGAGTGGAAGCAGCAACTGCGTACGGGTGATCCGCAGCCTACCAAGCGTTCGTTTAACGAACCGCCTGAATTTACCTAGTAGTAAACACCGGGGCCGCACCTTCCAGCTTCGCTAGTTAAGCATCTGTACGGATTGCTCGGGCGGTGATTTTGTATAACTACATACATCCCATAAGTGCCACTGACGCGTTCTGTTTGCAAACACATGTTATAATCGCTGAATGCATTTCTTTTTCTCGGGCTATGAGAGTGCTTCTCTCGAGGGTAGCGTTCAGAGCTTGTTTGAAAGAATGGAGTCAGACAGAAAAGAAGGTGACGAAATTAAAGGGAAGCGTATGAAGCGAATCGCCTTTCAATTGCAACGGTTAACTGTTTCGCGTTTTCGTGTATCATACTTCACTCTTATCAAAGATTGTCCACCGTGACAGCTGAGTCAAATAGAGGGGCTCGACAGAGAATTGACAAGAGCGGTAAAAAGGAAAGCTTAAGATGTTGTACAATTATGGCGCAATCGTCTTCTTTTCTCACTTTCGTGATTACCCGCATGCGCGCTTTCTCTCTCACACTAGTGCCTCCCGAACTCACTTTTTCTCGTGGTATCCCGGCAGCGACGCAAGGATTCTTGCTCGTAGGAAAGAGCGTGCAATTTGTGAACGTCCTGTTCCCCATTATTCACCGGTTGCCGATTCGTTTTCTTTCTCTGCAGAATTTAGAGAGTCCACCCGAGCGAACAACCCCGGTTTGGGACATGAACATGTGTTCGAGCCGGCACTGCAGGGATATTTTTTTGTTGTTGTTGAGTTCGAGCCATGACCATCCATCTCGTAGTTCTTACTTCTTTTCTTTTTAGGTGCTCTGTTTTCGCTGTGCTTTCTCTTCTACCATTGCAATGTTAAAAGTGCTTTCTGTTTCATTTTTGTTGCGCGTTTGATATCTACCGTTGGGTGACACTTCAGCCACAGAGGACTGTGGATGGTAAGTCGTCCGCAAGCAGCATTTTTCTATTACGGCCTGAAAGCGATAAAAAAAGAACGTTATGCGTAAAAGACAAATAGGAGAGCAAAATAAATAAAAAAACTGAAGCATAAACTTCACTGGAGTTGTCTAAGTATGCGTAAACATTGCCACTTGCTGATCTCCACGCAACTCGGCGTCATTATCAATCTTATAAAACTTTATCTGACCAGTAAAAATACTTATACACTTTTATCGGTCGTTATTAACCTTATCGGACTCTACCCGACGCTAATCATTGCTTATCGGTCCTTATCAACCTTACCGCATTCCATCCGATTCTTATCAACTCTTATCACCCTTATCGGAGCTGATACCACATTTATCAGCTATTATCAGGTATTATCTACCTTGTCGGCGTCGATGCGACTCTTCTCAACCTTTATCGGTCCTTATAAATGTCATCAAAAATTGCTCCATTCATTATAAGCCCTTATCGCTTTTTAGCACCTTGTTCATTCGCGTCGAGCCATTATCAACCATAATGAGACAATATAAACCTCATCACTCCTTTTCATCATTATCAGCTCATTGACAGCTTCTCTATCAGTGTTGTGCGACGCGAAGCGCACGAGCCCTCAGAGATCGGTGGCAGTTTGGTCGCGGAAGGAACGCCCCAACGGAAGGCACATGTGACGACAACCGAAGCTCATCGGGGATGTGGCGTGTCCAGCAATAAATTTTCGCAAATAAATTTCAGAATTTTTCTGATGTCTACAGTGCTACAGAACTGCTCTACATGTGGTACTAGAGATGGCTTTAATTTCACCCTCACCAAATCTTCCAACAAATCTTTCGTAGAAAGTGTTCTCCTTTGACATTTGTTTTCTACCGCCGGCGGAGCACATTCATGTGGTCCAGATTAATCCACGTTCTGTAAGCGTGTGGTTGTAGGCTCCAAACTCACTACCGCCGAAGTTTTTCCCTTCGAATTTATTTTGCTTGATACATGAATTTCTTTATAGCGGTTCGTTGTATGTATCTGACATACTTACGAACGTTTGCATGAATTTCCTTGTTGGGTAGACATATACATACTTACGCATTTAATAAAACTTGATGGCAATGCATGCGACGTTGTCTGTACCTACAACTTGTGGGTTAATTGAACAATGACTGCGTTAGAAGCGTTCAGGCCAAATAGCTCTGGTTCTTTCTTGTCCTTAATTGTCAAGGGACAAGAAATATAAAAAAGAAAAAAATGCAGAGTACGCACACATGCTGGAATATTATGAAGCGAAGCTTTCACGAAGAGTTTAGAGAAGTGCTACAAATGTGCCCATTTCGATCTTTCGTATTTGGCGAAAATAAAAATGGCATGCGCATGCGCTGTCATCCACCCATGCGACCCAATGTGACAAGTATTATATTGCTTTGTATTACATCGTATTTTCTTACTGATTCTAAACATACCGGCCGCTCCTTCGTCGATCGCTCTGTGAAAGGTACGTGCCATATTATGAAAATGATCACCATAATCATCAACATCGTGCTGCGCATCGTACACAATCCCCATTGGGGATATGCTTTATAGTATGGAAATTATATTCATCTGCTCGTAGCAATCATCACAAAGAGATAGTGGTGTCACGATATGGACCGCAAGCTTCCAGTCCAATCCCCGGCTGTGGGTGTGTACGTAAATCACCATCATAATCAACACGCCGACATGCTTCTGGCCGATCCTTCAATGTGGTTATAAGCCATAACATGAAAATCACAACGATCAACTCGGGGAAGTCATCTTAAAAAGGGAGTTGGCGTTGTCACAGTACGCACCGCCCACTTCTTGGCCAATCACCTATTGTGGACATGTGCCATTGTAGCAGCCGCTCTTTATGTATGTGCCGTTGTATGGAAATCATCATTATCCTCATCAATGACCGCTTACGCTTCTTAGCTGATCCCTCGTTGTGAGTATGTACGATACTAGGAAATCGTAATCATTCTCAACAAGCGACAGTCATCTCAACGAGCTAATTGATGGCATGATGTGTACAACCCTCTTCTTGGCCAATGTCTCATTGTGAGTATCAGACAATAAAAATCATTACAAAAATCGACGCGTGGAGACCATTTCAAAGCGCCAGCGGCACCATACCGACCGTCCACTTCGTGCGTTTTGAATATGTGCCCCTAGTATGGTAAATCCCCATCATAACCAACACATCGCGACCATATTAAAGAGCTGGTTAGTATTGCCACGAGGGAAGTGTACATGCGCTTGTGGCCTTTTAGAGGGCTGTTTACTGTAATAATTGCACTGTGGAGTATTTTTTTTGTGCTTGTAGATGGGACTACGGCTGATTTCTCCATATAAGCTCACATTTCTTAATCCTTGTATGGCGTATGTTGCAAGAAGAATGCATGAGTGTCTAGTTGTAATCGTGTTGTAGTCGAGCATTTTCGTATGCAACGGATAACACGAGCACACGCTCACAGTGGTACTCGCGTGCTTCCCTGGAATCGTCCATGAGTATTAATTTTGCATCGACTGCATAGTCACGGGCTGAGGGACTTCGGTTTAGCAATATGGCGCAATTCACCCTACAGCATGGCGAACACAGGACGGCACCGAACGAGGCATGTGGTAATCTCGGTCAGTTCGTCCTGTTTGTGCCCCGCTGCATACAGTTAACTATGCCGCGCTGTTGCTGCGTGTACAGAACGTAATATAACAAAGCGTAGTGCCTGCCCATCTCCGTTAGTGAATACTATAACCTCTATTCGTTATAGTATTGTACGTTAAATTAAGCTTAGTCCCGGGTATGCTTTGCCTTTCAGGCAAACACAAAACACATGTTCGATTAACATTTTTTGCTTTCTTTCTTCTAGTGAAATTTTATGACACCGCGACGAGCCGTCAAACCTCCATTTTTCATAAGTCATATCCAAGAAAGAACGCTGTTTTTGTCGTTTGTGATCATCAGTGATCACCAAAACGTGTTTTTTTTTTCAAAATACAGAAAGTTAACACAGCAGATAAGGAACGGTTGTCCTCAGAACACCACGTCCCCACATGAGACCTCATGCCTTAGCGTGAACGAAAAGATCGAGCAAGGAAAATCAATATTTCCCAAACTGGTCAAGCACAAGGCTAATTGTTGGGATGAGTACAGGAAACACGTGGGTTTCGACACTCGTTGATGTAAACACTGATATCAATGCAAAGGCAGAACAAGCTCTACACGCACACTTTCTCAAGTAGTTGATACTTCCGTTGCTTGTCGGTTCCTTCTTAATGTGCGCTTTGCCGCTCTACAATGTTAGGCAGTGCTGAGAAGATTGCTGAGTATGTTCGTAAGCACCCTGAAAACTTTCAAGAACTGAGCTGTTTCAGCATTGAAGCAATGAAAGAGATAGCAGGTTGTATTGTTGCGCTGAAGGCCTTTAGACAGTGCTCGATGAATATATAAAGCCGACATTGGGTGACGCAGCATGCAAGGCAACGTAGAATGAAGCATGAACACCGCCTTCGTAGCAGTGCCTTCATAGCCTTCGTAGCATCAACACTGCTCTCCTAGCTACATGCGTCTATTCATGCTGTCGTGAAAAACAGCACCACCCCCGGCATTGCAGGCATCGCGCTCAATGGGGCACGAAATTAGACAAAGGGAACACCGTCGGTATTTGTTGGGGGACCAGCGAAAGATGAGATAAATTTAGCTTGACGTTTATTAGCGATTCCGCTCAGACCAGTGTACGCCTCCCCCTCCCCACCCCCCTCCCAGGGTGGCATGCAGACAGTTCTTTAACAGGAACGTTAATGTGTGTGAGCACGAAACCTAGGCACCATCCTGGCTCCAGCAGAGCCGATTAAATAAAAAAAACATGATGGCGGCTGTGTTGTTTTTGTACGCAAACACACTGCGGGTCTCCGCATGCGTTTAACCCTTAGCGCGCGCAGGTCACGCAAGGGCCGTCGTCGATATCTAAATAGCACGAGGTTATCGATGGCATGGACGCGTCCTAATTGTCTCGATAAACAACGATAACAGGTCATTGGAGTTCGCTTAGTCTGAATGGTGATGATGATTGCTATAGCGGCAAAAGAGAGACAGAGATATACAGAAACAGGTGGTGGGAGCATCTTGTGGCAGCATTTCAGATAGAGTGCGAGGCCATTCAAGGAAACAAAAGGTGTTTCCCCGGTGTCCTTTATTTTCTAATTGCTTCATCACGTCTCCTTTATGTTTGTTCGTTTGTCAACTGTTTGTGATGTTGTTTGAAGCGAACTTCTTGTCACTCTTTCTTTTTCGCCGGAAATTCTTTAATGCAAAACGTAACCAAGTAAAAAAGAACAAAAGTTAAATGCGGGACACACCCACACCTAGGCCAAGTGCTTTGTTTGACAACAACGACCGTAGGCTGACATGTCCTGCCCATGCCCCCCCCCCTTTCTTTTTCTTGATTTCAACTAAGTTGTCATTAACTCGCGTTTGTTCTCTCACCCAATCTACTCTTTTCTTATCCCTTATAGTTACACCCATCATTCTTCTTTCCATAGCTCGTTGCGTCGTCCTCAATTTAGGTAGAACCCTTTTCGTAAGCCTCCAGGTTTCTGCCCCGTAGGTGAGTACTGGTACGACACAGCTATTATACACTTTTCTCTTGAGGGATAATGGCAACTTGCTGTTCATGATCTGAGAATGCCTGCCAAACGCACCCCAGTCAATTTTTATTCTTCTGATTATTTCAGTCTCATGATCCGGATCGGCGGTCACTATCTGCCCTCAGTAGGTGAATTCCCTTACCACTTCCAGTGCCTCGCTACCTATTGTAAACTGCTGTTCTCTTCCCGAGGCTGTTTAACATTGCTTTAGTTTTCTGCAGATTAATTTTTATACCCACTCTTCTGCTTTGCCTCTCCAGGTCAGTGAGCATGTATTGCGATTGGTCCCCTGAGTTATTAATCAAGGCCATATCATCAGCGAATCGCAAGTTACTAAGGTATTCTCCATTAACTCTTATCCCCAATTCTTCCCATTCCAGGTCTCTGAATACCTGCTGTAAACACGAAAGTAGCGTAAGAGCATAAATTTTATGCGCCGAGCGTCCTACAGCTTCATAACCACAAGCAATGCAATTACCTGTGGTAATGAGCAGTTTATAGAGAAATAGACGGAGAAATCAAGGAGAGGGAAGGTTGGGAGGCCAAATCGACGAGCCTCCAACATGCAACTCTAGACTTAGTGTAAGGAAAAGAGGAGTAGAAAGAGAAATAAAGGTAGAAAGCGAGCAAAGAGTGCACGGAGAAAGATGCCCAGCTGAACCGTGACTGTTGCTGGTGCACTTTAATACTAGATAATCGCCTGAATCGCTCTTTTTGCCAGCGATGGATATGGTCATGGTCGCAGCGTCTTTGACTCGGAGAATGGTGTCGAGTCCACTTTGTTTAAACTTGTCCGGAGAGAGAGGCGTTGAACGTACTAGTGAGGGCAGACACACAACAGGTGCTCGATGGTTTTCTCGCAACTGCAGAAGTCGCACGTCTGGCTATTGACCATTCCAATAAGGGAGAAATGAGCGTTCGTAAATGCCATTTCCAGCCACAAGTAGTAAAGCAACGTTGTTTTGCAGCGGGAAAAACTAGTTGACAGTTGTGACCGTAGCGAGTGGTATAGCATACGCAGTCTAGGAGTGAAGACACTTAGACAACTCCAGAAAGCTTGTACCTTCTTACGGGCGAGCAGACGAAGTCCTCTTACAATGTTTGTCCTCACCAAATGTATTGCAAGCGGGTGGGTGCTTTCGTGGCCAGACCTGGTAGCCTTGTCAGAAACGTCGCTGCCGAAGATGTCAAATTGAGGAAGAAGCCACCACAAGATTAGGTTGGGCTTTGTTTTCAGAGCCTGATGGCATAATTCCCTAATGCCGGATATCATCTGTTCGTATGTTCAGTGACGTGAACCAGAGTGTAGGTTGTGAAAAGCAGCTTTAGAGTCACAAAATGAAGCCCATTTATGTGCCGTTTGATCGGTAGCTTAGGTAAAAGTGGCACCGAGGGCTGTGAGTTCTGCTGCTGTAGATGTAGTCTGCGTCGGCAGAAGTAAATCTAAATTTACCTATCATCTCCTTCACTTAGCACAACAAAAGCCGCTGCTGAGCTGGTAGGCGAGGTCGAAACATCTGTATGTGGTCTTGCTATGCCCGAGGAAGTAATAGTAGCGTCGGTTGCTTAAGAGCCAGGAACCGATGACCGATTTTCTGTGCAATTACGGGAATAGCTAGGCTAATTGACGCTGTTATAAGGACAAGATGCAATGAAGGTTTCGCTGCAGATGTGTATGTCGAGGGTATACACTCTTGATAGTGCTAATTACTCATGAAAAGGTCGCTTGAATTCTCTCTGCCGGCAAAAAAACTAAGTTATGGCCGGGGTCCATGACGGATGGCGATTGTGCTCTCTGAGAGAGTCGACAGATACATATGTCCAGATCAAATGATCTTTCGCGGTTACAATTGTTGCTGGTGTTGAGGTGCCCCGAGGTAACCCTGAACACGTAGGTTGGCCTTGAGCTTGTATAATATCCAGAGTGCGAATGTCAATTTGGCATGTGTTTGACAAGACTACCAGACTGTAGCATGGCAGTTCCAGGGACATTGCCCAGTACGGCTGCAGCATAGATTGCACTGGTGTACCCCAAGTTTTCCCGTAGTGAGATTTGAACATCTAAGCAATAGCAGATAACTTCTTCAGAAAGCCGCAGTGGGGAATTCGCAAGACGTTGCCGCCAATGATGACAAAAAGAAAGTGATGCGTCTTAACCTAGAATGCAGGTTGACCATTGATTGAAAGGGAATACGATGACATTTGTTAACGCATCAACGCAACTTATGCCTACTTTTCGGTAGACGCTCTGAAGCCTTGTTCTCGTAGATAACACGCCGTCGGTGTTACCGTCCACTAGGCAAGTGACAGCAGATGCCCAGATGCAAATGTTATCGACTCGTACTGAGACATGCATCGTCCGCTGTAAGGACACAGCAAATTTTACCAGGACGAGGTTGAACAATATGGGATTGAAAACTCCACCCAACGGCACACCATGGCAGATGTAGTATTCCGCAGTTGGTCATGCCTGTTATGTTAAGAAAAAGCAGTGCTCAGTCAAATGGTGCGAATCAGTCACGGTAAAACTATTCCTTCTTGGATAAGATATTCTCTTTCTCCGTGTAGAAGTATCTGTTTGATTTTTTTTTACTTAACGCATAAGCTTAGGTCAATGTAGCCTATGTATCAAAACATTCTGCTACTTTGGTTGGTTTACCAGCTTTGAAGCAGACAGGCTTCCCCCGCTGTTTATGATGCTTCTGTCAAAATTTCTAATATCTTTGAACACTCGAAGTATAGTAGGATTTTCTACACTGAAATGTGACCTATTGCGCATCGTCCCTGTTGTGGCATGAGCTTTTCTTGGGCCTTAACCGTAGTGACAACGAACGAGCCAGGCCGTTTCACTCCTGAAACCTGCCCTTTGTAGCAAAACAGCGGTGTTTTTGTTTTTTCCTACGCGCCATCAATCTACAAGCCCTCGAGAAAAAAAACAACGCAGAGGAAATTAAGCTGCTCCTGAATGTAGTAAGAGGAGGTGAGATGACCCGCAGTCAGTGCTCTGGACTCTTTGCAGGAAGCTCAAGCTGGAAAAGGACAGAACTGGATGATTTTGTAAGAAGCCTCTACCTCGACGCAATATTCTCTCCGTTGAAACGGCTTGCGAGTGTACATAGTCTTACGGCAACAGCAATCGACTCATCAGTTTCAAGGAGCAGGTAGGTTTAGCTTCGCTGCCAAATAAAAACGTATATTTAGTTGCCTCTCTTTCTTGCATTCCCACCCCCCAAAAAACAAACAAACAATGACATGTCAATTCATTTGCGTCTCTTTTATTTAATAAATTCGTGCTCTGGTGTTTTTTCGCTTGCTTTGTGTTTTCATTTAATAGTAACCTTTCATCTTCGCCGCGATTTAACGCCGTGTCAGTGGTAACCCCATCTCAATGGACTTTTCTGCTTTCCCGCTATATTTTCGGATTCTCTCTTTGAGCCACCATTGGTTTCCCTACTACTTTTACGGCAGCCAAGGATCCCGTATAATGGGGTGCGCCTACCATCCCGAAGCAATCAATCTCGTGAACGACGATGAAAGAAGCAGTGACTGTCATCACAGCCTTGAAATGTCAACAGAAATGTCATTAAATTGAGCAAACAGGCTTCATCGACTTTTGTCGTTACAGCAAGCGGCCGTGCTTGCGGACTTCTATATATTTATGCAGCGACCTCGCTAGCGCGCCTTTGTACGCATGAGAGTGCAACTCCAAATTTCAGCGGTGCCTGCCGGCAGCTAGGCGTCTAGTGTGAACGTTTAAAGCTTAGCCCGAGACGCCGTCAAGCTAAACACCTGGCGTTGCTTCACTGTCCTGCAGTGTAGCATTATTCTGTCTCATTAAAGCGATGCTGTCGTAGGGGTAAGTGAATAAGTAGGTAAGCTTTTCACCGAATAGTGATGTAACCTTGACGTTGCACGGCAATACACAGAACCACTGAGTGCATCCATACCCTTAGCAATTAAACAATAAATGACTACTCAAACCGCTTTACATACTTCCGATTTGCAGAGATATTTAAAGCATACAGATATCCTAATAAAATAGCTCATAGCATTCGATGAAAAGTTAATGGAGAATACCTTAGTAACTTGCGATTAGCTGATGATATTGCCTTCCTTAGTAAGTCAGGGGACCAATTGCAACGCATGCTTACTGACCTGGAGAGACAAAGCAGAAGAGTGGGTCTAAATATTAATCTGCAGAAAACCAAAGTAATGTTTAACAGTCTCGGAAGAGAATAGCAACTTACAATAGGTAGCGAGGCACTGGAAGTGGTAAGGGAATACATCTACTTAGGGCAGGTATTGACGGCGGACCCGGATCATGAGTCGGAAATAATCTGAAAAATGGGCTGGGGTGCGTCTGGAAGGCATTCTCAGATCATGAACAGCAGGTTGTCATTATCCCTCAAGAGAAAAGTGTATAATAGCTGTGTCTTACCAGTACTCACCTACGGGGCAGAAACCTTGAGGCTTACGAAAAGGGTTCTACTTAAACTGAGGACGACGCAACGAGCTATGGAAAGAATAATGATGGGTGTAACGTTAAGGGATAAGAAAAGAGAAGATTGGGTGAGGGAACAAATGCGAGTTAATGACATCTTAGTTGAAATGAAGTAAAAGAAATGGGCATGGGCAGGACATGTAATGAGGAGGGAAGATAACAGATGGTCATTAAGGGTTACGTACTGGATTCCAAGGGAAGGGAAGCGTAGCAGGGGGCGGCAGAAAGTTAGGTGGGCGGATGAGATTAAGAAGTTTGCAGGGACGACATGGCCACAATTAGTACATGACCGGGGTTGTTGGAGAAGTATGGGAGAGGCCTTTGCCCTGCAGTGGCAGTAACCAGGCTGATGATGATGATTCGATGAATCACCTAAATTTGTTATATTTGGAATGCCCAAACCTCGAGTCACGGGCATGTATGTCATATAGCTTGTTCTCATTCATGAGCAGTCTTCAAGAAATTACGAGTGCTGTTGTGGGCACAAAAGCCTGAAATGTATTATGTAAGTGTCAGACTTCTGAGGGCCACACACCTCTTATCAACATTCTTTGCTCGACAAGCATCATACATTGGTTTCTCCCTAGTGAAACAGAGAATGACAACTACAGGTGACGAGGCCATGCACGTGTCATCAACTACTGCTGCTATACATCGCAAACTTAAATTTCTCAGAACGACAGAAATCTGAGCTAGTTGGTAAGGATTCATTATGCAAAAAAGAAGTGAGCCGTGCAGACAGGACACCAGAGTAGAGAAGTGGACAACACGGCGTTCGTGTTGTCCACTTCTCTACTCTTGTGTCCTGTCTGCACGCCTCACTTCTTTTTTAAATTTCTCGTCTTCTAAATTTTAAAATTTTTTGAATGTGCGTGTTCGTTTTCCAAACATTGTTTCTCTCGTCTTTCTGACCCTGCATGCCTTGTAGCACAGGGTGAGTGACTGAAAAAAGTACCTACAGAACAGTGTAATGCTGTAACCTATTCATCCCAAGCTGTCGCCCTGGAAATGCTCATTTGCTTGTGCCGCCACTGTTATCGGTGCCGATAGTGACGCTGCATGTGAACGGTGAACAACTGACGAGGACCCTAAATGGAACTCGACGAACGCCACCCAGATAGCACAAGATATGTGCTAACTCCAACTCCAACTCCAACTACCAGGCCAGAGTCCTGAAGGACATTATGGGGATGTTACCGAGAATGCAACGATGATTTTGACGTCATGGCTTTCGTCACCCCTGCCTTGTAAATGGAAATTTCAGGCATGGTAGTAAAACGTCATAAAGCTGAGTGAACTGGCCTTGACTCGACCCTCTTCTTGGCGAAACAGCACGGTTCCCTTGAAGCACTGTTCTAGCAAAAGGACGGTTTCACCTGGTGTGCCGAGACGGGTGTTTCAAATTTATAGTGTTTACCTATCGTTCACGCTGGACATGGACAAACATGAAGAAAGAGGAAAAAGAGGGAAAGCTAATGAGATGTACCAGGTACATCGGGCACGTGTCCCCCTTCCCCTCTCCACCTAAAATTTGCGTGTACCAAAGAAACTTGGCACAAAATGACGTGTGATGAGGCCCGCCACTCCCTTTCCCCCGGTTTCGTGCAAGACACCCCCACTACTTTACAGGATAAGTAAACGAGAGAAAAAATATATTTCTAGCTACAACAACGGCCCTGAGGCATATTTCTTTATGTTCTCGACATCTTGCAGTAAAAAAGGCGCTACGCTATGTCTTGCAACGGTGACATTGGTTCTTATCCTTTCATATCGCGAATTATTTGAGGAAGACGTGCATACATCGAATATACTTAAACACGGTAATACTTAGAGAACGTTTGTGGAAGCTGCTGAAATAACTATTCAAAGCACGCAGCAAAAAGGAGAAAGCAGTCAGGTGCTGTTCTGAATCCATGAATCAACAAAGATTGCATGGCGAGTTCAACGGAAGAAAATCTTTGCCAAATGGCAAAACGTGCCTGTTTTACGGGTTTTTTTGTTTTTTTACAATAAATTATTCTTTGCTTGTGGTCGCGAAAATATGCTTGCAACAATACATCAGCATGCTTAATCAGCAATGCGCAAGCTTCCGCCACTGCATGGACGCTCCGTGACTTCGCGTAGTGTGGTTTGCGACGCTGAATGAAACTCCTGCATATGAAAAAACGGTCTAATATTACAAAAGCTTAGTCAGCCACAGGAAACAGAAGATCTGCTTATTCTTTCGAAAGTGCAAAGCCTCTTCGGCAACAGAACGCGTGCTTGCATGCCTGCCTCACAGAAGCTTTTCTTCGTGAAGAAGGCCCCTGGTTCATACGTGGAAACAGGAAGCAGAAACACCTGAACAGTCGTTTTGTTTGCACGATGGATAAAGCCTTCCTTTGAGAAAATTGAAAAGAAGAAGAGAGGGCTATCCGCGTTGTGCGGATTATCGATATGCAGGAACGGGTGTTATCGAATGATGAGCGATGCTGCGTCATCAAAGGGGTTGGTTATGTCCTACGGAAGCCACGAAACTGCTCACTTACATTCCCAGTAAACATATTAAGGCTAGCTAGTGTGCACAAAGCAATATTTCACGTGTGATGATGCGGTTGCATGGGGCGGGAAGTTCTGTGTGGGAAACGCAGGGAGAAAGATGGATTCCCGTAGAATTCAAAATAAACACAAGCTATAGGCTGCGCCTATGTGGAGCAATTGTTTCTGTAACTAAATAAAACTGTGAATTAAATAGCATGGGCTCCAGCGTATGGAAAAAACCTTAGCAAGTCAAACGGAATTCTCAAGAAGAACATATGAGACCCCATGCCCACGGAACAATAACAATCAGGTACCATCATTTCGCACGAAATTTACGCTCTTACCTTATTAATTAATTATCTCTTACCCCGGCTCCACCCTTTCGTAATTCAAGGGCCTAAGAATGCATAAATGAGGCTTTAGATTTAGATTTGCCTTTTTCTGTTTCTTTGACTAATAGAATATATTACGCTCATACAATTGCAGCAGCCCGTCTGCTCCTTTTATCGTATCGACGAATAACATTTTCAGGCAAGTCATGCTCTACTCACGAAGACGCTTTCTCAAGAGCCTCCCGCTGTTTGACCACAGCAAAAGCCGGAGTGACTTCGTCTATAGAATTGTCCAAATAAGGCAAAAGCCTGTTAATGTGTTAGCAACCTCAGGATACTTCTCGCAATTTCCGGGGACTATGTATGTATGTATGTATGTATGTATGTATGTATGTATGTATGTATGTATGTATGTATGTATGTATGTATGTATGTATGTATGTATGTATGTATGTATGTATGTATGTATGTATGTATGTATGTATGTATGCATGTATGCATGTATGCATGCATGCATGCATGTATGTATATATGTATGTATGTATGTATGTATGTGTGTGTGTGTGTGTGTGTGTGTGTGTGTGCGTGCGTGTGTGTGTGTGTGTGTATGTATGTATGTATATATGCATGCATGTATGTATGTATCCAGCCATTTTCCCGTCTACATGGATCATTGTGTAGTCCATGGTTGAATGGTTATCGCACCGGCCTGCTGTGCTGAGGTAACAGGGTTGGAAACGAACTATCGGGCCAACTTGAGGTGACTGAGTGTGTGGCAAGGTGCACATACGCGTCGCTCTTCAACGAACATCTTTGACGTCGACGTGGGTCACTGTAGATGCGGGACAGGGTAGGCACGCATGTTGGAAAAAGCTCTTTGACGCCAATTTTGAGCACTGACTATGGGCGAATCGGTCTGTGCCGGTCTTCAATGAACCTTTCTGGTGCTGACTTGGGTCACTGAGTATGTGGCAGTAGGTGTGTGCCATCTCTCCAATGAACTTGGTTCTAAGTTTGTGTCACTTGAAATGGGCCGCTCTTCAGTGATGAAAAAGATGCCTTAAATTTATCCGATGCTGAGCGGAATGGAACTCGCATCACAAGGGCTGCGTCACAAATGCACTGGGTATGTGCCGCTCTTCAATGAACCTCTCGGCAACTTGGGTCAGTGAGTATGTGCCACTGAGGGTGCGGCAAGCGAGGGAACTTCTCAGCGTTCGCAGGCACCGGAGCGCCGCACTTCTAGTCTCGAAGGCCACGCGTGTACTTTCTGGCAGCGCCACTAGATGGATAAGCGCGTCTGAAAAGAAGCGCGAGAGAGGAGTCCGGTTGTCACATGACGCGTTTCTCAGCGTTCCCACGCAGCGGTGCGTTATGCCTTTTGGAGGCCGCATGTAGGCTTCGAGGTATCTGCGCCTAGTGGCGCCGAGAAGTGTGAAGAAAGAGTCCCGTTGTCGTGCACGTCTCGCGCATAACTAGTTTCGATTGTGGCAATACGCTGCTTCGATTCGATATTTTGATTCAATGCTAACGCATTACTGTCGGCATTATTCGTACTATGGTTTCCGCCGCTTTTTAAAACATGGATTCAGTGACGCTCGACAAGCCGACATCATCACTCATCTCTGTCTCTGTACACTTGTTCACGTCTTAATTTACCGCGTATAGCGCGAGCCCTCAAAGCAAGAAGGCAGTTTGCATCCTTTTACTCCGAGTTATGGTTTTTCTGCTTTTAGAAACCCTGTTTTCGTATAAACCAACAATCACCGGTGATTTAAGCACTGCCAGTGCACTTTCAGGAGAATTGTTTTCTGTATTCTGATATCGCGTCAAATATTTGTATCAATCAATCAATCAATCAATCGAGTAATCAATCAATCAATCAATCAATCAATCAATCAATCAATCAATTTGCTCAAGAACAACCTTGCAGGCCTTGGTAATGGTGCACTGAGAAAAACAATACCCCCAAGAAACCACACACACACACACGCACACGCACACACACGCGCACACACACACACACACACACACACACGCACGCACGCACGCACACGCACAGACGCACACACACACACGCACACGCACACACAAACACGCACACATTATGAAAAAGCAAAGTTTCTCTGTACATATTGCAAGAAGGCATAAAATACATCCAAAAATGTTCTTGCAACACTAGAACTACAGAATGGTGGAACACAAAACAGATTAGATAATGTGTTCAGTAATTTAAACACTTCAACATTTTTCAGAATAAGAGCACAACTTTGTATGAATATATCAAGGCACTCTGAAAGTGAGTTCTCGGTCGCCAGCATTGTAGATATAGGGTTATGAAATTCGAAGGACTCAAAGGTGCGCTGTTCTCGTGTGATTCTCTGCGGGTTATGAAGGCGCACTTTAGAAATCGGGTTCGAGTTGCGATATTTCCATGTATCAGTTTGTGAAGAAACATAACATCCGTTATGTCATGTCTACAAGTGAGGGTAGGTAGCATGAGTGTTTCTGTTCTTTCTATTGATATTTAGGCTCTTGAAAGAATGTATGTCTGAATACAAATGTAAAATTACTCCGCACACATTCACGAAGTTCCCGACTTGACCTGCATGTACAGCTCTTACAATGGAGGGGCACTCGCGCACAAAAGTGCATACGCTCTTACACAGTTTCAAATGGCCAAGGTAGCTGAAATTCTCTCCTTAAGTGACATAGAGTTCCGAATGATTCGGAATGAACCCTTAACGCTATTGTTACAGAATTAGGCAAAGTGTCTCTGTCACACCAACATTGTACATAGACATAGTGTGCGTTTCCTTAGGTCTATGTAGTTAAATGTTAGTGAATGAGGACTCGCACACTTTTTTGAAAACGTGCCATGTATACGATGGTTCATATTTGTATATGTTATTGTGCTGGTGGAATTGTGCCGTGATTGTGACTCCGTGTTTGTATCGGCTCTTACTGAAATAAACTTTTTCTTAACAAAGCTATCGCATTAATAGACATGCGGTTGACAAGACACTATGGGGTAGAAGAATATGCTGCGAAAACAAAGCTAGGAGGCAGGCATAAAAGTGAGTTATCATACAACATTAATATTATTACTTGTACGGAACGCCGCGAATGAACAGAAATATGTCAGTGCAGGAAGAGTACTTATAGCAAGTTTTTCTGAAATGGAGGTGTAGGACAGTGACTACTGCAACAAGATCATGCAGAAAACGTGGTATGATGCCTGATACATTTTTGCCGTAATCAAAATTGTACATAATCAAAATTCTTAGGCCCATGCTACTGCCATGAATCAGTATATAAAAGTACAAAAGGTCTGATTACCCTATTTCTCCCTCAGAGGCACGAGTTGACGTACATCTGAAAACGTTTAACTATGCTCACCAAAACGAAAAAAGTAGCACTTGAACAATAAGCATATATTCTTGTGGACGCGCTCAATAAAGTCAAAATTTAATTTGCATGTTCTGCCGCAATCTTCCGAGGGATACTGTAGTAGATAAATGCATAGAGTAGTATGCAATGTCACAAAAACAGAAGGCTAGTGAAAGTCATCCGAATTTGATGGTCAATGTCAATAGCAGTTTTTCACAAACTTAACGCGTGGAGAGATGCATATAATTTTTTTAAAGTAAACTCCATGATTTTAAATTTCATCAACCGCAAGCAATGGAGCATCATGAAGAGTGTACAAAACATGCCCCATCGTGGGATCACGGCGCATAAGTTACTACCATAGTTGTAGGAGCCTTTAGCTATAGCTTATTCGAGGGTCCGTGCATGAGTATGAGAGCAAAAAAAAATGTATTTATGGAGGCTAATGCTATCGCGAGAACTGTCGATAGTATTTTTTGATACATGATATCTTGAAGATGTTGGTGCCTTTAGGTAGCGCTGGCTACGGTTTGTCATGTAGAGTGTATATATATATGAAATATGAATACCAAGCGGCCACTAAACAACAGAGAGGCGACGAGAAAAAGGAAGTCAAACAGCAAGGGGACGTAAATGCACGGAAAGCCGTCCACGTAAAATCACATTTGAAATATTGGAGCGTTAACTTGTCTCATACAAATGTAGAATAGGCAACTTACAAAAAAATGTATCATAAAACAGATTCGAACGTAAAGTCGTTAATAACTTTATGGTTTCAGCACATACAATGAATGAATAGCACTGGATTGCTGGCAAAATTCAGTCTTATTTACAAACAGGAGGAAGAGATGAGGGCAAAGAAGAAATCGCTGAGGAACTCCACTAGTGACGTCGTAGCTCACAGACCTCTTTCCGTTCATATTCATGAAGCAAGATCTCTTGCTCACGTAATTAGAGAACAGGGTAGCGATGGAAGAAAGTATGTGCATTTGAGTAAGCTATGTAATGAGTAGCTCATGGGAAGCCGAATCAAGTGCCCCGTCAAAGAATATTTGTCATTACTATGCTGGCATGCTTTTACTAAGTCTCGCATTGTTTATTTCGGCCACTTAACGTAAAGGATCGAATGTGAGACGCTCTGTCCGACCGTTGTTTTGGATCCGCGCTTCAGAAACTGTACTACTATGCAGTTGCGAAGCGCTTGACCTGCATAGTATGTTGCGGTATGTTTTTGGGCGTCTTCAGGTTACACCAATGAAGAGTAAAAATTATACAAGACACCGAAAGAACAAGACAGAAAGAGAGAAATAAGGGAACGCAGGGGAGTAAACCGACGCGCGTCTAGTTTATGACCCTCTGCAATGGCAAAATGCGATAAAGGAAAAGCAACACTTAATTAGCGTGCAATGCGTGAAGACCACCAACCCCTACTTGTACCTCTCGTCGCTGTACGGCATTCAATTCCGTCCTCCCACATAATTCCATCGTGCAGCGGGCCATGTGTCTTCAACATAGTCGTAAACATGTAGTATACGATAGCGCTCCGGAAGCTGGCGACTCGGTAGTCTATTAGGCGAAAGAGTGCTAATAGGGCATGTCGGCGCATGTTTGGTAAATATACTTAAAGCGAAACTGACGGGGCAAACGCAACAGATGAAAGGAGCACTGGCTACCAAGGAAAGTTAATTGTGTACAAGCCACATATAAAGGTTCCAAAAAGAGAAGTGTAGAGCAGGAGACAAACATGTAAAATCCAAAGCAAGAAAGTACGCAGCTGTTGTAATCTATGTTATTTGAAACCTTTTGCAGATAGCCGAATATCTGGCATCGTTTGAAGTTGTGTAAAGCATTAGGACGTTGACTAACATTCCCGTGTAACGCGATAAATTGCGTGTGCCACGCCAGCGTGTGTGTGATGACACCATTCAAGGCGAAGGCAGTGGCACCGACAATCTGATGGCAATGTCCGGCCAAAAAACGTTACAACCTGTTTCGCTACGACCTCGGCTGATCATGAAGGGGGTGTAATATAACAAAACCTCTCAAAGCACTCGCTGTTACGAAGGAAGGAAAGGAGAACGTGGCGTGCTTTTGCAATTACAAAAAAAAAACCTTATTGCTATGCGACGTTACCTCCGCGAAGAAGTTTAGTGAAACTGATTGCACACTCATGCATGTGTCACCTACAGCAATTGTGCCTCCAGACATTCCAAAAAGAAGATTGTCTGAACGGGCAAGGACTAACCCGAAGTTATCAATTTTCGTCATGCCGCGGTTCGATACCTCAGGTAGTTCACTTGAGGCAGCGATATGATTGACCTCAGCAGCCACAATAATGCGTCTTCCCTTAATCATGGAGGGGAAACTGGCGATAATCAAGGGCTTTGTTTGAATATAGCGAACGCTCCGTATCACCGAGTGGCGGCAAATTTGAGAGCAATAACTTTCTCTATAGCTGTGTAAAGGGCGTTATCTCAAACGTTGGGGCCACATGTCTTACATTTTCAGGGTTCAACGGTGGATAGGCTTTCGTGTGATCTTCCGTGTCTTTCAAGCACATGATTATGGGGAGAAGACCAAGCATGTCAGCTTCAAAAGAGCATGTTTTATAAGCTGGAGTAAGTTGCGCGTTTCGCATGCGTGCACGCGCCTATGCAGACGCTGAATTCGGACGCGGATGCACTGAGTACGCTGTGCTTTGGCAGAATGATATATTATTATTAAATATTTAATCTTATACAAACAGAACACAAGGAAAATTAGTAATAGTTACGTCAAATCAGCCAGGCAACTAGCCGTGATAGTTGCCGTGATGATGCAAATGCCGGTCCCTGTTCGACTTGAGAGCATCGCTGCGGAAAAAAATACAGTTGCACCGGACCTCGTGAGTCATCAATTTACGACCAAGATAAGTTGCGCAGCATGTTGACTGAACCAGCGTAGCATTGACTTGCTAGAACATCTAAGACATTATATTTATTTTGAAAAGAAAACAAAATTCATCAACAAAAAAGAAAGTGCAATTTTTGAAAAGGCCTATCTGATTTCCGATGAATAAATTAATACCTTCCCCGAGAACAATGTATGGGATTCAAGTGTGAATGTGAACGAAGCGTAGCTCCCGAGAAGCCCTACAGGAGCAAAAAGGAAGAGTAGCTCGCTCAACTTCGTATGAGATCAAACACCCAGACACGTGCAAGGCTGAAACGGTCGTCGTATTGTAACAGACTCTGGCTGTTAATCAAATATCAGAGAAAGGAAGGTGTCAGAATTGAATGCGTCCACACCCCTGAAAGAACGAGGAAGCTCAATTTTGATTTGCGTGTTTATTATAATTTTTTGGTTGTCATCGCGAGCATGTAGCACTCCCACATTGAGTGTAATTGTGCGCAAAAGTATAGCTCGACGTAACAAACTTGAACAACCCTTAGAACACACGCTTCGAAGTGATCCACGAGCTACAGATGCGCGGTTAGGCCCACCATCAGGCTCGAAAGACATGGGAAATTTAATACCAGTCAGAATAGAACCGGAACAATGTAAACATAAATGAAACCGCGCTCAAGGCGGCTAGCAAGTGAGCCTCAAGCAGAGAACTTGGAACAAAGCATCAGGAGAGTCAGCAACATGAAGAAGTATCGCCGGCGGAAATTTGAGGGCAATTTCACTCCTAAGCGTCCTACATATATTTTTGCTCGATACTCAAGAAAAGAGGGAACATTCATGGAAATGAGAAGCAACTGTGCAACGAAGAAACACTGATGAAAAAACATGGAAGAGTTTTGGGCAAAATGAGAATATAACACTGTTTTCATTTTTGACGACCATTCACCGTCGCCGGCGATGCGCTGTTGTCGTGGCACGACTGGCTCGATTGTGGAAGAGAGCAGAGCCATCGTCGTGCCACGCCATCCACTGTTTTGGAATATTTATGAGCAAACGAAGGACAAAATACTGAGGTCCTTTGTGTTCTGCACGGACTTTGTTTCGATGCCTTTGGTATGTTCGAACGGCACAAATAGAACATTTATCCTGGAAAAAAAAAACAAAATGAGTAATCGAATAGGGCCGCTCAGCTTTGTGCGCGATGCGTTAGACCAAACATCTGTATGCTATCATTGTGCGATACGCCTCGAATCCGTCTCCGGGATATTTCTCTTAGCTTAGAATGCAGGGAACAACACGTCCAACTGAGGAAAATGCCGCAACATAGTCCCATAGTGTTCTTGGTTTCTTGTCGGCTGACGTGGCCAGGCACATGTATGTGTTAGTGAAACATGCATAGTGAGACTACTCCCAATGAGACGTCGCGTTCTTTTTCAACGTCATCAGCGCCATGCCGGTGCTTTCTCGTTATTGTGCTCTAAGAAAAACACACGAAATCCTGGTGTTTCAGGTGCCAGAGTCAAAAAAGAAAAGGAACACTATTTGATTGTAGGGCAAGTCGTACTTGGGACTCTGTAATAACTTTGACCGCGTGGGGTTTTTGAGCGTGCACTTAAGTGCAAGTACATTAAAGGCTTTCCATTTCATTCCCACCGAAGTGCAATAGCAGCGGCGGGAATTGAACCCGCGGCCTTTAACTGAGCAGCGTAACGGCATTGCCCCTAAGCTACCACTGCGGCTTAGTACGCGTTCCATGAATGTAGAAACAAAATATTCCGCAGATTCAATTTAGACTGTTTACGTGTGGTAATGTGAAAGCGAGCACCCTTGGTGAAATGCTCTGGATCGATGTTTTGTACATGCATTTAAGTTGTGTCTACTTATTCAGTGTTCGTGTTTGCGTTGTAGAGTGGCTAACACGACGGGAAAACATGCTGGCTCTCCCGTAATCAAGAGTAAATGTAAGGATGAAATGGCTACCGCCGAAACCGATTTAAAATGTGTGTAGTGCATGTTCCCAATGGCACGCCCCACCACCCCACATCGCGCCACATCGCACCACAGCGCACCAAACCACACCACACCACAACACACCACACCACGCCACGCCATATTCTGCCCTGGTCTATATCGACGCAACACTTTCTTGTCACAGACAGAACCTCATTGCAAGTCTCGTCTTGGCCGAACAGCCATCCGAGGCGCGTCGGACGCTGCCGGCGCTGGATGCTGCCGAACGCTGCCGGTGCATTGGACGCGCCGTGAAATAAAAAAAAAAATATGATGTTGATTTCATGGTTGATGCTTGTGGTGGGTAAATCTTTGCTGAGTAAACCTTCGACGGTGACGGATCGGAGCTATGCCTGCGACATGGTTGTCAGCAAAGAAACGAAAAATGGGGCTACCCTAAGGTCTCTCCGCACAAGCATTAAATACCTATATAATGCATTTTATTCCCTTTCTTAGCCCAGTGCCTCAGCTGGAAAGCCAACTGTATCAACTTCGTTGCCACCCTGCTGCTAAAAAGAATTGTAGCTGTGTTTATAGCTACTGCCTACTTTGTCGCTTTAATTTCGCCTTTTCTACGTTTTCTTTGGCAGTGGTTATGAGTGCCTCACTGTTGAAGATTCGATTGTTATTCCTATGTCGCACTGCCAGCCCGGGAAGCCGCTGATGTCGGTACTTGTGGCGGTGTGCATAGAGCTACGAACTCGGCATAGGAAGGCCTAGTCTTCGATTGCTCACTCGTGAGCTATACTGCGTAGAGGTCGCTTTGAGTAATTTCAGGCTATATACAGCGAAAAACAGTGTTTGACCTAATTAAGGCTTTTTGAGCGCATCGATGACGATGGCAAGGTAGTGGACATACCCGCTTGTCCCTGTCGTGTGACTTGCAAACAAAGTCGTACGTCAACGCTTGTCAAGTGTTTAGAGACACCTACGATATCCCAGAGATCAGTGACACTGCGAAATAATATCAGGACTGTGTGATGCGATGTCAGGAATGTCTTAGTAAGCTGTGAGCTGGTTTAAGCCAGCGCAAACATTGATCAATATTACCTGAAACATTTGTGAAGGCAACTATTACTATTATCAGTTCGAATTCATCTTCAGGGCCATTTAACTAAGTAGTTCGCTCCTTAGAGTTGTTCTTAAGTGCAGGCACGGGATAATTGTGAACGAACATTTTATTAGCAAACATAACTTGATGGCCAACAATCAGCGATTATAAGATTGACAAAAATCTGTATGTTTGACTTCGCTTCCTCATCCCATAAGAGTATGTTGAGTGACATAAGCGTTTCCCAACTAAAACAGCTAGATGCTTGGCTTAACACAAGCACTTGCTACCGCAGATGAAGGATAGATACAAGCGTCCTCAGTAAACGTTGTACTGAAAGAAAAACTGACAGAATATGTAAGGTATAATGCCTTTTTGAAGTAGTACGGCAGGAAAGTTTTAATTGTAACGCTTGCGAAATTATGCTGATCACCACCGTTCTTCATTGCTACCTTTTTGAGTGCACGACTGATTGCTCTTGCTTTCGTGCTGCTTTTTCTTTTTTGCTGTTACGAATCATAAAGCACACCTTATGTTTTACTAGTATATTCCACAGTGCAGTTTTATAGCTAGATATTTCATCCTACCTGCTGATAATTGGCCACATTGATTTTTCATTCTTTTAAATATTCGTGGAATTTTGCCCCTCTTGCTCGGGTCCTGTTTTGCACCTGCAGCATTCTTAAATAAATAAATAAATAAATAAAAATGATTCGATGTGATGCCTTTGCATTGTTCTGTATGGAATAAGCGAAAGTCCTTGTACTTCGCACAATTATTCGTCTGTGCAATTGTACCATGTAGGGGTGATGTAGGCTACCTCTAGAAATAAATAAATAAATATAAATAAATAAATAAGTAAATAAGTAAATAAATAAATAAATAAACAAAACTTAGGCGGAACTCCCCTCGCGAACACGTTTGATGGCAATGCCGTTAGCGTTCGAGCAACGTAGTGACAAACCGTATTATTTAAGTCACGTTTTATAACATCTGTAGTGGTCATTCTGAGAATACCGCTACTCGGCTACATGTGGCATACTCCCGTACTGTCCCACTTTGACATGCCCTGATTCTCCAAGATCGGCCATGAGCATAGCGGCATGACGACTGTATGACGCCGACAGAGTGTCGGTTTAAGGATGGAACAAACAAACGACGATGGAATGGTCACGGTTTCCACGCTATGGTACTATGTTGCGGCGCTTTCCTCTCTTGGACGCGTTGTTCTCTGCATTCTAAGCTAAGAGAAATATCACGGAGACGGATTCAAGGCGTATCGCACAACGATAGCAGACAAATGTTTGGTCTAACGCAGGCCGTGCAAAGCTGAGCAGCGCAATTCGATGACTGTTCTTGTTTTTTCCAGGATAAATGTTCTATGTGTGCGGTTCAGACAGACGAAAGGCACAGAAACAAAGTCTATGTTAAACACAAAGGACCTCAATATTTTTTCCTTCGTTTGCGCATAACTGTTCCAAAACAGCGGATGACGTGTCGCGAAGACGGCTCTGCTCTCTTCCACAATCGAGCCAGTCGAGCCACGACAACAGCGCATCGCCGGCGACGGTGAATGGTCGTCAAAAATGAAAACAGTGTTATATTCTCATTTTGCCCAAAACTCTCCCATGCTTTTTCATCAGTGTTTCTTCGCTGCACAGTTGCTTCTCATTTCCATGAATGTTCCCTCTTTTCTTGAGTATCGAACAAAAATATATGTAGGACGCTTAGGAGTGAAATTGCCCTCAAATTTCCGCCGGCGATACTTCTTCATGCTGCTGTCTCTCCTGATGCTTTGTTCCAAGTTCTCTGCTTGAGGCTCACTTGCTAGCCGCCTTGAGCGCGGTTTCATTTATGTTTACATTGTTCCGGTTCCATTCTGACTGGTATTAAATTTCCCATGTCTTTCCAGCCTGATGGTGGGCCTAACCGAGCCTCTGTAGCTCGTGGATCGCTTCGAAGCATGTTCTCTAAGGCTTGTTCAAATACGTTACGTCGAGCTATACTTTGCGCAAAATTACACTCAATGTGGGAGTGCTACATGCTTGCGATGACAACAAAAAATTATAATAAACACGCAAATCAAAATTGAGCTTGCTCGTTCTTTCAAAAGTGTGGACGCATTCAATTCTGACACTTTCCTTTCTCTGATATTTGGTTAACTGCCAGAGTCTCTTTCGAAACGACGACCGTTTCTGCCTTGCACGTGTGTGGGTGTTCGATCTCATACGGAGTTGAGTAAGCTGCTCGTCCTTTTGCTCCTGTAGGGCTTCTCGGGAGCTACGCTTCGTTCACATTCACACTTGAATCGCATACATTGTTCTCGGGGAAGATATTAATTTATTCACCAGAGATCAGATAGGCCTTGTCATAAATTGCACTTTCCTTTTGTCGATGAGTTTGGGACGACTGCGACGGCATCACAACGACGGTATGGCAACCAATGCCTGACGAGGAATGTAAGACGACGACACAGTACCAACGATGGTATGGCAAGGGTATGAGGACAGCGGGATGATGACAAGTGCATGACAACAATGGCATGACGACGACTGTATCACGAAACCTGTATAACGACGATGGCGTGGCGACGACGGCATGACGACAGTCAGATGATGAAGCTGCAATGACGACGATGAAATGATCACGGTTGCCACGATGGCATCAAGACGGTAGTGTGACATGGAATGCATGGCGACTGCAGTGTGATGATGGCATGAGGACGACGGCATGACGAGATTCAAATGACGACACTGGAGCAATGATGATGGAACCATGATGGCCTCACGACGGCGGTGTGACAACGAATGTATGACAACTCTATGAGGATGACAGCGTTACAAAAACGGCATTGCAAGAGTCAGACCATGAAGCTTAAATGACGACAATGAATCAACCAGTCTACTACGATGGCATCACGGCCTAGAGTGGCCAAACGGGTAGGCAACTTGGACCACTGGGTCGGCGCAAGAGCATGGATGGATGGATGAACGGATAGAGCACGGATAGATGGATGAATGGGCAGGCTTAAAACGGCTGAAGTAGGCAAATATTAGCATTAAAATGAGTCTTGGAGATAGAAAGGAAAAAGAAGCAAGGCAGAGAAATGAGACTAATCGTTAAGTAAATCACCATATCTTATCCTGCAATTCCAGTTTGCTATGATGCCCAAGTGCTGAGCTGCATAACTCAAGCATTCTGAAACTCCATAGCTGCGGTCTCTTATGCAACGCTGTCAAAAATGACAATTTAAGCTTTATAAAGGAACGCGTAAATGATGATGCCTATGCGTGTTAACTAACAGCAACGTTACCGTCGGTACAAATAGTCAGCATTCCTCTATAAAGGGCCAAAAACCGCCACAATGCTGACGCAGTTCACATGTCACTTGTTCGCTGCCGTTGTAAGGCCAGCCTTGCAATGTACACAGTCATTTCTCCGGCATGGGAATCCCGATCAAGTGACGTGCGAATTCGTTGAACTCATCAATATCTTGAGAGAAGAAGGTCATGATATCACTTTTCAATGGATACCAGGCGATTACGGTATCATAGAAAATGATTGCGCAGATAAGACAGCTCGGACGTCAAAGCAAGACCACTGCGTCCCCATTCTCCTCTCAAGGGCAGATGCTGCAATACAGATTTGCGTTCTAGCACGCACATTCTCGTTAGCTGAGTGAAACACCGCACATATAAGGTACACCAGACTGCACAGGCTCAAGTCTTCGCTGCAACTAAGACCTCCGGCCGGAGTACACCAAACAAAAGCGTCTCTTCTGATCCGGTTATGGTTAGGAGTTGCGTTCACGAAAGCTTATTCAGCAGCGATTGAAATGGCTGACAGTCCTGCATGTGATCTTCGCGGTCGCGAGGAGAGCATTGATCACCTATTGCGTCACTGTTCTCAATTTGAAGCACAAACTCATTCTATGACCAGCGCATTCAGGTAACTAGATGATCATCTTCTGAGTGAACAGACAATGCTAGAGCACCGTCCCCACCGATCATCGGCTCAGAAAGTACAAAAGGCACTTTTGTGCTTTCTGAGAACGTCTGGCTTGTGCAAGTGCCTTTGACTCTGCCGTGCTCTCTTCGTGCATGCCTCTCTGCCCTATCTCTCCCTTTCTCTCTGTTCTTTCTATTCGCCTTCTCTATTCCTCCAGCGCAGGGTAGCCAAATTAGGCTCTTGACTAGTTAGCAGCCCTGCCTTTCTTTATCTTTCTCTCTCTCTCTTGGTAGAAGGTCCTTCAGGGTACTTGAAAACACTACTTTATTTTCTTGTAGGTCCATGTGTCTTGAAAAGAAAGCTACTATTGGGGGCTCTTTCTTTTAAAACCCAGATATGGCACGTAGGTAAGCGTACGATGTGTCAGTTGCTTTTCCTGACAATGGCGTCTTGTTAGCACACGAAAGCACTTCGTTCAAAGGTAAGTACAATTGGAAGAGGATTGGCTGTTGCTAGATTTGTTATCTACTAAAGGGCATGCATATAGGTACTTCATCATGAAGAATTCAAAGCGTTCTTGAAAACTAAAATACAGGACGCAAATATAATGAGAAATGGCACCTATATTTTGAAATAAGAAGCTTTCTTTCATGGGCGAAGACTGCCTCTTTCTTTATTTAATAATACTTTGTAGGTACGCCGAAGTAATAATGCATAACAGGATACGTGATGCCATGAATCATAAATATAAGCGCCACACAAAAATAGTCGCTGTTTCGCCCGAGAGGCAAGCTATTGACTGCCACAGCAAATGAGCGGACAGCTGTACAATGTAAAGATAGTCGTTTTACCTGCCGTATAAATTTGTAAACATAGACATACTATTCTTGCGGAGAATTTTGTGTGGCTATGAAGGAAAAGCTGCAGGCGCTTGCCTGCTGCACATTTCTTACCACGTCAAGTAGTCCGGCAGTGTTTGACGGTGCTTTTGGTTGCTCGGAACAGACGCTGAATCGACGCAGTTTCCACGTGCGACGGTTTCGCGTTTCCTTAGACGCGGAAGTGAAAAGCCTCAAAATAAGTAAACATTTTACACTCACGGGTGCGCTTTCGCTTATTTATCAACTGTTGCTAATGAGGTGTTTATGTTTTGCCTCCCCAGCCTAACCTAATGCGGAATAAAACACGGGGTCTTTTCAGAAGCGTTCTCACTGGGGCGCGCTTTGCCTCCGTAGCTTTACCTTCATAGCCACAGGAAATTATCCTCAAGTGTAACTAAATTTTTAACCATGGTGTCACACGCGCACAAGTCGACATAAACACGTCTCACTCGATGATCACGGAAATTCGCTATCAAAACGCTGCAGTGACGAAACGCGGCAGCAGCAGTGAGCGAATTGACCTTCCTGCAGCCGCTCGCACCAACGCGAACTACGCCTTGGAAACACAGAGGAGCGCGGACTCTGTGCCCGTTGCTGCTGCTTTTCAAGATGCAGCTGGACGCGCACGGCCGCTTGGGCCCTGCCCCCCTCCTCCCTCCCTACCGTGCCCCTCCCCCTCCACCCGAGCTTTGCGCGCGACAAGTGGCGGCGTGCTTCTTCCCCGCTTTCTGCCATTGTGTGTGCGAAATAGAGCCGCGACCAGCGACTCCCCCTCACATGCTTTCACTCGCACATGCAGCAAACGGCACGAGGCAACGATTTTGTTGACCGTTGAATTCATACGGAACCTCACGGCAAGGCCAAAAATGCGCCTGGAGCGCCCATATAATTGCTATCGCCGTAAAAATACTCCACAGGGCAAACGTATTCAAAAACGTTTCTTGTAAGCGAAATGCAAAGAGACCCGTACATTCAAGGTTCTAATAATGCATTTGGAAAGGAAAATTAGCAGCAATAAGCTCTTGAGAAGCTGGTAAAATGGGCTGGTAACTGATTGTCTAATATTTGTCAGACGGCATAAAATTCCCTGCTCGTGAATGTTAGATCATTGCCTGAGTAGGGCAATGCCGCGAACAATGCAAAATTGTCGTGCGACTGTCTACTCGAGGCACTTTGCGTGTATTTGCGGGCTGCCTTCAGACTCGGAAAAACACTTTTATGAAGCACGTACTGAGCAATAAAAAGCTGAGAGGGAGTTTTCTATGTTTGACGACGTTTTTCTCATTAATGCTTTTGATCTTATTAAAATATTTGAGAAGTTGATCAATTAAATTATTAAAACTGATTGTGTAAATGGGCAGAATGCAAAAACTAAGTTGAGTATGTCCAAGTGATGATAAAGAACATTGCCTTGCTTCTGTCAAGCTACGCGTTATATGTATACTTCGAAATCTTGTCGTATGATAGTCAGGAGACGCTGTATATTATTATGTTGTATTATAATATATTGTAATATACCATATTGTATTATATTATGTTAAAATACATTTGTGTTTGGGTGTTATATCCATTTCTTTTGACACCTGTGTGCTTTCTCATGAATAGATGAATTTCCTCCAAAAAAAAAAGAAACGTTTCACTGCAGCAGCATTGAGTTTTTCAAACAAGTCCTCAACTTCAAGACATTTCAGCTGCTTTTCAAGATATATATTGACTTAAAGGTAACCTCAAGTTGCCATCTTTCTAAGTAGGCCTCAAAACTAGCCCTTTCTTTAGTTCTGTAGCAGAACAAGTTAAGTGCGCGCTTCCTAAATTTCAGTCATTTATGGCATGTACCATCGTTCGCTTGTTTGTTGGTTAGTGTTTGCGTATGCGTGCGTATATGAGCGTTTTTGTGGTACTTCTTTTGTGTATGTATGTATTTCCTAGTACCACCGTTTTCCGCTGACCAAGCATCAGACCACGAACGATTCTTCTTAAGCGCCAGAATCGCATGCACAGGTCTGTCACATAAATTTCGCCCTCAGCACAGCCAGCTGTCAACAACCTTAGACCAACGACAAGTTGCCGGAGCGTTGTTGGCGGATTTTACTTGCCCCGCAAGAATTCAGTGCTCAGGTTCATAGCATTTACACTAAAGTACTTTCAGCGTCCGACGTGACATTGCATTGTGCTGCTTCCGTTCGTCGACTGGCAAAGTGTGCGCAGTGGCAGTGGTTCCTTGACAAAGGCGTGCCATATCGCAACGCGTGCTCTTTCATGAAATAAAGTACTGGCTACTTTATTTCTTTCACAGTGGGAAAAGCTGATATGGTCTCTTTAGGAAGGCAGGTGTCAGAGGGGCTTGATGTTCTCGCAATGGCATTTCTCGAAATATGCTGCATCAAAGCATCACGGCATTAACTAGATGGTGTTAACGTGGTATGTGGTTCACTACTCCCACGTTGTAGGCAAAGAACAGGCAGTCTGTGCACCTGCGTCAAAGTTAGTGCATACTACTTCTTTAAGTGCGCGCTGTAAATTGCCATGCGAGCCGTAAGAACATTAGGAACAGGACTTGAACTCAGCCAAACGCGCTACGATTCGTTTGCCTACTTTATAGATGTGTAATTGGGTGTCGTTCTGTACATTAAACGGTAGCTGTGTAATTCAAATAAAAAATAAACGTCTAAATATAGTATATCCACTTGTGTCACAAAAGTAAGCTAATGCCAACCATTGGTAAAGCGGAATGAGCACATTTTGAGCAGTTCAGTGTCTTCATTCGTTTGACCGCAGGCCCTCCAGACGGAAGGGGTGCGAGTCATCGCAGCAGAATGTCCATGGAGAAATGCTTCCTTCATACGAGAGAGATTATGGGAAAGATAACAGACACATAATGGCGTTATGTTTTTAAATTCCCATTTGTGAAGATAAAGATGAAGATAGTTTTATGATGAATAAGATGAGCAAAGAATGTGTCCAGTCAGTTAATCAAGGTCGTCATCACCACGTTTTACCAACCTGTACATTTCTATGTTTAGTTGAAGCAACCTTGATGTACTAAATATACTAACTGTTCTGGTAGCTTTCTTCAGCTCCTGAGCACTGAAACAGTCGTTGCGAAAGAAATCCCAATTAATTACTATGGCAATACAACGTCAAGATTTGTCAATCTGCTGCGAAAATCGCACTGTATACGGCCTGTAGCTCAAGTAATAACAAATCACATGTTCTTGTCACATAGCTGGTGCCACGCAGCGGCTTGAATGCCGCAGTGTGTCGGTGCTGACGTAAGCCATTCAACTTGCCTGGCGGTAAGCTACGCATTTCCATAGATTTCACACTAACCAAGAGGGGACACTGATCTTTAGTTCTGCAAGTAGCTTCTTCCTGCTGTAAAGTTTCGTTTCCTTAATTGAACGCAATAAAAATTAGCATTAGGTTAGGTCATGTCATTTAGGTCTCTATCATTTTAGGTGAGCCCTGACCTAAAACCGTACTGAGCGGCGTAATTACCGAGTGTTTTGTAAAGAAATTCGATAATCTTATAAATATGAGTGTTTCTATGGGCTTTGAAATGAATAGTAGAAATGATATGGGCCCATAGTTTTTAAACTCATTTTTCTCTCCTCCCTTAAACAGTACTGTAACTTTTGCATGCTTCATACATTGTGGGAAAATACCTGTGCCTAAAATGAGGTTATAAATATATGGCAAAGGGACGACTAATACATCTATAACAAAACAGATTGTAGCGTTCTTTAAACCGTCAATATCTTCCGATTTACTTTTTTTGACTTTTTTGAAAACACACATAACCTCATATTCATCTGTTGGGGAAACATAAACCGACGAAGCTACTAGTGGGGCGGGCATGTAATGTAGTGCAGTGGTGTCACTGACGCTGTCTACCAATGAAGTAAGGTGCTTCTACAGTAAAATTTGCTTTATGTAACGTGGCAATTGAATTTAATTTGCTCCACATCTTCTTAACCCCTGCAACACGCTCGAACATGAAAAAATAATAATTGTGCTTCGCTATTTTCAAGAGATAAGGTAAATTATTTCTATACTTCCTAAACGAATTCAATGTGTCTGGATCGCGATTTCTCAAGAATACTTGATACATGCTATTTTTCTTATTAATCATTTTTAACAGCTTCTTTGTGATCCATGGTTTCCGTGAACATTTCGGCTTCTTCATTTCTTTGTAGGGAAAATGTGGCTTGTAGATACGGGAAATTATCTCCATAAAATTGTCATATGCTGCGTTTGATGATGAGCACGAGAGCGCTGCTTCCCAACTAGTTCTGCAGATTCCGTCTCGAAACTGCGAAAGAGAGCTTCCAGTTGTGTTCTGGCCCCGAAATTTATAGGTTAGCTTCAATTCAATGTAGCACTTATCAATAACTAGATATATCGAAAATGATCACTATGTGTAGTGTTAACTGTCCCAGAAAAGAGGCTTTCACATGGCAAATTCGTTAAAGAAAGGTGCAATAACGTGGCGCTACTTGCTGAAATGCAAGTTGGTTCCAGTACCACATTCAACAAATACGAATTAGGAAGCATGGAAAATTCCGCTTTTTTTAATGTATTAGAAAGCATGTCAATGTTTAGGTCCCCACCTAGAACTTAATTGTACTGATGTATATTGACATAAGAGAATTTCACTTCTAGCTGCTGAAAAAATCGAGTTAAATTTCCGTCAGGTGGATGGTACACATCAGCAAAAGGAAACCTTCCGCATTTCAAACATATTACCGCAATATCTGGCGTACATGAAAATAGGTCATCAAGCAGTTCATAATTTATGCCTTGTTCAATAAGCATACATACGCCTCCACCTCTTCTAAGCGATCTGTTCAAGAAAACTCCGTTATAATCTTCTGGATGCATGCCATCATTTGCCGAAAACCACGTTTCTGTCAACATAATTACAGACAAAGAAAAACCGAAATCACTAAGAAACATACAAAATTCATCCTGTTTGCCACGCACTGACTGCATATTAAGATGAATAAAAGTTAGACGTGAATCGCATTTCTCGAGCTCTTCATACCTTAGCACTGACGGACTAATGCTACAAATGCTCACTTTAGTTTTTGAGAGGTCAACAGGAAATCGTGCATTGTAAAATCCGAATTTATGCAGAAAGAAATTTTGCATTCGAACAACAGTGCGACGACAAAAACAGCGACAGTTATCCTTGTAGAACAAATTTTGCAACCCCGATCAGGACAGGTGGCACAAATGAAAAATTATAACCAAGACAAGCTACAACACCACGAGCCCTGGTGCATCCTAAGACAATAGAAATGAGTAAAATGAATTTTTCTAAAATATATTATATACGCGAAAATGCTGTTTTTACAAAAAGCAAAGATTTCATGAATCAATATAGACGCAATTTCATGAGCATGCGCGGTCCTTGACCTACTTGGCAATAGAAAATAACCATGAAATAAACCACCGATGTTTTATTTTCCAGCAGCGCTGTAATATTTTTGCCCGTAACACAAACCGTCGCTTTCGCTGCATTGATTTCAGGAAGAACTGGTTATTTTGTTTACATAATCAGTGTTTTCAATTTTGATCTTTGGTGCGTTATCAGCCTGCCACTCAAGGATTTTTCCATCGCGCACCCAGACACACTTCCAACCGGTCTCGCGCTTGCGCGCTTGACCAAGGAGTCGTTCCAATTCTTGGCGCAGATGTTCATTTACGAACACCACTGATCCATAGTCAATGTCGAGATCAGAGCATTTCAGCCTTACTGGGCGCGCATTCCTCAAAAAGCTATTCCGCCTTTGTCTCTGCTGCAACTGCACAACCACATTTTTTTAGCTTGGGTTGTGTGCCGTTGGAACTCTGTGGGCTCGTCCGATATCAGTCGCAGCAAGCGGAACGCCCACCTTCGTTCCAATTTTTATGACCATTTCAACTAGGTATTGGGAGGACTCGTACGGAATGCCTTTGATTTCGACATTTGCCCTCCGGGAATACTGTTCAGCCCGAAGTACTCTGTTCTCGTCGTCATTTACTTGCCGTGCAAGATCAGAGTACTGTGCCTTTAATTCATCATTTGAAGCCCTCAGGGCTTGGTTTTCATTCCCAATTTGTTCATACTCCTTGTTTGCTGTAGCCGAAAAAGCTTTAATGTACGTTAGCTCCTTGCGAAAGTCTCGCTAGATTGTGTCTTTGAAATCCTTGAACTGAAAATATGCGGTATAAGATGCATTTTCACGATTTTTAAATTTTTTCTTCTACAGGAGTGCAAGTCTTTCTACATTTTTTGTTTTTGTATAATTATATTCTTTATTGTGCCAATTTCACTATCTATTTATGTGCCTATTTACTTGTTTTCATGACTACGAATGCTGTCACTTTTCTAACTTGTATTGCTGGGAGGTGGGGCCAGTCAAGCTCCGTTTATATCGCAGCTTTTTTCCCGCATTTCACACCACACATTGTATCGTTGCCTCACGTATGAATATGTAAACATTGAAACAATGTGGTGAAATAAACTCCAACTCAAACTCTTACTCCAACGTCGATTTTATTGTCCCCAATAAAGCAATGTTAACTGAGAGCAGCTTCTCCTGCAGAATTATGTCATTCAAGCTGTTTTATTTGCCTATGCTGAATGACAATTGCGCTAAGGTTGGCGCACTCTTTGTGTGTCGGAATTGAGGTGAAACGTAGCAGTGCTTTTGAGGTTGTTTCACAGCTTGAAATGTAGCCCATAGCTGAGCAGATACTCGGTGTAACGCCTCCTTATAGATTATTCGAATTCCCAGGACATAATATACGAGTTCGTGAGCCTCCTTAATGGGAGCCTTTGATCGTGCGTATTAAGAGTTTCAGCTGATGAGGCTGACGACTTGCAAACGTTCTTAATCCAGTCTGCGTTCTAGCCCTGCGATAAATTTTACGAAAGAGATCGTGCAACTTTTAAATTTTCGTGTGGTTAACAGGTCAATCTAGAGAAGGGCTTTCAGTTGCAGATATCAACCCCTCTTTTCTTCCTTCTCTTTATCTATCTTGGGTTTCCCTTTCGCAACAATGTTTCACCCTCTGACCCAGTTGTCCATCCTTCCGTGACCTCTTGCCAGATTTTTAGTTAACTTAATGCTGCAGCAGGGCACCTCTCTTCCCCTCTGGCGTCCAAAACAACCACTGCATAACATGCAGTCTATCTCTTCATTCATTCATTCATTCATTCATTCATTCATGTTATAACATGCCTCCTTTACTTCTGTTGCAGTTAGGGCAATCTGAAAATGGCACCACGTGCCTTTATTCTAAGAGATGCTTTGTAATCTGTAAATATCTTTCTTTTTTCTCTCGCAACAAATGACCAGAGAAACAGTCGACATGTCTTGTTCGACGCTGCACTTGTGTTCGGCTCGACGCCGTAGGGTTGGGTTGGTGCTCGACTCGAGCCGATCGATCCCCAGAGCAGGGGCTTTTCTGAGCTCGCTTTGTTTCCCACCAATGACCTCTTCTCTTTGTTTTTGCGTAAGAAACGTCTTTTAAGTGGTATTCTATTTCTTTCCGGAGCCAGCCTTTCACATCTTCCTTTTCTCGGTGGTAGGCTACGAAGACACTGTGATCGTAGTGTCAAGTCTCTTGAAGCATCTTCGCTCGTTGCTTGCGTTTAAGTGGCAAAATACCAAACACAAGGTAAAAGAGCAAATGGCTGTAGATCGAGAAAAAAAACGTGATAATAAAACGAAGACAAAGAGTAGCCTACTGGTCATTGTTACTACAGCAGCTCCGCCAATGAATGAAGCGTGAACAGCGTTGAAAGCTGCCGGGTCGAACTGTCAGCAGCTTTTAGTATTACACTCTGTCGAAAGAAGAAAATGCACCGCCGATTCAGGGCTGCGCCGATTGGCCGAGCCACAACAAACTCCACTGGGGCGATCTCTGTAATGAACTCTGGCAATGCTCGCTCGTCCTGCAGCTGCCCTACTACGCTCGGATCATTTCAGCAACCAAGGAACTATATCGGAAGCCTCTCGATAGCAGTTCCCTCCCTATCTTTAGCCTTCGAAATTCATTAGGCACTCGTTTTGTTGAGCACACCCCAGTCCGTCTGCCTGAATCTTCGGATGACAGTACGGCAAGTGCTATACAAGACTACTGGCTTGTTGTTCGAGAAAAAAAAGTGAATAAGTCATTGGTATTACGGAGAGTTCACTTTCGAATTTGTACAGCGTCCTTTTAAGTAAAGTTGGTGTTTTGAAGCAAATGGGGGGTGCCTCATGACTCTCCAAATGCAAACGATGGCCTTGTGTGCATGCCCGTTGGGTTATGTGCCACTTGTGTGTCCTTGTGATCACTGGCTACTGTCGCAACTAAATGTAACAAACTCCCCAATGTTCTTCAAAAACCAACTGCGCATCACTCGACTGTAAGATTACCGCGAATTCTTGCTCAATGCACTGACGTGCGCCTGAACAGCCAGTAAATATAAACAGCGCAGACATCTTTCCTTGCTGATAGGAAGATCAAAGACGGAGGAGGTGTCAGTTACGCTTGTATGTGAGGGTACTACATGTCGCGTCCAACGCCGGAAGCAGATTTGGACGGAATTGTTTAAAAGCAGAGATAGTGGCTTTAAAGGAAACGTGTTCTATCACTATCGCAACGCCTAGGGCAGCTTGATGCGCGTGCGCGTTGGTGTGCAAGCCATTTCTGTGTTGTGACTATCAGGTATGTACGGGGAGATTATTTTTAAGTTTTCCAGAATTTTTGAATATCGCCTGTTGCAGATAACATAATTCTAGTCCTTCAGCTTATTTTCCGGAGAGACGGACATTATTCACACGCGAAGTCGAAACACGTATTCCACTAATGGCCATCAATTAACTAAGTAACATTGTTAATGAATAATTTACGACAGATATTGCTGTTTACGAATTGTAACTGATGAGTTTGCAAGCCATATCCACTTGGAAATAATTTCCGTAATGACACCAGTTTTGAGATATGAGCCATGAAATTCAGCAAAAAAATGCACTCTTGTTCCACGTGCTTTAAAAAAACGCCTTTACCTAATGAAGCACCAAAGTAATGGGAACGCCTATGTAATTTGTTTCCAATTTTTTGAAATTTTATATCGGAATGGGTGCTATCATGGAGCTTCATTTCAAGTGCGTAGGTCTTGGAATCTGGCAGGCTATAATTCGTGAATTGCAATATGTACCAATGAATAATTAATGAAGGAGGTGATTAGAGATTTTAATTAGTTGAATATGTAATTCGATTTGTCGTGATAGTAATGTCCGCCTCTGCGAATAATCCAGCTCAAGAATAAAAATTGTGCCCCCGGCCACAGGTGATTTTTATAAATGCCCTAAGTCCTAAAAATTATTACCCCGTAAATTTGCGCCTTGCGCCTGAAGTCGCATGAAAAGCCATCAGCCAAGCTTACGTCTCAAACTTGTCATGACAGTCCTCGTCGTCTCACTCTCTCTCTCTCTCTCTCTGCGAATCAGTATGGGAAAAGAAAACGTTTTATTTCGGGACACAATAGTCGAGGAGTATGCAGCAATAGAGAAAATTACCTATTTATGCAATCCCTCACTTTCTACGAAAGCAAATGGTAATAAGTATTAGTGCTTAGGCGTCAGTACGAAAAACCACAAAGTACAAAAGAAAGAGCGGGCTCAAATATTGTGCGGTTTCATATACGCACATAATATCGCCTAGTCCTCTTACTGCTAAAGCACTCATTGAAGGAGGTCATCTGTGTAACGTATCATGTATTCATAAGGCTTTACGTGTCGTAATCTTGGAGGGAAGCTTGGCCTTTAGAAGGGTTCTGGTGCAAGAAATACATTGTACTAAACGAGAAGTCGTACAAAATTACGAAATTTTTCGTCCTTGCAAACTGAATTTGAGCAGCCAACTTGCTCCTCCTCGCCGTCAGTATTTTGAAACCTTGTTGGTTGGTTCATTTATTATGAAATGAAACTGATTACACTATGCACAGCATGCCACTGGCCTAGTTCTCCACAATGTTATTATTGCATAACTAAAGGATGAGAACATGTGAAGTGAATACCTTTCACCATTAAAGATTTAGTTCCTTACGAAGCACGAGACAGCCAGCTGCAATTAAAAATGCATATCTTAGTGTAAAGGTTCTAGTTCGCCATCGCAACACTTTACAAAGTATTACCAAAATTTGTGCAGTAATTTTTGAAGATTCAAAATAAGAAGAAATCTTAATTTGCAAAATTACAGACTCTGTTTCCAAACATTAACGCCTTTCTTTAACCTTGAGCGTAATACCCTCCACTGATGTCTGGTGTACGTAGCCACATTTATATATATTTGCGTCTGCATTTCACGCCTAATATATAAATATACGAACTTGGAATGCGCTAGTATTTTACATAATCGCTTAGGATCAAAGGCTTCATTATTTTTCCGATTTGTGAAAAATAAGCTTGCATTGTTGCACAGCTAGACAAAGAACACGTCAGGCTGCGTTACTGTATTATGACTGGTGCACAACCATCTATAGTTTTATTTCTGCCAGATTCATAAAATTTAATCTTCAATGCCAGTCCTTCTTTTTAAATTGCAATCAACGCTGCAGTTACCGCCATATACAATGAAGCCGTCACAATACTATTAGTATTATATGACCCTGGTGCTCTGGATAAAGAGTAACGTATAGGCTTCAACTGTGTTTAAGTGGCATAAATGCTACAGGAAATATTTGCGTACCACTTGCTTGCGTGTGGCTGTGCCTCTGCAACGACATTAACGGCCATTCAAGCGCTGCTCAATGACACCTAAACGTAAACCATTTACAGGCCCGTTCTCTGCACGCGATAACGTTCTCACGATAAGAGTAAAAACTACTGTCTACCGTTTTACTTAGAAGTCATAGGGCAAGTGAACTTTGTCAGTATGCCTTATGTGAATTTATCTCAATGCATTTTTGTTGCTTTCTTTCCACAGTTTCGCTTCGTCAACGACACATCACTTGATGTGAATGGCTGACGGATGATCAGTGGATCGGCCATAGCATATTAAACCAGCATTCCTTGGCTTATTTCGAAGATTCGTATTGGAATATTTTTATAATAATTTACAGTCCTCACTGTCTAACTAGTAAAAGAAAGTAAAATAGTAAAGAAAGAAATTAACAAATTCATTACAAACAACAAAATAGAAGTAGGATAAATGCCGAAAGCTCATGTATAAAGTTTCTTTTAACAATTTGTTTTATGTCAGCCTGAAGACGTAGCTTTCTCTGTATCTTGTTAAGACATAGCCCTAATGCTCAATAAATGAGAGATTGTGCCACTTGTACAGGAGCAATAGTGAATTTACAGTCCGCGAACTTATGGTCCCTGAGAGTTCTTTTTTATATTTGTAGATGTATAGCGTTTAATATTCTAGGCCAACGCTATAGCTGTGAGTGGCGCATAGTGAACGGCTTCGTAATGATTTTGATCACCTGGGGTTCTTTAATGTCAACAGTAATTAAAATTCATGCCCAGTTAGGCATTTCGCTCTAATAAAAACGTGGCCACCTTGGTGGTGAATCGAAGCCTCGACCTTGTGCGACACACAAGAACACTACAGCCAATGAGCCACCACAGCCGGTTTGTTCAAATGATTGAAAACCCATGCATAAACAATGTTTAACATCGTCTAATGATAAACTGCGTCCTGATTGCAGTGCCTCTTATATACAAACATATCAGAAGCTGGAAGACAGAATGATTTTAGTAAGTGGAAGTTCAACAGCATAGTATGTTATCAGGGATGTATACGCCTTCGAGGTATACAGCAAAATGTACGAGTGGGACAACACTGCACATAATATCTTTGTTGCACTTGAACACATGTATTTAACAGCTCTTGCTTAAAGATGGCCCTATCCAACATTCAGTGAACGTGCAAAATTTTTTCATAAGTCCAAAATTAATTCTTATGCAGCAAATTTCACTTATGATGCCTCACGGTTACTTCTTGAGTGACGACTATGCACCGAGAAGGTCGTCTGTTTGTGGAGGGGACAAAAAGAGCCCGGTTTATAAGCATAAAGGGGTGTCGCGGTGTTGTACCCAAGCTTCGAAAACAGCGAAAATGTGAAGGCCTGGCTCATTTCTAGCTAAGAACTTCACAAAGATTGCTTTATGATTTTTTCTCTTGTTTTTGTGCTGCCGTACCAGGAAGCTTCTCGAATGCACTACCATTCACCATAACAATTACCGAGCAATTTTATTATTAGCCTATAAAGAAGCCAGCGAAAGCTTCAGCGGCAGCATATCGCTGCAGCTGTAAACGGAGTTGTACCATCACATGACGAATGCAACTAATTCTGCAATTACCTGATGGTCTCAGGGTGGTGTTTGATTTAACGTATGTGTGAGAAAAATACTTAAAGGAAAGAAACTTGGAGAATGGATACCTTAAATATTTACCTTTGACGCTACTCAATCGATGCTGTTGTGGCTTATAAAGCGCATTTCAGCAACGTTTCGTTAACAGGCTCAACTACCAAGATGAATCGCATTATTTTTCAGCCTTTCTGTTTGTAACGTGTACTGTACATGCTCCTGGAGTCCTCTGAGCTAAATGGTGCTCGATGCCTTCTTCACCCCGTGAAGCAAGCAGCAGAGCTTGATGGTTTCCCAATTCATAGAGAACACATTCTACAAAGCTACATTGTCAGCAGAACTGGAACTCGGACACTTGGCACGGGCAGCTGGTCAGCCACACGGGCTAAATTTGTACCGCCTCTGGAATAAGATAGGAATGAGTGAAGTGTTCGCTATGCCATGAACGCGACGGTAGGTAACGCCTTTAGTTCGAATTCATTAGGAAGAACATCTAGCAGTCTATGGCTTCATAAGCGAATCGGCCCCGGAAGGAACCATGCGTACAGGCATACTTTGCCCGTGCACGTGCTGTTTCACATTCGATTAACCGGATTTCTTGCACACCCGCAACATTAAGACAGAAGTACCACAGAGAAGCGCTTAGCAACAATAAATACTTGGTGAAGGGAGTTATTGATGTTTCATCGAGAATAGAGCTGATTATTAGATTGCAGCAATGCTGCAAGGAGCGCATGAGTACAGATAAGCGTTTGGCTGTGTTTGCAAAGATACGAAGTGAATGTTGACCCTCAGTGTCACCGTAACGTTTCGAATACTAATCAACATACTGAAAAAACGACCCCAACTGGAAATGTAAAGATGTTTGATTTCGTTGACATATATTTCTGCGATATGGATGCATATTGCAAAACGACGAAGAAAAGTAGAATATTATTTGTTTCTCAGCATGTAAGTGTAATGTTCCTTTTCGTCTTCTTCAGGACGAAGCTCTGCGCAAACACACTAATCTAGTTGTCACTCAAATTTTGACCAAACTGCCGTGCTACATTAAAACAACATACATCGCAGAAACAACCTACGATAATGACTAAAATTGACGCTAAGCATTTATAATGTTATGAAGACGGAAATGTAATGTTTAAATTTCACGTGCAAGCGTATATGCCCGTCTGTGAAATAGGTCCGGTGAAAAAAGTCCGGTGACTCATCTGCTTCTGTGAGGACCGAATCCGAGAAATCTAGTACTGCTGCAATCTCCTACTGTAAGCATTTTGAGAAATAAAGCGAAACTATGAATTAAAAGCAGTACAAGTCCGCGACAACAATGAAGCAGTAAGCCATCAGCCATAATAAAATTTGAGTGAGACGGTAAAGACAAGTCAAAAGAGACCTCAAATGATGTGGGGGACAAAACTCCGGTAATGACATTTTAGGGGTTCGTGGGGCGGGGGGTTGGAAGCGGGGGGTAGGCTTTAGCACCACCGGAGGGAGCTCGGGCCCCGGAAACTCTCTTCCTCTCCCCCTACCGTAGTTGGCACATATGGCGCCTGCACCCATTTCGTTATTGCGTATTTGGGGCAACTTGTCTTTGTGGGAAACGGGGTGCAATAAATCAATAAATTTATTAACAGGTGTGCTAACCTCACCAAACACGCATGAGTGGTATATAAGAGCAGTGCCAATACTCGCGCTATGGGCATATTGATTTGTCGAGCGAACTCTCAAAAGACATGCTAAATTTGGCATCAGGTGGGATTCATTCTTGTTTGCGCTTTGGTACGCCGAACACGAAAAGCGCCAATCAAGCGGCTCATCGAATGCTTATATTTTTTTCTTCTTGTGAGGGGAAAAAGCATAGGTTACAGCGATGTCCTTGTTGAATTCGAAAGAAAGGGCAAGAAGTGTATTGAGAAAGAAATATCAAAGGACAACTACCACAGTGATTACCTACACTTCTGAAACAATTTCATTGAAATAGTTGCCCTCCTATGAACATGGGGTGAATACATGAGAGGCCTTCAAAAATAAACTTCATTGTTTGAACGCTATTACTTACTTCAAGAAGCCTATGTTGAAAGATTTCCTTAATTGGCACTCATATGGAGAGAATAGAAAAAAAGCCCTTATAAATTTGCAAAAGTTTGTATTCTAAGAAATTTCCAAGAAATTAATTTGTCTGAAAATTTAGGTCGCCTTTAAACTGCTGGCCTAGACATGGTTCCCGTTACGCTGATTAATGAACTGTGACCATAAAGTAAGGACACTCTGCTGAAAGCAGTAGAAAAGCCTTAAAAGATAGACGCGTACTAGACAGTTGGTGGTAAATTGAAAAAAATTTAATTTAATAAGGTAAGGGGAAAAAGATGGAATTCCCTAATACAGGCCGTTGACCATTATATCGGTAGTATAGAGTTTAGCAATGCAGTCGTATAAATTGAAGCTGCAAGTATGGCCAGAGAATAATGGCATATTTCGAGAACTTTTGAATGACTTCTGAATTGGTAGGCGTCTGGATGATAACTGACCTTACTTGAGGTATTGAAATATCCAGAGAAGAAAGATGACCACTATACGTGGATTTTTTAGACATTACCAGAGAGTATGACAAGGTAAACCGCGACATATTGGGGGACATTCTAGAGGGGAAAGGTATAAGCGACGAGTGGATACATATTTTGAGAGAGATTTACCTAGAATGTACAGTTTTTGTTAAATGGTAAGAGATGGGGAGCGAGGAGCGACTTTATGTCAACTAGAAACTTAGCCAGGGGTGCCCTCCATCCCCGCCGCTGCTTATGATGTACATAGTGAGGACGGAAAGGGCGCTAGAGGGAAGCAGAACCGGGTTTAATGTCTCATACAAACAGGCGGGTAATATAGTAGAGCAGCAGCTTCCAGGTTTGTTTTATTTGGACCACATTATGTTGCTAGCTAACAAGCAAGTGATATGCAGCGTCCGGCTTATATCTGTGTGCAGGAAGGCGAGATCCTAGAATCTGGAATTTATCGTTAGAAAAGCCAGGTGTTTCGGTGGTGAACAGAGAGTGTCAATACAGGGCAAGGAAATATCTCGGGTAAAAGAATATAAATACCTTGGTATATAGATATACGAAGGCAATAGGTATGTGGAAACATAGATAAAAACAGTGCCAGCAAAGCGGAAGAGAAATACGGCAATAATAAAACACAAACCTTTATCGGGACACAATAGGTACGAGGTGCTCCAGGGTATGATGAAAACGTGTAATGGTTCCAAGACATACATTTGGAAACGGGGTTGTTTGCTTGAAGTCAGGGGTACCATCAGAACTGGATGACAACCGAAGGTCAGCGGGACGCCTCGCATTGGGCGCTCACCGGAAGACTACAAATGAAGTACTGCAAGATCATATGGGCTGGGAAAGTTTTGAAGTGAAGGAAGTTCAGAATAAAATTGATTATGAAGAACGACTGAAGAATATAGAAGAAAATATGGAAGAAATATATTTGTACAGGAAAAACATTGATTCGCAACGGAGGAAAAGAACTAGGAAGCTTACCGGCAAAAATGCGATCAGTGTTTTGAGCAACATGGCAATAAAAAACGTCAAGCGGAAAGTCAGAGAGGCTGAGATTATCTCGCGGGTGGCGGAAATGAAAAAAAAAACCTGCTTTGAGTTACTAGTTCAGAGGAAAAACGTAATCAAGAATGGAAAAGTTTGCAATAACTCAAAGGGAGGCCACTACCTTTCGAAACGAGATCAGGATGCCTTAGACGACGCACATGTAAAGCGAGGTACAACGTAGAGGAAGCATGTACTTGCTGCAGTAAAGCTAGGGAAAGGATGGTGCATATTTTATTAGAATGTGAATGTATCTGCCCAGCGATTGAGTTAAGCACCTCTGGCCTCCTTGATGCCCTTTGGTGCAGCGTGAACAGGGGGATAGTAAACACCTCCGCCGTAGAGACTAGTAAGAGGCGATTGGAAGACTGGTGGAAGAAAAATAGGGAAACGAGTAACAATGGAGGTGTACAAAAACAAAGTTACCAATAGTGATTCAGAAAGTTTAGTGGTGATACTTCTTCGGGGGGTGTTTTTGCGCTTTCTTTTCCTGTTTCTTCTTTTTTTAAACATACGCAGACATTAGGCAATATAGTAAGATCCTGGCAGCGCAACCCACCATCCCGCTCTAAAGGGGACCTTCATAGCATCCATCCATCCATCCGCAGTTTCCGAATCATCTCAAGAATTGCCAACCGACATTCTGGCATGAAAGAAGCCAACCTAATAAAGTTGGTACAAGCCTTCGTGCTCAGCCGCATCACCTACAATCACCCCGTACCTCAGCCTCAAAGCGACTGAGAGAGAAAAAATAGAGGGAATTATCCGGAGGGCCTGTAAACAGACTCTTGGGCTAGCTATAAGAACGGCCAGCGCTAAATTGCTAGCCCTAGGTGGGCACAACACCCTCGATGAACTTGTAGAGGCGCACCTTATATCTCAATACCAAAGGCTAGCTCAGAGTGCCGCCGGGTGAAACTTCCTCCAGAATCTCGGCATCAACTACGAGTCGATGCAAAGCACTAAAGTAGACATTCCCCAGGATCAGAGGCGCCATCTCAAAATTAATCCACTATACCTAAACACATGCACCCCGAATTTCACAAGGAAAGGAGGGCCGAGCGGTCCAAAGCCCTACGTTAGAAACTCCACGCATTCAAAGACGTAGTCTATGTCGACGGAGCAGAATACATAGAACGCAACTGTACGTCCCTTGCAGTGGTGAACTCCTCAGGTCAAATATGCGCTGGTGGTTCAATCCGCACCAGAAGCTCTGAAACAGCGGAAGAGGCGGCTATCGCTCTGGCAATAGCCCCCACACATTGTCATTACATTATTAGTGGTTACAGAGCAGCAGTACGCAATTTTGCGAAAGGTCGGATCTCTGCTCCCGTAAAACACATACTGGACACCAACCAACCACCAGGAACAATCCAGATAATTTGGGTACCAGCACACTCCTCCCTACCCGGCAACGATGCCGCCCACACCGCCACTCCAGGACTCGCCAACCGAGCACCCGGATGGCTCACGCTAGGATCAGAGAGGGATCGCATGGTCAGTTACCAAGAAATAACTCAGCACTACAGGTTAGCCAGGGCAGTGTACCCGCCAGCACACAAATCGCTTGACAAGCGACAAGAAGTAGGTTGGAGGCTACTTCAGACAAACACCTACCTCAACCCCGTAACCTATCACCACTACTACCCGGACCAATACCCTATTACATATAACCATTGTAAGAAAAAAGCGGATCTGTTCCATATTATGTGGTCACGCTCAGCAGTAAATCACACAAATCGCAAAATAAGTGATACTGAGCAGTAGGAGGCCGTGTTTCTCAACTCCGACCCTGACCTGCAGGCCAAGATGATAAAGAGAGCTGAAGAAGCCGCCCAGGCCCAGGGGCTCGTGGCTGCCTAACAACAAGGTCATCCGTCAATACCTAGTTTTCCAATAAAGTTTTTACTCACTCACTCATTCCTTTTTAGCACTTTGCGTACTTGTCTCGTCTGTTTCTGATATAACCGCAAATAAAGCGCGCAGTAAAGGAACGAAGCCTTCTAATGAACTAATTAATTTTGTGGTTTTGCGTTCCAAAACCACGGTTTGATTATAAGACACTCAGTAGTGGGCGACTCAGGATTAATATGCTCACCAGAAGATCTTTAACCTGCCCGCAATGCACGCGAAACGGGTGTTTTTTTTTTGCATTTCGCCTTTATTGAAATGCTGCCGCCACTATTGGGATTTGATCCTCCAACCTCGTGCTTAGAAGCGCACTACCATAGCTAATAAGCCAATGCGGCGGGTTGAAGCACTTTAAAATCTTTACGGAAGACGCATAGAAGAAAACAGCAACAAAAATGCATAGGCAAAAGAAAACATCGCTTTAAATATCACATTCGCCGTGCTGTCATTTCCTACGTGCTTTGGATTCAACTAAGTGGCATCTCACGATACTTTCGCTGCCATGCAAGGGGAGGAGAAACCACCATGAGGACACTTGCTTCAGCCGAAAGATCTTTTTGTGTAAAAGTTGGATGGGCTGCTAGAGCACTTCAAGGCGCTTTGGTTGAAGTCGGCGCAGTATCTTATTGAAACACGGTGACCCGCCATGGTTGCTCAGTGGACATGGTGTTGGGCTGCTGAGCACGAGGTCGCGGTATCGAATGCCGGCCACGGTGGCTGCATTTCGATTCGGGCGAAATGCGAACGCACCCGTGCACTTAGATTTAGGTGCACGCTAAAGAACCCCATGTGGTCGAAATTTCCGAAGTCCTCCACTACGGTGTGCCTCATAATAATAAAGGGGTTCTGGCACGTAAAATCCAATAATTTAATTTTTTTTGAAGCACGGTGACAGGGAAAGCCACTTCGAAAACTTAAGATCTACTAATCGTTTAATACGAATTGCAACGTTTGCCAAATAGGCTTTCTCATTAATGCAAATCTATCAATTAATCAATGAGTGTCCCCAAGAAAGACGTATTCGGAAGCTTTTCCCTTCCCTTTGTCGAGTAAAAACCATTCATTAATTAAAAAAAACCATTCATTCAAAAACCAGCCATCGGTCCATGGCTGCAATTGTACTGTTGCTAGTATGTTCCTAACAAACATTCTTAATGGCGGCTCTAACAAAGTTTAAGGGCCGTGACACTGTTTGCGTTGTGTCGTATAGTGTTTCTTTATTCATACATTTGTGGCGCCCAGTTACACTAAATAGTGCAATCTTGCCGAGCCTTGTATACGAAGACTGATGCTTTTTTTTCTTTTTTACAGTGGGAATATTTGGCTATGAACAGGCTTTAACATATATCATATTTCATGAAATACAGAGTAGTCGCTGCTTGATGGTATTCCAGATCACTTTTACCTGCGTGCTGTGTTACAAACGACTGCTATCTTATTTCTGGTCTTGGCGTTACATGTAGGCAGCACAATCAACTAGTCCGATAGCTGTTACTGCGTAGTGTGGCGTAAGTGTTGCAATATTGACAAGCAGATTTATTATCGTGCGGCGCCGCAAATAACGCAAGACCTAATGAGATAGAGAGAGAGAGAAAACAAGGAGGGGAAAGCTAGGGGAGATCACTAGACAAGCGTCCGGTTTGCTCCTTTTACATGGCGTGAGGGAAAGGGAGAATTAAAAATAACAAAAAGCACGACAGTATACAAACGGCGTGAAGGTACAAGGATGCTCAGTAGGATTGTGAAAGGTCACTGAGGCCGGAGCACTCGAAAAACTTCCCCATTGGACGAACACCTTTCTTTTTGAGCCATCTACGCATGGTGCACACATCATGCACAGTAATTATAGGCTCCTGCATTTTCTAACTAAGGCAGTAACTCTGTCTTGTTAACAATAGTGCAGCCGTTCAACGATAAGAGGGAAAAAACTGCGAAACATGAAACTGCGACTCGATCGACGCAACTGCGGCCGTTGTTTCGCTTTGTCGCCCGCGCATGGCGCTAGACAAGCGCTCCTGGTTCAATATTTGAGGACAGCTACCAGCAGTTAGCCTTCACCGGTCCCACGTCTCACGTAGTCACCAGCAGGAAAGGACGGGGCGGAAGCAGTACCAAGCTCAAGGGGATTCGATTACGCTGAGTAGAGGGGAAGCTCTGCCACTAATTAATGCTCCGTGCTGCCGGAAGGGCAAACCAGTGGCGAACCTCTGGATAGCGAGTTAGCCGAAGCGGCCACCGGTTTTCCTAGACCTCCATCTATCTTATCTTGCTTTCTTTTTCTGGCAACACCAACTCTCGCGCAAGACGTCGTCAACCGACAACAGTGCCGCTTGCGAGTAGGTGCCCTTGGGAAAGCACGTCCATTGTCTACATGCAGTCCGGTGGTTTGTAGGTCCGAAATTGACGCGTTTAGCAATTAAAAAGCTGATTTATCAAGCTTAGGCTTCAGCGATAATGGCACTTAGGTAAATTGTAGCAGGTTGCTTTTATTAATATACCGCGTGTGCATCTTTTTGTTGTGCTTGCGTGCACCTCATATGATACGAAGGGTATGTGATATACCATGAAAAGTGAATTATGAGTAAGATTTTCCGAGAAACATTACACCGTCCTCAGAAAACTAAGATGGTCTCTGTGACAATCGGAGGATGTCACAGCAGCTATGTTACAATGTCCTTATCCCATTGCTATATCGTCACCTCTGAAGGTGCAGCCTTGCATTTAGATTTTCATCCGCATACTGTGTTTACGTGTTGCACCTTCGCAACGTCTTATCATTCTATATTCGCTTGTGATTAGCTATCTAGAAATTTCGTGCTGTTCCACTTCTTCTTCCTCCCTCAGCATCATATTAAACTGAACCCGTCTTTGCCTCTTCGTTCGACTTTCTAGCCGCCGCTTCCGCCGTCTTAATGCCGCGTCGGCAGGTGGTTCATAGCGTGCATGCACATAGGAGGAGCGTGGCAGAGAGTAAGGGCGACGCGAGAAACTCGCTTGGACCTTTCCATCACGTCGCCACGATGCTTTCTGGAGCTCCTAGGACGTCCACACAATACACAATACTCTCTTGAGGGATGTAATTATTCGTGACGTCCTGCAAAGGCATTGCGAAACTGCAGCGCTTTCCTTTGTACTAACCTGCAACAGTACAGTGGGGAGATAGAATGGTAGAGGAGCGGCTGAGAGAGGAGACAGATAAATAGTATAACCGATGCACAGCTAGAAGCTACCATACATGGGGCGAGGTTGAGAGAGGAAAAGCTGCTACATAAATCCTCAGAATTGTCTACTAGTGCGTAATAATTCTTTGCCTCAGATTTTACTTCGCTTTTGCTTACTTATGTTGCTAGCTTACGCATGTCTACCCATCGCTTTTTCCAGAGCTACAGAGTTCTTATGCATTAGTAAACAATTCTCAGAATTTATCTAGGATTTTTTTTATCGAGCGTCACCCTATAACGTCGCTTTTATTCGCTTTTTAACAACTCCTTTCCTCTTCTACCTACTGATCATTTACTGGTTCCTGTCACAATTCTCGTTGTTGCTTCTGCCGACTAAGATATTCCCGTTGTTGTTCAGCATTCCTAAGCCGCTTCTCCTTTTGACCAAGCTTACGTTTCTTTGGTGCACTTGCAAGAACACCTCTCATCACAGCATACTCAAAAGCGATCGTATAACCTGAGCCTGTGTGCTACCACAACGCGGTCATTTTTTTTTTCAAATCACATACACCAATCAGTTATTCTTATAGTTTTATACTTTCTCATCGCGTGAAAGGTCCATGTTGAGGCGACGATGACGCGACCAGCTTTTGTTGTCCATTCTAAAACTACCAGGGATATATAGTTACACTTTACGCTATTATAAAGATTATATGTCCCAACTCGGCCAATTGTGCAAGTATTTCCCAGTTACAAAGCATTACGGGACAGTCAGGATTTCTCCGGGGTGCTCGCCAAAGAATGTGCGCACATGAAAAGCCGACGTAAGAACGCAAGAATACTACTAGTAGAGGTGACACCGCTTGCGAAGAAAGTTGGTAAATTTAAGTTCAAGGTGCGGTACGGCACCTTTCTGCAATCTCTAAAAATTTAACACGTTGCAAATTTGTTGAATGGACAACAGAGACAAGACCGGTAGAAGCAAAGCCCCATTAAAGCACCGTAACGTCCTGGCGACACTACGGAAGCAACCGCATGTCAAATTAACACCTATGTACCCCTATACATCGTAGTATTCGAGCTATAGCGTTGCTCGACGTCGTGGATTCAATCCCGACCACGATAGCCACACTTCGACAGGGGCGAAATATGAAAACGCTCGTGTACTCAGGTCAGAGTGCGCGTTAAAGAATCTCAGGAGGTCAAAATGAATCCGGCGTCCGCCACTACGGCGTACCTGTTAATTCTATTGTGGTTTGGGCACCTACAACCTCATAATTTAATGTTTAATACTTCTGTCACCATGCGTTGTACCGTGTGAGCCGTTCGCAATGCTAACCTTATCGGAGGCTACGAACAATGGCGAACAAGAACGAGTCAAGAAAACAAGTCTAGATGTGTGCGCTTTGTACTGTGCAGACAAACAGCAGTGACTCAAGCAACATTTGACACCAACTCACCCCTCTAGTATTGTACAAAATGCTCAAGAAATTAAACATTCGCCATCAACATCACCGCTGATTATCGTCAATCACAGGAAACAGCACAGAAAGCGTCACTTGCATAGATCACCACAATATCTTGGATGGGCACGCACATCCAAGATATTTTTTAAGTCCATTTTTTTCCTTTACCTGGCTCACTCTTTTCGTGACACAGCGCACATCATGAAATTTATTTCCTGGAAAATGTGAGACGAACCCTTCGAAGAGACTTCTAACCCTGCCAGCTATAAAACGAACAATAGGAATGCAGAGGGTCGATAATACCGTGGCGAATGTAAACTTAATGTCGAACACTTGTTCGCAATTCCAGGAAGGAAACCTGGTTTTATTGAGTCTGGCCGTCTTGCCTTTGCTGTCGTCACGGAGCGAAATCGCCAAAATGCGCTAGACGCTTTTCCGCTGAAGTTTTCTGCAGTCTACACGCGAAGTCCAGTCTTACACAGAAGACCGTGAGGGTTCTTAGATAAGGCCGAAATTTTATTTCTGTTACTTCTTGCTTTTCGCTTTCTTTGACACCACGCCTACCTCCTCTGAAAGAAAAATGTCGTAAGGCATTCGTTCTTATGCTTCTATGAAGAAAAACCCTTGTAATATTCGTGCTTCTCAACTACGCCAGACATACAAAAAAAATTAGTACTGACTGCGAAACAGTGGCTAAATTCACTCAAGAGACTGCATACTGATATCTTTGTATGACAGGAATGATTATGTCAAGTGACTATGGAAGAATCCAGCAAAACATGGCCCATTGCCGATATTCTCAATTTCTTCCAAATGATTACAATAACTTTTAGGCACTTTAAAGCGCCTTTCACGTATGAGTTTAAATGGTGCCTCGAAACGATGGTCGTATCACAAATACACATCACTAATACTAAGGTAGCCCTTTTTTTATTGAGACGTCTCGCTAACGTGTAAAAAGCCATCACCTATGCCCGAGGAATTGGTGCATCCCGAAACTTGATCAGATCTTTATTTCTGTCGAAAGACTAAGAATTCAATTAGGAGCGCGGACTTGGCGAAAATTTTAGGAACTGAGAACTCAATAGACCCGCAACTCTATATATTGTTTAACTTTTTTTTTCATACCTACCGTACCTGTAAGCATTATGTTTTATTTTGGTAAGTTTTATTGCTCTTCGCATCGTCAAAGTCGAACAGACCTTCGAGCCTCAAACTTCTAGCCGAATCTGTCCAGTTCGTGTGAATCTTGCGCCCATTCCATCTGCGCCTTGCTGGTACATTTCTGACTCGCTCAGCAGATTTCCTTTTTACCGTTGCACCGTCAGCACGCTGCTTGCCGCTACTTCTGTCCACACCAGCGCCTTTGTCCCACACCCACCGTTCTTCGGTAAATTGTATGGCATGAAAAGAAAAGGAGTGGAGAAATAGAGCCTAACTACACCCATCTAACCCCCCCCCCCCCTTCTCAAAGTACTTCGGAAAAGTCAGCAGGACTGTAGTCAGGTAAGTTGAGCGAACCAGCCGTGAATCGTGCACTTCGCCCACGCCGAACCCCCGCGGTGGCGGTGTGCAATGCCGCTTCGCGTTCACGTCATCGCGAAACGGCGCCACGCTACAGCCGGTTTGGATGCCCAGAGCAGACACTGAGCTAGCCAAAATGCTAGTTTCAAGTTAAGGAGCACGCTCTGAAGCATAAAACATGAAGGTAGATTTCGGGCTTTAACTTTTCTGACTAATTTGCTTTAAGTCTCTTACTGAACGAAGACACCTCTGTTGTAGCTTGAAGGAGGCATAACGTGCTTGGCTCACTAGCTACTGAGCCCGAAAAGACTTCTTAGAGGTCAGAGACAATGAAAGGTACGAATAATGTTGACCGACCTATAGCACAATAAGTCGTGCTCCGTTAGCCTAGCGCTGCTTTCTAGCATAAATTAGTTACAACTTTGTCCTTCCAATTGACATACATCATGCCCGTAGGCTTCGACTTAGATGTCGCACATGCCTTGTTCTGGTGATCATTCATTGCATGGTTGTTCCCCCGCGCGAAATGTACACACCATGATTGACGGATCGCAGATGTGTTTGCTGTAGCTTAGAGGAGGCATAACATTCCTGATTCGTTAGCAACTGAGTCCGAAAAGACTTCTTCGAGGCCTGTAGCAGCGAGACGCGCCAGGAAGCAATTGAATGTGTCACCGTGCGTACGTGGCTCGTGGTTCTTAGGCTGCGCGAAGTGGCCTACTCCGCTATTTTTCCCTTTAGTTCTCGTGTATGCGCTGTTGAGACTTGCTGAATGTCTAAGGTGCCTAGCCGCTTTCAAGGTCACCTGCTTACGTGCGGCTCAGAAAGACGGTGATAGATCCATTCGTAAATTGTTTCTTCCCTGTTCTTTTCTCCCTTTTTATTATCAATTTTTTATCCCACCTCTCGACGCTGATAATTCAAGCGAATTTTTTTTTTACATGTAGGATCCTCTGAGCAGGTTTTTCCAAGCATAAGTTGCCGTCACCGTCTACACGGTTATCTGACTGAGCTATCTCCGTTGCTCGGTTGCAAAAGTCAGAACTTAAAACCCTCGTTATTTTTTTAAAAATATTGTCCTTTTAATGTCAAGGTGGTAAGTAAAGTAAACCACATCTCCAGGTTTGGAGTGGCGCATGACACCGGCAAAAATGCCGAGAACGAGTGGGGCTATACCGATCCAGGTGCAACCAAATTAGGAAAGCCCGATAAGCTGCCATAAAAGGCACTTCCTAACCAGAACAGGAATTGGCTGCCCTGGTGCAGTATTCGGCCACTGCCTCCCTCACGACTCCTTCAATGAACCCATGGCCCTCAGTACCCAGCAGCCTCAGAACATGTGACCAACGCGGCGGTCAGACCTGCAACGCAGCAGAGGCTGCTAAGAATTTCTGAACCCGGAAAGGCCGCCACTGGAAACTGAAACTGGCAACGTTCAGCATACGAACCCCCTCAAGTGAAGCTAGCTTAGCAGGACTCTTAGAGGAAATATCAGCCATTGCATGGGATATTACTGGGCTTAGTGACGTTAGAACTGGTGAGGCTTATACAGTGCTGAGTAACGGTTATGCCCTCTGTTATAGAGGGCTTCCAGATAAGAAGCAGTAAGGGGTAGGAATTCTAATTCATAAGAACATAGCGGGCAACATTGACTAATTCTACGGCATTAATGAGAGGGTAGCTGTATTGTAATAAACGAAATATGAGGTATAGAATAGAAGTTGTACAAGCCTGCGCTCCAACCTCTAGTCACGATGATGAAGAAATAGAACAGTTGTATGAAGATGTTGAATTAGCAATGAGAAAAGGGCAAACTCAGTATACTGTAATCATGGGTGACTTCAATAAAATGCAAAAGTAGGAAAAGAGCAGCCTGCTGAACAAGCAATGGGCCGCTGCAGCATCGATTCTAGTAACACTAGAGGAGATAAGTTGGTAGAATTAGCGGAAAGGAATAAGCTCCGAATAATGAATGCCTTCTTCGGGAAGCGTACCAATAGAATGTCGCCCTGAAAAAGCCCTAATGGAGAAACAAGAAATGAACTAGATTTCATACTGTTTGCCGATCCCAGCATAGCGCAGGAAGTAGTGTTAGGTAGGGTAAAGTGCAGTTGTCATGGGTTAGTGAGGTCAAGAAATTTCCTCAATGTGACGAGGGAAAGAGTAAAACTAGTCAAGAAGAAACAGGCACATTTAGATGCAGCAAGAGTAAAAGCAGACCAATTTGGTCTAGTGCTTGCAGACAAATATGCAGCCTTAGAACAGAGAGATGAAGAGGACCTAGAGGTAATGAATGAACCCATAACTAGGCTGGCTTCAGATGCATCAATTGAAGTGGGAGGTAAGGCACCAAGGCAACTACTTGGCCAGCTATTCCATATAACGAAATATCTAATAAGAAAAGCCGAAGAATGAAAGTGTCCAGCTCAAGAGACAAGACAGAATTCGCGGAGCTGTCAAAACTGATCAAGAAGAAGAAATTAAGCCACATTCGAAACTATAACATGAGAAAGACTGAGGCAGCAGTAAAAAATGAATGCAGCATGAAATCAGTGAGAAGGCAATTTGCATAGGACAAGCCAATGTGTATGCACTGAAAGAAGGGTAATATCATCAGCAATTACGAAGCAGTACTAAAAGCAGCGGAAGAATTCCGTGCGGACCTGTACGGTACCCAGAGCAGCCACAATGTATCCATTCAAAGCAGTATTGAACAGGCTACAGTAGTTTTTCTATGTATAACTAGCAATGAAGTTAGAAGGGCGTTGCAAGACATGAAACGGGAAAAAAGCGGCAGGAGAAGATGGAATAACGATTGATTTAATCAAAGATGAAGGAGAGACCATGTTTCAAAATCTTGTGGTCTTTTACACGAAATGTCTCACGACTTCAAGGGTTCCAACGAAGTGGAAGAATGCCAACATGATACTATTCCATAAAAAGAGAGATGTTAAAGAATAGAAAAAATTATAGGTCCATTATAGTTTATAGGCTTTTATTATAGCCCCTTCAGTCACGGCGTACACGTTTGTGGACGCGACTTATTTTGCCATTACTGTGCAGTGGCTGCAAGGACTAGACAACGGACAGGCAACTTTCTGTAAATTGAACATGCCGCTTTCCTGAAGTGCACCCATTTCACTTTTGAGTGAAATGTCTCTCTTCAGATGACCGCTTTGGTGAAGACACAAAAGTCTTTGACGGGAGCTTTCGAGTGGGACTACCGAATAACTACCGAATATTGCAAAATTCTTTTTTCCATTTTTGTCATGCTGGCACACAATAATTTATTTATTTTATTTACAGGGTACTGCCAGCCTTAGTCTTAGGCCTTAGGCAGGACTGGACAGTGCAATATACAGATGAACAAAAATAATGAACAGCACAAATCATTGCAAGAATTCAATACATTACAATGGACATATTCCCTGATCTGCACGAGCCGCACAGAGCATTAAAACGAAAAATTTCAATATATTTTAGAATACGGACATTCGCTGAGCCGCACGAGCTGTACAGGGCATATTGACAACGACGCGATATTGATAACAAGTAGTCGCATTCATACTGGTATGCTAAAACATATAGCGCATGCTCGTTTGTTTGAGCAGCAAAAATCTACAAAGCATAATGACAAGCAAGCGAAAAAAAGAAGCCCCCACTTGGGTATAACGTAAATTAAATTAAATTATGGGGTTTTACATTCCAAAACCACTTACCGATTACTAGGCACGCCCTAGTGGAGGACTCCGGAAATATCGACCACCTGGGGTTCTTTAACGTGCACCTAAATCTAAGTACACGGGTGTTTTCGCATTTCGCCTCGATCGAAATGCGGCCGACGTTTCCGGGATTCGATCGCGTGACCTCGTGCTTAGCAGCCTAACACCATAGCCACTGAGCAACCACGGCAGGTGTATGTAGTAAATAAATGAAAAAAATGACATATTACAATTATACATATATATACATACAATTTACATATAATATCACGTCTAAATGCTATTCAGCATGTTGCAGAATGACTGGATGGTCGGGCATTCCACTGTACTTGCGGAGTGCGCATTCCACTCACCTATCGCCCGAGAAAAAAACGTGTCTTTAGATACGTTTGTTCGGCAAGAAAAGTTTTTTATTTTGTTAGGATGATTAGATCGTGTCGCACGCCTGGTAACTAAAGTAATATACATACCCTTATCTATCCCCAGCATATCATGGTAAAGTAAATACATGTAGTTCAGTCGGTCCCTATATCGCCTTAATTTTAATGTTTCCAGGTTGGTTTTGTTCATAACAACAGTCGGAGATACGTGCAGCTATAACAGTTAAATACGAATCTAACATATTTTTTTTTAATGTTCTCCAATTGTGCAATCGCCCTGGTTGCTCAGTGGCTATGGTGTTTGGCTGCTGAGCATGGGGGGCGAAATGCGAAAACACTCTTGTACTTAGATTTAGGTGCACGTTAAAGAACCCCAGGTGGTCGAACTTTCCGGAGTCCCCCACTACGGCGTGCCTCCTAATCAGAAAGTGGTTTTGGCACGTAAAACCACATCAATAAAAAAATGTGTAATGTTCTTCAGGGTGTACGGGTCCCATACTGCCGAGGCGTACTCAAGAATTCGTTTAATATAAGTTTTGTACGCTAAAAGATGGATTTCTTGTGTGGACTGTCGTAGCGAACTTCTCAAGTAACCAAGTTGGTGCGTTGCCTTTTTTGTGATATGAGATATGTGTTCATTCCATCTAAGGTCGGATGAAATTATGAGGCCTAAGTACTTGTAGCTGCTAACCGTAGATAGACTATTACTACTGAAACTGTAAGAAAATTTGAACGGGTGGCGTTTTCGTGTTACTGACATAGCAACCGTTTTTTTTTTTGCAGTAATATTCATTTGCCATGAGGCACATCACGCTTCTACCTTGGCTAGTGAATAATTCAAACGGACCTCATCATTTACGGTATTAACTTCTCTATATAGTATACAGTCGTCTGCAAATAAACAAATAATCAAATGATTGAGGCCCTTAACAGAAAAAGTGTAAGAGTGAAGCTGAAGATTAATATGTACATGATTGATTGATGATTGGGTTTTACTGGTGCAAGGGCCAGTTCTGGCGAAAGAGCGGAAATTTAGGTAGAAGACACAGATAATGCTTAATAGCCTGGCAAGGGAACAAGAGTTTAGGATCACCAGTCAGCCTCTGCACTTTTTGAAGGAGTATGTTTGCCTAGGTCAATTACTCACACACGGGACCTGATACCCCCCCCCCCCCATAAGAAGCAAACTTACAGAAGAATAAAAATGTGTGGAATTGCATACGGTAGACATTGTCAGCTACTCACTGGAAGCTTACAATTATCATTGAAAATGTTGGTGTAGAGACTTGGAGATTAACAAAAAAGCTTGATACCAAGTTAAGCACCGCGCAAAGAGCGATGGAACAAAGAATGTTAGGCGAAACGTTAAGAGACAGGGAGAAAGGGGAGTGGCTCAAAGGGGTAACCGGGATAGCGGATATTCTAATTAACATTAACAGAAAAAAAATGGAGCTCTGCCGGCCATGTAATGTGTAGGTTAGATAAACGGTGGACCATTAAAGTTACAGTATGGGAACCAAGAAAAGCGAAGTGAAGTCGACGACGCAGAAAACTAAGTGGGCTGATGAAATTAGAAAATTCGCCGGCGCAAATTGGAATCGGCTGGCGCAGGAAAGGGGTAATTGAAGATCGCAAGGAGAGGCCTTCGTCGTAGAGTGGACATAAAATAGGCTGCTGATGATGAAGAAGTGTTTAATTGCTTACACGTCTTTATGGACCGCTTTTGTTGTTGTCCGTAGATGAGGCGGCAGTAGGAATGATCGTCGTCTTTTCTATGTTTGGCCAAAACAGAAAGATCTAAGATTCCTGTGAGGACGAGCGACGCATAACTTGAGTGGTCAAATGGTGTTATAGAAGACACAAAATTCACAAAAAAGTAGTTTACTTCATGGATCTACAACTTCAGTATGTTCTATACATTGAATACTGGGCACTATAGATATAGCGTACTTCGGCAGATCCATTGGATATGTTTATATGTCGCATTTTCTGAAATGGCTCCCATACCTGGACACAAGTTATTTCCTAAATATGTTTACAGTAATTCTTGATGTACCTGGTGTACTCCAAAGACTTGAGTTTGAGCAGCGCACAAATAAGTGCTAAAGGTGAGAAAAAACAAAGCACAATGTTTTTCGTTTTTCCCTTTTCAGTCTTGAAACTAACACAGTGCTGTTGTATCTGCAATCTGAAATGATAAAAATGACTACTGTTGCATCGTAAAATAACTGCAACGAAAAAGAGAAAATGACAGAGAAATGAAAGACTTACTATGAATGTTTCTGTGTGAAATTCACGTTAGTTTCTTTGCACAAGCTCTCTTCCTCTGACCTGTTTCTTTCAGCATGCCCGACAATTTCTTAGCTTAAAGCAGTTTCAATGACGCATAGTTCTTGCCGAAGCGTGCCCAGAAAGAAATTTGCGACCACGGCAAATGCCAACACTTTTATGCATAACGACTAAGAAAAAATTATTAGTGTTCCTTCATATGGCACCACTCCGGAAGTCAGCAATAAGCAGACCACTATAGAGTAAAAAGAAAAGAGAAGAAGGATCAGTCTTTTTTTCAGACGACCGTTTTGAAGACTCAAATTTATAGCCGACCATCACTGGTTCACGCCCCTCGTTTTCCTTGCAGTCAGAGACTAGCACGGTTCCCATTGGCACCCGAAATTGAAAGCGGGCAATCGTTTCCACGAGCGCCCTCAGCCCGATGAAGAAAGAATGGATCTATAAGCTTAAAAAAAAAGGAATGGTTGCATATAACAACCGACGTTAGCTAATGAGCTAGACTACGCCAACATCATGTGCTCTTACAGACTTTCCTTCTTTTTTTAAAATTTTTTTAAGGCAATGCATTTCTAGGGATCTACCCCCTGATTTCCCGCCTTCATTCCGCTTTCGCGAACAGACGCTGCGGCTAGGCTGCGATTGATGTCCCGTGATTGTACTTTGCCCCTACGGGACTCAAATTTTTTCCCCATGTGTCGTTTGCGTTCGTTCTCTCCGGACATACGGATGCGCTTTCTGCCTGGGTTACCACGACGTGAACAGACCATGCTATAACATCTGTTTCTAGGCATTGCTTTTACGAACTCATATGCTTTCCTCGTTGGAATGGTCAACAGCCCCACGTGCGACACATCCAACATCGATGAGACACTCGCACATATTATCTGTGTCTGCCCGCGATATAATGCCCAGAGACAAGGGATGTGCAAATTACTGGACCAGTTGGATACTCGTCCACTATCGAAACTCAAAGCTTTGAGTCAGTGCTCCAAAAGAGCATCCGTGTCCAAGGCTTTACTCGCGTTATTAAGGTTCCTACGGTATACGGGGCTTCATGATAGACTTTAAGAATGCCGCCCCCTACCGCTCTATAGTGTACGCGCTTTGTTCGTGTTCCTCTCTCTCTTTCTATGTCCCCCTTCTACTCTCTTTCTCTTTTTATCCCCCTTAACCTTCCCCCGTGCAGAGTAGCCAACCGGAATTACCTCTGGTTAACCTCCCTGCTTTTCTCTGCATTATTTTTTTCTCTCTCTCTCTCTTCCGTATCGGGCATGCTTCTTGCCTCTTCAGTGGGCCGACCCCAGTGATAATGTACCCTAAATATGTGGACCACTTCATATCGTAGCGCCGTTTAAAAAAATAAGGGGCGTTCCCGGATATACGGGCAGCTTAAAATCGTGGGGAGGGGCCGAATAAGGTTCATTAGAAAAATTGCAGCAGCTCCAGCGCATGTCGTTGGTAGTTGTACACATGGGAGCTTTATTTAAATGCATAAAGAGTGCTTAAAGATGTGTTAGTTTCTGTGTTATTGCAATGTCAGTGGAAGGTTATTGCGAAGACACTAGCAGAAACTACATCATCCTCGTTACAACCTGTCAAAACACAGGCTCGTTGCATCTACTCGGGTGCGCGCGCATATGCGCTTGTGGCTCCCAATAGTACTCCGCCAAAGGGGAAAAATGATCTGCGAAAATCTTTATAGCAGCGTATATACGTGTCGTGCATTTTCATACTCCCTGTGCCTCGCCATGCGCTGACTAGAGCTTAATAGAGCATGATTTGCGCCACACTTGTTATTCATACAGCCATGCGGTCTCCAGTCCTTGCACGCATTATTCCCGTTCCTTTATATTTCTACGTTATTCCACTGTCTCAAAATATAGCATTTTCTGGCTGTTCTACTTTTTTTTAACCCTTTAAGAGGGGGGGGGGGATTCCAAAATTCGTTCATAAAATGACTTTTTGTGTATAGCACATCTGCAGAGAAAAGTTTTAGCAGATTCGAAATGCGTATGACATAGAGGTTGAAAATTCCTAACTTGTGTCTCAAAATGTAGAAATGGAAAAGGAGGAGGTGCTGGCCGAAGGTTCCGCTCATCTAATTTTCTTCTCCGCTGCGACGCGTATCAAAACTCTTGTCAGTAATTGGCGAAATCATGGTTACTGGATGTGTCTATAGCACTGAAAGCACTGCCATCTCTGTGAATGCTTTAATACTGAAGCCAATCGTCTAGGGAGCTTGGCAACTCACTCAAATGAAAGCCACGCTTTTGTGACGGACGCGGGAACAAACGACTGGCAGCTGCCATTTTTTTAATTTATACCGGACGAACGCGGATGAGCGGAATCGGAAGGCCCCCTAAAGGTGTCAATGAGAAAATGCGCCAGCACGTAAAAATCAGTTGAACCATCACGACCATTTACTAGCACCTAATAGAGCACCCGAGCACGAAGAGGAAAGAGACGTCCTCGGCACTTACTGCAAAACAAAACTGTAGGGCTCATCCATGGCACTTAATGTAAGCATTCTTCTCGGAGTGCAGGTAATTTAGTGCGGGCGGGGTGTCTCGTTTTTGTTGGCCAGTCCCGCTGATATTGCAATCTGAATCTATGTGGCGCTAGGCATGCGCACTAAGTATGTGCAGTGGAAATGTGCATTGGGCAGGTGCCACTGTGTATGTGCAACCGGGGTCACTGGGTATGCTTCACTGCGTACGTTCCACTGGATGAGTGCTACTGGGTATCTACCCTCTACGTAATCATGCAGATGTCAAGTATAGCTTTTTTTTTTTCATGCACATATTCGGCATTTTCACTTTCGTTTCCTCCTGGCGAGCCTCATCTCTTCGTTTCTTTGTAGCCCTCACTGCTTCACTCATGCTAATACGTGATCGTCAGCACTGACACAGTGCTGACGATCACGTATTAGCATGAGTGAAGCAGTGAGGACTAGAAAGAAACGAAGAGATGAGGCTCGCCAGGAGGAAACGAAAGTGAAAATGCCGAATATGTGCACGAAAAAAAAAGCTACACTTGATATCTACACCCACCCTCGAAATATGTTTATTTTGTGGCACAAGTACGGGGGCCCAGTTTTCCTGTATACCAAGAACTTAGCACTTTTCGCTCTTTACCGTTCTGGCTTAAATATTTAGGAGCATCACTGCGTGTGTATTTGTAGTCTTCCTTTTTTCTAGTAAACCACAGCGCCACGTCCAACTTGGTTCCACTTTCAATCTACATTCCTCAGCTAGGTCAAGCTGTGATGTTTCGGTAAACATTGACTAACTTTCTTATGCTCAGGTTTTGTGCATTATTTTAAGATTTCTGCCTAGGGGACCGTTCTTTCATGTTTTTTTTTTACTTCTTTGTTGTGTTTCTGTTTCAGCACTGCAACTTCGTTTGCGAAGAAAATGCGAAGGACAAAGGAAAACAGGCAAATCGCATGATGTACTTGCTGTCTTTTTTGTTTTCTCATCTCTGGCCAGAACTGCCTAAATGCTTTTCATTATGCATTATTATATTTATCAAACAAGGTTTCCTATGCCATTTTCAGTTAGTGATGTACAAAATGAAGTTTGCAGAGTGGAAAATAATGCCCACTACTGTTGACATCTTGGTAGAAGTTTCTGGAGAAACAATATGGAACCGCTCCTATTTACACTTTCTTCATCCATTATTCTTTGCCTTAGCCTTATTGCCTTTCCGCTCTTCTTTTATTTTCTTCATGCTTGGCGTTCTTCCGATTGTTCGAAGCAGCATGATCAGTCGAAGCTGCTATCACGAAGCCAATTTATTATAACGAATATTAACTCATTCTAAGCTGACATACGCCGTTCATATGACGTACACCTTGGTAAGCTACAAGGAAGCAATATCGCACTAACTTCATTCTCGTTTATTCCCATGCCTGCAGTTATTAGCCAACTTATTGCTTTGAACACAGCCAGGCAAGCTCAAGCACCCAGAGCGGAATATGTTCTTTAATTTTTATGTTTTCTTGGCGGCAGCTAGCGCCATTCACGTTATTAATGGAACCAGACTTTTCTTATAAGCGTTATAGAACGACATGCACAAAAAGTTTTAGCAAGACTCTTAGTGAAATGTGGCTTAGGATAATTTGTTTTTCTTCACAACAGACGCTACAAAAACTACCTTTCTTACAGATCATGCTCTCGCGTGGAATAATTAGACGCGACAATGCCAGAACATTTATTCGCTATCTTTCCGGGATAATCACTGAAATTTTAATACTTCTTCTGTTTCCGCTATGTGGTGTGTTGCATTCTTTTTATGTCAATGTAAAATTCGCTCAGAATGCAGATCAACTGCATTAAAATAAATAGTGTTGCACTTTACTGTTCAGGAAGCAAAAGTTGCCGTCGAAACTGTAATGTTTTTACGTTGAAACGACGACCTGCAGGAAACAATTCCCAAAAAAAATCTGCAGGAAATTACAAAAACAAAAAGGTTTAGTACTCCAGAAGTCGGCTGCAACCTAAATATAACAAAAATAAACTATTGATGTTCCGTGGACTGAAGTCGCGCAGTGTGGATATATCCTTAAAGGGTAACGACGTTTTAATGCTACTTAGGGCAAGGTAGTTTTGTTCTTAAACTCAATAAGATTTGATGTACTCCTTTTTACTGCTTCGAACAAGCCCACAACACGCAAACATCGAGGCTTATTGTCAATTGTCATCTACGCACATGAAGCTTTTCCATATAATTTTGAAAAAAAGTTATCTCGGAGTGATATAGCAGATCACGGAAGCTTGGCTCATGGTGAACTCTCTTTGCATTAACCCGAAAGCGTAAAATTCTTGCTAGACTGCCTATATCGTTGGCCGTGCAAATCATTACTTCATCAGACCAATTCATGCAACTAGATGGGCTAGTTATTTCTGTTTATGTTGTGAATGACTCGAGTGAGTGACCTCTGTGGTGAATTTATGCACTGCTGGATATTCTGCGGGATGTGTAATGCGCTCATGAAACAAATAAATTAAAAGACTATTTAACACCTGTCAGAGTAATAGAACCATTTGAAGGTGCGAATTTTGAGCACGATACACATGAAGCCATTGTGAACATGATACACAAGAAGTGTGTGTGTGTGTGTGTGTGTGTGTGTGTGTGTGTGTGTGTGTGTGTGTGTGTGTGTGTGTGTGTGTGTGTGTGTGTGTGTGTGTGTGTGCGTGCGCTTTGCCTTTGCTTACTTGTGTTGTCGTTGAACCTATCATTTTTCTTTTGCAGCGGCGGAGATGTAGGTGCTTCAGATATGGCCTCAGACCTGCACAAGAAAAAGAAATTATGCTGAAGCATTTTGCAGATGCCGACGGTGGTTTTGTTTCTGAAGTCATCTCATTAATACAAATTCAATTAAATAACGACACGTTGCGAGAACTCCATTCATACACGTCGCAAAGTAATCATGAGTTGGCAGGAAAGAGTCGAAGTATGCGGCTTTTTAGAACAGCAATCCGTCCATGCCAAGCACACTGTGCGCAGATGCAACTACATACTATACTATAATCAATAACGTCGAAATAATTTTATATTTTTATTCATAAAATGCATAATATCAATGTAGAGTAATGGGTGAGCAAATTCATTTATTAATTTGGGAAAAAGTGAAAGTTGAGCACCAATGTAAGCGAAGTGCACGTAGTGCTCTTAATTTTGTTACACCGGAGATTGCTCTTTTATGTGACAGAACCCCCCCATATGAAAGGTTACATATATTGACGCTGAGGCACTCCGAGCGAGTGTGCGTCATAACGGTGCGTAACACGCCAAAAGTCACGTTTTCTGACTATTGAAGCGTTCTCCCCAAAAATATAGCTCTTACCTTAAGCTTAATTTGTTACAAATAATGAACATCACTAAACATATTGTAACCTGTACATTTTTGTCTACGGCGATGGGGAATAAACAAGTATAGGTATACTGAAACTTACAACATACCCTACTTTCCTGGTCTTCAGGATGGTACTCTTGGCTCACCAGACGTGCAATGCACAAATAGATTTACTCTTCTTACTGCCCAGACAGCTGGTGTGTTCACGCTTCTCTTTGTTGCGTACAAACCTGCGCTATGGATTTGAGTTTGAATCCCGTCTATTTCTACCTTAACTCTGCGGGAAGAAATCGCACTTCCGTCCGGGGGTATATATTTTTTTAATGCTTAGTGACATGCACGACAAGGTTTTATTTTGGAAGGCATGCAGTAGTCGTTATTTTGTATATTTACACGCCCACTTCTTTATCTTTTTCCAGCGACCGCTTTTTCACCGTTAAACAAATGTGATCGCTCAGCGCGGGACGCACCCATATTTACCGGAAGTTTCTCGAATGTTATCAATGTTTCTACCCGTTGTATGTTGTCACCGAACCTTGTGTAAACTGATTGCATGGGTGACACGAATTGTGTAAAATTTTCTGAAAGACACGCGGGCACCAGCCTTTACTCTGGAGCCTTCCATGACCCATGTATAAAAGCCGACGCGCTTGATCGGCTGATTAGATTTTCGACGATCGCCGACCGTGTTCGCCGGTGTCGCCGTTATTTGACTGTAGCCTGCTTTTTAGGGCACGGGTTTGCCCAGGAAAACGCTGCTTTCGTGATTCCCAGCTTTGTTGCTTTCTTCACCATCACTACCACGTGACAATATTGACTGTAGCTAGCTGTCGCTCACCCGCGAAAGCATTTTCATATCAGCAAACAAAACCTTTTCTTCGCCTACTAAGGCTACGCTACAATAGGGCCTGCTGTTGTGAGTAGAACATGCACGCTTCTTGAAGCCTGCCAGTTTGCTCGTTGTGTTATGGCGACGAATACTGGGCAGTGAAAACCAAAAGATGATGAGCAATTTATAGACCTATAGACTCCCTCATAGACTAACAAGGAAACTTCAAATCATACAATTTGATCTCCGGTGAGTAATTTACATTGTCGAATTTGTATCAGATGAATACAGAATTTAACTTTTATACCAACTCTGTTTGGAATCTAAGTCATGTGGAAGATGGCGCACTTTGAAGTTCCTTTCTATCTTTCTTTGAATCCAATACTAGGGTGTATATGACGGTTGTTTGTTAGGAGGACTATGTACATTTCAATCAACTTATATATTCGCAGAGCATTATGTATACGAATATAACGAAGCAAGGTTATTCTATGGTCACCTGCACAGAACTACTGCGGTCAAAGTGGAGACGGAGACAAACTGTCTGCGTCACTTCCTTCGGTTCTGTGTCCGCATTTGCATTGTGCACATTACCACGAATATAACCTGGAATCTGATAGACGGAGAGTGATTTGACACGACACACTACTTTTAGTCAGACTGGCAATCCCGAATCGTGTTCATGAAAAGAGAAAGCATACAAAGACGGCGTAACGTATCAAATACAATATATATATCGAAAAATGTGACTGGCCTGCGGAATAATGTAAAATAATTATTTTATATCCATCCTATTCTGGGAACGTGTAGTGTCATGACCTGTTTATAACACAGTCGACTTCGGCTAATTCGAGCCTTGCGGGATGTAAAATTTGGTCGAATTATCCAAAACAGTGGTAAAATAAATAATTTCAACCATTTTTGTTGTTCTAAGAAGTTGGCCATGTCTTAAATTGTTGCTACAATTTATGACTGAGGTTCAGGCAGTTATGCCTAATTTCTTGGAGGTACACAAGTACAATTATACGGTTAATACGAACACTTGAATAATCCAGGTTTCATGCTCCGAAAAAAGAGGCTTTCATCAAAGAAGACAAAAATTGTGATTTTGCAGCCTAAGCAGCAATTTATTTAGGTCCTTGAAAGTGAAAAAGTGAAACTGCTAGTCGACTCTCTGATGCGTGCCCATACCCACTTTAGCTTATATTTGTGCCACAGGCGCAGTGACTTTACGTCACTGGCGCAGGGGCAGTCGATAGAATAATGTTTGCGAAAAAGGACCAACAGCCTTGCTTCAGTAGGCCGCTGCATGCTCTATAGAGGGCTCGCAGCAGATGCGTATCGATTTCGCTGTTGTAACTTTTGTAGCCCACCCGCTCTATCAGTAATTTTGCGGGCACCAGCGTGCGTCAATCTATTGACGTGACTCGGCCCCATCAGTTATATTCCGGAACATTAGTTTATGGTCCCGGCGTGAAACGACATTTTTACGGGCATTCTGCTTCCATTTCTGAGGGAGTTTCCAACGCGCCTACACGTACGCTTTCATTTGTTTTCCTGCTATTTCCAGAGCTGGTGCGTTTCTTCCAGGGAGGGCGAAGTAGAGGCGTCGCTAACGGAAATTACAGAGGGATCGAAGTGACCGCTTCCTCCACTCGAACCCAGAGGCGTGATCTCGGAATTAGTGACCTAGACTAAATAAATACCATTGTGATCATTCGTGCGCATTTGTGAAGCGATCGTACTGTAGCGATTCAGCCTAAAGCGTTGCGAAAATTGCGCAACAATGTGAACTTGTTCATCATGAGCCACTTGGGCTTGTGAAAGAGAGTTTCCGGGTGTTTCTACGAAGACTTCGAGGGATATTTAAATAACGCAGTTCGGAAATAAAAGCATGGTTCCTTCGGAGACATGCAGTCAGTGGCGGCGACCATAGAGGAAGAGTGACACGTGGTAATTGGTCTCTAATTAACAGAAACACATTTAACAACTATTAAAATTCTTGGTTTCAGCAGGCTCATTATAATTGTGAAATGGAAACGAGGTCTCTGTAGAAGCTATATCAAAGTTTGGGATGAGAAAAAATGCAATTACCCGAGGAATGGTGGTACGATGAATATCAGCTATCACAGCGCGCGTAGACGTAACTGGGAGGCTGCGCCGAGCGCCAAGCCAAGCCCCTCAAGATGTTTTGCGTAGGCCGCCCACCAGTGGGCAGCCAGCACAGCTGCCACTCAGGGCTCCTCACCGTCGCATTACGAGAGCGCGACCTCTTCTCTCGAGCAATGCGTTGCCGGTATGGCCAAAGCACGCGCCAGCCTTCTTCGCTACAGTTGTCCGTCGCTGAAGAGGAAACAGACCATTTTGGCGACTCAAATCGAAGTGAAGACAACCACGTCGTCATACGGCTTTAGACGCGGCATGTGTACGGTTTCTTGTCCCCGATGACTTACGTCAGTTTACAGTGTCAGCGGCTCGACGAATTGCTCTACGTCACAGGGATGTCTGTTTCAGAACATGGTAGGGACCGTGGTACTTGACGGGGAGTTTAGAGAAGACACCGGAAGTCGCTGAAGGCACCCAGATTCATATTAGCGAGTCCGGGTCAAATGACCTTGTTGGTCGGTTGTCATCACGACAAAATTTTTGACACCACTCGCCTGTGATCGTACAGGAGTCGACGAGCTTACGGTATACTTCCTGTATGGGACAATCGTACCAAGTGTGGAAGATGGTTGGCGGCCGCATGCCAGGAAAAACGGAGGATATGCCGTCGTGGGCAGTGTTGTAGGCGCACGCGACATAAGGTGAAATGACGCCCCAGTTCGTGTGGTCGGACGCGAAGTTACATGGATAGCATGTCTCCTACCGTGCGACTGAATCGCTCGGTCGTGCCGGGAGTCTAAGGTGATAGGCAGTATTTTTAGGATTAATTGTTTGGCTTGCACTAAGAAGCGCGTTAAGTACATCTGAAACAAAGGCACGTCCTCTGTGCCTCAGATTTTCACAGCGCATTGTGATGAAGATTGAAGCTTTGCAACAGGAATGGCAGAATCATTCACCACAGTGACTGGTACGGCAGCTCTTGCCGTATAGCTTATTCGATTGTTGAAAGAAATAATAACCAAGCGGCTACAAAAAGGTGTGCAGGGGAAAGGGCCGCAAAGCAAAGTAATTACGTGGTCGAAAGGCCAAGCAGGGCTCGCAATTGTGCAAAGGGACCACAAGAATTTTCAGGTACAGATACCTGTGCACTTTAGCCGCCAGTTTATTATGATCCACATTCCTGAGCCTTTCTTCAAAACAAATTTTCCTCTGAAATATATCGCGGTGTATAACGCTCAATGTATCAGATCTACCTCGTACCCGTCATTGCCACTTCAACAATGGCGGCAATTACAACAAGTCTCCTCAACCTACGTATAAATGATGGTGATTGTCTACGTGAAAGCCCGTTGATGAGAAACCACGCATCGTGGTCTTTGGAGAGAATGCGGCCTCATTATGCTGTTCGTCGAGAGGCTCTTAGTCACACACGCTGAGGCTCCCCTGTTGGGTACACGAGCTTCGTGATTACATTACTAATGTGCATGCGTTTTATTAAAAACCACAGGTAAAATTAGCACATATCGTTTATCTAAATTGTGCGCTTTTAGTTTTTTTACTCTTGGAATAACCTTTGCTTTATCTCAAAATTACTGAACGAAGTAGGTGCCATGGAAAAGGTGGCCACCTTGACGCGCTTCTGCTTGGCTGGTAGGGTTACAATGCATCGGACATAAACACATTAGGCAATTACAGCTTTAGAGAAGACAACACTGGATAACGTTTCTTACAATCAACGTTCAGTCTACAGACCATCGCAAGCTAAACTTAGCAGCAGTTATGATCCTTGGTTATCATTGGTTATTGACTGTAGGTCGCATTGCTCGAACGCTCTATACAACGTTCATCCAGTCGGTGCGCACGAGGCCGCGTGTTCGCTTTCATCTTTACACTCGACAGAAATCCATGAAGCACATCAATAGTCGGTTCTTTGTATGACAAGTTTGCGAGTAGCAAAACAATTCCATGCGACGCAAAGACGGAAGCGCCTATTTATAGCCGCAAACTAGCACAAAAAATAAAAAAGTACAGTGTGAGCACTAACGCTGCAAGAAGTATTAATGTTGTTTCTGGAATTTTAGCGACAATATTTCCTGTTATGTGCAGAGTTTTTCGGATGCTGTCGTTAGTAACTTCATCGCAGTTCAATGGTGCTTACAAACAAAACACGCCTTAGAAAAGGGGAACACAACGTTCAAACGTATAACCTTGAGGAAAAAGAAAAAACAAGAAGTAGAGACTAATAGAAAGGCCCCGGATTGCTTTAGATTTTGTTTAAGGCAATTCACTTCATACCGATTACCAGAGAAAAATATAGTATCGTGTAATATGTATGTATAGTGTCCTTCGTTTTAAAATATCGCTAATTTGCATATTTTTTGTTGCGTAAATGAAGAAAGCTATATTATTACCATAGTTCCTCAATGACAGTTATTTTGACCAGGAGAGCTATAGTTATCTCTAAGACTAAGCTCAAGTTAACGTGGAAATTGGAACATTTCAAATTCGTGAATATGAGCGGGACATGATTTGACCGCTGTGTGTTACCTGCGTCAGTTTATGCACGTTCAGCGCAAATAAAAGCAAGAGCAGGTATAAATGCATTTCGCACGCATTTATAGCAAACTTTTATTGCTTACGAAGCCTGATCTATAGAAATTATGCCTACGAAGTGAATATAACCTTCAGTTTTGTAAGTCTCGTAGTTTTACAGCATTTAAAGCTAGCAGAAGCTGTACGACTGTAGTGCCGCTTTTGTTCGTGCCTTTACAATGGGTGTGGAATTCTGTCTCATCTTTTCGCACCAAGTAAAATTTATCCCTTACTATTCTTACTTCAGGATTTGCTTAATTTTTGTACTCCTTGAGAGGTTGGTGAGTATTTGAAGGCAAAGATGAACATCATAAGGAAAGTGGCCTCACGACACACTCGCAAGGCAAAGTACCTTGATAGCCTCACTAGGGGCTATGTTTGTAACAGGCCGATCTCTAGTGTGTGCGTGGTTCCTTGGCAGTGCCCTTCTGCCATTGCTTCATTGAATACCCTTCACTATTTTTCACTTCGAATTCCATTCGTTCCTTTTCTGATACGAAAGCATCAAATCCTCTGTTGAGCAAAAAAAGCTCGTGTTTGCAGCAGCGAAACGGCACCCAAATTGGCATTGGTTGTGACGCCGCATTACGAGCGCGCCTCGACGGAGCAGAATGGGCGAAAGGAAACACGTGCTACCTCATTAGTGCTCCAGGTCTTGCGTGAAGGGAGAGGGCATCGCTGCGACGCCACGTCACCAGTGCGCCTCTACAGAGTACATACAGCGACGTGACGCCACTGGGTGACACAGGTTGTCGTCGGTCAGGCAGTTGGGTCACGCGTGCGTGCAGGTGCCGCAAATTCGCTCTCGGAAGCCAGCGCGGTACGTCTCTTTCTCTCTCTCTCTATCTCTCCAACCCACTGTGGTTTAGCTATGGCGAGCGCCTGCCATCGTTGGTGGCCGCTGCTCCTTCCTCAGTCTCTCATCACGCAAAACGTAGGTGGTATGCGGTGTTGGCGCCGCAGGCTGCTGCTTTTTTCTGCCTCGGTCAGCACGTAAAAACTTGAAAGATCGCTCAGTGGCGTTGCATTGAACATTAAAGCTTTGAAATTCGCAACTCATTAGAACAATTTAGGTGTCCTCGGATTTTTTTTTTCAGTTATCCCAGACATGTAGTTCTAGGCGCTGACGTTTCCGTACGCTCATCTCGTGTGGACAAGATAAAGACATCCTGACAGCGTGCGAAAAACTATCGTATAATTGGGAAACTGTGGTCCACTTTGATTTTCTCGGGCCGCTGGAGCGGTTACACTTGCTGCTTGCGCCCGCTTCTTTTACCTCTCATTCATCTTAGCTTTCCAGTGGCAGACAGATGACCGGAGGGCGTGCTTCCGCTTTCTGCAATGCACTAGCCTGCACGTTTAGAGGTTCTTACTTTTGCCACCACTTTTACAGTTTCCTCAATGGTTGCAGTTGCAGGGTAAGGCCGCGTGAGTGCGTCAGTTTGTTTAAATCACGTACGCTTTTGCCTTTGATTTGGCCTTGCTTCCAATTTGCCGACGACTGTCTTTCCATTATGGGTCAATGATCTCCACACAGACATAAAATCTAGTGCGTCAGTGGTGTCCTTATGATGATAGACGACGTCTTTTTATTCATAACAAATCGACTAAAGCTATTTTTAATATTTACAGTAGCTATTTAGAATTTGTTTGCACCAGAGAGAATTACTTTCACACAATATGCTCCGGAGGATGTCGCTTTCTTCCACACTGGCGCCAACCGTTTACATTCACTTAATGTTTCTTTAGGTAATTTATTTGCATGCGTTCAAAGTGGAAAGTGTAGAGATACGGCACTTCCTAGCAGGTTACTATGTGCCCAGTAAGAAAAGGAAGTTTTGCTTCTCAGCACAAAATAGGGGTTAGTGTCCTGAACATATTTTTTAACCAGACATCTACAAATAACTACAGTGTCCTTATTTTTTTGGCTGACGAAGGCGGACTTGCACTGCTTTTTGTCTGTAGTTTCTAATTATTTTCTCTAAGCATGAAAAGATCTTTTTTTTCAAGTTACTGACTCGCCTTGAGTTTTGGCAGCATTATTTCTACGCATCTTAGCAATTTGATAAATCGCCACTTCTTGAAGGACGCTTGACACTCTGGGCTGAGGATAAATGAATAATCTGAAAAGTACCAGATCGCAAATTTTTTTTGTTATGTTGATATAGGCATAATCACATGAAGGTGCGCAGGGATTCAGTAGCCAATTCGCAATAGGGTCGATGAGAAAGAACAAAACAGGGAAGTATAGCCATTGCGGAAATATTAAACAATTATACAGTTAACAAGGTTCAACTGTTAGCATAGCCAAGTGCAAAGCGTCGTTTGCCCTATGCATGAGAAGTTAAGCACATACAGATTTGGGATCGCATTTCTGATTTATCACTTTGTAGATGATGCTGTCGAGTGCTTGCTTTTCGGATAAGCAAAGAGCGTGTCCCCCGTGCATTACCGCAAGTTTCTCATCACTTAGTTTGTAGCGAATATGATGGTTCTGCAACAGGTGGGTAGATAAGGAACGAGAAAGAAGGACAACTGCACCTTTTCTTTTTCGTTTATTTGTTCTTGTCTGCGCACGGAGTTTATTTCCCGTTCGAAACGCCGCAAGGAGCCAGCAAAGCGAATTCTAGATCACCGTGCTGGAGATGATATCACTACAAAGTAAAAATTCCGAGTGGATGTGAAACGGCCATAGGCAGGTTTATACCACTAAGACAAAAATAAATTTTAGAAAGGGGATGGAGAGACTGGGAGGTATGGAGAGAAGGCCCCTGACTCAAGACAGCGAACTATTCAAAACGAGAAGGGGAAGGTGAAAATGTGTGGTACCCAATGTAAGAGAAACCCGGCGTGGGAGCATGCGCTGTAAACGTATGCAGGCAAGGAGAAACAAATGACGCCTTAGGGTGCCATCAGGTATGATAATGAGGGGTAAGTGGGAAGGGAGGGGGAGGGGAGCTCTTGCGTTGCGAGGCGGAAAGGAAACCGGATTCGGATGAGCGGAAGCAGGCAGGCTCACGCGGAAACAAAATACGGTATTCAGAGAGCGGCAGACGATATGACAGAAGCAAGACATCAGATGAGAAATATCAGAAAAAGGAACCATATTGTGAGGGCCGTCGCCCGAAAACGGTGTCTGCTCAGGACGCTGTTTCTTGGAGAAGGAAAGATAAAAGTTAAGAAAAGGACATTCGAATGTGCAGGTTTTGTTTTCACCGCTTTATTTTTTTGGCACTTTTTCTTATCGTTGTGTGCTTTTTCACATAATAAGGTGTAGACGTCCCATGTCGTTCAGTGCTGACATGATGGAAATGATGAGGTGGCCTTGGATTGCGCTCAATGTTTGTGCAGCGTTAATTACTGTTTGGTATTGTCACGCTGCCACAATCAGTAATCTCACTTTTCGCGCGTGCTGCACTGGTTAAAGTGACACTCAATGCGAAAGACTCAGAATATAACACAAAAGTTTACCTTCAATAGACTACATATATCAGCGCGTAAGCATGAGCGCCGCAATTTTGAGATTTACTGAAACTTAAAAGCCTGTGTGTACCGTGTGGTTTGAGGCGGTGCGAAGCTTTGGCATCTTCGTTATTTATTTGATAATCTGTATTTCCCCTATGGGACGATACTACTTTATTTAACTGGTCACAACGAAAATTTTAGCTACGTGACTGCACCAAAATACATTGATACGCTTAGCCTAAGCTGACAAAGGCTCTCCCTCTGTCTCTGGAAAACCTCCGACGCAGTGCGAGCAAGCCGCGCATGCGCCGTCCCTATCGGCACCTCACGACAGTGGTGGCTCCGACGGCGCGAATTCGTCTCGAGCGTACGTATATTGCAATACAAATTGAGGTTAGGATGAAGCGAAGGAATGAGGAATGAAACAAGAGATAACAGATCTGAATAGCAAGATGCAACACACTAAGATGGTGTCTACTGTATTTTCTTTTCAATATCTTTGCAATTTTGTACTAGGTTCTCAAGACTATTGAGCATCTGTACTTTTCATCATGACAATAAGTCAGCTTCAAAACTAGTACAGCACGTGAGAAACCTTATGAAATAGCGACGAATCACATCTAGTCGATGTTTCCATCGCCTTTATTTTTGACCCTTTATTGACGAATGTTGCCTATGGCTTCATACCAAAAAAAATTATTGCTGAGACTCCTGCAAACCCGTTCGTATCCTACTCCTCGCTCCCTTAACAAGATAGATCCTGACCACTCATAGTCATGCCCCAAATGTGTTCATGACTCATGCTTTTTGACCAAATGCTCTGGCTGTGCCCAGCCCTTAACGCCTCTCAACCGATCACGCAGGAACTATGGTAGGAATTTCTCAAGAGCAGCTATCTCCACATTTAACTCCAGGCTGTCCAGAGGGCCCACGACATTGCGGCGGGACTTCCTCTCCCAGTCCCATCGTGGGCGGAGCCACCGACTTAATCTTCGAGAGCCTTCCGTTTTGGCTCCCCAAGGCGTCACTCCCTCAGGACTGAAAGTTCTTGTCATGTCATGCTGAGTTTCGGCATAGAGTATAAAGTTTCTGCCTAAGTGTCTTCGACCAACCCTGAATGACAGGAAGCAAGTGTCATTGTTTCGTTTAGTGCAGGAACAGAGCACAAGGTAGAAGTGCGGCACGCGCCTTGCTTTCTGTTGAAATGGCGGTCACAGAGACAGACTGATTGCAAGATCTCCGGCTGCAGTGGTCTGACAAACGTGACTTAAAGCAAATTAAATGCCTACAAGTACACATATGATGAGCGCTATTTGCATAAATTGAAGAAGTATCTATAGGTGGCTTGGTGTGAAGCCCACTTCTACTTTATCGCGTGAGGCTTGTCGTTTCCTTTGGCGGAAACGTTTCTGGAAAAAACCCTTTCTTTCTTTTCGTTGAATATGCTTATAAATGATATGTATTGCACATTCACATAGAAAATTAAAATTTTTTGGGTGTGTGTATATGCAAGAAGCTTTGGCAAAAGAAAGCTATAAACACGCCTAGGGACAAAAATAACAATAAAAGCATTAATTACAAGTTCGGTCTTTTCAGAGATTGGCACGCATTGCAAAGCAATGTCTGACCAGAGCACAATTCTATATTAAACACATACGCAAAATGCAGTGAGAGGCCCTTCTCTAATTACAGGTACGACTTCCCTAATATATAACCTCCAAAATAGTGAAGACGTTTATAACCGCACAAAAAGAAAAAAACAAAAGTAATCAGCCGGTATAAACATTGCGCGGCACGCATTACTTGCATTAATGTTTCCTAGTTTCATGATGTTCCACTACCTCATTTACGTTTAAACATCTCTTTATCTTGATCTGCAGGGAGGCTGTGGAAAAGTCACATCATTTTAATTTTACGGTGCTCATGGTATTCATATAAACGTTTACCATAAGCAATTCTAGGAAGGTAAGTACCTACATTACGATTGTTGTAACTTCATTACGGAAAAAAAGTTCCTGATAGCCACATGGCAGTGGTAACTACACAAGTCGGACGCCATAAAAATCACCAATTTAATTTGCATGCCAAAGCTTAATTAGGACTGTAAACTTGTCCCGGCTCCTTCGCTTACAATCCGGGGCTCGATGCATTTCATTTGGTTACCATACGCGTAAGGTCTTAGAATGCAGTTAATGTTTCAGTGCTTCTGCGCGGCTTTGATTGCTGGCTTTAGAGAAACAGCGATTTGAAGCTGGGGCTGCATTCATTTTAACGCCCGCTGCACGTAGCCACATGTTAGCTTGAGAAATATGGAATTCTTTGAATCATCTACCGAATGCTATTATCAATCTAGAGATTACCACAAACTTGTCACATTGATATACGGTGCTTGATCCTGTGGGCTAAACTGCGCCTTGAAAATCACGCTATTCCGCAGCTCTTTTATTCGGTCGGGCGTTCGCTCCACTGCAGGGGCAGCTGCATTGATGTAACTGCGAAAAGTGCAGCTCATTTCTTCAGGGGTGCAACACCGCTACCATCGCCGCCATTGTCGCGCTTTACCACTATAGAGGGCGCACGCTGCTCGCAATCAGAGAGTCGGAGGCTCTCGAGAAACGCGGAGTGCATATTCGAGTACAAAAGAAGTCGCAGTTTCGCCCGAAAGGCGAAGCATCCATTGCGATAGCAAATTAGTCGACAACTACACGAAGCAGGGATAGTTGTTTTATCGACCGTATAGACCTGTAAACACAAGCATGCTATACTCGCGGACAACTTTCAGTGGCTATCAAAAGAAAGCTCCGGGCGCGCGTCTGCTGTGCATGTGTTACCATGCCAAGTAGTCCGGCAGCGTTTGAAAGTGCTTTTCGCTGCTTCGAAGGGGCGCATAATATATATAAACTTTAATGAAGTGAAGTGGTGTAGAAGAAGCAGATGGGTGGTACCACCAGTCCAGTGTTCCACTGGCTCCCGCTTAGCTAATTAGTTAATTTGTTAAGAAACACAACGAGGCAACCAATTTTACAGCAAATTACAGCGAAGTTGTTAAGGGCTAGTTCACCCTGGATCGTGTCGGTGATTAGACATAAAACTCTCCATACGTGCGTCGATCCCTAATATGGTGCTATGCCGGGCCAACCCGCTGCGGAGGTGCAATTCACCATTAAGCGGCCCACATTCGCATCTTTGTTGGTCATCCTTCTCCATAGAGTACTTTCTTAACGTCGAAGGCAATAAGTCTTCGTACTCATGTATATTAAATGTGAATGCAAATAAGTTGTAGAAGATGGCCGATCTCTAAAGGCGCAAAGCCATTTGAAGCCAGAGGGGAGAGAGAGGGAATTCTGTAAGTGTACGCCTAATGAACATGTACATTTCTTCAAGTGCTGAAGTTCTGATTGGCTGGGCAGGTGCAGGCGTCAGAAGCAGATATGTCTGCCACGCCGATCAGTACTTCAGCATCGGAAGAAATGAACATGTCCACTAGATGGACACTTACAGAACACCCACATAGAATTGGGATGTTTAGGCGAATCGACGTACTAAATTTACATCGTTGCCATGATGGCTGATACTTACTTGCGCCATACTTACTTACTTGCGCCATAGTTCCATCTAGTCATACTTGTAAGAAACTTTATGTGTCAAGGATACATTATATTTCAATGGCCTGCGACTGAAACCGACAGCTTCCTGTCGGTCTCATCTCGCGCAACATCGCGTTGCGACACCTTCGACGCCACAGGAGACATTGCAGCTTAACCTTGTATAAGACGTTTGGTAGCTACAACACAGCGTGGCATGACGTCGTGTGAAAGACAGGTGAAGTGGGGGTGGTCCATAAAAGTTTTTGACCAATCGCGGAGAGCGAATTGCAGAATGACTCTGTTCATTTTGCCTTACGTGCTGTGTCATGCGAACATGAGGCCCCCTACTATAGTTGGAACAATGTCTGAAGGGTATAAGCTCACTGCTTAGCCCTGCTGTCGCTGCAGAACATCGACCTGCGGGCGAAACTGCTAATTAAACATATACTTTGCTATGTTTGAGTACAAGACTGGATAAATTAAGTTTTGAGGCCCACAGATCGCTTACGCAATGCGTAAAACTTTGAACCCATATTTTGTCGTCTGTGGGCTTCTCTCGTTTGAATTTGAGCTGTGGATGTTCCCGCCGCTGCTAGCAGCTAATGTCTGGTAGCTTTCATTATTATTATTATTTCTTGTTGTAGCGTCGCTTAATAGTTTCTGCATTTCGTTTTCTTTTTGTATAGTTTTACCTAACTCACCGTTCCTTTGTAACCCAATCTCCTCTGCAATGCATTTGCGTGTGATGGTATTTAGACTAAACGAATAAATGAATACATAAACAAATAAATAAATAAATAGGTAAGAAATAAATAAATTGAAAAACTAGGCATTGAAAAAGACTTGAATAGCTATGAAAAGGGCATACTGCTTTGTAAGAATTTGGAGTGAGGCTTGGCTCAATATAAATTCTGCCAGTGGTTTCAAGTTGTATCGCGGATTTCCATCGCTAGCATCTAAGAATACGCAGGTGAGGGACAGCATACATGGGTTCGTGGCATCGAATGTTTTGAACGATAAAAAAGAGTAATTTCCAAAAAGTCACTCCGGATGAAGATACTTCAAGATCTGATTTCCAGGTGAACGTTTTCGGCCATAATCGCAATATTTCTACATTGAAGAGTTCTGAAATAACACCTCAAGATAAGTCGCGGTACGAAACCACATAATGTTTTTGTCATTTTTTGTAATTGTTTTTGCTCGCTATTGGGTTGTGCTTTGTTGTCGCACGTTTTTATGCGTTAGCATAACCTGGTGAGCCTTCCAATAATTGTCAATATTTTCCTGATAGCGAAAGAGATATTGACACCGAGACCGAACAAGCTGAATAGCGCTTTTGATTCAAAAAAAAAGAGAACACGCCCGCTCAAGCGCGAAGAAGCAGAATATCGAGGCTAGTGATGGCTATTTACATATGAAAACAATGAAGTACATTAGTAGTGCTTACGATATGCAGAAAAAAGTAAATCCTCGTGATTACACTACGAGGTCTCGAGGGCAGAGAGTGCGTTCGTTTTCGCGCTTTAGCCTCCACCATATAAGTGTAAGGATCTTCGTCTGCTTTCTCTGTCCCTATTGTTATACCGTTTATATTTCTTTAGGAGTTCAGAAGTTGGCTAAAGACATGCTTTTTATTACTACCCACCTTATTCTTTCTAATAAAGATTCTGCCTTTCTTCTCGTTCCCTTCTAGACAAGTTATTTATGGGTCACCAGCCCAACCTATTCTTTTCGGATTGGAAACACGGGCAGATGAGTGAAAAAAGAGGTCAATACATTGAGGAACCTCGTCACATTGAGAAAATAGAACATTGCATAAACGCTTTTCTTGCTTCCAGTGCTCTAGGCGTGTAATGGTTACTCAAGAGAATAAAATGACCTTGTTTTCCCATTTGGTCACGCCGGCAGCGGACAGCCTTAAAGAGCAAGAGGCTTTATTAGGTAGTGAACAACCACTGTGATATTTTTGTCTGGTCTAGAGGAGGCAACATAGTACTACTACTAATTAATTTTTGAGTACTTTTTCATATAAGAGAAATTGGATACATTTTGTAATACGCGTCTTTCGGGATCAAATATAGTATTATCATTATTAAGTTTATACGTGTCAAAGCAATCGTAATTACTTTTCGGAGCTGGTCTTCCCGCGTCTTTGATTCACGGATGTCAGTGCAGCGCTGGTAGCGAGTGCTCCTGAATAAACTGCCCCAAAAAACAGTTGCTTCCGCGAGATCGTTTATAGGTCGAAAGTTGGTAGTCACACAGGCTATTTTTTCATCAATGTCTACCCTTTCAAGACACAAACACACATGTTGGTCTTGGTTCACATAAGCACTCACTACAGTATAGTGGTTTGCTGCGAGCAATAATGTACAAACTGCTCGGTTTAGCAAACATGAATGAAGATACCATTTTCCTTAACTCAACGGTGAATAATTTCGGTCACATATTTCTCCAAACGTAGGCAGCGTAGCTGTTTATTGAGGTCAAAATGACATTGCTGAAGCAACAGAAGACAGACGCTGCAACTGCAGTGACTTTCTGTACGCACCAGCCAGCAGCGTATAAAACGCCTTTTCCCTGAGACGCAATCATTGTGTCATTAGCGTGTCTATTCATGCCTAGAGGCTCTTAAAGCAACGTTTTGCGCAGACTAGATGTGGTGGGGAACGCCAGTTTCAGAATTTCTTCACCATATGTCGTTTAGAACGCTTTGAGTGAACTGTTGCAGTTTGCGCAATAAAATGTACAGATGTTCAAATGCGCCGATGTGTGAGCAATGGCAGAGCAGGATAATTATACACGTTGCATGTGGTTACTGAAGCTTTGTTCATTATGCATTGAAACTCGGTGAAATGTTCCACAGTGCATCATTACAGAAATACGCGTCGTATTAGGAAGCTCAACAGAAACGAAATACGTCGTAAGAGAATTTTGCTTCAGAAATTGAAAGGCTGCGGGCTTCAGGGGCGCTTAAATTTCGAAAAATGTTTCACATCAGGTTTCTTAGGGTAAGCCAGTTAACTAAGTCTATTGCTGCTTGCTTACTAAACATATCAAAGTAAAAATTCGTAACATAACGTTTGTACTAAAACGAACCTCATGGAAGAATTTCAGTTCTAGGTATTGTAAACTTTACTGTCGCAAGTTTTCCATGGGGTAGTTTACGAAATTTATTATTGCAGAAAGAACAACTATATTTGTGTAGGGTTGTTATACTCTGGTCTGCTGTTCTTCTCAGTAGAAATAGAAAAGGATGCGAAAAAGATAACACGGGCATATTACACACTAGCTACGTGACACAATAATTAGTTTCCCTAAAGTGTCGAATACACTGCTCTGTAAATATTCAAAAACAGATACAGTAGTTGTCTTTAGCTGACAACAGCCAGCCTATAGCAGCTGTTTAGAGTATCTGCTTGGAGTAGCTGGCTACAGTATCTGTATATTATAGCTGTCTTAGTGTCATGTGATCATTCCGTACCCCCAGTATCACCTTTGCTCATGATGTTTTTTAACCTGCGCCTGCCAGCGTAGACCAGCGAGTGCGGATTTCGCACCTAGGCAGATCATTCACATAAATTATTCTGCTGAATTGAGGCAGCGTGCAATATTGAAAGCTTGAGCTCTTTGCCTGGCTGATGAGATGTGTAGTGCCGAAAGAAGGTGACGTAAAGGAGAACTCGATTAAGATTCCTTAATTTGCTTCACTTGAGTTAAGTTTGAATATAAGTAGTCCAGTAAGTACTCGTTTCTGCTAAGTGCCTGTAACAATGACCAAGTTGAAGGGTTGAAATCTGGGCCAGTTGGTACATACTTGAACGAAAAAACCAGTCAAAAACACAAAGGTGCTCTGCTGGCCTTGCTGGGACTACACCGATTCTAATAAACCTCAGTTGATAGTCCAGTCGTTGTGGTGTGAACCTCTCATCTTGCCCTTTGTGTTTTTGACTGGTTTTTTCGGTCAACCAAGTTGAGCCTGGTGAGCTTTTGCGTAGCCTCGCATGAGTTAAATAAGAAAAGTGCGTGCATTCGTTCATGAGTGCCGCACTGCACTCCGGATACTTCTGAAACTGCTGCTCTTGGTGCGAAATGAACCTAGGATTTGAGCTCAAAGGCATGCACTCTTGCCTCTACTATGAAACTAGGTCAGACTTTAGAAGAACGTTCGCACAGCACGTAATTAATGGCCCTATGAAGTATGTAGAATGTCAAGTTCGCATAGCATTTCAAGGATTTCCCAGCCCTGTGTCGACTGTGCGTGCGTGGCTCTCAACATAAGTAACTGTTTATTCAGTTTTATCCCTAGAGCATGCTTCTGTTGTAGGAAACACGACCTTACGGGACGTGGCATGAGCTAATCACTTAACGACGCGCCTGCGTGACGATCGCTATTGGGCTAAGGAACCACCTGTGGTTATGTTCAGGAATTTTTTCTTTTCAAATATACTACCGTGTAAAGTTATCTCCTGGCTAACCAGTGTTACCAAGTGGGCCCAGCAGCCGTGTTTCACAGTGCTTCTTTTCATATTCCGCTCTTTAATGCCCTTTGGTGGTATCGTTCTCGAATCGGCGCACCCGCTTCAACGGGTTTGTTACATACGTTAGAGTTCCCAATCCTAAAAATCTGGGCTTAAAAAGCAGGTTCTGTTGCGTAAACACATGCTTTCTTATCCAGAGTGCAATCACCAACGATCCAATTTGCGAACTTTCTTCTTTTTTTTTTGTCCAAAGTATTTTTCATTTGGACAAAGTTTCTAAGCAGCAACTGTTAGCCGTGCTGCGCCTCAAATCGGCAGTACGCATTCCTTGAGTCCCGAGGCAGGCCCCTTCATCAACACCCGTATACGTGGCGACGGGGCCTGACACCAGCCGTGACGGGCAAACAAGCGGCTTGCTTGGAAGCGACAGCATTTGCCGCCCTCCGTGGAAGCGGTAACGAGCGCGAAGAGTAATCTTCTGACCTTGACAAGATGACTGTCAGAGGGAGCAAGGAACCCAGTACACTACTTTCGTGGAAGGTGCGTGAACTGTTTCGTTGAAGGAGCGCGTACGAAATCTTTCCAGATTGCCCCATCCTCGCTTCGAAGGTTCGATATCAGAAGCGGAGTTCTGTGAAAAAGGTGATCGAATTCCCTTGGGCAGGGGACTAGGGAAGAACAACGTTTCAAAACCGGACCTTTGTTGCAGTGCAGACATGTCCTTACGTCTGTGGACATGAGAGCTATAACTATAGAGTCAGACTTCTTATTTACATGTGTAAATGAACTTTTTCCTTTCACTCCTACTGTCGAATGCACTTATCTTTATGGCATGGAGGATTCCTAGACTAAATGCTACCCCGAGTCGCAACAGCCGTAATGGCACCGTAAGAAACGTAAACCCGGTATGTACAAAGGGTCATAAATCACTCATTTCTTATTAGAGACCAATTTCTGTTCTCCCATTCTTTAGTAAAGTTAAAGATAAACTAAACGGCATTCGCCTGTCTAGCTATGTTCAAAAAATTAACTTGTTGCTACTTAAACTATTTGAATCATATCACAAGTTTTCAACTAACCTTGCTCTTATGTACTTCACTGAAAAATACGAAATCGAAATTGACAAAGTTAACTACGTTGGTTTTGTTCTTTCTATCGATTGTACTAAAGCCTTTGATACAATTAATCATAATTTTCTATTCTCTAAACTTGCTTCTCATGAGACTGAAAGAATCCCTCTAAGCTTTCTTCAGTGTTACTGTGCTGATCGTGAGCAAGTATAGCATACATTTCTGACATTTCTTCTAACAAAAGAATAATTAACATTGGTGTTCGACAAGGCTAAATTTTTGGTACACTTTTTCTTCAACTATAATAACAATCTCTCTAAATGACTAGCTTCACCAACAGAATCTATCATATGTGTGCCGATGACAGCACTATTATTTTGCGGAAGCTGTTTAATCAATCTTCATCATCATCATCAGCCTAGTTACGCCCACTGCAGGGCAAAGACCTCTCCCATACTTCTCCAACTACCCCGGTCATGTACTAATTGTGGCCATGTTGTCCCTGCAAACGTCTTAATGTCATCCGCCCACCTAACTTTCTGCCGCCCCCTGCTACGCATCCCTTCCCTTGGAATCCAGTCCGTAACTCTTAGTGACCATCGGTTATCTTCCCTCCTCATTACATGTCCGGCCCATGCCCAAACACAACTTCCAAACTTCCAAACAATCTTAAGCGACCCTTAATGCTGATGTTGAAGATATCTCTTTTTTGTGTGCTAAAAACGAACTTCTAATCAGTTCTTCCATAAATAAGTTCGTAATTATCTGTTCTAGGCACACTATTGACTCACAAGTTAGGTTACATTTTATTGATTTGCCCCTTTTTTATCTCTCCAACCACTCTCAATTCCTCGCGGTCGAGTTTGACTATCACTCAAAACTTAACTTACGCGTCCATGAACTATCCATGAACTTGAAGGAAAAACGTCTACGGGATTGTGATTCTACTGAAAGCTTGAGGTTATATTTATATAAGTTTATATTATTCCGGGGTTTAGAACTTGCTACAATTGCATTCCATTCAATTTCTCGGAATGAAAAAAATGACCCCATTCCAACTCCGGGAATGGCTAGGTAGTTCAATTTCATTCCTGTAATTCCTCAACGCAGGAAAGCTGTCTTGGAAGCTTTATCAAGTTACCGATTGATGCACCAAAAAACTGATGTCATCAGACGCGTTAAGAACTGCAAAACTACGCAAAACTCGTAACCAAGGTCGAGGGATAGTAAATTGGTAACAAATCTCGTGCAGTACAACCACCCTGCTATTTGCCACAGGCGCAGTACTCCTGCTACCTGCAGTATTTGCATGATCAGCATGTTTTAGTGGCTTGTGATGTTTTAATATTGTTTAAGCTTGAATGTGTTAATGAATAAAGGGACGAAAATGACGACATAACGTATTTTTTCTTAGGTGTCCTCTTGATTTATAGATATTGCAATAAAAGCCGCAAGCAGCGCAAGGTGAAAAAGGAAGCATTACTTTGGTTTTATTCATCGAAATTTTGCAACAACATGTCACGACCTAAATGGGCGCTTCGCCGTTTACTTTTGAAAACCCGAATTGTAAATGACGGCTGCTTCAACGATTAGTTCTAAAAACGAAAGAATGAGATAAAAAAGGCGCTCTAACGTAAAGCTATTCCAAACTTTTCTATTACAATTCTGCAATCAGTTGTCCGCCATTGGTCAAAAGCTTTTTTGGGCCCATCATTCCTATTTCATTCCGGGGTCGCAGAAAATGCGGAATGAATACAGACTCATTCCAATTATGGAATCGTAACTCCGTAACGCTGCTTGATGCACATAATCTGGTTACTCAATACCACGAATTCACGCATAGACATCTAAAGAATTGCATACATTCCTGTGGTAAAACCTATCACTTCTATCTTTCTTCCTAACAACATGTTCAAAATCAAACCATCCGCATTATTACTAAGAGTAACCGCCGATCAAATGTTGCTGAAATATACCACGATCTTAACATACTCTCCATTAGTAATCATCTGAAATTTAATGCTTGCACATTGCATATTGAGCAGTTGAAGACTACTCCCTTCTAAAATTTGCTTTCCTGCAAGGGCTTTCCAATGCGAATAATAAACGTTCTATTTTAAATAACATTTTTTTTTTACTTTCAAAAGTTCGCATTGCCTACGGTACCTGAATAGTTGATTTTGTCTTTAAGAAATTGGGGAATTATTTTCATTGTGGAATTATATGTTTCTTAATTTCAAAACTCCCGTTTCTGTGTAATAATTTAAGCATTTGCTTCACGATTTCATTTGAAACCAACAACACAATTTGAAGAGTGAAATATTTTGGCCTCAATCGTACTATGCTGAAAAACGACCATTTTTTTCATTAGAATTGTTTAATCACTGAAATGATTGTACTTGTTTAATAGTTGTATTAGGAATTCTATTTCTGCTCGTATATCACAGTAACATCATTTTTAATTTTCTTTCCTGTTTGGTAGTTTTACATTTCTTGTAACATAATATAGGAGGTCCGCCTACAGTGTTTTAACTGTGGACATCCATATTAAGGCTATCGTGCCCGCCTCTGTACATGCATTTTACCACAATAAGGTCAAATCGTCAAACTTCCAAGTATATTAGGGCGACCGTTTTTTTTTATAGAGTTGGTGAAGAATTCAATCACAACTGTCTCTTCACTTGCACGCATTATCTGTCTTTTTCCTTTCTTCTTTTTCTTTTTTTCAGGAGATCATTATGACCATCTTAAGGACATGGAGCCTCAGGAGCTATCTGGCCTAGATAAGAGTAATATCCCGACGCAAGCGCCTTTATTGCACCTCCGCAGCGGTAATCACACGGTAGCCCCGAGCTCACAAGTTCTTGTCAAAACTTAGAATTGCAAGGGAATGAGTAGCAACTTGCTCTGAAAACGTTCATCACTTTCTACAGTATTCTGACCCTACAACCTACAAGGCAACGTTTTTAAAAGGCCGTTCATCAACATCTCCGATGAATTACTAGAATTTATACTTCAAAAAACAAGAAAGGGCTGATAGATGGAATAGCAAACTGCGGTATAAAGATTGTAAACAGGGATAAAGTGCCTCAGAAAGGCTGGCCCGCCTTTCTGAGGCACTTTATCCCTGTTTACAAACTTTATACCATAGAATTTATACTGCATTTTATACTTTCACTTTATGAACAACACCTAGTGAGGACTATTTCTTCACATTGTATGAGATGTTTAAGTGAGATGTCTTTTTTTTCCTTTTTGTGCCAATCACCATGTTTTGCAGTCTACTAACGTGCATCTTAATCGGTGCAAGTGCGCACTTTGCACTTGCAAAACGTTGCAACCATGGGCAAGCAAGAGCATTATTTGGTGGCCTGATCCACGCAGAATTCCACGTGAGTCAATATCTGTCTCCGTGCACAAGAAATAAAGGCAATTACCATAGGCTGACCTTCAACGCACTCCACAATGCACACATTAGGCACGACTTGTGTTCGAAGAGAAAAAGTGATGCATGGAGTAGGAGGAACGTTTGTACCGAATGAATTTCTGACATATGGGGACCGAATTTTTGGTCCCGATATGTCACAAACAGTACGGCCAGCAACGCATACAATATATTGGTGTCAAAATATGGAACTCGCTTCCTACAAACGTTAAGTAGCCAGGTAATTTCAATACCACTCATTAAGGAAAAATCAGACATCCACCCGAGCGTAGCAATTGGTACAAAGGAATCCCATACGGGTTCCGTAAAAGAAAAGCCTCGCACTTGAAGAAAAATTCGTCCCGGTCCGGGACTCGAGCCCGGGACCACTGCCTTTCCGGGGCAGCCGGTCTACGATCTGAGCTAACCAGGGAGCTAGCCTATAGCACGGCGAAGTCGAATTAGTCAAAAACAAGAACAAAAGGCAAGAGTTTGACGTGATATTTCTGGGGAAATCCACAAGGTGGAGTACCGTCTGCTTTGATTGCAGTCTTGTTTATTGACTATAATAATAATAATAATAATAATAATAATAATAATAATAATAATAATTATTATTATTATTATTATTATTATTATTATTATTATTATTATTATTATTATTATTATTATTATTATTATTATTATTATTATTATTATTATTATTATTATTATTATTATTATTATTATTATCCATCACCATCAGCCTGGTTACGCTCACTGCAGGGCAAAGGCCTCTCCCATACTTCTCCAACTACCCCGGTCACGTACTAATTGTGGCCATGTTGTCCCTACAGACTTCTTAAGCTCATCTGCCCACCCAACTTTCTGCCGACCCCTGCTACGCTTCCCTTCCCTTGTAATCCAGTCCGTAACCCTTAATCACCATCGGTTATCTTCCCTTCTCATTACATGTCCTGCGCATGCGCCCCCATTTCTTTTCCTTGATTTCAACTAATATGTCATTAACTCGCGTTTGTTCCCTCACCCAATCTGTTATTTTCTTATCCCTTAACATGACACCTGTCATTCTTCTTTCCATATCTCGCTGCGTCGTCACGAATTTAAGTAGAACCCTTTCGTAAGCATGCAGGTTTCTGCCCCTTACCTGAGTACTGATAAGACGCCGCTTATTATTATTATTATTATTATTATTATTATTATTATTATTATTATTATTATTATTATTATTATTATTATTATTATTATTATTATTATTATTATTATTATTATTATTATTATTATTATTATTATTATTATTATTATTTAATCAAGCACGAAGCCGCACTTATTGCCCGTGCTGCCACTCCCTTCCTGAGAGGCTTTAGCGGAACTGCGCTGTTGAGGCTTGTGGATTCCTTACGACTTTGTTCAGTGACCCTGCAACTGGTGCTGGAAATAGTGCGCACAGTGCAGGAAAAAGAAACAATAAACCAATCCAATGCACGCTTGAGTGGAACTGGACTATAGAGATGAGAATTGTGTCAGTAGATTACTGTGTTGCAACAAGCCTACGTACAACTGGGAGCTTGAAATATAGAAAGTTTGACAATACAGACATAGACTAATTGAGGCAGCATGCTCGTTGATGAGCACGCTGGCAAGCAGAAGGGCGCAGTGGTCGGTGAAGCAAAACACACACACACACACACACACACACACACACACACACACACACACACACACACACACACACTGTTGCAGTCAAGACGACGACCGAGTCATATCTGGCGGTATTCCTGGAACTTGCTTTGAAACACTGAAACCTAAAACTAGCAGTTAGTCTCCAGCGGTTTTAAGCATGACATAATAATATATAGAAATTTTAAGCAAGAAAGAAGGAAAAACCTGCAATCTGCTTGCAACATTACCCACAAAGAACCAATCAGCTGTAAAGAAAAACGTTAATGGTTTTGTTGTGCCTGGAGAACGCCCTGCGGTCGGATAACTTTTCTACTACTTCGCTTACAAGAATGAGTTTTTTTCTCGGTTAGGTATTCATTACACTTTTCTTGAACGAGTTGCTCGAACGTTACCATGCACCGACCGTCAGTGCTTGTATATCGCACTAAACAACCACGCGGAACAATGCATGTTTTCTATGCCACTCCGCGAACCTTTACATTGGCCAAGGCGCTGCTTCTATTTTTACACGGCTCTTTTAAAAAGTTTTCCACGCTTTCGCCTACAAGCCAGTAAAATGGTGCCAATATTATGGAACCCCTCTTCTGTGAAAATGAACCACATAGGAACATTATAAACAGTAAATGTTGATGTGAGTAGCCCGTAATATACTGAAAACTTTGTAGAGCTGGTGCTGCAGGCTGTAAAAGCAGACGCCGCAAAATCGCAAAACCCTATTTTCTTACGAAGAGACGTCGATGGTATCTTGATGTGTGCAGGGGGTCTTGCGGTATTTCTTTAAAGTACAACACGTGGTTTACGAGGCGTGTGGAGCCCACACGCAGCAGCGTGGAAGCCTATTGGCTCATAACAGTACAAAAAAGAAACCGCAAAAAGAAACAAGAAAGAAATTATTGTGCTTAGCCTGCGTAAATTGCTCAGCGACGTCGGTGTCATGTCACTGGAAATGAACTTCAAGAAGCAATAAGGTCTCACGAACGCTCCAATAACGTTCAGTAAACTCACGAGATGTAAAAAGAGAGACTTCAGAACAAAATACTAGTTGTTGTGGTAAAAGGAAGAAAGTACCAAATAAGAACAGAGTTCACGTGGGCTGCTTTAGAACGCTTGTGACCGTAGCTACTCGAAACTACATGGATGATGAAACAGGAAGAACATAACAAAAAGTGAGGTGCACCGAGACAGAACAGCCCGTGCGCTGCCACCCACCCCTCTGCTTCGACACTCAAACCATGCTTAGATACTCCGCTCCAAGCTCCCCATCCTCGCTAAGAAGATCGAAAACATGAGAAACACCAGCAGGTTTTTCATTGGACCAAGGCGCACCGATACGCAAGTGTTCTTATTTCTCTAACAACTGCGCTTAGAGTTATGCAAGGGGGTAAAAAGGTGACCTAGCCTACCCAAAAACATAATCAGCCGCATCATCAGGTGATGCCGATACTGCATTTCTCGCCGCTAGCCTTCAGTAAAACGTTCGAAATACTTGAAAAAAGAGGCAAGACAAAGGAAGGCCGCAGTCGAAGATGAACCAGAGAGCCTTGATGTGGCTTTTGCAGTCGCCTTCCTGTTACGTTCAGCAAACGAGGGAGACGATTAGCTTCACCGGTGTGCCTTGGTTTGCGTCAGTACCGGTGGTGTACCTTTGTCTTGATTTAATTGCGCTGGAGACGTAGTATGAATGCTTTCAGTAAAAAAAACATAAACTGAAGAAAAAAGTGAAGGAGCGGCTGTTGCGAAGGTTACAGATCTTTTTGCGAAGCTGGAGGATACGCTTGGATAGTAAAGGCCGACTGTGGTCATCATCATTGATCATACGTGTATTTGTCGTGTTCGTAGTATACGTGTATTTACCGTCCTTATTAAAACACTCGAGTAATTTGCGCAAGTCAACTACTTCTTAAACGCCTTGGAGAAGTTATACTGTGACGTTAATGAGGAAGATTGTCAGTCGGAAAGGGGCAGCGGCGACACTAACTCCTCTGCGTTGCTGTTGTACGTCTCGCGCTCCTGCTGTATAAACTCTAGGCCCTCTCGACGACCACGCTTAACCTCTTCCAGGCGATAGCTGAAGCCCGCCCTTGCGGGGTGACTGCCACATTCCTTTTGCCCAAGAGTTGCCGCGGAAACTGCGCGAAGTGGCTTTTTGTCAGATAATGTAACTTTATGGCAAATAATACTAATATGAAAATATATCGCAACTGACGTAAATAAAGAAAAGAGAAGCGGACAATTTTACCTGTAGTCAAAAGATAACAAAGCGAAAGAATTCACCAATTTGTGCCACGAAAAAGAATTTCACACATATGCCTGCCTGCAGCGACAATATATTTGTGCACAAGCTCGGCGACTTCTTTTTGAGCGCGAGTCAGGCTGCTCAAACGAAAAAAATTGGATACGAGAGCAGATATGCTATGGGCGATACACGAAAGCCTTAGCTTCAATTTCTTTATTCAGCAGACAGGAAAAAAAAGTGACGCAATGACACTATATCCCCGCATACAGCACAGCTATCAACGATGAGAATCCAAACTCACTCATGTAAATGTTTAGGCACGAAATTAGACAGTTGGGGAGAGTAATCGCGACCTCGACCGCCGGAAGGAACAAGGACGGAAATTTCTGCTGTACCGCTAAATACTTTCATTCCTTAGGACTTAGAAGGGGCTGATTGTTGCGACTCGGAATCCGTTGTCAATGGAATGAGGCCATAGTCAAGATGACAATAGTTGGCGTAAAGCCACTCCATCTGCTCATGATGGCCTCCACTGTGTAGCTAAACCGCTATCTAGGACAGACGCAGCTACAGGGCTTCGTTCGCTCGCACGTGAACTTATGCTTGCACAGTAGAACTCGAGAGAATATGCTAAAGCCCGTTTCTCCAACTTGGATCCGAATCTAAGTTTGCGTCTTCCGTCAGAGCTATCTAGAGCTGAGGAGACACTTCTGTGCCGCTTGTGGCTTGGTGTGGCCTTCACGAATGCTCACTTATTTCGGATCGAAATTGCCAACAGCCCTTAATGCGATAACAGAAGGTGCGCGGAAACAATTGCCCACCTTCTCTGCGCGTGTCCCCGCTTCAGTGCGCTTAAGAAAGAAATTTCGAGAGTGTTAGATACTCTTGACAAGTGCCCTTTGTCGGAGGAAAGGGTCCTGGGACACTGGCCGAGACCATCCTCAGTAAAGATTGCTTTGAAAGCGCCTTTGCGCTTCTTGCGGATAGCAGGTTTTAGAGACAGACTTTAAGCAGTGCCATTTTCTTCTTGCATTTTCCCCTTTCTTTTTTTGTTCTTACCTTTTTTTATAACATTCTTGTTCTGTTATCTTTCATTCCCCTTAACCCACTTTCGCCAGCACAGGGCAGGCAGCCGGTCTGGGAAGTGGCTAACTTCCTTGTCTTGCCGTATATTCCTGGTTCCTCCTCCTTGCCATAAAGTACACAAACGATTTTCTCAATTCTTTCTTTCTTTCTCTATTCTTAAATTTCTGCGCTCGTGGCACATGTCGTGTGCTTCGTCTGATTCTGTCTTGCGGCAGAAGAGCAGTAAAAGCTGTCCCTCTCATTTGGAACCACTTTGTGCCATACAAGATTTATTTCCTTTCTCGAGTGCTTGTTTTGAACATATTATAAAGCATGCAATTTGTAAAGAATAATGTTGGCACTTCCACATAAAATGCAAATAGAAAAATGTGTAAGTAAACATGAGGTGGCAAAAAGGGGAATGTTGCAGCCGTTCCATAAGTAGGTTAGACGGTAGAGTGAAAGACAGATACTTGCTGGAATGAATAATCTCATCCAAAGCGGGCAGCACTACGTGCTGAAATATTTTGGGCCACATGCAAGATGTACGCACAGAGAAAAGCAAGCTAGTGGTGGTGAAGTGCGCAGCTAAGAATGTGAGTGGTAACCTCTTCTTTGTTCACTCCTTCGTACTTTCCTCGAGATTCTCTAGAGATGCCACTGGGGAAAGCAATTTACGTCTCGTCAAAGGAGTTATCCCTGCGCACTTCGCAACCGCAGGAATGTGGAGCTTGTTCTGGGACAGCAGCTCAAGAAGTCGCCGGTCTCTGCAACAGGCTCGCTCGACCGACACACGCTTAGATTGAATTTCTTCCGCCGTTATTGCGCCGCTTGGTTCGTGCAATACAGCAGCTACTGGATTGGATGCCGCGCGCATTACCTTAGTTCCGGCGGCGACGAAGGTTGCACGCGGTTTCTAGTATACAATGCAACTTCTTGCGACCATATTCTGTGGCTTTCACGAGCTTGTTGCCCGGGAGGGTCGGACACGACGGTGGAATTTCTCTTTATTAGCTTTATAACCAATTAGCATCGTTGCCCAAACAGGTAACGACATATCTTTAAAAGAAGCCACCTCCTTCGTTACATAGGATTCGGTCGCATCTCACTGCCATTCTCCATAATATCTATGTCATACGCGGAAACTGTCAAAATAGACACTGATTCCGCACTTGAAGAAGGGGACGAAGGGAAGAAAGCGGAGCATGATGGGCAACAACTGGGATAGGAGGAAGAGGCTATGTTCGTAACCAGGAGGTGCAAGCCTAGTTTGCTTGGTGTCCAAACTAGTACACGTTACAAATAGAGCAATGCCTGAAATTCTTAAGCACAGAGTTTACACTCCCGCAAAGCACCATATATTGTGCTGGATACACTGAAATAGCTGAAATAACAGCTTATAGTCCAGCCTACAGAGCCGGCAATCGTGACAATGAGGGTGGTGCAAGTCTCTTCTTCCATAATATTGAAGCAGCGCACTTACATCTGACACGTACACGTACACATAGAAGGGACATACGATAAGTTATCGTTCCTTTGGAAGTGGGCTCTGTAGAGAGCGACATGTCGTGAGCGTCACATGAAAACACAAACATGCTTCTTTGATTTTGATGGTTATTCCATTTCCATGGCTCATCGTCTTCTCTTCCGTATCTTATCGCTGTTAATAGCAACACTAATATATATACGTAAGAAAAAAGAAACGTTCGCGTAATATTCAGGGGGTCTGCGACTGACATCTTGTCGTTAACAGCGCAAGACGTAGACGGTACACGAGACGAAAAGACGACACCACAAGCGCTGACTTTCAACAACGCTTATTTGAAAGGCTGCTTGTGTTGTCGTCTTATAGTTTCGTGTCCCGTCTACGTTTTGCGCTGTTAACACCACGACGGAAAATCCACAAGCCCAAGCAGCTAGAATGACATCTTGCCGATAACTATAGGCCTGCATGACAGTAAAGACCTCGTTGAAAGACATGTCCTCCTTTTGTTTTTTTTTGAGTTGCCATCAGCGTGGGCTTTATTTTGCGTTTGCATGCATCTCATGATAAAGTGTCGTAGTCTGTAGAGCCTCATTAGTGGAACTTGGATGTCTTAATGGGCGAAAACGAAAAAGAAAGTTATTCAGAAAGTTTATTGTAGGAGCCTACTACGAAGGAAAAAGACGAAGTTGACCTGTTTTCACGACACGTAAATTGAAAGTCATACGGATGGATGGATAAAGCTTTATTAAACGTTCGGCAAGGTTTAAATAGCAGATATTATACTTGATTACCAAGAAAATTCAAGTGCATTACTCCATTCTATGCTTGTTTTGTAAGCGTAAGAAGAAAATTTGAAGAAGAAGAAAGGGGCTATCATTATTTCTTCAAACGTGCCTGTAAAAGAAGCAAACCTTCAGAAGCGCAACTATGCTTCCTGCAACTGTCGTTATTTAACTTGTTGGAATATACTGATATTATGTGTCATTCCTTACGTAACGGTTTCCGAGTGTATAATAGGAAAACAGAACGGGACAATAACAGCGAAGATTTTGTTTGTCTCAGTCTAACTGAGCGAGTGTAAGCCTGAACACGCAGAGATCATGGTGTAATAAAATTGGACCGATCTCGGAAACAGTGAAATAGTAAACTGGGCCGCACATGGGCTCGGCGTAATCGAAACTGGGATGGGCTGGAAACATGTTATAAGTACTAATGTGACTAACGGGGGCTGTCTGTCAGGGGCTCCTCGCTATCGAGTGGCCACACGGCCTTGTGGGTCGGAGAGAGCAGTGAAGAATCGCATAAAAAAAACCGCGTTGTTAGAGTGCGCTATATTCGCATCTGCATGACTGTACTTAAGCCTATTTCCAAAACCAAGGAAAAACGTTTTGCCAGTATGCACGCATTCGCCATGCTAAAAGGAAAAAAAAGACGTCCATGGTGAAGAAGAGAGGCAGTCGCAAGCACGTTACCACGAAGTCAAACGACATGGACGTACTGCGATGGGAGAAAAACGTGAAAGTTAATGGGATTACTTGGAAATGAAATAAAATTACACGTATCTTGTGTGTCTTTGCTTAGCATTTACTAGAAGCGCTTCAAGAAACCTTCGCTTAACGTAGCTTCAAACAAATGCGTCAAATCTGCCGTTTTCTCTCTTTATTTTTAAGGATCACGAAAGCCGCAATGGTTGTTAAAATATAGAGCCTGAGTAAAAAAATAATGAATGGAGCCAAGAAAAGTTGATCAGTCTTCTTTTTTTACTTTATAAAACATGACGCAAGTCTAGCACATGAACTGGTATTAAAATGATATAGCTTAAATAAGCAATCTAATACTGGACACCGAAAAGTATATCAGCTCTAACAGAAGACCACTCACACAACTGACGCATCGCAATTACAGAACCATGGTTTGCAAATTTTGCACGTAAGCGCGTGTCTGTAAAGCATGGCACTGAATAACGCCGAGAGAATAGCTGATAATCCGAACAAAATCCAATAATGATTGGAGAAGCCAATCTCTTTTCCAGCTTCGATGAGACCACAGCCTCTATCTGCGCGTCACACGCGCTGCCCACAGAAGAAGAAGAAGAAATAGGCAGCAGGAAGGCGAACAGTAACGGTAATTCCCGCGCCACATAAGTCCGTCAATAAGTTGGAAGAGAACACTCTAAGGAAACTACAAACTAATACATACCCAACGACAGCTAAGTTACACCAGTGGTACCCTACACTATACTCCCCGCAGTGCCCACACTGTGGAGAGGTAGCTAACCTCTACCACATGGTGTGGGCTTGCCAATTTAATCCCATAGTTGACCCCATTCCAAATCCCTCAAAGGAGCAGTGGGAGGCTATTGTGCTAAGCGATGATCCTGATCGTCAGCACTGGCTGGTGGGGAGGGCCAGCGCAGCAGCAGTAACCAGTGGGCTACCGGAGTAGGCGGCCCACCCACGAGTTCTACGAATATCCTGCAAATAAAGTTGTTTTAAATCCAATCCAAATCCCGCGATACGCAGAGCACGCTAATCCTTTTCCGGAAAAGCAGTGCTCAGCAAAAAAGTATGGGTGAGAAATTAACGGTGCCATGACGTAAGCATCGCGCGGACTCGGCGCTTTGGCATGGAGGAGTACGAGAAATGTGATTTCGGGGCACGTACTGGATAAAGCGAAGGGAAAGAGAATGCGCTCTCCGGAAAGAGGAGCTCATGTCCTCAAACCAATGGCTCAGTACATTTCATGTGCATTTATATTCGCCATTTCTAAACAGCTCCCCCTAAAAAACTTACCGAGAGAACACTCCGCGGACGGCGCTTTAAATGTATTTTCGTATGGTCAGAATTTGGCCTAATTTGGCATGCCGATTATGCCAATTGGGTTATGACAATGGCCAAATTTTCCGAACAAGCCTGAGGAGGGCTGTTTTTTTCTGAACACGACAAAAACTCATACGCGCAGCAAACTTGCATAGAAGAGATACAGTAAAATTTGTGTGGTGGAAGGTGAGCGAAACTGACAAACTCAAAAAGCCATGGCATAAGACAATCAACTCCACACAGCTGTGTCAGTAGTCATCTTAGTCAGTAGTCAGTAAAAGAAAAGATAAGCTTATGTGAAGGAGGTTGTCGAAGGAGATGAAGATGATGGCACTTAGTTCCTTTGTAATCAAGTGAAACCATGGCACGTAGATGTGCAGAAGACATTCCGGGGTACTACCTATACAACACGGCAACCTGAAGCATACTGCGAGCTTTGAGCTTTTCTCGCGTTCCACTAAGGGATACATGCCAAATCTTCACCACAAGCATGTCCTTTTTCAATGGACAAGCAATGCACACAATAGTTCGTTGGCACTTTGGTTAGGTACGAAGCAGTCACCTAACCAAGCACGCGCGTAATAATAAAAAAAAATATTGTTTTTATTTGTTCATATAGACTACCGTTCGTTTAAATAAAACAATATAAGCACTAAATTTATATGAGGCTATGTCAAGACGGCATTATTATTAACTCTAAAAATGGAATCCTGGTTGATATACAGACTCAACAGTTCGCTTTAATACATACGACACCGACATGCAGAAATCAGAATGCACAGGGCAAAAAAGAGATTAAAAAAAACTTTACTTTTTGTACAATCAAGCGAAGAAAAGTGTTGCAGCAAGTATTTCTTGCACTTTTGATTGATTTACTGAGAAATTAATGCCATCCAATATCAAAATGTTGAACTCTGCGCTTTCGGAATGTTGTTTGTCCAGGCAGCATAAATTTTTAAAACGTTAATAAATTCTGCTGTCTTATGTTATGAGGCACGCCTTAGTGGAGGGGGGGGGGAGGCTTCGTATTGTTCTTACCGCCTATGGTTTGTTTACGCGCACCCAATGCACGTTACACGAGCGTTTTAGCATTCCGCCCGCATTGAAATAAGGCCGCCAGGGCCGGAATCGAACCTCTTGCGGGTCAGTATAAATTGAAACTCGAAGAAAACATAGGGAGTCCCAACACCTATTACCTTTAATTACATAGAGGCACGACGTGTAATCCCTTTGTAACCGGCTTATAAGCATGCAGTAGTCCCAAGGGTGCATTTTGGAGTCTGAATTAGGCCACTGTTAAAAACGCAGGTGGAAGCAGAACAACGCATCGAAGTTGTTGCGGAATCGATCTCGTTTAAACTTATGCTGATAGAACACTTGTTCACAGCTTCTTCACAGGGGTGCTTAATAACCGCTTCATTAACGGCGTCTTGAAATGCCCAATCTCTTCGAAAACCCAACGCTTCCTCAGATAGCAGGCTCTGTAAAATTATTGACGCTGGCTGTACTTCTTTCTTTCAATTGATAGCTCATATGCATGTTCCTACTTGACCAAGAGTGCTTGAACGTATTCAAGCAGGCGCGAGAATTCTCTGCGTGCTTCTTCCATAGCGGAGTCTTGCTGGCAACATAAATTCCGACGTTTGTATACACGTTTTATCACTTTATATAAGCTACAAACAATTGATTCTGATAATGTGAAGGGATTCACAACTACCTAACTGTGGTTACATAAAAGGTGACGGTTATAAATATATTGTGGGCAAAATATTCACATCTCACTCCCCTGATTTGTACATACCATCATCAATTCATGTCATAATCGTATCTGTACATATCATCATCAGAGCCGCGACTTCTTTGGACTCGTGGCGCGGAATCTTCGAGAATAAAGAAGTTCCCTAGGAGTGGTGGAGTGGGTGGGTAGACGATGCGAGACCGGAACGGGAGAGAGCGTCGGCGTCTTGCTGCTTCTTTGCAGACCGGCACATTATGTCGAAGTCGTACTCCTGCAAGCGAATCCCCCAGCACCAAAGACGACCCGATAAGTTCTTCAGCGAGGAGAGCCAGCGCAATGCGTGATGGTGTGTGACGACCGTGCATCGGCAGCCGTCTAAGTACGGGAGGTAGTTTTTCACAGCCCAAGTGCAAAATGTGCAACGCATTCCTGCTCCGTAATAGTATATTTTTTTCTCCGCTGTGGACAGCCAATGACTGGCGTAGGCAATCGCTCGCTCACGGGAGGTATGGCCACGTTGTAATCGACAGCGCCTATGCCATGACCGCTGGCGTCGGTGTGGACGATGGTAGATGCAGCCATGCCAAAATGGAATAGTAGCGGCTCGGACAGGAGGGTTCGCTTTAGAGCCTGAAAAGTTGCTTTGCAGGCCGCTGTCCAAACGAAGGGCATGGCAGCTGCAAGAAGTTTGTGAAGCGGAAATGCCAACTATGCAAAGTTGCGTATAGATCGCCGGAAGTAGGAGGTGAGGCCGATAAAAAGTCTTTTTAACTTTCTGGCCGGGAAAAATTGACGACAGCGGCAATCTTCTCCGGGTCCGGCTGAATCCCTATTTTACTAAGCGTCCCAGGACGTTGATGGTCTTGCACTCGAAGTAGCATTTTTTGTGTATGTTCAGCTGCAGTTGCCTTGGCATGACATGTTAAAACTTCTAATGAAGGGTAAAACGGACGCCGACCAAAAACACTAAAAAAAAGAAACCAAGACGTTTCGGCCCCAATACGGGGGCCTTGTTCCCAATGAACGTCTCGATGACGTTAAAGCTTCCTCAAGGCGTTCGAGATGATGTGAGAATGTTGAAGAAATGACTACTGCATCTTCAAAATAGCAGAAGCAGGTCTTCCATTTGGGATCACGTAAGACGCTATCCTGCGCTCGAATGTGGCAGACGAGTTGCAGAGTCCAAATGCCATGCAGATGAATTTGTAGAGCCCGTCCGCGGTGGAAAATGCTGTTTTCTCTTTGCCAGACTCATGCATAGGTATTTGCCGGTAGCCAGATCGAAGATCAAGGCCATAGTTATACTAATAATTTGCAACTTTTACATTAAATTTAACGTAGTGTGTTATGACATTGACACTGACAAGAACAACACATTTACTTACGATTAGAAATATTGGAGTGAAGCGTCGTGATCCTCTGCTCTTTCACACAGAACTACCAAACGGCTTGAAGTGCAGCCTCAATGGAAAACATTTGGGTGATAGCAGAGAATATAACCTCCATCTCGGCGCTATGAAGTTTAGCTATCACGTTGCATGTGCCGTACAACGGAGTTTTATCATTGACGTTGAAATTCATGTGACATTGCGGCAGTTTCCTGCAGGTTCAACAAAAAGCTAAAGAAAAAAAACGTCTCTGTTGGATAACGTGTACGTGGAGACTCCTTAGTGGTCAAATAAAATTGAGACAAAAGCTATAAGAAATATGTCGCTGGTATTTGGGATGGAGACAGAAACAGCTACCAGCGCAACACGTTTCTTCAATGTCGGGTTTTCGGTATGGGTTCTAGTAAAAAACAATATCAGTGAGAAAGGAAGAATGAGCGCACTTCAGCAATCGAATAGGTGTCCCCACTAAAAGAAAAAGAGGAGGGGGTACTCGCGTGAGGAAATAGCACCGCCTATAATACTGTGACCAACGTCATATGAGACCCAAGACAGCTGGCCCTTATTGGAATGCTGCGGCACCGAAAGAAACAATAGAAGACTAAGGTTCCCAACTAGGATTGGCTAGGAAATGAGGCCGCCGTAAGGAAGGTGTCGTGTGTCTCGCACTTTCTCCCCCGGTACATATTGCGTAGTACGTGTGACGGGACTGGACGGAGCAGAGGTTGAGGACACGATGGGGGCAGTTTTTGTTCTATTGTGTGTCCGCTCATTTGTGTGAGTGCGTGTTTGCGTACAGGTATGTAAAAAGAGAGATGGAGACACCACGAAAGAAATCATGCAATTCAATTTTAGTATTTATCAGACATGTTGTTCAGACTGGTTAATCTGCCAGTAGGCTACCAGCCATTTAATTCTGTGCCAAAAAAGTTTCGTTCTATACGGACCTTTCCTGCCACTTAGAGTTCAGCGCCGTCTATTATTATTTCTGTACGTTAATCGCACGAAAAAGGGACAGCACAGCAGAACAGGCCGGCAATGGATTGTTTGTCAAAACGCACCCTGTGCCTGTATATTTCAATAAGTGGAGTCAATGTCTGCAAAAAAATATTTGACTATGGTTTCAGCTGCGCGGTAGTTTAATAAGCAGGCCTCATTATAAACTTCAGTAATTCACCCGGACACACGCAGCCGGTTGGATGGAAATCTCATTAATAAAAGCCGGGTGAGGAAGCCTAATTCTAGAGCGCTTGGTTGTGCACTTTTGATACTGGGGCAATCACCTAACGGGTTAATATGTTCAGAGATGCTCTCCGTTAATGACTTCCTGCGAAGCTTGCTAGATGCGGCCGCTTTCATAGAAGAGTGCGCGGCTGTGTAGCCTAACGGCAGCTGCGGTCCCCTAAGTCTGGTTCTGCCACGCAGCTATTGAGCTTTCGCGACGTGCAATACTGTGCAGCATTGCACTCTGCTCAGTAAATTGGAAGCCAGTGTTGTAGGCGTAGTTGCGGAAAATATCTTTGAAGTTCAGTCACCTCATCGCAGTTCCCGAAAGGCTTCATGTTCGCATGATTTAACTCCGCGTACAGCTGTTGCACAGGCCTTTAAACTATTTCCATAGTTCGACCTAAGATTGCTGCCATTGCCGTTCCTAATGCTGCCAGTTTCAACGGTGCGCTGCAGAACTCGGCTCTGCCTAATTACTGCGATGACCTAAAAATCGACACATAACTGTAATCCTTATGCCACGTGTATGTGTTGTAGGTGACAGGTTGCACGATTCCCCGTAGGCCGCAGAGATTACGGGAGGCATGGAGGAAGGAAAGCGTAGTTATGGTCTCGGCCAGCCCAGATCAGTTGAACGGAGTGTAGCCGATGTCACGTGCTGTTTTTCGCAAAGTAGCACTAGCACTGGTGTGCCGAACATTAACGTTGCTATAGCAACCACGCTTCTGAAGCTCTCGCTGCTGGTCTTGGCTTCTGAGAAGTGAGATAAGGTTTTTCCGTCTCTGTCTTTCTCGAAGCACATTCTGTTTGCGAGACAAGCTGAGTTTGGCGTGGGTAAGCAAGCTTGAGAATTGTGTTTTGGGTCTATGAGCGTGACTATCAGCCAGCAACATAGACACGCATTCTTGGCGTGGGTCTTCGTCATATTCTTAAATGTGTCACGGTAGAAACAGGAGTACGTCTGCTTCACTGAAATTGTTACAGAAGTTTCGCAGGCTTCCTTCTGACGCGCGTCAGCAGTACACCCTTTGGGCGGCTCGAGGCAATATGCAAGCTCAAAGCTCGCACCCGTATGCTCCGACGACCTGATTGCAGACGCAAAGGGAATGGCCCACCAACATGGCTGCAGTTCCTGCTTGACAGTTGTAACGTCAGATCATCTCCCATTAACGGCGGAGCTGTTCTAAGTCAAGCCTTCACAATCCGGCATCCTGTGTCACGCAGGGGAGGAGGGTGACACCGGAATGCGGATGTTTGCTTGAAATTCGGGGTAAATGAGGACTCGATATCAACCAAAGGTCAGTGGGATGCCTCGTATTAGGCACTCATGGGAAGACTTCAAATGAAACTGTGCATGGTGATGCGGGCTGGACAAGCTGTGAAGTGAGAGAAGCTCACAGTAAAATTGATTATGAAGAACGACTGAGGAATACAGAAGAAAGTAAATGGGCTGGGAGAGTTTTCAGGTATTTGTGCAGGAAAAAGAATGACTCACAGTGTAGCAAAAAAAAAAAACTAGGAAGCTTACCAGCAAGCATGTGACCTGTATGGTGACCAACACTGCCACAAAGAACATCAAGCTAATTGTCAGAGAGGCTGAGATAACCTCGTAGATGGTGGCACTGAAAAAGAAACCTGCTATGAGTAACTAATTAAGAGGAAAAAAACGAAATTTGAAAAGAAACAATCTACGATAACTCAAAGGGAAGCTCCCTACTTTTCGAAGCAAGATAAGGATGCCTTGGAACACGCACATATAAAGCGAGATATAAGAAGAAAGAAGAAGCGTGTGCTTGCTGCGGTAAAGCTAGGAAACCGCGGGGCATGTTTTATTCGAAAGTGGAGATACCTGCCCAACTGCCTATTTAGGTATATCTGACCTCCTTGAAGCCCTTGGATTCAACGAGAGCAGGGGAAAGTAAATATGTCCGCAGTAGAGATTACTAAGCGACGATTCGAAGATTTGTGGAAGTAGGGAAACCGCAAACAACGGAGGCATGCAAAAAGAAAGTTCACAGTGGGGTTCAGAGAGTTTGGTTATGGTAATCAATTGTGGGTTTTGTTTTCTTTCCTTTTTTGTTTTTTTTTAACATAGGGAGGACATCAGGCAATACTTATTGGTTTAGCCCGATGGGGTCGGTTCAAGAAGGAATTGACTATTTTCCACTGTCGTTTTGAATCTGTGCCGGCTTCGCTATTCTGAATTCGTCATCATTTCTTTTCGCTGCCCTGAGCAGCCTGTTTAGCATATTACAATAGATATTATAGCGAGTTTTGAGTCGAATGTCAAAAAAGCATTGTTTAACTTTTTGGTATACGTTATCTTTTTTACGTAGACTAGTTAGTAGACCATTGGTCCACCAAGGAATCTAACGCTGGGACATGTCTTCTACATTTTACGTAGCTTTTTAGTGATACATTTTTTACGCTCTCCAAAATGTCATTAAAAGCAGATTTAGCGTGTGACTCTGAAAATACAGAACACCAATTTAGCTCACCAACGTGAGCGATGAAGTCTTCTTAATTAATTACACCTTTGTAGAATTCATGAGAAAGTTTCTATAATTGATAAGGAAGTTTAAAAAAGATGGTAAGTTGTCAGGGATATTAATTTCAAGTACACCGCAAACTGGAGGACATATAAGGTTGAAAAATATGTTATCTATTAAGGTGACGTAAGCCCCTAAACTACATTTAGTTGGAAAGAAAGTCAATGACTAGAAGCCAAATCCTTGAAGGCAGTTAATGTAGGCAGTAGTAGTAACGCTGCAGTCATCCACGGTGTGCGGAACGGTGTGCGCAAAGAAGCAGCCACAACGACCGGCTCTTCCTTACGTTTGTTGGGAGGTGAAACTTTATTCCGTATTTGAGACACACAAAGAACTTTGGTCCATCGGTGCAATGCAGTTTGCAACATTTTGCAACTACGGACCGCACTTTTCTCGCAGGAATTAAGAACCGCGATCGACTTCATGAGGAAAAGTCAACCTGCACAGTTGGATCTAGAAAAGCTACATGGTGGTATTTCAGCGGTAAGTTGGCGAATGTGATGGCAACATTCTCCCTGTTTCCTTTGCCTACTTTTTAATTTATGGCCCTGTACTTAAGGGGTTTCAGTCTCGAAAATTACTCGGACACTTCATACAACAATATACGCCAGGGCTTTCTTCCACATTCTATCTTTATGTTCTTTCATAATTATTTCATATGTTTTCTGCTTTATGATGGATGCATTCTTTTCGTCAGATGATGCCAACGATAGCATCGATTTCAGGCACAAAAGCAGCTCCAAAAACAAACACCAGAAAGGAACACTGACCGACACGGACAATCACTACCGTGTGTCCGTGTCTGTAGTGTTCCTTTGTTTTGTGTGTGCTTTTTGGCGCTGCTGTTATGCCTGCAATGCGCGACTAAATCGTCCAAGAACTCGTTTTACTGATAGTATCGATCACTAGCAATATATTCGAGTCAACTGGTAAACAAATAAGTATCTTCATAGCTGATTTCAGCAGTGCGACGGGGAAAAGTCTAAGAAGAACGTCATAGAGAGAGGACATGAGTGAGCTGTAACTGTAAATGAAAGTTCTAAACCAAAAATAACATACGTAAGTACAATGTCAACTGGCAACGACAGTGCTATTCAAACAAAAATATACTGACCAGTGGCCACGCGAAAACATTTGAATACACACCAACCAGAAGAAAGTTCATTTAGGGTGTTCAACGTCTCCAAAGAAAGCATGGGCTGTGGGAGATGCCATATTGAGGGCTTCAGAATAACTATGACACCTGGAGTTACTGACGCCGCGATTGAACCTAAGCACACGAGCCTTTTTTTTATTTTATATTCATCGAAATTCTACCGCCACGAAGAAACTAAACCCACGATTTCGAGAGTGTACCTCCCGAACTGCTGAATAACCCCAGCAGGGCACACTGATTCACCGGCCTTATTTGACTTTTTGAAGTAAATTTGTGAAGCAGCACCCAAAGGAAACAGGTCGCAGTTTCAGCTGAAAGGCGAAACGTCGATTGTGATAGCAAATTAGCAGGCAACCACACGAAGTGAGGATAACACTTTCATTGGCCCTATCAACTTGTAAAAATTCGCTTGCTAACTATATGGACCAGCATGGTGTCAGCGCACACAGAAAACAAGAAGCTATCACGCTCAATAACTATAGACACTCACTGTCGAAACGCTGGCGTGAGAAAGCGCGGCAGCAGCACCGAGCGAAGTGGCCTTCGTGCTGTCTGTCGCTTCAACGCAAGCTGAGTGCCGAGAAAAAACAGCGCGCACAAAGGTACGATACCTCGACGCACTTAAGAGGAAGCTTTAGCTCGAGTGCTCCTATCTAAATACATGTAAAAGGAGAATTCGTTTTTCTCGACAACCACTGCACCGAATTTGACGAGGTTTGTTGCATTTGAAAAAAAAACTTCAAATCTAGTGACTGTTGGTTTCGAATTTTTTAGTGAGGTCGTCAATCTTTTATTAAAAATTGGCGAAAATCAAAAATTTTCATAAAACGAAACTATCAAGTTTACAACTCTGTAACCCAACCACGAAAGATTATAATACAATTCTGTGAATTGCATCTAAAAGTACATCCATAGCGGACAAAATTGATATGTTATACATGAATATAAAAAAATTTAATCATAGGGAAATACAACTTTTGTAAAACCGTTGTAACCAACGTAACAAATTCATGTAAGATGTAAAATGACATATTGAATTTGTCCGCTTTGAATGATCTAATGGATGCCGTTTACAGAACCGCGATATCAGTTATTGATTCATAGCTATCAATTTGTAAACTACGTGCTTCTATTTTTTTCAAACGGTCAAATATTTGAAAATTCTTTTAGGAAAATTCAAGCCCTAAATCGAAATTCCGCTTCCAACAGTCACTAGAATTTAACTTTCTCTTTCAAATGCAACAAATTTCATCAAAATCGGTCCAGGGGTTATCTCATAAAAACGTTTTTGCATTTTACATGTATTTGAATAGGCCGCGTCGGAGTTGGGCCCGAGCTAAAGCTTCCTCTTAAACTCTGCCCGCAACGCAGATCCGTGTCTGAATATGGCCGCGCGGTCACGCGCAGCCGCCACGTACGCAGCTGTAGCCGGAGTAGAACGCCATCCTCCCTACCTCCCCTCCCCCGGTGCCTCACAACGTTGGGTATCTCGGAACGTTGGGTCGCGACTGTCGGCTTAGCTAAATAATAAAGCGGGAACAGCTTGCAACACACGCCAGACTTTCTCATTTCTTTTTTTTTTCTTTTCATGTCCTGAAGTAGAATTCTTCCTGAGTGCACAGGTTCGCGAAATACTCCTATGACAGGTAACGTTCTTTTGTGTGTAAAAATCAACGGAAGACTAGTCGTACATTTATTGACAGTAGATGGTTCAGACAAAAGAAGCAAAATGAAAATCATGGCGTGAAATATGATAATTGTGTCCGTCCTCCGGAGGATCCCGTCGCTTGTTTGTTATCCATCCTTGACCAACTCGAACCTCAGAAAGCCTTATTAAGAGTAAAATGTACACAGGTCCTCTATGATTATGCGCACTAATGATCGACGTGAAAGAGAATAAAATATTCGGGTTAGCACAAGCAAAGCAGGAGAAGTAAGAGAAGCTTGAAAACGTTATTCAAATCTGTGTTGGGGGCGTCATGAAAGCGAAATAAACACTTGTTCTTACTCTTATTCTTTGATCATTTCCGTCGTTAGGAGTATTGTAAACCTTTATCGTAGCATGGCCGTCAAACTTGCAAAGTTAAGTGAACCATGAGACAATGGCTACGAGATTATAACTTTATTTTTTTCAGCTTTTCATGCACTAAGAGCAGACTGTACTTTATTTGTTCCTTTTTGTTCTTAACAGACAAAAAATCGAAAATCAAAGCACATCATTTCTATATTCAGTTCTTGTGCACACACTGGCTCCGATGTGATTGTTTTCTATTTAAAGCAATTCAACCGCTGTCATTTAAGCATATACATACCTTCATGTTAGTTTCATGTTATCTTCATGTTAGCTTCATGTTACTATCATATAGCTTCATGTTACTGCAGCACCTAGCCTTATCAGGATAAGGGGCTATAATTTAGTTTGCAAGCTCATCTGAGCCTTCATTTTTCGCACTAAAAGCATCCCTTGTTAGGGAAGGGCCACCACTACGTTTTCATTTTTTGATATTCTGCAACTGAATTGACAATGTTTGTTTTTCGTTAGTAGTATTTGTCATTAGTTTGGCGCCTTCGCTCATTATATGCCCAGCATAAAGATGGGCCACAGGAGCACAATTTTTGCGCAAGAACTTTTTTGTGAATGCAGGCTCTGCCCCTTCTTTTTTCAGCTGTGCGCCTCATTCAGGAACCAAGCTGCAAACATTCGGCAGTGCAGAGTTCAGGCCGTCCTCTGTATTATGGCTTATATTGTGGGTTATCACACGCAGGCATTTTTTTTTCTGTTTCAGCCACGGCTTACCGCGGAATGCATATTTTAGCCCAAAAATATCAAATTTTTTATTACTTTTACGCACAAAGCCTATCTGCCAAATTTAGGGGCTTAGTCTAGGCGCTCACGTACGCAGCGATGCTCGTTGTTTTGAAAAACCTGTGCAACAACTTGCCCTATCTTTTACTACGTTATAGCGCTTCTGATATTAAGCGCGACAAATGCAGGAGCGGTCACATGCGTCATCAATATAAGGGAGGGAAAGAAGAATAACGTTGTAGTTGGCGAGAGCCTACTCGACCTTTGTACTTCGTAAGAAACAGGTGGGCTTTTCTGAGCATTCATATATATCCGGCCAGGTACTAGGCACACTTAACGACTTCTCTAAGGCTCTTCGTGCATGTCAGTCAGTTGATACAACTCTAAATTCCGGTTCGTTCAATTGAAGAGGTTAAACCTGCGAACGAAGGAGTCAGTCATCGATGCCAGCCCCGCTCCCCGTCCTCCCTCGCCCCTATCGAAGCGCACTCCGTTATTCCTCTTATTAGGGTAATTCATTTTGATACAGTTGGTTTATTTCAAAATGACTGTACTGCAAATGATTCAGATCACTTTCCTCGCCTCAGGTCTTCAACGGTATTCGGCCTAAAATATCATTAGGGATAAAAGGAGTCAGTTTGTAAATTGCTGCGGACCACTTTCTTGATTTTCCGCTTGGCATTTCTGTCTTGCCTATTTGACTTTAATTATTTCTCCCGCCTAAAGAAGGTGTTACATAACTCCGATGCGAGTATGCTTGCGCTGTCACAAAACAGGACTGCACTTTATATTTCCGGCAAAAATTCCTCCGAAAGCTGATTCCATTGCTTCTTTTATTTAATTTTAGCCAATACCCATTGGGGTAGCCCCTATTCATTTATGGTATTATTTGCTTTCAGCCCGGGAAATCTTTCGGTAGTATGACCATTCCTGTGCTTTAGGTTTAGTTCCCTTCCTTCCTTCCTTTATTTGTATTTTTTTTTTATTTAGGGAACAATAAAGCCATGGTAAAAGTAGGTAAGGAACGTCGCTTGCGCAGACCAGACGCGACAAACACAGGAAGTATATATGTTGGCAGTGAGGCTCGGCCTCTGGCAGAACGGCCACACGACATTTTAAACTCTCCTATTTTCTATAACAATGAATGAATTTGGAAACATACTTCCGGAAATAGCGCAACTAACAGGACATAGAAACGGGGCACACGACAAAGACGCGGACTTACATAAAGTCAGCGCATGTGTCTTTTTTGAGGTCAGTGCCAGTGCCCTGTGCCCCTTTTCTGTGTCCCGTTATTTGCGCTGCTTGCAAAAATATGGGTTCCTACCAACGAGCGCGGCTAAGCACTATTCTGAATTGGAAAAATTCCTGCGGTAGACGCTCAGTAACGGCTACGTGTAGCTTCCAGTGTATAAAGAAACCAGTGCATATACCAAAGCAACTGCACTTCTCAAAAAATTTGCTCGTCCCGGGCACAGCGCCGGAACGCTCAGCTTCTATACAGTTAAATATGTGGGGGTTAATGCGCGCGTAGCATTGTCGGTTTAGTAGCTGCTCTTCGTACTGAGGTTTCACGTACTACTTGAAAAACGTGCGCTCGTTTGACGGATAGATTTACCGGATAAATGCCAGACCTAAGCCTTTGGGCTCTTGTATGCGGTCTCCGTTGCAAGCTCATGGTCCTGCACGCCATCTTTGTTTTGTCCGGTTATTCTACTCAGAAACCTCCTCGTCGCAGTGTGAGGGTGTTCTGTTTAAGCACCAAGAAAAGAGGCGCTGAAAACAGAGCCCGCTATTATTGCATGAGTCGTTATTGGGCTTCAAGAGCTGTCGCCATTGCACCGCCATCCTGGTCATTAGCAAGCGTTTAGGCAGGAAAATTCATTAGTGCGTACTTCAGCCGCGGTTATGCGGAGAGTGCAGAGAGGGAAATTCGTTTCACTCGCGAACTTGTTTGTTCTCGGCGCGATTCAGCATTGCTCTAATGAGCGGTGCGCTTGTGTGCAAGGGTGTTCTCTAATGAGGAGCGGCTATCACAGAACGCAGTGCGAACAGCAAGGTGGAAGCGTCGCCACCAAGGGGTGCGCGCCTTTTTGATGTAGCTAAAATTGCCGTATGGCCGAGTTCATAAATAGTCCCCGCGCTTCAGATGGTCTGCAGCGAAAGAAAGAAGGACGACTTAACAGTATGTAGAGAATGTTATTGAGAGACGACAAAGGGTACAGCGCTGCGTTTCATGGGTGACAAACTCAGCGATTCTGCTTGGGGTAGATTGAAATGGGGTTATTAAGTTCGGGGCTTATACGTCAAGGTGGCCTTTTACGTTTCATCCGAAAGCACCGATTCCTCTATTCAGGAAACACCAACTCTGGTGCCAGTTTATAGTAGGACACTGAAATTTCTTGCCCGCTAACTATAAAAAAAGATAGCCTAATAGTGCTCACTGTCCGAATGCAGCGAACGGGAAGAATGGAGAAAGAAGTTTACGGGAACAAAATCCATGAGCACACTGACCAGTGATTTCGTGAACAGCTGCTTCTTTTTATTTATAAAGACCGCAGGATCGGTGACGGAGCCTTAGCTTAAGGAAAAAATCTACTGCTTTGCGTCGAGTAAGCAAGCTGCTGCGATAAGCCGCTGCGCTATACCAGAAAGAAAGCGAAAGCGCATGTTCAAGCAAAGAAACGACGAAACGTCAATTATAAGGACAGCAACATGGAAGCGACTTGACGTTTAGTGTTGCGCGACTTTACGACCAGGTTGTCTACCGCGAGCGTTTCCGCTGTTGCTCTCCGGCCACTCTGGGTAATCGAGACGGACGATAAGGTCTCAAGTCGACTGTGGTCCTCCACTGTGTTGTCAATGGCTGCAGCTCTGGTCGATACAAACAGTCCCTTTCGTAGTCATCGCTCTGTCAATATCACCAGAGATGGTAAGCGAGACTCTTGTAAGGACTCACCTCCCTAATCCCGTTTATATTTTTCTTTCTTAAATTCGTTCGCTTGCTTTAAAGAACTCATTTCTTGTCAGGCTATACGAATAGCCTTGGGATGCAAGGCCACTAGAGGAATAGCGAGGGAGGCGCAGGCAACTGATTGAAGGACAATTACAAACTGCAGAATGACGACGCACACGCTTACAAAACAAGCAACCAAACGAACAGCTAACAAACGCGCACGCGTGAACGCAATGCGCTTCATCTCGGTCAGCAGTTCCATTGCCACAGCTTCACCGACGTCTGAAAGACAGTGGTAAACAGTTTCAAAAGGGAAACCAACATATCCACCGAAATTCCAAGCATTCTATTGCTTAAGTCGCACAGTTGTAGCAGATGTTTCTCATAACAGGATTTCAAGAGTAAGCTTGGGAGGAAACCGACGGCGCCAGATTGAACAGCGGGGTAGTAGGGTGAGCCGATGAGCCTGGCCGTACTGCGGTCGCATTCTTTCGAAGACGACGCTAATTGCCTCGGGTGTTGGGCAATTGTCCTATGATCTATGATTCTGTCCTCAGCAGCTCCGGCACTACGAGGGACATGGCTTGTTTGCCTGCCTCCGAGCACACTCACGCTGCAGGAAGCACGCCTCTTGCTCGTCGTCAGGACTACCACTACCATCGGGTACGTTTTTCGCAAGATATTCCGCATCAAAGCTGTTTGCGCAGTTTCCAGACGAGAATTCGAGAAAAATTATACACTGCGGTGTTATTAAAGAGCACGGGAACGACATTTGGTGCTCACAAAATATTTAAGAAAAGTAGGCAGGTGAGCCCACATCAAACCTCGCGGTTTCACTTACATTTCTTTCTCTCTCTCTCGTTCTCTCTTTTTCACACACACCCGCTACCGAAAAATATACACTCCAGGCAATCATGCCAACAAGGCATCAGCGAAGTGACCAGGGCGGAATCTTATTATTAAGCAGTGGCTCGATGCACATAGCACGTATAAGCCAGTCCTAATCTGCAGAACATAACGCGAAGTAAGCGGAAAGAAAGAAAAGCCAGAACAGATAAAATTAGAAATATAATTGCATCTTAAGAAAGGCAGCGAGTCTGCTACTGCGAATATTTTAGGCAAATGATCGATGCTCCTGGGATCCCGTTGCGAATGCTGCTGCTCGTAATAACAGGTGAGGTATCAGAAGTAAGGCTTCTAACTTGCGCTTTCGTTATTTCTTATACACGTTCCTGGCTGACTGTCGCGGAAGTTTCAAAGCGAACAGGGTCCTTATGTAACACGCTCTGCCAGCGTGCTAAATGACATTCCTAACAAATCTGCGTCTACATGGTTCCTCCCATGTCCTTTTTTGCTCACATATAGCGATTTTGCAACCATAATTTTGTCTTCAGCTGAGCAAGTTCTTTTGAATACGACTTACACATCTTTTGCTCTAAAGCATCGTGAAGTAGAAATAAGCATATATTTGCGAAATAAATACAAGAGAGGGCGGCAGGAATGCGAGCGAAATTTACGCAAGCATCAACAGTTTGCAGGTTTGTTTATACAGCATGCTAGCTGTGTTTACATTGCCAATGTTTGAAGGGAACTGGAATGTTTTGCTATTAAAAAAAAAAGACGTCGTCTTTAGCAAGTTGTTGAATGTTGACGCAGCGGCACGCTAGGTTTCAGCGACCGAAGAACCACCCGAACTGGGAAAACGTGATTTGAGTTGTGCAACAGAATACACATTCTGGTTTCATGCCTTTTTTTTTTCAATATTATCACCGTCTGCCGTGAGAACGAAGCTATCAGAAAGCTTTCTTATGTTAGTGTCGTGCTATGGTACTACATAAGTGAACAACTTTTAGCCTAGAAGCTTTCCAGCTCCAGGGGGAGGTGGGGTTGAAAAGTCAGCCATACAGAGGTAACATTTATAGCAAATGACAGCAGCTGCAGAAGGAATTTATAGGCTATGATCGAGACAGAGTGAGAGAGAGAAGGGAGGAATGAAAGACAGGAAGGTTAACGAGACTGAGTCCAATTTGCTACACTGCAGGTGGGCAGGGGGATAGGGGAGTGAAAGAAAGAGAGAGCATACATGAGTCTATATCGCACTTTCACATGCACTAAGCTAGGCGCAGCATGTCTACAGTCGGGCACTGAAGTCTGTTGGCGTAAAGTATGTTGGTACTGAAGAAGCGCTCGAATAGCTTTCTGGGATGATGAAATATGAGGTCAGGCTCCCAAGGCCTTTGCTTCTGTAAATGGCCTATCTTCCAGTATATTCAAGGCACACTGAAGAGGCTGACGTTGATTATCGAACCGAGAACAGCGGCGCAGAAGATGATTGATGGTCTCTTCGCACTTGCACTTAGTACACAACGGTAAGTCCGCCATTGCAATACTATAATTGTAGAAGTTGGTGAATGCTATTCGTATGCACAGCCGACGCAGCAGTGTTGCATCCCGTCGTGAAGGTTCGTCGGCAATTTCAAGTTCATTGATGGGTCGATGCTTTATCATAGACTGTTAGATTTCTGAGGTGTATGCCAGTAACCCAACGTGATCGTACGCGGGAGATTGCGAAGCTCTCTCGCAGCGTCTACTCTCGATAAAGGTATAAGGAGTGTCCATACTACAGCTTGGACAAGTCGGAAAGCGTTATCGGCGAGGTGATTACCAATAGTGCCACAATGTCCCGGAAGCCACTGAAAGATTATATCATGTCCTCGTTCAGAAACGCAATGGCACATTTCGTTGATTTGGGACACTAGCTGGTCGTAACTACCACGTCGTAAACCTCGCAAGCTTTGTTGGGGCTGCTTTTGAATCACAAAGTATTGCCCACTTGATAGGCGGGTGTTTTTCAATGTGAAATAGACCTGCCATTTCAGAACATGCAGATGTCGTGACGTGGGAAATCTTAAATTTGCTGACGAACCGTCGAGATGGTATAACAAACGCTCTCGTCGAACCTTCCGAGACCGAACCATCCGTGTAGACATGGGTTTAGTTAGCGTACAAGCAATTCAAAAGTTCCAGTGTGATCTGTTTGAAAGCCGCGGTGGTCAGGTTAGCCTTCTGCGAAATTTCTGGAACCGCAAGGTACGCAGGAGGCTTTTTCAAGCACCGCAGAGGGAATGGCGTTCTCGTTCCGGCAAGTATATAAATTACAAAGAGAGTTGGTTGGGCGGAACTAATCTAGAAAACGCTGCCTTGCGTCTTTGGTAAGGCAAGCGAGCGAAACGGTGGTCAGGAACTGTAGATATGTGGTGAACATGCGCCCAGAGTGCGTCGAGAGCTATATAAGGCTTTAGCGGGTGGTCTCTCGCGGTGGCAATTGTTGCTGCTGTAGAAGCACATCGAGGTAGCCCAAGACATGTTCGAAGGGCTTTGCCTTGAGTGTTCTGTAAGGAACGGATGTTAGTTTCGTTAGCATTGGACAGCACTGGTGTGCTTTATAGCAAGTGTCCTAGAAAGAGCGTCCTGTACAGTTTAATCATAAATGCCACGGATGTGCTGCACGTTTTACCGGCAAGAAATGTTAGTATATGGGTGGTAAAGATAAGCCTCTTTCACAAGTATGAGATGTGGAGGCTCCATGAAAGGACTCTGTCTATAGTAACGGTTAGGAATTGGTGAGATTTCGCATAGGAAATTGTTTGTTTGTCAGTAGGAATGGGGTACCAGATCATGGGCATGTGGTTAAAAGTGACTAAGGCACACTTCTCGGTCGAACTGTTGCGGCCTTGAGGCTATGAGCGGATGCAACAACCATTTATCCCCTCTTGTTTGGATTGAACAGTGCGGTTAAACTGCGAATAAAAGAGGGCAGATTCACAAGGAAGATGCATATACGTATAAAACTTGGCAATATTTCTGGCTGAAGGGTTAAGCTTCGCCCAACCTTTGTGAAAAAAGCCAACAATGATGCTTCAAGCTGATTACACGTCACATTGGGATCATGCTTATGCGAAACATTATTCATTATGACGTGACGCGTTGTTTTTTTTCTGGCTTTTTTGTCATCATTGATACCGCTAGTACCGAATTTCCCGCCCCTGTGGCAACTCGGTTTCGCATTGTTTCGCATTATTTCACGCCAAGCTTCGAAGCCTCGTCGTTATGTGCGGCTGTTGCCCGAGATGTAAAGCTCTGTGTAAACTTTTGTTGCGGGCGTGTGTCCATATTTTTCGTCTGTAGCAGTGTTGTATGTGCATGGTGCTTCAGCTAACTTTAGCCAGAGTTAGCTGAAACACCATGCAGTTTAAATATATGCGAATGCCACAAAGCTGGAGAGAACAAAGGTAATGTTCGCGACACTTGGAGACACTCAAATTATATTGTTTTTAATTCTGCCTAATTAGATAGCTAGTCTTAATTGATTATTCAACTTCTCAAATAATATAATTCAAAATATGATATAAGATTAAAAGTGTCAATGAGAAAATTGTAGAGTGACATGAGAAACTCCCGATAGAGCTTTCTTTTTCTCAATACATGCTACACAAAAGTGTTTTTCCGAGCGCGAAAGAAGCCTGCGAATACACGCAAAGTGTCTCGAGCGGCCAGTCACGCGGCAATTTTGCGAGCCTTTGCGGGTTTCTTTCACACCCGGAAAAACACTCATGTACCATGTACTGAGCAACTGAAAGCTGTATAGGAAGCTTTTCATGTCGCTCCACAATTTTCTCATTGACAATTTTCATTTAATTACAATATTTTAGAAGGTGAATAGGCCTAACTATGTAATTAGGTAGAACGAAAAAAATTATTTGAGGATCTCCAAGCGACGTCGAACAATATAACCTTGGTTCTGTCTGACTAGGTGACATTCCATATATTTAAACGCTCGCTAAAATTAGCCGGCACACCCTTGTATATATAAATATATATATATATGGACACGAGTACTTCTTTATCTATATCGGGTGACCACGTTTCACTGCCTAAGAAATGTTATCGCTCAGCGCAGGACATGCCTGCATGTATCGGAAGTTTCTCAAAAGTTATCGATGGCTCCATCCTTTCTCCGCTGTCACCAAACCTCGTGTAATCTGACTTCATCGCGCCACGCGAATGATTAACTTTCTGGAAGCCACGCGGGCAGTAGCGATCACTATGGAACCTTCCATGACTGATGTATAAAAGCCAACGCCCTTCACCCGCTGATGAGATTTTCGACGATCGGCGACTGTGTTGGCCGCTATCGTTATGCTTCAAGTGCAGTCTGTTTGTGTGGGCACAGGTTCACCCAATAAAAGTTAGTTTCGTCTTTCACAGTCTTGATATCGTGTTCTTTACCGTCACTACCACGTGATTATATATATCCACTCGAAAACGCTTGACACTACGTAGAAACTAGTCTTAGAATACTACTTCTGAATAACATTTTATAATCTATATGAGAGGTTTGTCACTCTCTCTGCTTGAATTGTTTGACAAAGTATTGTTTAAAACATAACGCTAACGACTACGTGAGTATTAATTCATGCATTACATTTTCCATGCTCTTCATTATAAGAAACCGCGGCGTTAACGATGAAGATATTACGCATTGTAAATCAGAATATATAAATCAACATAGCGCATAATTACTTTACGAAGTTCATGATAACAAGGTAAAATTTTAAAGACAGCGCTGTGCTTATATTGGTGTCCCGAATTCAAGATTCTCAAGCCAAAGAACTGTAATACTTCAATTCGTCATCTCGGTAATTTTGAACACTCCGTTGACAATACGCCTAAGAGTGCCTCAAACATTTTTTTTCTCTCTATGGTGGTCCAGTTAAGAGACAAAGCCTCCTACGGAAAAAGATACGAGAAAAGAAGCGTTGTGGTTTATTTAAAATTCCTGTCTATTTAGAATTATAAGTATCATTTTGTTGAGTTAGAGTTTTTTTCCGAAGCGCGAAGATGCTGTTCAACAGTTTAGTTTAATGTAAGGTGAAAATGTCAGTTGAAGAGAGGGGAGTCACATTGTAAACAATGAGTGGCCGCAATAGTATACTGAGACGAAACATTTAGCTGTGCTGTAACAACACAGCCAATGATAATTGAATGTCCAAAGAAGAAAGACACTAGATGTGAGGGTTGTAACCAGTGCACTAGTGTTTGTTTACGGGAAATAAACGAACTCGACAGAAAGGTCTGCCAAGGAGCCGAGTGAACATGCCAGAATTCATTACGTAGATTGCATTGAGGTAGTTCGTGTAAGCTTGGCCACAACACACCCCGAAGCACCAATCTCTCCTCTTCATCTCACAGGACGTAAACGAAAATGCGGAGTGTATTCGTGGCCTAAAAGCTTTCGATGCTGCTCCCGCTCCATTCAGCCCCCAGCGAACCCTTAAAATAAAAACATGTTAACTAACAACCATGGCTCTCATTTTCCGCTTCGTTACCTCAATTTCATATCGCTTGCCTTCATCCCGCACTGTGTTTCCTTTTCTAACCTCACAAACAGTAAATAAGCAAAAAGTCCTACACTGAACATGACTGCGTCTAATGAATATGAATATTTTATGTTTGACATCAAATATTCATATTTGACAAGGGCCAAATTTGGGCCAGAGGGCGCCATGTCCGTGGTAATGAGTTCCCAGTGTAATTGTGAGTTCTATGAAGTTGTTCGGCCTCGTGGCTGCAAAGGGGCCTTAAACATAGTCGCTCTAAGTACGTAAAATCTGTAGAATAAGATTATGGCGATGACGCATCACGTGTACAATGCACATTGAGATGCATTTCAAACGAATGATACGATGTGTAAAATATATTAGGTTATAAGATATGCTAGAGCACTGCTGCCTCCTGGGAGCCCTTGAAACACAAGGGCCTGTAGGAATTTTCTATGAAAAACAATTATCGCAGCGGCATCCTCTGGAGCGAGGATGCTCTTCGAATTTAATGGGCTTATAACGTGTAGAACTACATCCTTTAAGAAGTTGAGGACTGCCTTGGTGTTAGAAACCGGTTCTTTAGCAAGAAACATAGCCGGGCGTAGAGGGATGTTATAGCGGAATGCAAGCGGAAAAATGTTTCTTTCTCTCCGTTTCGGCTTCCCGACACTCCAGGAGCACGTGGAGGACGGTTAGCCTAACACCTAGGTTAGAGGTTCTCTTCAGTGAGTAGGAAATGATGGGTACCAAAAGGGTGTCCTATTCTGAGAGGACAGAATAGGACATCTGTTCGCCGTGATCTTGTTGTTAAGGGCCAATAACCTAACTGTGGCTTTATCACATGTAGTTTGTTATTTCTTTCTGCGTCCCACATGCGCTGCCAGTGGTTTCGCAGCTTCTTTCGTAAGTAAGGTTTCAGATCTGTGAGAGGCACCGAAGGAGTAGTATTTAGAGCAGGGGATGCAATTGACGTGGCCATCTGGTCTGCCAGAACGTTACCTTCGATTCCCTATGGCCATGCACACATCATGTAATGATATGCTGGTTAGATATGTACGATTTACACAAGACAGAACAAATTTAATTAAATACGGTATTTTTGTGTGTATAGAGTGACATTAAGGTCTCCACGACGCTTCGGGAGTCTGTGTAGATCGCTGCTTTTGGATGTTTTGATTTTCGTATATGCTTCACAGCAGACAGTCATGCGTAGGCCTCGGCCGTAAAGATACTTGTTTCCGGATGCAGTACATCGGATTCCGAGAAGGATGGGCCGATGGCTGCATAGGACACCCCGGCATTTGACTTCGAAGGGTCTGTGCAGAACTCTGCGCCGGAGTGCTTGTACTGAAGTTCTAGGAAATACATTCTGATTTCGACCTCTGGAGCATGTTTAGTGATTTTTAGAAAGGATACGTCACATTCTATCACCTGCCACTCCCAAGGAGGTAAATGGCTTGGCTAGGTGTATTAGGCGATGCTAGTGGAGTGGGACATGCATTTCATCGCTAAGCTCTTTCACACGCAGCGAGATAGGCTGTCTTATAGAGGGCCGATTGAGGAAAAGTGTAGCACACATCATATCGGTAACGGTATTATGACATGGATGTTCAAGATTAGAGTGCACTTCAAGGAAATATATCCAGCATCCTTAGCGCGCTCGGGGCGGCAGAGTTATACACTACGGCACCACAATCCAGTCGCGACCGAATTAGGTTCTTGTAGAGATTCACTAGACACTTCTTGCCACTACCCCATGTAGTCTGGGATCGAAGTTTCATTACCTTCATTGTTTTTAGACATTTTTCTCTAAGATGTTTAATGTGTGGAATTAAAGTGAGTCTATAGTCCAATATAACACATAGAAATTTGTGCTCTTTGTTTACAAGTATTTGTTGTCCACACAGTTCTAAGCAAGGATCCGAGACCTGGCCTCTCTTTCTTGTAAAAAGAACACAAGAAATTTTGTTAGAATTGAATTTAAATCCATTTTGCTCTGCCCACACTGACACTTTGCTCAAGCCATACAGTACCTGTCTCTAGCACACTGCGAGGTTACAGGTTTTGAAACCTATTTGAATGTCGTCCACGTAGACGAAATACAACATGACCGGTGGTGAGGAAGGACGAAGTGTTGTCATCTTAACAATAAAGAGTGTGCAGCTGAGCACGCCTCGCTGAAGTACACCAGTTTCTTGTGTAAAAGGTCGTGACAGTACATTGCCGACGTTTACCCGGAAGGTATGATTGGACAGGTAGCTTTCTATTAGGTTTAACATATTACCATGAATGCCCATTTCTAACAAAGCTCTCAAGATTCCGTAGCGCCACGTTGTGTCGTATGCCTTCTTCATATCAAGACGATGAGCAAAACGTGAACAAGGTGAACGCAGAAGCCAACGTTTCGACAAGTGGACTTGTCTTTTTCAAGGCGACCGTATTCTTTCCTCGCCACAGTATATATAGGTGGGGTTATTCTAAAGGGGAGAGGGTGTGAGGCTGGAGGATGCGGAAAAAAGGGAAAATGTGTTAGCATGTCGAATTGAGAGTAAAGGAACGCTGTGTGCAAGGTCAAAGCCAGGGCACCCCCCCGCCCCCCCTCCCTCCTCCCCCGGCCACCCCAGTTTATCAACGCACGCGCGTTAGCCGGCGTGTCAAGGACGTCTGACACGCCTGACACGTCTGACAAAAAAAAGGGGGAGGGGAATACGCCAAGAAATCAAACTAAGTGTTGTTGCCTATAGGTTGAAGTTTAGCATAGCGAATAGATTCTAAAGCTCTCTTTGAAATGTTTATGCCTATTGGTTGCAATGTCGTGAACTTATGGATAAGGTATGATTCTCTGTATTTTCTTTCTCGTTCAGAGCGGAAATTTGACTGTAAGGTGTAGAGTTTGTGTTCATCAAAGATATGACCTGGTTGGTTGAAATGCTCGGCGACGGCTTTGGGAAGCTTTTTAGCTGTGTCCGCGTGATGTCCGTTTAATCTGACGTTCATTGATTGTCGTGTTTCACCGATATATTGTTTCTTACAGAAGGAACATTCTAGCATATAAATCACATCCAAACTTGTACAAGTGAAGCTAGATTTGACTTCATGTGTATAACTATTTTTGGTGCTTTTAATTTTAATGTCACTTTGAAGGTGCCTGCAGGTATTGCACCTAGGGCGACAACATGCTTTTATTACGGGAGAATGCTGTTGGCTGACTTTGGCGTGCACTAACATGTCTTCAAAGTTCTTGTTTCGGTGATAGGTAACCCTGGGTACATCCGGCAACGCTTTTCGCAGACGCTCGTTACTTGATAATATTGGGTGGTATTCTCTTAGGATGTTGTTTATGTTTGGGTGCGCATTAGAATATTTTGTTTTAAAGGCCGGCGGTCTGTCAGATTTTATCATGTGGGCTGTCTCTTCGCCAATTCCGACTGTCTCTCCAATCTTGACGCGGCATCACAAGCTCTATCGAGAGCAACTTGGGGATAGATCCTTTCTGCTAGCGTTGATTTAAGGTCATTTAGGTGGTGGATATAATCGTGGTCTTTGCTGCAGATTCTTCTTATACGTTTCGTTTATACGAACCTGCAGCGAAGACCACGCTTATATCCACCACCTGAATGACCTTAAATCAACGCTAGCAGAAAGGAACTATCCCCAAGTTGCTCTCGATAGAGCTTATGATGCCGCGTCAAGATTGGAGAGACAGTCAGAATTCGCGTAGAGACAACCAATATGCATGCCTATTGCAACCAACAGGCCTATAGGCCTATATATTTATGCCTATTGCAACCAATAGGCATAAACGTTTCAAAGGGAGCTTTAGAATCTATTCGCTATGCTAAACTGCAAGCTATAGGCAACAACACAGTTTGATTGCTTGGCGTATCCCCCTCCCCCTTTTTTTTGTCAGCCGGCGTGTCAGACGCCCTTGACACGCCGGCTAACGCGCGTGCGTTGACAAACCGGGATGGCGGGGGAGGGGGGGGTGCCCTGGCTTTGATCATATACACAGTGTTCCTTTACTCTCAATTCGATACGCTAACACATTTTCTCTCGTTTCCGCATCCACCCGCCTCACGCCCTCTCCCCTTTAGAAGAACCCCGCCTATATACAGTGAACTCTCACTTCAGTGAACTTCAAGGGACCGAAGGAAATAGTTCACTTAACTGAAAGTTCACTAAACTGAATATTCACTAGACCAACATAAGACATGGCATACAGAGTCAAAAGTTTGAAGTGCAATTCTTGGAGGAAAATACCATAGTGTTAGAAATGTGTGAAATGTAATTTGTACATATCAACAAGTACAAGCTTCCTAACAGTTATAATGCTGCCTTTCTCACTTAGAAAAAAAATCTGTAATCTTCTTCGGCACTTGTACTTTTAAAGCACAAGAAGTAACAAAACTGTCCAAAGAGTCAGTGTTTTTGTACACTTCATCTGGCACAGCTTGCTGTTGAGACGCAAAGTCTCTCAACTTTTCAATGTACCCTACAACCTCAGCTAAAAAGACAGGGCTTGAAACTGGCTCGGCAGTTGCCTCTTCTTCGTCTCTTCTTCGTCTTCTTGGCCTCTTCTTCGAAAGAAAGAGACGACGACCATGCCACGACTAGCCGGTCGGAAAAAAGCACACCACGTGGTTTGTGGTGTTACAGATCGCCGCTTTCCTCTGGCGACGTTGTAAGCGCCAGCGATGTTACTTTGTTCATGGCCTCCGAGATTACATGCTTGCTCGTTTTGTGCGGGTGATCTCGGAGGCCATGCCTCATTGCCTTTCGTTTTCCTCCCCACCGCTTTGCCCCAGGGGCGCTGTAGCTCCAGAGACGTTACATTGCCGCTGAAGTGGCGGTTTGATGAGGGCGGGCATCGGTTCTGATGGCAAAAATAAGCCTTGGTCCTCTGAGCGGGTTCGTTAAACTGAAATACTGACTGCTCCGAAATTCGTTTAAGTGAAACATTTTTGCATAGAATGTATAAGAAAACTGATGGGGATTTTTAAATAGTTCGTTATTCTGAAATATTCGATGAACCGACGTTCGTACAACTGAGAGTTTTATACTGTGGCGAGGAAAGCATACGTCGCCTTGAAGAAGACAAATCCACTTGTCGAAACTTTGGCTCCTGCATTCACCTTCTTCACGTTTTGCTCACCGTCATGAATTTCCATCTACCGCATTCCCCGTCTTTTCTTCATATCAAGGAATATCGATAAGAAAAACTGTTTGTTTACAAATGTCTCACGGATATTTCCTTCAATACGTACAAGATGGTGTCTATGACGCGTCTATGGTGTATCGGTGCCGTCACTGCCAACAAAAGCGAGATACCGAGACTCTCAGACAAAAGAAATTATACGACCTTTCAGACATAAGAGAAATAAAATATAAAAGGAAAAGCAAACAGAGCCTAATGGCAAGAAGAAATACAATCTTGGGATCGGTGGCTTGAGATCGAAGACCACTGAAAAATTCCTGCGTTGGTGACCTGAACACTGGTTCAGCCTGCGTTAGAACCTTTCGTTCAGCTCCTTTTGCAAAACGCAAGCAAAAAGACAATCAAACGGACAGGGTGGCATGCGGTGCCGGACACTTGTATATTGCGAAATTTCTTAAGAAGACTACGCACAATAGCATTTGCAGGTTGCTATGAACGGAAGGGTGCAGCGGCGGCGTAGATGTAGAGCATCCGCCTCGTGTGCAAGAGGACCGTGCTTCGAATCCCGGTGCCGCGCAATTTTCCACGCGAAAAAAAAAATCTACGTGTTGATAAAATTGCATAAACAGGCCTGGAGTGCGGCCTGATCCCGCTGACCAGAACCGGTAACGCACTCCCTTACCAGAGCAGGATTGGCCATCCTGGTGCAGTACTTGGCCACAACCTCATATATGAATGCAACAATCAAACCCGAGCCGCCAGTCACCAGCGCCTGCGAAGCAACTGACCACGGCGGCGGTCAGACCTGTGACGAAACACAGGGTTCCAAGAATACCTGGGCCCGAACAGGCCGCCATTGGAATCTGATCCTGGCAACGTATAACGCTAGAACGTTATCTAGTGAGGCGAGTCCAGCAGTGCTGTTGGAGGAATTAGAGGGCTGTAAATGGGATATAATAGGGCTCAGTGAAGTTAGGAGGACAAAATAAGCATATAGAGTGCTAAAAAGCGGGCACGACCTGTGCTGGCGGGGCTTAGCGCAGAGACGAGAACTAGGAGTCAGATTCCTGATTAATAAGGATATAGCTGGTAACATACAGGAATTCTATGGCATTAACGAGAGGACGGCAGGTCTTGTTGTGAAACTTATTAAGAGGTACAAATTGAAGGTCGTACAGGTCCACGCCCCTACATCCATTCATGATGACCAAGAAGGCGAAAGCGTCTATGAAGTTGGGGAATTGGCGATGGGTAAAGTCGAAACAAAATACACTATACTGATGGGTGATGAGGCAAGAAGCAGGCGGGAGACAAGACAGTGGGGGAATATGACATAGGCTCCAGGAATAGCAGGAGAGAGGTATTCATAGAATTTGCAGAACAGAATAATATGCGGATAATGAATACCTTCTTCCGCAAGCGGCATAGCCGAATGTGGACGTGGAGGAGCCCGAATGGCGAGACTAGAAATGAAACAGACTTTGTACTATGCGCTAACGTTTGCATCATACAAGGTGTGGACGTGCTCGGCAAACTGGGGTGCACTGACCATAGGATGGCAAGAACTCGGATTAGCCTAGACCTGAGGATGGAACGGGAAAGCTGGTACATAAGAAGCCGATCAATGAGTTAGCGGTAAGAGGGAAAATAGAAGAATTCCGGAACAAGCTACAGAACAGGTATTCGGCTTTAACTCAGGAAGAGGACCTTTGTGTATAAGATATGAACTACAATCTTATGGTCATCATTAAGGAGTGCGCAATAAAACTCGGTGGTAACCCCGTTAGACAGGATACCAGTAAGCTATTGCAGGAGATGAAAGATCAGATCAAGAAACGCCAATGTATGAAAGCCTCTAACCCTACAGCTAGAATAGAAATGGCAGAAGTTTCATTGTTAATCGACGAGCGTAAGACAGCTGACATAAGGAAGTATAATATGGTTACAATTGTACATGTTCTCAGGAACGGAGGAAGCGTAAATACAGTGAAGAAGAAACTAGGAATAGGCAAGAATCAGGCGTATGCGTTAAGAGATAAAGCCGGCAATATCATTACTAACATGGATGAGATAGTTCAAGCGGCTGAGAAGTTCTATAGAGATTTATACAGTACCAGTGGCACCCACGACGATAATGAAAGAGAGAATAGTCTAGATGAATTTGAAAATCCACAACTAACGCAAGAAGAAGAAAGCCTTTGGATCTATGCAAAGGGGGAAGGCAGCTGGGAAGGAGCAGGTAACAGTAGATTTGTTAAAGGATGGTGGGCAGATTGTTCTAGAAAAACTGGCCACCATGTATACGCAATGCCTCATGACCTCGAGCGGACCGCAATCTCACACTATCAATATTCACACTATCAATCAGGTGAGAGAGAAATGTGCGGAATATAACCAACCATTATATGTAGCTTTCGTTAATTACGAGAAAGCGTTTGATACAGTCGAAACCTCAGCAGTCATGGAGGCATTACGGAATCAGGGTGTAGACGAGCCGTAGATAAAATACTGAAAAATATGTATAGGGGCTCCACAGCCACCGTAGTCCTCCATAAAGAAAGCAACAAAATCCCACTAATGAAGGGCGTCCGACAGGGAGATACGATGTCTCCCATGCTATTCACAGCATGTTTACAAGAGGTATTCAGAGACCTGGATTGTGAAGAATTGGAGATAAGAGTTAATCGAGAATACCTTAGTAACTTGCGATTCACTGATGATATTTTTCTTGATTAGTAACTTAGCTCAATAACAATCCAAGAAAGTGAATATTTTAGTGCCATAGAAAATTATTGGAATATATTGTCACGGGGTAGTGACGGTGAAGAAAGAAGCAGTACGGTGGAATACAAAACTAGCTTTTATTAGGCGAACCTGTGCCCACAAAACAGGCTACACTTATAGCACAACGATAGCGGCGAACACGGTCGGCGATCGTCGGAAATCTGATCAGCGGGTCAAGTGTGTCGGCTTTTATAGAGCAGTCGTCGAATGTTCCAGACTAATCATTCGGACCCGCGTGCCTTCCACAAAGTTCTACACCATTCGCGTCACGCGATGAAATCAGATAACACAAGGTTCGGCGACAACAGACAGCCGGGTAGAAGCATCGATAACTTTCCAGAAACTTCGGATACATGCAGGCGCGTGCCGCGCTGTGCGATTACATTTCTTAAGCGGCGAAACGTGGTCGCCCGATAAAGATAAGTAGACGTGTCAATATATTGTGCAACAGGCAGAACCAAAATATTGACAATCCCCCTGTCTAGGATTTGTCTCAGTGCGGGCTGTGACATTACCTCTAGTCTATCATTACTGCATTGTAAAGAGGGGGAAGGCGGGAGATGAAAATTCAAGACGATGTGCAAAATTAGAACAAGATGAAAGCAATGGCCAACGTTTCGGCAAGTGGACTTGTCTTCTTCAAGGCTACACGTGCGTTTCTCGCCACAGTATAGATAGGTGGGGTTCTTCTAAAGGGGAGAACGCGCAAGGCGGGTGGGTGTGGCAACGACCGAAGGTATGTTAGCGGGGAGGGCGTAAAATTGAGCGTGAAGGAGTGCTGCGCACAAGGCCAGGGACACGGCCATCTGTCAGTCACGTGTCATACTTGAAATTCTGTTGCGTGTCAAACCCAGACCACCTGCGAGATATGAGTATGTGGGCTGGACCTTTTTCGAAAAAGCAGAAATGAAACAGTCCCACCAGACGAGACGTATGCAGATCTGCTAAAAAATCTGAACAAGGCAGTTGAAGGAGCAACCAAAGAAATTGAAGTTCCTAAAATGGTCTCGATACTCGCTCACCTTCTGGAGGCCAAACACGCCCGCTCAGCCAGGTGGAAGACCTAAAAGCTTAATTTTAGACTCAGATCAAAAATCGCGCTTCTGAACAAGGAGATTGAAACCTATTCGGCCCAGCTCGCTGGGCAGCAATGGGATGATACATGTACCGAAACGGATGGGCGTATGCTAAGAGGTAGCAAATGGAGCTTATTGAAAAGTCTAAAGTCCAAAGACAAAGACAGAAAATAAACAGTCTAAAGACACCCTTAGCCTTGCTACAGATAGGCTCATAAAGAAGCAAACCGCAATAGGTCTCACCGGCAGGGAATTAGCAATCAACTTAGCACATACTTATCTCCCCCGCACCAAAGAAGACACGGATCGCCCGGTAGAGCGTATACACTACATCGGACTCTCGGCACATGATTTATTTGAAGCTTTCACCGTGTCAGAGATCAGTCAAGTTCTTTTCAATTTAAATGGCAGATCAGCCGCGGGACCTGATGGAATCACGAACAAACTCCTCAGGAATCTAGACGATAGGGCAATCGAGATGGTCACGGCTGAAATCAATGAGGTATGGAAAACCGGACAGGTTCCGATACACTGGCGTACCGCAAAAGTGGTACTCATAGCCAAACCAGGAAACCCCCCTCCCGCCCCCCCATATAAATAATCTGAGGCGTATTTCCCTTACATCATGCATCGCCAAGGTAGCGGAGCACGCGATAAATAACAGGATCACTGAACATATTGAAAACAAGGAGCTCTTTAGACACAACCTAATCGCCTTTAGATAGGCGTTGTGCACACAGGACGCTGTGCTTTTGCTTAAGAGAGCAATCTTCGATAACCCTACTTGCGACGTGAGAGGGATCCCTGCACTGGACCTCTCCCAGGCCTTCGATAGGGTCGCGCATAAACACATTCTGACAGAGATTGCCTCTCTTAACCTGGGTCAGCAGTTTCATGATTACACAAAATGTTTCCTCGCGGATCGCACGATTACGGGAGGATTCTACGAACTAGGCACCTGCGGAACCCCGCAGGGCTCGATCCTCTCCCCCCTCTTATTCATTATAGCCATGCACTAACTCTCCACTCGCCTCGCTGCAATACCGAGTGTGGGTCACGCCATTCATGCGGACGACCTCACGATCTGGGCGCCTGGCGGATCGCTTGCCAACTCGAACACACGTTACAAAGCGCGTTGGAGGCTACCGAAGACTTTCTTTCAAACACGGACCTTGAACTCTCCCCCGCTGAATCAGAGCTACTGTTAAACCGCCAGACCAGACAAGGGTTCAGAAACCTTGCACCTCTGGAAACTCTGCCGACAGAAATTCGAGCTAAGAATGGGCATCTCATACCGAGGATGCACTCTGTCAAGATTCTAGGTCTCCTCATTGACGCCAAGGGCTGCATCTCGACGGCTCTCAACAGGCTCACTGGACAGGCTCCAGGCTGTCCAGAGGGCCTACGAAATTGCGGCGGGACTTCATGTCCCGTTCCCATCATGGGCGGAGCCAACGACTTGATCTTCGGAAACATTCAGATTTAGCTCCCCAAAATCTCAGTCCCTCAGGACTCAAATAAGGTTCTTGTCATGTCAAGTCAGAACGGAAATTTGACTGTAAGATGTAGAGTTTAAGTTCATCAATGATATGACCTGGTTGGTTGAAATGCTCGGTGAAGGCACTGTCATGCTATTTGGCTTTGTCCGCGTGATGTCCGTTTAATCTGACGTTCATTCATTGTCCCGTTTCACCGACATGTTGCTTCTTACAGAAGGAACATTCATGCATGCAAATCACATCCGAACTTGTACAAGTAAAGTATGGTTTGACATCGTGTGTATAACAATTTGCGGTGCTTTTAATTATAATGTCACTATAAAGGTGCCCGCAGGTTTGGCACCTGGGGCAACAACATGCTTTTATTACGGGGGATGATGTTGGCTGTCATTTACGTGCACCACTAATATGTCTTTAAATTCCTGTTGAGGCGACAGGTAACTCTGCAGACACCTTCAAAGTGACATTAAAATTAAAAGCACTTCTAATTGCTATACCCACGGAGACAAATCTAGCTTTACTTGCTTAAGTTCGGATGTGATTTATATGCTTAAATGTTCCTTCTGCAATTAAGAGAAAATGAGACATCCACCCAATCGTAGAAACTATTAGAAAGGAAACCCATATGGGTTCCTCGAAAGAAAAGCCTCGCCGTTCAAGAAAAATTCGTCTGGTCTGGGACTGCCCTGCCATCTGCTATCCGCCTTGGTTAGCTCTGGTGGTAGAGCGGCTACCCCGGTAAGGTGGTGATCTCGGTTTAGAGTCTCGGGAGCATTCCTTCACGGGCATGCCCAAGCCAGCATGCAGACTGCTCATAGATGGCACCACTGCGTAGAATATGATGGCGCCCATGAAATAACGGCGTATACGTACTGTGGCGAGGAAAGCACATGTCGCCTTCAGGAAGACAAGTACACTTCTCAAAACGTTGGCTCTTGCTTTCACCTTGTTCTCGTTTTGCTCAACGTTTTACTACATTGTGACATATCTGATTAAATACAGCCCCTAAACAGTAACTTCTTTAATTGCGGGTAAGCTTCAATGCCCATGACCACATTTGTGCTTCGGGAAGCATGCCTACAACGCAAATCAGATTGACAAATCAAGAAGTAAAACGTGTTGGCGCTTTCCCAGAGCAAAATTCACACTTTCTGCTCAATTTTAAGTGCGGTAATTCACTATGGCGTCAATTTCGCTACATATTTGAGTATTCGGAAAATTAAATGACGTAGGAATAATTTGGCTTTGTGTTCAGAGGCTGGCTTTTAGAAGTAACTTCTGTAGAATGTCCCCCCTCTGTCATATATTACAACGGAATCTTTATTAGAAGTATCTCTACTTTATTTATTTATGATCTGCCAAAAGGCTCAGCCTTCGATCGGAAGGGAAATTTTGTGCAAGGGAGTAGTGGTAGGATTCCACAAATTTCGCAAAGCACACAACTTTAAGCCTGTGGTGCCTACAGCAACCACAACTCGGTCCCTCAATTCCAGAAGAAGAAAGGAAGTCCGCCTTGCCGACTTTTGCCTTGAAAGAAGCAGGTTGACTTCTACAGCATGGTAAGCATGATTCACATTTATGCAGATAGTTCTTCGGTTATAACCAGCTCTACCGCTGTGGAAGTTATTCCATCGACATCAACCTGCAACAAGTTCAAAATCAGTCACGTCACAACATAAACAGGGTCTGAACTTGTCAACCTCCAATTCTATTTCTCTCTTTTTTCCATAATCCTTCGCTCAGTGCAGTTTTTATCGGAGTAACCGTTTTACGTTGGCAGTAGTGGATCCCGAGTGGGCAAACAGAAGTGTTTTAGCAGGTCACATTTGTTGAAAGTGTCCTTTCGACAATTCATTTTGCTCTTCTTCAAGAAAGCGATCGTGATGGCCCAAACAAAATGGTTTCCCTAGTTACCGTTTGTAACAGGTACCGATAGGCACTTGCTTTAATAGAATGCTGCTGATTACTCACGCCTAAAAAAGGCGTTATTAGTACACAAGAGAAAGCACAAATTACACATACAGGTGAATTTCGCATACAAAGCTTCAACTTGGCACCTTTACATTAACATAGGAAGGCAAGCCTATGACAAAAATAACGGCGAAAAAATAAAATAAACGCAGCTATCTCGCTAAGCAGCAATCCACTTAGCACACCGGGAGACACAGTAGAAACACATGGAAGTGTCATAAAAGAACGGGTAGGTAATTGTGTTTTGCCCAAAACAGCACGCACCCTTGGGCACGAGATAATTACAGCAGCGAATGAGGTATGGGAAGCACGCGGCTCTAGCTTCAGTTGTGTTTTTGTGTATCGCCGCCTTCACAATGCAGGGATTTTCTTTATTTCAGCGCACGACTCCTTATTTCTTTTGTTTTCTACCAGAGAGTGATTCGCCAGACGGAAGAAAATTACATTGCAGCTGGAGCATAAGTACGCTCCGTTTCGAAAATGCTTCTAGAAAACAAGCCTAACGTAAATTTCGTGCTCCAACGAACTTGAGTTCCTCTCGCCTAGCTACTTGATAACGTAAGCGTTATCTGCAACAGTGTACTGTGGTATATAACACTGTGCAGAGTTGCCCTGTCTCTTCCTCTCTCTTTTTCTTTTATTTCTTCTTTGGCAACAAGATTACCCCTCCTGATGGTCTCCTTGTTTTCCACCAGCATACCATACCTGAGGTAGAACTTGGCCAAGGGGACATAAAACAGCGTCAAATCCGAAAGCGGCAAACAGAGCACGAACGCGCGTGAACGACATACAAAGCAGCTCGCAATATTGTACGCACATAACTAACGTGCTGTGCTTCCAAGGACGGTTTCGCTACATAGACAGTTGAGGTAAAAATGAGTATTTCAGCGACTAACTGATATAAGCACGGACAAAGTCGTAAGATCAAGCGGAGCCGGCACCTTTGTAAGAAGAACCCGGAATGTGGAACCACGTACGCTTTTGAAAAGCAACTGACGAAGCGGTATCCGCGCTGTGCGAGACCTCGCCACATAGCGTGATGTTAGCGGGTCTGTCCCGGCGGCCCCAAACATGGCACGATGTCTCTGCCGATGGCAAGAGAAGGACTGAGCATGTCGCAGGTGGCGGGAAAAGTCGCAGATTGGACGCTGTTCTGCTATGGCCACCGAGAGACAATGTGGGTCTTGAGTGAAAGCGGACGATGGTTGTTGTGGAGGGAAAACTCAGTGTGAAGGTTGCATTCCGCAGGAACCCCGAGACATGTCGAAGCTGTGCGTTTTGATCTCGGCAGGATGTGTCTTCCTGAGCTTATTTGGATTAGGTTGTGCCGGATAACTATGGAAGGCCGCAGTGCTCATGGAATTATTAATACGAGGGAAGCCTTCCCTGGGCCGTGTCCTTTCTTTTCGCCTCTTCGCTTTCACTGGTGGTGAAATCTCTCCCCTTCTCCGGCAGCTCTCGGCCATGGGTTTGGGGTTCCGCCTAAAGCGCCGTGCAAGAGGGCGACATAGGTGAGTCTCGCCTGCGCGACGAAGGAGATAGCAAATAATTTTAGTGTATTTGTGCACCAGGAACAAAGCGCTGGGGCAATGTGGAATAGTTAGTTCGCCCAAAGCAACTGGCGATGTTGGGAAACGCGTTGCAGAATGGTTCAAAAGCTCGACATCGCTTCTGACACTGGAGAGGAACAATGGTGAAGTTGCGGCAAAGACGCATGCAAAACTTTCGAAGATCAGTCAAAGGAATTCAATAAGCCACACCAAAGACTTCTGTAGCTGTAGCTGAGGCTGCTGTTCTGAGATGACAATGAGACCATAGTGTCCACAACGACGACAGGACGAATGCACGCGATGATGATGGTGTTATGGTGATAAGGACACATTTCAACAACAACGACGATGATTAAGGACGCTCTGATGCAAATATAACATGGATGTATGCCTTCAGTAGCTTCAACAACTTCCCTGGAAACCTGACAATGGCAAATGGAGTATGTGCGTTCCCTGAAAGAAATCTCATTTCATATTCTGCTGCCCACGAATCACGTCAATGGCATCAAGAAAAGGACAGAAGATCTGGAATTAACACTAAATGAAAAAAGATAAGCCCCATACCGCGTGTACCCTAATGTTTACCATGACTTACACATTATAATGCGTTTAGAATCCTCTAAGTGTTTACCATGCTTTATAACCCTAATACGCGGGCGAACGAGTCTTTTGAAGTATGCCTCTTTGTGCTGAAATACCGCCTTATGAAAAGCAGGTTGACCGGAGACACACAGTATGGCGCGGCCTCCTCTATATTTTTTTTTCAGAAAGCGCCGCAGCAAAACAGAAGGCGCTGCTGGTTGAAACTGACTCTGACTAATGTAAAAAAAGCGTGGTCAATGAAAAAAAAAACAAAGAGCTGGAAAGCATACATCATAAAAAAAAGAGAAAGCATGATGAATAAAAAACTTGCCACAGCATTATAATTTGCATATTCGTTATTATCAGTGTAGTTTGTTGTTAGTAGCAAAATAAAAATTTTGTTCAGAAGCAACGAGCCAAGAGTGATCACGCTGCTAGCACCGGAGCGCGGCTGGTGCGAAACGGTATTGTTACGAGGGCGAACTAGGAAAACATTGCCTCTATAATTTATTAGCCAAAATAAACTACATACAGGTAATTACAACTATACGTACTATTCTGCGTTCCTTAGACTATTTTTCCACCTAGTCCTCACAGCGGTTCAGACATTTGCCCCATCGCAGGACTAAACTTAGGTGCGCCTGTGGCAGAATTGGCCCGGCTGACTGTGATTTTCATGCAAGACTTCCCGGCATTTTGCTAACTCATAACACCATAACCTTACACTTATCAAAGCGAGACACCTTTCCCCATGCGTGGGCCTCATTCCTCTCGGGACTTTGACGGACGTTCGTCCCTTGCTCCACAGAAAATGAATCCTACTTTTTTGCTCGCACGCCGTGGACTTGTGACGCACAACCATCTTCAACAACTGACAGCAGCGCCGTGCCGCGAAGCTACTGTCAGATAAGGCGAGGCCGGTGCAAATAGGTTCACCACTGAGAATGGATGTGTTGACTTCGCATTTACAGCCGTAACTTGCCTTAAAATATTTGGGGGAGGGACTTCCGGATTCGCCCTCGTACAACAATCCGATCAATCCTGAGGAAATGGATGGGACGACCTATCAGCCGAAAAATGTGCACCTAATACTCCTAAGAGTTTCCTTTCTCACACATTTTTTCGTTTGTATTTCTGCTTTGATAAGGACGTGAGAGGGGTTAATCATTTCGGCACGCTAAGGGGCTTAAAACTATAGCATGCTATTTAATAAGTTGAAGCCCACGTGTCTAAGAAAGAGAGGGAGAGAGAAACAACTTTATTGGCCAGTAATGAAATGGAGCGCGTTAAGTGCCTGATGGGGTGACTCCCTCTTCACAGGTTCCATATGATTCCAGGGCCACCTGGCCCCTGTGCATCAGTCGGAGCTGGTCTTGCAGGGCAACGCTGGATAGCATGATCTCCTATCACTCGTGCGAATGAGTGCGTACATTCGACAGTGAGCCCAGGGACCACTGACTTTTCTTCGGCATCATATGCCTATATAGAAGACTATAGAAATGGGTTAAAGTGGTTTGCTCAACAGGCCGGAATATGTACCTTTTCTGTAGTTATGTTTATCGCCCATTTTAGTGATTCGGTTCTTTTCCACGACCAGCCTAGCTTTCATCGCTCATAGCGCTTTATTTCATATAAAACTGAAATGAAGTGAAATAATGGCGGGCATCCAACTGTTATGGTTCATCCCTCCATAAAAGTAGTATATGCCCTGTCTATTAGTGGTTGCCGCTTGTTCGTAGATTTTTGCAACGATATTTATCCGTGGGTTCTCAACAGACGGCCTCATGAGCTGTCCCATACTTGGATTTTGTCTAGGACTTTCACTTTCTTTTTCACACGCGTTTGGAATGAGACCGCACCTTCATGAGTAAATGAAACGCAAACATAAAGAAACAGACTATAACGCAAACGTTCGTTTCCACGTTTCTTGTGGTCACTCCAGTGGTGCGAACACATCCAGATTGCTTGCTTTTAATAGTTCATTTTGTTGCATGTTGTGCAGCTGCGCCGTGTTTCCCGTTAAAGATTTTACACGCACAATCTATTTTATTTCATTTTTGTCTTGCTCCCTGGCGTGGTGCTACAACGTGAACTATTTGTAGCATGGTAGGCAATTGATCGCTTTTATTTAAACTCATTATCGGCATAGTGCCCTTGCGGCTAAAATGCAGCATGAAGCCGCTGAAAAGGTATAGCACATTGCACGGAAAGGCTACATTGAAATCTGTCTTGCGACCTGAGACAACGGTACTTTACCGATTGTCGCTTGGCGTCGCATTTACGAAGTCGTTTGCTTTCCGCATAGGATGGGAGCATAGTGCTGTCTGTGACCACTGTGGCGACGAGAAAACTATCTAACGCGTTCTTCGTCATTGTCCCCGATGCAGCGCATACAGGCAGTAACTCGCGATCGCGCTTGCGTGTCTTGACGACCAGCCGTTTTCGGAGCAGACAGCCGTGGAACGCCGACTAATACGGTATAGTCACACCAAAAGACATTGAAGGTACTCTTGAAATTTTTACGTTCGAGTGGTCTATTGGAGGGACTGTAATTCGCATGGAAGTTCATGACCTTCCCAACATTTTTTGCAGTTAGTTTGCTTTAAAAAAAATTAAATTAGGGGGCTTAACGTGCCACAACCACTTGCAGATAATGTGGCACGCCGTAGTGGAGGACTGCGGATATTTCGACTACCTGGGGTTTTTTAACGTGCACCTAAATTTAAGTACACGGGAGTTTTCGCATTCCGCCTACATCGAAATGCGGCCGCCATGGCCGGGAATCGATCAAGCGACCATAGCCACTGAGTAGTTTGCTTTTTCTCTTCGCTGTTTTTTCCGTCTTTCATTTCCCCTTATCCTTCCTCCGGTGCAGGGTAGCAAACCAGGATCTCATCCTGGTAATCTCTCTGCCTTTCCCACCTCGTCTATCTCTATGTCTTGCAAACATTACTATTGGTTGGCCATCGTGTGTTCAGGGCCGCAAATTACGAGGCCTAAGCATAGGTATATCGCAAAGTGTATGGTTCTGCATTCTGCCATCATGTTTCTTGTTGCCTAGAGGGAATGAGAAATTTCGGTAGTGTTCTTGTATTGTAACTTCTCCCTTGGCTGCTCTATTAGGTCATCAACCGATCCAATTAGAAATCCAATTTACTGCATTGGAAGCACACTGCCGTTCGCCACGTGGCAAGTTTTTACTCTAGCTTGAAACCTTCCAGGTGCACTCACAAAAGATCCAGCCGCGATCAAATACATCTTTTTTTTTTGAAAAGGGTACCATATTCCTTTGAAATTCGCTGCTCTTACAGGGGAATGCTATTTACTCTAAAGCACCTGTCTAGGGCAGTTATCCAGCGTTCTGCGAATTTGTTTCTCTCGCAGACAGTTAATCATTTTCGTGAGCTGGCGTCGGTATCCCTTATACGCCGGCGAGCAGACCAGAAATCTAAGGCAGTCGCGGGAGAAAGACAATTTGCTGCCTCGAGGCGGGCGTAGCGGGGAAACGAGTGAGGAGTTCCAGTGCGCCTCCGCTCTTCATCCATCATTCGGTGGATCCAAGTCAGCTGCCAGAAGCAGAGCTGCGAATGCCGCTGAATGACTGAGCACGAAAGAAGAGATTTGAGCCGTGCAGCCAGGTTCTTCCGCACCGACGTTTCTTCGAAGCTCGCATCTCCCTCATCTCTCTTCTATGGTAACGCCCTGTTTTCGCTGTTATAATGCTGTTGATTGCAACTGAGCATGATACGACGCAAGTGATCAAGACATATGTAAGTAAAAAGAAAGAAAGAAAAGCGGACGGAGGAAATTTTGGCGACATGAATGCTTCACAAGCGCACTGAACTGTTCTTTTCTTTCTAAAGGGTTGTTATATGTGCAGTTATATAAGATTGGGGGAGTTGGTAACGCTTCCTTTCGGTGGCATTCACAGAACACACATACCGTGAATACAAGGTACACTTTCTGAACTTGTCGCTTATTTCCTTATTATATGTGTGCGCTTGGTACACCAAAAAATTACCCGCTTGTTCTCCAAGATGTTTCCCCTTAAAGGCGGACTACATCTTACTCTTGAAAAATATTTCACGATGAAGCACCTGCACATCATATATTTACCCAAAATAGTGCGCTCTTATTTCTTCACTTTATTCTGGTTAATATATTGTATAACGCGTTATTCATATGCGATGATGCTAGTAGCGCGTGTTTTATAGCACCATCGCAGTCGGCGCCGTTGTTTTGAACTGCTGTCGATGACGCAAGCAACGCTAGAACATGGGAACACGGCCTCGCTGGAAGGCGAGCACAGCGCTAGAGTTCCAGGAACGCCATGGTTGCGGGATAAAGAGCCTCTAGAGACGCGCAGCGCCTTTGGCTACAAAAGCGAGAAAGCCAAGCGGATGGACCATCACGTTCGGCTGAGTCGATTGTTTGGAGCCAGGGTAGTGTTCTGGCTTGCGCTGTTGGCCCGAGCATTGCGCGGAATCATATAAGCGTTTCTGCTGAACAGCTATGTGCATACAACGCACATAGCTGTTGCCGATGCTGGTCTTAATCAGAAATGTACCTGGTTGGCCTTCATAGACTAGGTTTATGGGAAAGGGAGAATAGAAATATGACATGGAGATGGGTGGAAGGGTGAAGGACGCGGTGACTTCGCGCATGCTTGCGATGAGCCCCACCAAGTCAAAGGCGTTCAGTCAGGCCAGTAGCCCTGAAGAAACACAAAAGTTTTTTCAGAGCATCGTGGCCCAACGAACGGCGGAGGTGGTCTTCGAGTAGTGCATGCATGGACAACGGCCGATCGTAGAGTCCTCATAATGCGATAGAGAGTGGTTTTGTGACTGTAATTGACGACAGTAACAAATGTTCGAGGCTCTCTTCGCTGCCGCAAAAGTCGCACCCACCACTGTCGGTAATTCTAGTCAACCTAGACCAAACCTTCCTGAAGGTCCCTCCCAAACATAGCCGGTGTTGAAGGGATGACTAACGTCGATTACGCCCTGGTGATTGCCTGAGCTGGAGTGAAGGTTTCAGGTCGTGTAATGCAGTGCATCTTATATTTATGGTGTTCTTCTCTGTAAAAGAGATCTTGCGTGCCAGGCGATGAACCTGCCTTGCAGCGTCTGTTCTGAAAACAGGAATGGGAACGCTATGTTCTTCTTGATGTGACTCTTGGGCAGCTTTAACTGCAGCAACATTTCCACTGATACCGCAATGGTCTGGTAGCCACTAGAAAAAATGCGGCCTTTTGATGCGAAAGCGTCAAATGATCAATTGGTCGAAAAAGCCGGCGCCTGTGGCCTGCAACAGTGAAATGACTCCTACATTCGCATTGTCGTTGGCTGTGGCTCAACGTCACGAGAGAGATTCTTGGTTACGGGAGGCAAAAGGGGGCTAATGTGCAGCGCAGTAGCTGTCTCTCAATAGAGGACACCTCAGCCGCGCTGCACTAGGGAGTGAAGAGAGAAAGGTGGGAGGTAGAGCAGCAGTAGCACGGATGGCTAAGCATGCTAGGGGATTCACTCAGAGACGATCGGCATGGCCAACGTCATCGGCAAATGTCAGCATAGAATGGAACCAGCGGGGCACGGAGCCCGAGGGGTGCATAATGTGTTCCAACGCCGAGCAAGGCATCTTATGGCGGTAGACCCTCGCGCCACGTCACGAAGTGCATCTCGACAGAGCAGAGTGGGCGAAGGGAACACCTGCTACCGCAATAGCGCTCAGGTGTGACACCCTACGCGCTCCTGAGCCCCCTCACAAGAAGTGTTGTAAAAAGGCTCAAGTAATAAATGTTTACCACCACCACCTTACGAGAGTGAAGAGGGTATCGTTATGGTATCGTCGCGACGCGTCGTCCGATTCGCATAGCCGTGTCGGCGGCGTCAGGTTTTCCAACCGCGGGCTGCTGCTACTTACTGGCTCGGGCTGCATACCATTACGGTAATTTCGCATTCATAACTGATAAGAAGTGCTTAGATTGTTTTTAATGCGAAAAATTTGCTAACCGCGTCGAGCCGAGTTTCGCCGTAGCCAGCAATGTGACCTTCGTTTGACCGCAGCGGCGGCGTAGCCCTGGCAACACATCATGTGACTCGCTGCGCTGACTCCGACGCCACCGCTGGCTTGGCGCATGCACTCTCCGCAGCTGGGTTTCCTCCTGAGCACGTGACTCACCGCGCGCCTGGCTAAGAGGAGCGCCGCGCTCACCTACTCAGGGCGAGTTGGCCATGGATGAGAGCGAGGCCGGGCCATAATCTCTGAGGGTTGCGCTGGAGCGGGAGGCTTTGAGCTGTCGTCGCCAAGCGGCGTCTACACCACGGCGCGAATATTACCCGGCGAGCTGCTTCACTGCAGAGGGTCCGGAATGCAACAGGCGTCGTACCGTCTAGATAAATGTAGTGACCGTGTGCGCACCGTGTCCATTTGTGCTTCGACGCTGCACATGTTAGTGGCATCTCTTTGCATGTCTAGCACTTTGCGCTTTCCCTGTGGCACAACAGGCATCGAGACCGTCGAACGATGCGTGTCTACCTAAGCCTGCTCACAGTCATGTCTAGCCGCCGACCTCGGCACTGTCGTCATATCTGGCTTAATGATGATTGTATACCTAAGTGTAAGCATTACGGCTAAATCAAAGGTTCACCAAATGAAACCAAGACTTAACCAGGCTAAGCCAAGCTGGTGCTTTGCATATCCTGGGTTAGTTGAGCTAACCCGCCGCCAAGTATTTTTTTTTTTTTTGACGTCGTGTCAAAGTTTGACAACTTTATAACTTAGCTATTCGTTATATCCATGTCGAATAACACTGCATGCAGTGTAAATCCGGCCTAGAATCAGTAAACACATCTAGGTGGGGTTTAAGTAATGGCTCTTAAGACCATGTACTGTGTGCGCTGCGGCTTCGCATCTGTACGTCTGCACCAAGTCGGCAGTGACAGTAGAGCACCAGTTCTGCATCGATGAATTGAATGTAAGGGTGCAACAATTCGGGAACCTGTTCAGGTGGTATAGGTGATTAGAAAAGGCCTAAAGTTTCGCGTGCGATACGCATATCCCATACCCACTAAGAAATTTGAAGAAAGGCGGACACGAATAGAAAATTTCGAAACTTTTCTTCGGTAGTTGGAATGATACGCGATGAAAAAAAAAACAAGCGTGAGAGGCGAGGTTAGCTGGCGATGTTCAGTGCACAGAAACGTTTGACTTACGATGCGTGTCATCATGCGAAAAAATAGTTATGTGAACGGGAGCATATTGAAAACTGTAATAAATGATCACGCATCAAAAGACCACGCCACCACAGCGCAGCCTTTGTTTTTGAGCAGTCTTTGTTCTGAAACTAACATTATTAATTAGCGTCTCTTCTTCTCCAACAGAGTAATTTGTACGTTTTAGGCAGTGCTCGTTTGGTGTGTTCCTCCTAACATTGTCCACCACTTAACCAGGGCTATAAATTTTGGAACTCCCTAGTACATATTGCGCTGGTGTTTGCACATCACTCTTATAGCAGGTAATTTGCGAGTGCCCGGACGTCTGCACGTTACTGTTCCCTTTCGTCGCTGATAAAGAAAAGTTGAAAAATTTTTTCGTTATTAAGACAATAAAAGACAGACAGCCTGCTTTAGCCGAGGCACGGTCGTAAGTCCATGCGCTGACGCAAGAGAGCTGAAAACTTCCAGTAACCTCTAGAACATATGAGCTCTCATTACCAAAAAGAAATAGAAGAGTTGGACTGATAAATGTTTTGTCTAATGCCCATTGAATGCGTGCTCGTCGAGAAGAAACATGTGAGGGACGGAAGCCAATTGCGGTTTTAGACTTACTTCTGCGCACTCTGTTTATCGCCTACCACGTCAAATGAAGCAATAAGCATTTATTGACAGAGTAATAAGTGTTGTATGTTAATTAATCATTGTTTCTTGTTTCCGCTCTCCCGAAGGTGTGGCGCTCCTCTGTGGCTCAAGACGAAGTCTTGACCAACTTATGCAGAAGCGTATGGCTTGCGCAAGGTATTTGCGCGCGGAAAAACTCCGCGAAAACTATGCAAGGCATCCATCTAATGTCGAATAATATATATGAAAATTCAGAGTAAAGAAAAAATGATGGATGGTCGTTTGAAACTTTAATGCTTTCTACGCGTCGGCTACTATCAGTTCTTTTTTTGTCATTTCGATTTGGAGAAATGATTGGCAATACAAGCAAGAAACCCGGAGGGCCTGGATAAAGCTTATATGCATTCATTGATCTTCTATTGAAATGGAGACAATTGAACGCCGTTCAAAGTACGTGCTCTATGTGCTCGCTCTTCCTATTCTGTGCTTTTCTATCTAAGCTGCACGGGTCTAAAACTTTCACCGACCAAATCCGAACTCCTACTTTACAGACAGTCTAGGCAGGGCAGGGCGCTAGAACCTGGAGTCTCTTGAAACGCTGCCAGTGGAAATTACGACACGAGAAGAGCACGCCATTCCGAGGGTGAACTCCATCAAAACTTTGGGACCTTTAATCCACGCCGAAGGCTGTAATGCGAAACCTCGAAGCAAGGTAGGCACGCTGGAGAACAATATACTGATACTAATCACAAGCAAAAGTAGAGGACTCAAGGAAGAAAACCTCCTCAGGGTCTTCCAAGCTTTGTTCATCAGTCATATTACTTAAACGACACCGTTGCCCAATTGGAGCAAAGTCGAAAAGAACTCTACACGTTCATCAGGTCCGGCGTGAAAAAAAAATACTTGGTATTGCACAGTCCGCTAGCACGGTAAATCTAGTCGAGCTCGGAATGCACAACACTATAGACAAATTAATTGAAGCACAGTTTACCGCACAGATCTCCAAGCTTTCGTCAACTAAGCCGGTAATTAAGATTCTTGATGAAGCTGCTATACCCCCTATACAGGCACTGCTAGACAGGTACCCCCTGTCTAAGTTAGCCAGGGAAGATATAAAGGTAGAGCCCGTACTGAGCCCGATATATAACGAAGGCCACAATAGAGCACGGGCTAGAACCATCTTTCAACGAATCGATCCTTACGGGGCAGATAAATTCTTCGTCGACGCCGCCAAATATGGCAGCGAACACAGATTTACAATCTTGGTCATTGGGGCACGCGAAGCACTCATCAGTGCCACGTCAATCTACACAAAACACGCAAATGAGGCCGAGGAAACCACGACAGCCTTGGCTCTTCAAGCTGCAAAAGGCCCGACGACCGTTTTCTCTGACTGGCGCATGGTGGTCACGGCTTTCTCGTCCGCTTTAGTTTCTAAACACCCAGCCGGCATCGTCAACAGATTCTTTCATAGTACTATTGGCGGAGGAACTGGAGTTCATAGCATGGCGTGGTTCCCAGCCCACGTGCACGATATAGCTAACCCAGCGGGTCGCAATCCTAATTAGCGGGCCAACTGCCTGGCGCGTCACTTCACGAACCGCCCCTAGCTAACGGCCCGGGTCTCCCACAAGATTGTCCCTTCAAAGATCCTCTTACCACCCATTACGAAATTACGTCGCAATACAGACAAAGCAGGAAGAAATTCCGTCCCCTCAGCCCGAAACTGAACAGGGCTCAGGCCGTTACTTTTAGGCTCTTACAGATAAGATCATATCTCACCCCCAGAGCGCCCAATGTATTATTTTGACGCAATCTAGCATCGGACCTAAACGACCATGGCTATATGTCCTTGTATTGTTTAGAATGTTGCGGTGAATGTAGTTTTACAGCAAATTGCTTCGGTAAAACACGTATTTGTAGGGTTGAACTCTCGAAGTAAAAAGGGAAGATAAAATATGAGAAGAAAAGAAAAGAAAGTGCTGAAAACACAGGACTGATGTAATTATGGCAATAAAATTAGTCTATTATATTTAGTGTTAGCATAATGGCGAATTTTCACAAAGGGAAATACAATACAACGTTAGTCAAGAATAATGACGTCACAGAAAGACGGAATGGCAACGTACACCTTCAGTGCACGCATTATGTGTGAACTGTGTGCGTAAGCGCACTGCTACTAGGAAAATAAATTTAGCTGGACTAAATTCTTGTTTACACTGACGTAACAACTCTTCGGCTAATTGCGCTATCATTTGTGTGTGGAGAAAACCTGGAGTCGCAATCAAACAAGCAGTTCAAGTAACCCGAGAAAAACAACCAAGATAGCTTTTGCTTGTAGACTAATTTATTATCTCCGTTGTTTACGTGTGATATGCGCCTCGCATTGTGATCTGTTGACGAGTTTTATCATCTGTATCCACAATCGGGTTGTCCCTGTTTGGTAGCCCGCATCCTAACGAAAACTAATGGTTTCACTGGGCGAAAAAGCGTTTGAGGAAGGCTGAGCTTGCCAAAGCCTTTTTTCTAGCAAAGTTAAATGGGTGTGGAAGCAAATATATAGCGTACAAGATTCTTTAAGTCTCGTACTTTTTTGACGTCTAGGTTACCTTCAAGGAGTTTTGTTTTGGAGGCAAAAGCATTAGTACAAAAATGTATTCAAGGGCCAGAAAGTATCAGACAGGGAAGCCTGGTGAAATGGTGGTTACAAAGGCGCGTCTGCTGAAGTGCAGAAGGTGTCAGCGATCCAATTAAGGCGATTGAATTTCTGGACGTGAAACAGCGATAGGTCGCTTGCCATGCGAACGCTTTTTCGGGAAGCAACACATACCTTCGTACGCGTGTAACTGCCGTGACCGCATTAATACCTCAGCACAGCACCTCACCGAAAATGAAAGAACAGAAAAGAAAAGAGAGGAAAGACAGTAAGCCTCGATTTTCCCCATGTCATCACCTCATTCGCGATCACTTTACGCAAATGCCAAACCGCGATTGCCTGATTCGGTTATCCAATATCACACTGCACTGTGTCATTCTGGAGGAAGAATTAGAGCCAACATCCAAATGCGAATGAAGAAAATACAGCCGATGTCGTGGTAGAAATATGCTGTCCTAATTGGCAGCGCAGGCGTCTGAGATGGATTACTAGGTGTTACTATGTAAGCCGATCATTATGGTTCCTTAACGACTTATGGTAATTTCTCAACCATTCCATCCCCCCCCCCGCTTGGAAATAACAATAAGAAAGAACGAAAGAACGAAGTATATGCAGATGGCTGCACAAACACAAACTTTCATATGAATCCCGTGCAAATGCCGCCATCCATTGCACTCACACTGTATTAGTACCCGCCGCGGTTGCTCAGTGGCTTTGGCGCTGTGCTGCTAAGCCACAAGCTCGCGGGGTCAAATCCCGGCTACGGCGGCCGCGTTTTTATGTGGGCTGTATGCGTAAATCGCCATATACCAAGTATTGGTTGCAGGTTAAAAAAACCCTATGCGGTCGAAATTAATCCTGGGCATGTCTCACAACGACATGCCTCATAATCATATGGTGATTTTGGCACGTAAAACTCTAGAATTTATTTTAAGTTAACTTTATTAGGTAGAGGTTTGTAGTGGTGAATGAAAACAATAGGGGAAAATGTACAATAAATTGTAGTTATGCAGTTTGAACCAAATTTTACAGAATCCCAAATGAAAACGTTTGTTGACCGCTCCAGATAAACATAGACAGCTATGCTGTTTGCCGGCCTTTCGTGAAATAAGGTTCACTTCCGACACCAGTTTTACGAAACATTTCCTAACAACGGTACAAGACGGTGACAGCTAAATAGAATAAAAGCGCAGTAAAGGATTCGAGTGCCCTCCTATAGTGCGGTTTAATGAGGTACACGGAATGTAGAAGTCCTAGAAATTCGCTGGCGATATGCAGGGCGTATGGGAAAAGAACTTCTGGAGGAGACAGCTGGGGAAAAAACGGGAAAGTAGCTGATTGCGCTTGACTACTTCGAAATCATTTTCCTACAAGAACTCAACCGTAGTCGCGGAGCGACATTTCATTTCGAAGTCACGGGCACAGCTCATGCGGGGACATATCGTTAACTTGTCTTTCCTCGCCATTTGTGTTTCGGGAAAGTTGGTGCTGCATTGCATCTTTTGTCTGCGTATCAAGTGGGCCTGCTACAAATCCAGTTCCAGCCCCCCGATGCGGTGAAAATACTCTAAACAGTTTGACCATTTTGCGGGGTCCACACCATTCGCTGCACAAGTCTTGGCAGCCTATAGCATTGGAACGCTTAATTTCGTCTATATGCCGGGCGCTCCAATCCTTTCATAAGCTTTTCACCGAAAGTAGGTATGCGTGATTGTGTTTAGGAACAAATATGTGCAGGCGTTGTAAGGAAAATGATAACGGGATGCGTTTGCGCTATCAGGTGGCGCATCTACGATAGCAACTTTTTTGCTTTGCGAATAACGCCTGGTAATCAACAAATAGACGACGCTTACCTTCCCTGGCTTTACAGATAACGCCAAGTACAACACGGACAGCATTATCGGAGGAAAGAAAACTGAATATTTCCACAGATTTCAGGAGCACGGAGCCTGTTCTCCTATTTACACCAGTGTTATAGCGTATGAGAACAACGTCCGGAATTGCACTGGGTTACCGATTATGCCTAGAAGTGGCACGGCAGTAGAGAGTTTTTCAAGGACCACGAACTCTAAATTTTGGACGCCAACTACACATATTTTTTATACGAGATTTGTAGTTGAGCAGGGAACCTTTGTCCCGGCTTTTTCATTTTTCTCTCTGCTTTCTTGTGGGAATGTCACCCGTCGGCCCTAATAATGTTCCTCCAGTCTCAAGACATCTTTATCAAGTAAGCACGATACTTTAAGAGTGCGGCCAAGTTGAGAGTGGGCACGCAGTGCCTCCTATCGCTTCTAGTTAATATGTAGCCAACGCTATTTGCTTTAAAGTTTCAATAACCGTGCAAAGACAGCAGAGGAAACAGAAGAGAGAACAGAGCGTTATTTGTTGCTGCCACGTGCACAAACTAACTCACTAGTTTTGCACTTCGCCCCGCATTTTTACTAGAAGCGAACAGATTCTCGTGGTTGGGAAACGGAATCAGCTGGTTGCAAAGTTTACCTGCACAAACATATTTAATGAAGTTGCTGTCTTGACAGGATACTACTGCAGCCGCTCCACAGAGCATGTTGCTTCTTGCATACCATGCGCTTTTTCTCGTCTGACCTGATACCTTGAACGAGGTTGTTCGCTGTCAAGGTAACGGTTCTTTTTCACGGTTTTGCAGGACTCTGTTTTCTAACGTTTCCTACTGGTCTTTTTGGTTCTCACGAGTCGTTTTCTCAAAACAACAGCAAACAAAAAGTTGAAAAGAAGAATTTGAAGGTTCCAGATTACGGGTGCTTGAGTGAATCAATTTTTGTCGGTCTACTACGTATATTGAAGAGAAGGCGGCGTGCTCGCGAATAGGGCATAACAAGCCTAATAAACTGTGCGCGCAAATAAATTGGTCGTATCCTTTTTCTGCATCTTCGGTACACGTTAAGAAGAGCTGCAGTCTAAGCAATCCGAACCAATCGCATTGTTGGACACATTAGCGTATGGATCTATAGCAAAGAAATGTGCTCGTCATAAAATGATAAAATAAGGGTGTTCGCTGAAATTGTAGCGCTTTAAAAATTAGGGGGGTTTTATTGTCGCACTGGGACACCCTTACCGTTAGGCCCTTACCAAAATTTATAGAGGCCGGAAACAGAGCTCTAACTATATGTGCGACGACAAAAGACGTAGTTGTAAACTATTTAATCATTCTGAAAACCTTGGGCGCACAGAAATATCCGACAAGACAATTTCACGCAGAGAGATATGAAACTGTCCTGGCAGATAATCCTGTGCGCCCAATTATGTCATAATAATCAGATAGTTTTCGACTACGTGTCTTGTCATTACACGTCTAGTCGGAGCTCCATTGTCGTACTGTATAATTTTTTGTAAGGCTCTACTGGTAAGCGCCTTTCAGTGCAAGGCCGTACCAGTGCGACAAGAAAACAGCCTTACGGGTGTAAACATTTTCACAGTGATAATGCTGCTTGATTGTGATGTTTCGCTGTCATGGAAACTTTACATTAAGGAACACAGAAACATTGGACAAGATCCATAAGCTGGACACGCATGCAGAGTCAATGAAATTTCTGAATTAATATGTTTCATGAGGGGAACACTAGCCTTTTTATGGTCCACTCCACCCATCATACTGTTTAAGGGCTCTACGGTCGATGTTTTGCTTCTACCATACTTTGTGTAGATGCATTGCAGAGGCCATGCTTCATCGACCTACTTTTTTTTTTGCAATCCCTACATTAGTCTGCGAAAAATAAATTTCCCATTTATGCAATACTTTTATCATCTCGTAAGAGCTTTCATTATACCTAGCCGTTATTTTCAGTTCAGACTTTTATCTACCAGCACATTGAATCAATTAAATATTAGTCTGTCTCAACGAAATGTTGGTCGTCGTTACGTATGCCCCAGAACGACTCTTTACGTGATACCCATGTATCTTTATTAACCATTCTATCATATGAACCATTTATCTGTAATAACCGTTTTATTTGTACTTGACGTGCATTCATTTCATATTAAAATATGGTGCCTGGCTAGGATGCAATTATCATCGTCATCTCTAGGTCTGCATGTAGCGCGATGCTTCCATATCCACGGAGCATTACGAGGAAATGTTGGCGTCTTAACTGCAACCAGTTTCACTGATCATTTACTCGGCGCTGGTGTAATCGAATACAACCGGGAAGAACGGAGGATGAAACTGATCACAGACAGTAGCGAGATGACTTTATGTACCGCGAATATTTCGTCATTTCACAAATCAGAAAAACTATCGTGTCACGTTTGCAATTCAACACCTATTCGAAAAATCCGCCTCCATTCCACCCTGTGAAAGTGCATGTACGGCGAAGCTGGCGCGGACGTTAGACAAGCACCACCAGCCCAACTGGCGTTCGACAACGTTGCACAAGCACCACCACCACGAGCGACTTACGTCACGCCCGCACGCACGTGTGTTGAAGTGCAGCACACATCCTCATTCTTCTAGGCTGTTCCCCGAGCATAAGTGCCTTAGTGAACTAGAAATTGTTTAAAAGTAAATTGCGTGAGAAAATTCATAATGCACGAATTACACACAACCTGCCGACGTGATAGCATCCGATTGCAATTCGAATATACATGAAAACGTGTTTCTGTTGCGCGGAAGCTCAGACATGAACCCCTTATCCAGCTGTCGTTTATTTGGTGAGCACTCCACGAAAACTTCCATCTAAATACTAGAGGATAACAGATTCGCTGTAAAAATGTTTATTAATAGCCGCTGCATGAGCGACCATTTATCATAAGCGTACAACATATTTTGTTCGTTTGATCCGGACTTCCCGATATTGTAACGCAGTACATCAATTTGCTTTCTTGCTGGTGATCGTTTTTTGCAACTGAAAATTTTCAGAATTTCCGAATGTATTAGCAAGACAATAACGGTAGAAGTGAATAGAAAAATTTCTTTACAGGCTAGTGTCTTATTGTTGCAATAGAAACTATATGGACACTCCAAGATAACTTTTGCCGTTGTGGTCGCCGATAGGTACCGCATATAGTTAAGTATATGTATGCTATATGACATGCGGTATATGTGGATTATATTGCAGCACGATTCTATCACTAACGTTGCTTATAACACATGTTACACTCTTCACAAATTTAGTCCTCAGAATTTTCAGAATGGTAGCCCTTAAAACTGTCATAAAACAAAACATCGACGGCGCATGTCCTTTATCTCAAAGCTTCTCAGACTTACATGTTAAATGTGCGAAACAGTGACGGACGTCAATCTAAAAAGGACGCAATTTTCTTGGCACACCTGTGCACAATCTCCGGGATCGGCAACCGAAAGAGGTTTTAAACATACCCGACACAGAAAAGTGGCGGTAAAGCCGCTAAGAAAGATGTCGGCCTTTAATTATTGAACATAAATGACACTGTTCGATGGCAGGATTCAAACTTGAGACTCCTAGCACAACAACTCGTCTTTACTTTGGTTAGCTTATGTTTACTTCAATTCATACCGCCACTATAGCTACAATTCCTAAACTTCGCCTATTATTCTAACAGGTTGTTATTGCATTCATAGCTTTACCCTTACGCTGAAACTGGAACGTTTTTTTTTTTACTGATATTGCTGTTATCGAATTATCATTAGGCACAATGATCGCCTATATGTATAAAAAAATTCCAATGGTGTCGCGTATTTCGTAGTGAGAGTCTCGTCTGAAGCGATTACGCGTGCGACGCGAATGCTGTTGCACATTCTAGAATATATGCGATTGCCAGTAATTTTCTGGAATGGACCGTCATGCGTGTGTGAATTGCGGACGGGCTTGATAAGCGAGTACAGACTCGAAGGCCGCGTTATCGTTGCGAATTTGATGCTGCTTGATTTTCTGGGCACAAGTTCTGCGATTAAAAATTATATCTTAACGTACAGTTTTAGCACTGTCTGTTTACTCGCTGTCTCTACGATGTAATAATATCGTGCTGTCTGGTAAATAAAGGGAAACAAATTCTGGAGCATTACCAGGGTCCTTCAGTACTTTTTGAAGGACCTTGGTATTCATGTCATACCAATGTCATACCAAGGTATTTGAAGGACCTTGGTATGACATTATTACGAGGCACCTCGTAGTAGGTGACTCCGGATTAACTTTAGCCACCTCGGGTTCTTTAATGACCGCCTAAATTTATGCACATGAGCGTTTATTTTCCTTCTGCTGTTTTTATTTATTATGATTTTTTATGTTTTTGCACTTCAGCACAATGGAAATGGGGTCGCCGCGGCCGGGATCGCACCCGTAACCTCGATTTCAGCGACGTAATGCCAAAGCCGCTACCGCCGCAAGTGGTAGCTAAACTTCACTGTGGTTTTACTGATCGTGTGGTGTATCTACCCATGGTCCTCGTGTGTGGACCATGGGTAGATACATCATGCTGTCAAACTACCAAACAGGAGCTGCTAGCTCACGAGTGCGCCTCGCGTAACGTGTACACAAGGGGGGTAAATCCCAGATGTGTTCATTTGGTTGCGCGCGTTGCGTACTGCACATAGCATTTCTTGTGTGGCACAAATGCCATTCAGGCTAAAGCGATAGTGCAATCATGCGCACTTATAGGAAATGCGCAAATGGCGAGAAATAGATAAATGATACAAATATGAAATGAGATCAAACTGTTATGTTACGGAAAGCACAGCTTCAATACGCACAATATATAGCCGACTGCGACAAAGTCTTGTTGGTGGAAAAAAAGAAAGCAGTTCTCGATTTTTTTGATTTTTTTTATTTTATTGTACCCTCAAGGCCGAAGTATTACAGAGGGGAGTGGGTAAAAAAACATACACAAGTAAATAAACAAAGCAGCAATAAACAACAAATGTGATTAGTTAATTGCATCCGGGAGTGATGATGTCTGATAAGGCCGAACGAAACTTTGAGTTGTCCTTGATTCCGACAACTGCGCCGGGAAGGTGGTTCCATTCCTGAGAGGTCCTAGGAATGAATGATTAGTTACAGGTTCTGGTGCGGCACTGAATGATTCCAACCTTATGGCTATGGTCGATGCGAGAGGAAATGTAGGTAGGAGGTGATATTAGATTATCGCGTAGGTACGAATTGTGGAAATATAGTTTATGAAATAAAGCAAGGCGAAAGCACTTACGCCGGGCATAGAGAAGAGCAAGCAGCAAATAGTTTTTCATGGCAGTTACGCTTGATGTACGGCTATAGTTGCTATGAATGAAACGTACGGCATTGTTTTGGATTAGTTCGAGTGATTGAGTAAGGGTTTCGAGGTGCGGGTCTCAGATGGATGAAGCGTACTCCATTTTACTCCTAATAAGCGTTTTTGTATAGAATTAATTTTAATGATGTAGGAGCAGAAGAAAAGTTTCGGCGAAGATAACCTAGCATGCGATTAGTATTGTTAATTACGTTGTCGATGTGCAACGACCAGGAAAGTGATGAGGTTATGTGGACGCCTAGGTATTTATACGATGTTATGACCTCCGGCGGAGTATCATTAAGGTAATAGTTCGGTGGAGGAATATGGCTGCGAGTTACACGCATACATTTACATTTACTTACGTTAAGTTGCATTAACCATACGTCACACCAGTTAGAGATAGCGTTTATATCGTCTTGTAAGAATTTGTTATCAGATTTGTCCCAGATTTCACGGAGGATAACACAGTCATCTGCGAAAAGGTAAATGTTAGAACAAACGTCATTGGGTAAGTCGTTAATGTAAATTAAAAAAAGAAGAGGGCCTATAACAGATCCTTGCGGCACACCAGAGTCTACAGGATTAGATGAGGACATATGATTTTCAACCACAACATACTGTGACCGATTAAATAGAAAATGTTCAAGCCATGCTAACAGGTGAGGATCAAGATTAAGTTTACTAAGTTTAAATAGAAGTAATTTATGGCACACTTTGTCGAAGGCCTTGGCGAAATCAAAGAAAACAGAGTCTGCGAAAGAACCTTTGTCGAGAATAAGATGAAGGCTGTGAGTAAAAGAAAGAAGTTGGGTTTCACATGACAAGTTTTTTCGGAAACCATGTTGTGCTTTTGTAAAAAATGAATTATTGTGTAAGTGCTTAGCTAAATGTGAGTACAGAATATGTTCAAGAACCTTGCAAGGAATGCTTGCAAGGTTGCAAATTTGGGTGGTTTCCGCCCGAGTTGATCTAAAATTCCGTGACGTCTCCAAGCAGCAGGAGCTGTTGCAACAAATGTCTCAGTCCGGGCATTATCCTTAAAATTTCGATGAGCTTGTATTTGTGTATTATTGAGGCGATCTGCTTGCTGGCACAAACAAATGAGCCGGCGTAGACGGACTCCATCTCACATATTTTTACTCGTATGGCGGAACTACCCTTGATATTCGTGAGAGTGCGCATATTACCGTTCGGTAATATGCGCACTCTCACGAATGTCCAGAGCCTGTAGTTGCGAGCTGCGTTACGCTGCACCAACTGTTTTGTGAATACGGCTAGAGGAACATGCGTGCAACGAGGCAGCACGTGCTGCAGCACTGTTAAGCTCTGGGTTTTTAGTCCGGTAAGACCAATTGGTGTGCGAAGATACAATTACACTCGTCTACGGAAGAGGTACATACAGAAATGCGTTCCACTATATACAACCACGTCCAATGACACCATCCATTTGCAAACAGTTTTTGCGACGGCCACAATAGTTTTTAGGAAATTCTTTCGGATTTCGAGAAACTTACTTGCGTACATAATATTTCCAAGTTTGAAAGTGGAAGCGCTGCGGTTGCTTTTGAACTCGGACCGCAAGCACACAATGATGAAGATTTACCTTGGAGGGGCAACGACATACTGCTTCACTTTTTCACGCATTATCAGCAATGTTCAACGTTTATGCAGCTTTGAAAAGAAAATATAATGTAAATGTAATGTAATCGTGTTGAAGTCAACTAACAAAACCTTAACAAGATAGCATCGACTAACGTACTAAATGCTACACAGACGTAGACAAGAGGACCGCGCTAACGTACTGTAATTGCATCAAGGAACAACAACGCGCCATATCATGATAAACTATGGGGTTTGATGTGCTGAAACCACAATCTGATTATGAGGCATGCCGTAGTGACTGGGGACTCTGGAATAATTTGGACCTCTTCGGTTCTTTAACGTGCGCCTAATCCTAAGTACACGAGTGCTTTCGCCTTCCGCCCCATAGAAATGCGGCCGCCACGGTGGGATTTGATCCCGCGACCTCGTCCTCAGCTGCCCAACACAATAGCCGCTAAGCAACCATGGCGGGTGAACACTCCCCATGCAAAACATGCTTAGGAAAAGAGGTGTTAGGCTTAACTTTTCAAAACATTAAACAGCAAAACAAACAGTAACAACAACTGCAAAAGTAGGTTTAGATATTAAAGAGCAGGAGACTAATGAAACGTTTACCATGGGAAACAATGATGATGCATATTGTTTTTTGGCGGAACGGCTAGAAATAGCCAAAGAGCGCCATGACAATTTGTGATGAATGGCAATGAGGACAGTTGAGTATGGTGCAAATGGAATGGCTGTATATTAGCATAAAATATTCGCTGTAAATGGTGTAAAATATGTATGTATTAAAATTAACTGGACTCCGCCGAAGAGAGGCGATTCTACTTTATCGCTTATGGCTAGGGGTGGCTTTCACGAAATTGTACTCATTTCGCATTGGAATGGCCAACAACGCTATCTGCAATGCCTGTCTTTGCGAGGTGACGCTGGAACACATTCTTTGCGACTGTCCTGAATATAATGTTCAGCGATAGTCCCTGGCATCCGTTCTAGCGCACCTTGACACTAGACCATTGTCCCTGGACACGATTTTCACATGCCGCCGACAGAAGACATCGCAGGTGAAGGCGACGAAGGGACTATTGCGACTATGTCCTATTGCCTCTGCCAATACTTCCACAGTTTATATAGTAAAAATGGCTTAAGGTCTGTGTGCGGTACAGGTATACTAATCTTTACATCACAAAAAGCTACAGATGTGGCCCTTTCATCAGCAGCTAAGTTGCTCCCTAGGTTTCTATACCCAGGCACCCAACAAAGAACAATTATTTGGTTCGACAAGTATGCTGAGCATACAAGGTTGTAGACTTCATTAAGAATAGAGTTTTTGTGTTTTCGTAGACTTGATATGCCTCTTACAACGCCTAATGAATGTGTGAATATGACAGGCTTTATTATACCTGTTTGTTTAAAACGTTTCACAGCAGAGGGACTCACGTATGCCTCCGCTGTGAAAATCCTGGTGTTTGGACTTAATGCGCCGGGCGTTGAAAATGACGGTCCGAGAGCTGCATAAGCTACACCATAGGTAGACTTTGAAGTGTCTTTATGAAACTCCGCGCAGAAGTACTTCGTCTGGAGTTCGAGAAAGTGTGAATGCATGTGCACCTCAGGAGCATGTTTTGTTATTGCAACGAAAGACATATCACACTGGATAGTCTGCCATTCCTAAGGTGGTGCAAGCTTAGTGGGCGTAATTAGGACTGTTTCTTGATGTTGAATACCGGTTTCATGAGCCAGTTGTTCTAAGCGCACAGACAGAGGAGGTCGAACAGAAGGTAGGTTACGATGAAGTCTTGCAGAAGACAAGTCAAGTACAGTTGAGTAACATGGGTGTTCGTTATTCGATTTAGATTTAAAAAAGCAGGAGAAGCTTAGATATGTTCTGCATAGGTGTAAGGACAATTCGTGGTCTGTTGCGCCTGTTGCAGGCCGTATGCCTAGATTGTGGACTGCGTCGAGAATTTTAGAGAACTATCCGATGCGGATTGATACACAATGGCTCCGTAGTCGAGATGTGATCGTACAAGGCTTTTATACAGACCATGCAAACACCTCCTGTCACTGCCTCAGTTTGTTCGAGAATGTACCTTAAGCAGGTTCATATTCTTCATGCACTTCGCTTTAAGATATTTCAAGTGGGGAATAAAATTAAGTTTTGCGTCCGAAATATCACATAAAATTTTGTGTTCAAGGCTGACCGATATTCGTTCTCCGTTAAGGTCAATAGTGGGTTCTGGTGATATGCCTCTCTTGTTTGAGAAAAGAACACAACTGCTTTTTTGAGGGCTAAATATGAAACCATTTTCTTCTGACCACTTTGAGAGTTTGTTTAGGCCAAGCTGTAGCTGTCACTCGCAGATGCTATGGTTGCACGACCTAAAAGCTATCCGCACATCGTCCACATAAACCTAGTAAAATAGTGGGCTAGGTATGATGGTATGTAAGGAGTTCATTTTCACTATGAAGATCGTACAGCTCAGCACTCCACCCTGCTGTACATCTGTCTTCTGTATGAATGATCGAGACTGCACATTGCCAACTCTAACGCGAAGCGTTCTGTCAGACAGGTAGCTCTCAATAACGGTCAGCAAGTTGCCACGCATACCCATTCCAGTAACATCTCGAAGGATCACAAAGCGCCACGTGGTATCATACGCCTTTTCCATATCAACGAGAAGAAAGGCGGCCGAGGGGCCCGATCTTTATTAGTCAATATCATAACAAGCCAACAAACACTGACACCAAGGACAACATAGGGGAAATTAGATGCGCCTAATAAATGAAATAAAGAAACGATAAATTATTGCAAATTAAAGTGGATAAGAAAACAACTTGGCGCGGGTGGGAACCGAACCCACAACCTTCGCATTTCGTGTGCCATGCTCTACCAATTGAGCTACCGCTTCGCTGTTTCCCCATCCACTGTCTTGGGTGTTTATGTTTCCTAGTAGAACTCTGGGAGTGTTAGCCAGCGCCACCACTCACAGACCTTGGCGGCGGACGTGGAACGTCTTTTTTGCCGCAGGCGTCACGAGAACGTGATCTTTTTGGGTGAAGGCAACTGGTCAATAAACCCACTTACGCTACCTAGGCATCAATGTAGCCGGATTCGAGACCCTCGTTATGTACATAGCGGTTTGCGGTCCTGTTTTCTTGTTTTTGTCTTTTCTAGAGCGGTCTGAAGAATTCCGCCGTTCCTTAGGTGGTTGCTGCACCACCTTGCTTGGGGTAGTGTCCATAGCCTCTTGCGAAACGCTGGACACTCGCTCTAACGAGCGATGTGTACGTCGTGTTGCTATCGCCTCGAGGGACGAAGGCTGTGGCCTCACCAGCCCGGAGGGTGATGGATCCTCCTTCGCCTCATCACTTCGATGGCTGCTGCCAGCGCTAGAAGAGGTATCTGGTGTGGCCGATTTCGAGGAGGGCACGGCAGCCTCAGCAGCTCCCACCGTGGGGGCGGGTGGCAATCGGCTCAGTACACTGCGCGTGCCTTCGGCGACCGCCGGGGTCCACCATGGTGATGCCCCCTGTTGCAGCACTTCGGCAAACAAAGTTTTCATTGCAAATGAAGGTGAAAGTCGTTGTCGTGCTTCCCGGAAACTGATATTCTCTTTGACTTTGATAGTAATGATCTCCCTTTCTTTCTTCCAGGTTGCGCAAGATCTGGAATGTGCAGAATGGCTGCCATCGCAGTTCGCGCAATTGGCCTTAGCAGTACATTCCTCAGCAGAGTGATCTTTTGTAGCACATTTCGCACAAGTTAATCGTGCCCGGCAGCTTTGAGTTGCATGACCGAATCTCTGACACTTGTCGCAGCGTCGAGGATTTGGAAACTAAGGTCTTACACGTAGTTTGAGGTAGCCTGTTTCTATTGCATCCGGGAGTGTACTAGAGCCAAAATTAAGTATTAGGTGTTTGTTTGGTAGTTCTTTGTGGTCGTGCCTGATTTTTATACGTTGTACATGTATAACGGTTTCTTCTTTCTATCCATTCAGGAGTCCTTCATCAGTCAGATCTGTGAGGTCGTCGTCTGAGACCACACCCTTGACGGTGTTCATTGTTCGGTGTGGACTAACAGATACGGTTTTATCGCTAAATGCCTCCAGGTTTGTTAGTTTCTCGTACTGCGGTTTGTCTCTCACTCCAATCGTAAGGTTCCACTGCCCATCTTGGTGGCTTTGTAGCCACTTCCAATGACCTCCGTGAGGCATTTTGACACCAAGAGGGGTGAAATGTTTGTCGTTTTTTGTCAGTATTTTCATGATACTTGGGGAATGTGTCTCGTTTCTTCAGAAAGAATTTAAATGTTGCATCGGTGCACCCCCTTTTCGGAGGGCGATCAGGTAAAATACGTTTCGAGGGTCCTAGGATATGTATCGTTTCTTCGGTATCAATGCCAGTCACCCACCACCGAGCCCAACGAGGGGACACGGCAGAAATTGTTGTGAAGCAAGCCCTGCCATGCTAACTGTACATTGTTACTATAACCAGATATGGTATAATCAAGGTACATAAAAGCATACCAGGCTAACCCTTGCCGCCAGGAAATTCAGAAGTAATAGGAAGTGAAGGGAAGACAGGAAAGTTGGAAAAGAGGGAGACAAAGACGAAGATTAGAAAGCAGGACAGGAAAAGGCGACTGCCGATTTCCTCCAGGTGGGTCAGTCTTACCATAAGAAAGAAATGAAAATTCCCCATAGGCAGGTAATCTCTAAAAGCTACGCGAGGTAATATATATCTAGGGTAATTAGTGGCAGAGCGTCTGGTGTTTAATATTAAACTTTCTGAATAGTAAAAGGACGCAGCGCGCACTTGCTCGGCACTCTAAGTCATAATGGACAGCTGACCTTAATCCCACAAAAGAACAATGCCCACTAATTACACACTGTCGGTGCTAATCTATGATGATGATGCTTAACGGTAAGCAAAGAAGCTTGAGAAGGCGCCAAAGACCCCGCGCCGAGAGACGGAACAACAAATAATAGACAATAAGCTAAACGACAGGAAGCGAGCTGTACGGATTAGAGTGCGAACGACAGCAGCCTATGTGAAGGAAAAGAAAATAGCAAGAAGTGAAGATGTGGAAGAAATGCAATAATGAGGTGGTTTGTGAATGAGAGGAATGTCGAACTCATATGCACTCGTTGTAGTGAAGGCCTCGAAGCTGAACTCTATCAGCGAACATCAATTACTGTTTTAATTTTGAGCATCGTAGGAAAACATCGCAGCAGCTTTTACAGATGCCAAAGGAGGTGGGGGGCGGTAGGGGGGAGGGTCTGGTCTTTTTAGATCCTTTGTTGTTCTTAACGGGCCTCCAGAACGTAGCGCAATACTGTTTTTACACTCCTCCAACATAGCAATGCTGCTGCCGTAACCAAGCTTCACGACATCGTTGCAAACCAGCAAAACGCCCCGTCCACTGAGCCACAGTGACCGGTGTTTTGGACAAAAGTGACTTCAAGCCTAGACTATATGCCACCATGAAATTTGTGAGAAGTCTGTCCTGCCTCGTCGTTACAGAACTGAAAATGCGCAGACCTCCTTTTTGTACTGGCACCCGACCCTTGTCATTGCTCTCCGGAAGCATTCCTAGAGGCGCACGGTAACCGCAGAAAAACTGACCCAGGAATTTGCAAGTACCGACGTTGCAGTTATAGTAGTGTCCCCCATTCTTCAGTCAGATCGTCTAATGAGATTCACCCGGTGTAATATGCCTACCTATGAAGCACAAGGCCACGCTTCAGAGCGTGAAGCGAACGAAGCAGCAAGGTGAAAAAGGGGAGAATAGATCGGCGGCTGTCACGGGTTATATATTAGGGCGTACCAGGGAAGCTTAATGGGAAATAAAGGAACTTGTGCCTTTTCCTCCAGTCATAGGTTTCTAGTTCTCACTGTTTAAGGACCCAACTTTCTTTATCTTGACACTGGTTTTGAGCATCATATGCGTACCCTCCATGTCCGGTTTTCGGTCGTACATGGCATATATTCGATGCAAGCTTCAGTGCAAATAACCTTGAGGAGATTGTGGCGTTTATTTGATTTGATATACTGTCTGTGATGTGCTTGAAGTCCGCGCTCAGTATGTTGCAGATAAGCTTTATGTGGGGTCAGGGCAATGCTTAACAATGAGCGTGGCATAATTAGGAGCAGCTATCCATGGGTAAAGGGAACGATGTAAAGCAGACCGAAAGCAAGACAATCAAAATAATTTTCGTGGAGCATAGAGATCTTTCTCATCAAATGTTTGCCAGAGAAATACTCTACAGCTTAAGCGGGCATTAACATCTCCAGAATGATGGCGACAAAGAGAAAACTAGAATAAAAAAAATCGAGATATAGCTCAACACTGTTTACTTATGTTTCAGGTAACAAAAAAACAATTCTGACTTCACCAAAATAACGTGTTGTGCTAGAGCCTTTTCCTCCTTCACAAGAAAGTTTTACAGTGAAACAAGCTATGCTTATTTTAGTGTGTCAGTAAAACGCGACCTCATTGAAAGTTCTACAATTATTGCCAAATACCATAATGTATTACAGATCGCTTGCAAGCACACGCATTGTAAGTATTAATGTTCACTTACGGCCGAAACGTTCCTGTCTGTTTTATTCTGGAAACAAAATGATACCTTGCTCCAGGTAATACAAAAAAAATGCTGTGTTTAACAATACAACGCTACGTCAAGGCTTATGAGTGGCGCTGTAGCAAAATGAATCCGAATTATTGCTGGCTACGTGGAGTTCGTCAACGTGCACCGTAATCCAAGAACATTAACTTTTCTTTATTTGGGCTCCATCGAGATGTGGGCGCTGCGGCCAGGAGATGAGCCTGCGATCTTCTTGTGCTCAGAAGCAAAACAACGTCATCACAGCAAAATAATTCAACAGCCTTATACACTTTTAAGGTTGTAAAATCTTTTACAGTGATAGCCAATAAATCACTACATTTTCCGACGCTTTCTCCTTGTTAGAGTTTCATACCTGCGTACCGCAGGCGAGAGCCGTGATGGGTGCGAAGCCATCCTGTACTCGCAGCATTCTTTGTTTCAGCCTACACCGAAAGCAGTCAGTTTCAGGTTTTATCTTTTCTTAGAGCACAGTCAAGCTCGAACCAATCAACCGCGACGTTGGGAGGCTGGCGAGAGTGCGATTACATTTGGCTGGCTCATGCAGTTTCTCATTTACAGGATTACTTTGTCGTTCAGTGATGAGGCAGGTTCATTTGATTTCCACTGTCGATATTTAGTACACATAGAGAAACATCACTACATAGTTCCGCTAACATGTACTAGCATTGTTCATTGCCAGCTCTACAGCACACCATGCTCGAGAAATACATGGACTTGGGCTGTTATACTACACTGCATATGAATGAGCAAAGGGCCATGAAAGAGAAACTCTGAATTAGTTTATACTAATAATGTATACTTTAAAAACTCTGTTTTCGTTTTTTTCGCACCGTTATGTTGACTGCTAGAAAATAACATGAAAGTAAAAATTGCGTCTTTTGAACTTCGTGCTTAAACTGCAACACCAGTACCTCGTTATGAAGTGATATATTAAAGCACTTTAGAATTTGAACAATTGTGGCGAAGAAAAAAGTACGTGAAACTTGACACGCTCCGTATATGGCCATTTTCGAATACAACGCAGTTATTCTTTACAAAAAAAAAGCCGCAGCTTCGCCGGAAAGGCGAAGCGCATTGATTGCCATAGCAAATTAGTGGACAGCTGTACGAAATAAGGATAGTAGTTTTATTGGCCGTATGAACTTGTAAACGTAGGAATACTGTCTGAATTAGCAAGCATTGTGTCACGCGCGCACAAGCTAACATGAACACATCTGGCTCGATCGCCGCAGGATCTCGCTGTCAAAACGTTGGAGTGAAAAATTGTGGCTGCAGCAGTAAGCGAATTGACCTTCGTGCTGTGTCTCGCATCGACGGGAATTAAGCCGCGAAAACGCAACGCTCGGTGGAGACGGTCCCCGTAGAAGACTGCTTTCAAGCTACAGCGGCCTAGGCGGGCGCGCGCGAAAGCTGGGGCCACTCGGGCCAGCCGGAGTAAAACGCGACCTGCTCCGTACCCTGCCCCCGGAGCCCCGCGCGCGACGGAAGACGGCGTGCTTCCTTCCCTCTTTCCTCTTTCGCTTGCGCGAGAGTGAGCCGTGATCGGCGGCTCACCCTCGCAAGCTTTCACTCGAACACACATCATAGGGTACGCGGGGACGATTTTATCGCCCTTGGACTTCATGCAGAATCTCATGGCGACGCCGACGGCGACGTCGGCGACGGCAGAAATGCGCCTGGTGTGCCCATATAACTGCTGTCGCAATAAGAAATAATTATTATGGATGAGCAGACTACGTCAATATGCCTGACGTCAGGGGCGAGTTGGTGCAGGAGTTTCAAAGCGGCGTCTGAGCACCTTTATTTAGTTTTTGCATCTTGTCTCGTCATTCAAGGTTTTGGAAGGGTAATTACAAAGCCGACTCAAATTACTTGTAATTTTTAAGAGAAGCTTGCGACATTATGCATATACATATATATATATATACTCACCATGTCGTCATGTGGGCCTATCAGAAAAACTCCTGACGCGATATTCAGGCCCCTACCGAATCCTTCAACAGCTCTCGGATGTGACGTACGAGATCGAAAATCCGCCGTTCCGCACGAAAATCCTAAACAGGGTGGGTTAGCTGTAGTCCTCACTATCAAGCGTATTATAGTTCAAAGAGTTTCATGGGTAAGACATGACATAGCCAGGACTATAAAACATTTAGGCTTGTAGCAGCTTTGTTTCTTTTCTGGAAGAGCTTTATAGACTTAGCGCGGCTCTGCGGCAATATGGGAAGCAGACGCAGTAACACTGCGCCTTTGTGCAGCACTTGTGTCTAGTAGCTTGTGTAATATACGGTATCAAAGTTCCTGCTGAGACTAGTGGCCACTGTCAGAGCCTGCTGTTTTCGATGTGAGTTCAGCGTGGGAGAAGTCAGTGGCCTGCCTACACATACGTGGCTTGTTTACCTATCTTTTAAACGTCGCTTCTTGCTCTCGTATCCTAAAGTTGCTTGCACAACGTAGTAGCTGTCTCAATGGCACTTCAATGCACCTTAGCAGCTCCTAAGGTGTTTTACAAAATAAGACGACGCATAGTTAACCGAATAAGCGGCGCATCATTCGTCTTCAACAGACTACAACGCGCCCAGCAACCCCTTTCTATAACGTTCAGGAGAGACGAACATGAGGTATGAATTTTTACATGGCTGAATTACATGTCGTCCGATTGCCTTTCTGCCACAATTTTTTTCTCTGTCTCTTCTTACACAACAACGATAGTCTCAGCCTTCCTATGTAGTCCTCGCTCTGACGTACTTGCGACACTTTCTGCTCTTTCGTGCGAGCCACGTAGCCTTCAATAGGAACGGCCGCTCGCACCTCAGTTGCCATCCAAAAGCAATTTCCTTGATGGTTCGCCGACTTCGATGCTTGCGGGCATCCATCCCACTGAACGAACGCTTCTGGGCAGCCTCCGTTCGGCGTCACTCGCTGTCCCGCTTAGGCCGTGCATCTTAATTTAATCTCTTGGGAAAATAAGAATTTGCGACTGAGTGCGAAACTTCCTTGCCAACACACTTTCTTGACGGCGCATTTCGGCTACTGGTTGTTTCCCACAATTTAGATTATTTGCTTTGTTATTGTCGGCTTGTCTTGCGTAGGTTTCTTGTATTGCGCTCGCGCATAGTCCCACCCGTTTCGTACGCCTGCGGCACTCACTTTGCGGGTGACGCGCCTAGAAACTTCTATTTCGAGCCGCGGGCGCTTCTACGTGCGTGCATACAGAATCTGAATTTGCGATTCGAAATTGGTCAGCGCCACATTCGCTGAGCGGTGCTTTGTCGGTTCTTCACAGCTTCCGCGTCATTCTCCTTTATTGGAGCATCGGTTGCTCCTGCAATATTTGTGACGCGTGCGTTTATGTTGAATTACAGCAATAGCAACGAGAAAAAATTCGCTGTACCCAATAATTATGCATGACAACACAATCTTCTAGAGTTTATTCTTTTCTGTCATCTTTATGTATTTTTCTATTCTGATTTGTCGTCAAGACGTCTACACGAAGCTCTAAAACATCTTGGACTTTTTCCAAGCAACGTGAGCGGTTGTTCCTTTTTCATTGGCACACGGAGATATCCCCTTTTACTTGCCATTCTGACGTGAAGGGAGTGTGGATCGAACGTGGGTCGATAATTTGAGAGGATAGAGCTCTTTTGCTTAGGGTCCTCTGTTCTAATCCTGCCGTCAGACAATTTGATTTACGTTTATTTAGTGAAGACAAAGGCTTTCTTCGGGACTTACCACTCCTTTTTCGTATCGGGTACGTTTCAAACCTCTTTTGAGGGCCGATCCCGGAGATAGTGCATGATGCCACGCCAGTAAAATTGTATTACTATTAGGTTTGAGCATTGATATTGTTTCGTAAACTTAATATTCAATTGTCTGAGCAGTTTTAGAATAACAGACATGCGCGTCAATGCCACGTTTCATGACATTTGTTCGTGGGCCATCATTCTAAAAATTCACCGCCACTACTACGTGACAATGTAGAAAAGATGGTGCTCTGGCCTGCAGCTTGTATGACATAAGGAGATGGGATTATGCTGTGGAAGAGTAGTAGTATTTATAAATGGTAAAAGTTTGAATAGCGTAGGGAAAAGCCAAGAATAAATCACATGTGACACTCAGCGGTCAACCGCCAACCAGTCCCATCCTCTCTTCGCAGCCGTAGGCAAGTTTTGCATGCCATATAGCATGCTTTGTAGTCACAAACTACTAAACGAGATGCTTCACGGTGGCTAAGTATCTCGCATGAAAGAAGACTCCCTTTTTTTCCTTTGGCTATTCAGGCATCCTCTATTATAACCCCTGCCTATGACGTGTGCTTGTATCTGTGCTTGTCAAATGCGGATGGGCGCCAGATTCGCACACACAAATAATGTCCCACAGAGCACACGAAAGAAGAGAAACAAACAACGGTTGTCGCAGCCCGCTGCATATCGGTGCGCCCATATTTAGGAGCCGTGGTAAAAAGAAATGGCCAGTCGTTGGTTTTCAGTGAGCTCTGCAGAGAAACGAGATGGGTACGCCAGCGAGCTCCCGCCCTTTAATGCAGCCTCAACGCCAAATTTTTCAATGATACATTCCTTCGAGTTCGTCGCAATTGTCGCGCTTGCTTCGGCTGTCCGCTACTCTCCCTTCGTGCCTGCCCTTACCCCCAGCCCTCTTTCTTTCTTTTCTTATGCCGCCTTCTTCTGAAGTTTGCGGCAAACTGGACGTAAGAAATGTCCATTGCATGGCTCAAAGCTTCGGTTGGCAAGAGAGATGACTGTGTCCGGGCCGTTGTATGCAGTCATCACCACACCCAACGCCACCTTCCCCACTCCCTCGTCGAGATCGTTTGTTGCCACTGCCAACTGCGGAAATTTAACAGAGTCTACGGAATACGTAAACGAAAACCGACACAGCGCAACTTTCAAATTGTTGGGCCTTTCCAGCGCGCGAGTGCACGCGCAGGAGGCGGCCAGAATTTACGGCCCGCAGCGCCCATTTATCGCTCGCGTCTGCCTCAGCATGTAAGTGATGGCGGGCAATTTAAGGACGCTAAGACGCAGACACACACACGCACGTCCGCTCTAGCACCGGTTCCGCGTTAAACGAGCCAACAAGAAACAAGCCAACGAACGTCAGCTGGGCGGCAGAGCGGTGCTTGGTTGACTTGCGCGCAGCACTGCACCAACGCGTTGCCACCGCTTCTGTTCAGATATACGACTTGAGCTATCTTCACTGCTAGCTTTAACACGGTCAACCGATGCAGAAAAAGGAAAGTGTACGATAAGTTCGTTTTTGATGGAATGCAGGCGATGGTCTTAGTGTGGTTCGCCACGGGAATTCGTGGAAAAACGAGGAGCCTGCTGTTTTGTGGCACTTCCTGCAGACCAACAACGCGTGGAAAAACGGTAGCTGCTGATAAAAAGCAGGCCCGCCACCCGTATACCGAAGAAAAGGTGTACGCGTCGGGTTCCCAGAAGCGGTATGGTTCAGGGGGCAGTGGTGTAAAGTTTGTGCTCTCTTATGCTGGTTGCACGGAGCACCATTCGTCTTCATTTTTCCTGGAATTGTTAACGGAAAACTTCAGCGCACATAAACAATTGGATGTTTCAGCGACAGGGACCACCACGTGCTTTATAGAAATGACAGGAAGTGGCACTGTTTCAGAAAGATACATTTATATTCAAAGAAAATGAAAGAAGATAAACGAACTAGGCTTGTACAACATACTCTTAATATGTAGCTGAGATCAGTTACCAATTCTAACGTGAGAAGTATACTTATAAAGTGTTACTACATTCAGAAAACTGTCTGAATACTGTAAAGAGCACTGAAAGATTATTTCGTTACGTGTAAAATAAAGATAAGGCATGTTTTCCTCCGAAGTTGAAAAGAAAATAATTGATTGGGTTTAAAGTCCCATAATAACACATGGGCTATAGAAGATGTCGTGTGGATAGACACTGGAGAATAATTGCGGACTAATTTGGGTGTAAGATGCAGCAACTTGAGCAGTATGTTTGAGTTACTGACATGTCTACGTAAAGCTTTACTAAATTTGGCCTTCTGATAAAAAAAACGGTGGCCGCGATGACTACGCACAATGACATACACACATACATGTCATTGTATACATGTTTACTTATATGAACCTAAATGAAAATTTCGCACCCTAACTGCCACGGACAGCTCCTCGTCGCAAATGCCAAGCAAAAAACATAAAGACTGAAAAATACTCGAGCTAGTGAGATATCATGAGCGTTTCGAAAATTCCACCTACGAATAAAGACATTCGCAGAAGGGAGTGAAACAACACTCAGGGACACAAACGTTTCCATAAACAAGTGAAAGCACAAGCGGGTCCGAGTACACGCAACAACGAAATCAGTTTTGCGCACGAGACGGCTGACGCACATAGCAACATCACACAACACATAAGCACGTGCAACAAATTTAAACGTGCGCAAGAAATATGGGATATGATGCGTGTAGAGAATTATAATAGTGGGCTCAGACACGAAGGTTCAGTATGAACTGTAGATTTTTATATTTAAAAAAAGGTTTTAATAGAACAAAGGCTTACTTTTCTTGCACCACTGTTGGGCATGGTCAATTATTTTGTTCAGCGCTAAGGGCCGGTGCTATAGCAACAAATAATAAGGCTTGTTAGTGTGTCCCAGTATTGTGCTGTGGACATTAGAGAATGAATATTCGTCACCGTGGCCACCATGGCACTGCAGATAAGTGACGCATTCATTCCAGTGCAAGAAGTGGCAAGATGTACCAGACCATAAACAATCACACTAAGTACAAAAGTGTTATTGCGGCGTTACTTTGACTTTTTTGGATTCTTTGTCTCATTGGTATACTGCCAGCAATGAGCGAAAGCTTCCACACTGGCAATGAACAAAAGCTTTCGATGATTACTTTCGCTAGATCACCATTTTCATTATGTTTAGCTTTGTCTCAGCCGATAGTGGCCATTAGCAGGCCGAGTCTGTCATTTTTTCAACGTTACACCGTGGCAGCGCGACATGAGAAAGGAAGGTGCTGATGGAAAGACAGAATGAGAATGAGCCCTGGTGGGCGCCATGCAGGCATAGGTTTGTTTCCATCCATCACCGCCAGGTGCTTCAAGGGACTGTATTTTAAGCATTGCCATCGCTATTAAAAAAATTAACAGATGCAGCTCAATTGTGAAAGTAGTACGCAAGTCTATTTATACCGCTGAAGAGCCGATGTGAAAGGTTTCTTGTTCCCTATTATTTTTGAACTACTGTAGCCCTTTGAGTAAACTTTATTCAAAAAATCAGTACGAACACAAACCAGGGATACACATAAAGAGAACAACATTGTCTGTCGTACTAGACCTTCACGCGCTACCTGCCGAGATGAATAATTCGAAGGAAGGAGGGTCACCAAACACCTGCCGTGGCGCAGACATGAAAGAAGACGCTGCATTGTAACTTCATAAAATTTATTACTGCTTTCGCCATGGTATTCACTATTGACGGAAGGTGAGGGACACAGTTTTTGCATGCGCTGCCGAGAGTATACTTCGATAGCTCGGTCAACTGAGGTTCAGTTTTCCTGTAGACGCAAGTTAAGGAACGAGTGATATGAACTTGGCAATACTCCGAATTCTTCACCCGGCAGAGACAGGAGTTCAGGTTCGTCCTCGACCTTACTCCCGCAACAGTGTTGCCATTCTGTTCAGAGGTTGTTTCAAAACAGCCTTATATGTAAAAGTGCTAGTTATAAAAGCTGTAAATCTTGATGGCTTCCTTTTTTTTTGCTAAATCACTTTTCAATCGACTGCATAAGGCAAATTGAACTATGCCTTGCAGAAATTTTTTGGAACTATGTGAACGAAACATTTACTGGTGCCAGCTAAAGAAGATATCACATTTTCAAGGGCTATTGTTACCTTTTACTGTTTTTCAATCCCGCTAGTCGTTTGAAGCGTCTTAATAAAATGCTACCGTTTGACGGTATGACGATTTGAATTATATAGCTTACTCCCAAGCTCATAATGCAACTAAACGTATAAAAGAAAGTATTTTCCTACATGAATGGTCAAATGTCATGGTTGTTAGACGTCCAGCACTTGGAAGGCATTTTCGATAGCCTAATTGTTCATCAAGAACAACGTAAGTCATTTCTGACGTTGCCTGCCAGTTCTGCCAGTTCTCATGGCCGAATGGTAGTTCTAACATAAAGAAGGAGAGAATGAATGAAACGTAGGTCATGAATTGACTGCAAACTGAGTGCCTTGTTAGGCGTATACAACGGTAGACCTAGTACAAAAACCACAAAAGCAAACCAAATCCCCAGCAACGTGACCTACCCTTCGGGAATGTTAGACACATCGACATCTATACGCGCTTGCGATATATTCAATTTGTCACTGAAACAACTTGCATCTTCGTATGTTGCTCTGACAACATAAAGCGTGACGTGTGAGGGAACGTAAAATTTACTTGTATTCAAACAAATTCGCAGTGTCACCAGCCGCTCTTCAATTACTTCCGACTTCTACCCCTACACGTTGAAAGTATCAGTATTTGCTGCAAATCAGACAGGTGTGTGAACCACACGTCGAATGTTTTGAGTGATGAAGATTGTTTTTATGTATTGTGAGCACAAGTAAAACTCATTGAATCTAGCCAGCCTCATTTCCAGTTGCGTGGCCAGTGATTCAGTTCGTTTGTGTTGCTTTGTTAGCATCATTTATGCATTTCTCTTTCGAACGAAACGCTTACTTCAGAATAAAAAATCTACGTTCTCACCATCGTTGCCATTCCTTGATGATCGTTCACAAACTCACCTACATCTATTGTACTATAATCTTAGAACATTGAGCCGGGATGAAGCAGGAATTCGTTATGCTCGGTTCCATTGCTTTAATTTTCAACTGCCGTTCGCGGTATGTCGTTCGCGGTCGGCCGTTGCCGATGATGACGCCCATGTAACAAGGCCTAACCCAGTAATGAAGCCTGATGAGATGTTGCATTGGAATAGATTCGTTAGGTTATGAAGGGCGTGGTTTTGTGATGAGTGTGTTCGGCGTTAAACCACATGCATGTATACGGAATAAGACAGTGGCATAGTGGGAACGCTTTTATTCCAATATCCTTTCCCTGTTATTAATACCTTGAAATCTTTCGTGTATAACAGGGCAAGATGACAAATTCATAGCATTGTTCAAAGTAGGAATGCGCACCAATATTCCAGTCGCCATAGCGGTCAAAACATAGCCCGTTTTCAAAATTTATGCGCATGTTTTCTTACGCTAGAGCTGTCATGGTAGAATTTGCCGTACTTCTTTGCATGACAATAAATTTTCTGAGCAGTCTATTTTTGCGTGTTCTAGTTTTCAAATTTCACTGTACAAGAAGACGCCATTCGCCCTCACAGAATTACTTATGTAGATGACTGATCGTATTTCTTAAAAGTGTTGACACTAGCATTGATGGAAAGTAAAGCGCGAAGGAGGGGGGGGGGGGAGGTTGAGTTGAAAAATGTACTTTGTTACGCACTGATTCATATACATTTAGAGAAAGAGAGTGAGAAAGAAAAAGAAATGAAAAAGAAGAAGAAAAACCAGGGAGTATGTATTTCTAAACTACACCTAGAGAAAGGAGAAGGCTCTCAGCGTGAACCGTGGCTTTCGGGTAGAGCTTGTTGCTGATACATCGCATTAGGAATATTTATGTGGTTTGTATTAAATAGTTCGCACTATAACAAGCACAACTAATACCGAAGCTTTTATTTGCGGCCTTAGTGCCAGTGATGCTAACAGCAGTGCTTTTGACTTCGCTTCTTTAACTTTAGAGCGCAGCTCTTAATGGCCCGTTTCTGCGACTAGAATCATCGTCGGCGTAACCGAGCGAACGAGCATAATAGCGAAAGAGGAAAGAGCGAACAGCGATGAAGACGCGAGCCGTGAACGGCGGACACCAATGAGAGTGGCCAAATCAGTGACGTGCTTGCGGGAAACTGGTTACATGCGGACCCGCCCGACCGGTCTATATAATACCTATATAGGTCTATAAAACCCCTGAGAATGAGAGAGAATTTTTTTTTATATCTAGAGAGGTTTGCCTAGCGGCATGAGTAGCATGATTAGCTCAAGCAGGCTCGGTGACTATTTGTTGCCGCTATGTTTGAAATGTAATGCCAACAGAAACCATTCATCATCATAAATGTAGATAAGTATTAACACGTCAGTGGTCGAGATTTCTGTCTTTAGATACTGGCCTGCGCAGTAAAAATTACTGTTTTCAATATGCTGCAATATATAGGTCCCTACTTCACATATTAGGTCAGGCAATAAAACACTCCTACATTGTAACAGATTCCACGAAACTGATTCGGTCCGCGAGAAAATATGGCAGTAAATGAAGAGACCTCAGGCTGATTTGCATGACCGAAAAATGAAGCTTCAACATTCAGCCCATGAAGCTTTTATTCAGCTTACTTATGCATATGGGCAGCCATTCGAGTGGCTTGTGAAATTCAATTTGGAGCCAAATTCATTCAAGGCAGGTATGCTCGGGGTCTGGATTACGCGTGATACACCTTTAGTTCTCGAAGTTGCCACCATGTCATGTACAACGTCCTCAATTTTTCTCGTAGTTTTCAAGCACTTTCTTTAAATAATGCGGCAGGGAAGCACCTAGTCTTCTCGAGATATGAACTAAAAGAATGAGCGCAACGAAGTGATGCAGTTTAAGAGGCAGATCCCTGCGTGCTATTCATCTGGATAATGAATTCCCTAAAACGATATATTACAGCTGCACAAAGAACTTTCATTGCTTGAACTGGAAAGTAAGTTGTGCACAAAAGAATGAGCGCCATTGTATTGGGGCTTTTCATGCGGAGTAATATATTGCTCACAGACGATTCCGTTACGTGGCATAGTGCGACGAGAAGCCATGAGATGCCGCCACCAGGCACGTAAGTCAGAATACCGGGGTCTGTTACACACGGGGCCACAGATCCTGTGGCGATTGCCTCGATTTTCGGAAAATCAATCGCCGTACCAGCAAAAAAAAAGGAAAGAAAGAGAATTGCACCGCAAAGCAGCCGGGCTATGTCCCCTCCCCCCCCCCCCACCCCCCCCCCCCGGCCTTACGTTCTGCCCTTTCAAAGCAGAGCCATCAGTTTTCTGGCTGGCTTCTCCGGAAAAGCCTGTTACGAGACATGCCGCCATTTCCAGCTCGATTCACGTCAAGAAGGGTGGGAATGTGGTTGGATATACTTGCTTCTACCGCTTCAATCACTGGCCGTCGGTGTCGTTTTACTTTTCTTTTGCGACCACCGCGGCAACTGTATTGCTCATCGACACGAGCGAACGACGCACCATGGTCGAAGAGTGGTGAAGGAGCACGAATTCTGGTTTCTGCTTCGTGTAAATGCTCAAGCATTTCCAGGGAGACATAAGAGATATATACAAGGAAAAGCTTAGAGTGCTATAAAAACGCAGGACGTAGAAAAGGAGCACAGACCACATGTGTTTTGTTTTCTACGTCGTGTGTGTTTATAGCGCTCTAAGTCTTTTTAATAATGCATTACCAACTAGCCCGCCTAGCAATCCTTTCTATGTATAAGGAAAAGGCTGAGATGCTTCCTGGAAAACAGAACAAGTGTTGTTTTGTCGAATTTTTCAGCACATATTAATGCATTTTGTTTCGTTCTTTCTCTTTTTTTTTCTGGCATGCTTGAATATTGCCTGTTGGGATTCCCCATATATATATTTTTACATCCATCACGTTGATTCACGTGGTCCTTCTTAACCATTCCCTAGTCAGAAAGCACAAAAAGAAAGAGCTTGCCCCCGACTTCATTGAAATAATGAAAGCGTTTGACAATGAGACATCTGTTATCCCATTTAATATCTCGAAGGAAAATTGGAGATGAAAACTCTGCAGCAGAGCATTTTCGCTCGGACGTAGGCTTCGGAAGAAGCACAAAGCCATTTGTTTGATCTCCGGCCACGGTGGCCGCATTTAGAGGGAGGTGAAATGCAAGAACAAAAACTCTCACATACTATACGGTATCGGCGCACGTGTGGTAGAGATAAGCGCTGAGCCTCCTTCTTCGACGTACCTCGAAGCCGATGTGCTGCTCTGGTGCCTTGAAACTCACAATTTACTTTCCTTTAATGCTTCTCATTTTATTCATGTGGCATTGAATGCTGACCTTCGTTATAATCGTATACTTTTTTTTCCGAATTCTCATACATATTATATGGAACACTTATTAACAAGGCGATTATGTAAGCATGAACGCTTCCACATAGAAACAAACAATTCTGGGGTTTTACGCGCCAAAACCACATTATTCCTGCAAGGAATGAATGGGAGGGGGACTTCGGAATAATTTTGACCTCGTGAGGTTGTTCAAGGTGTTCCTAAATCTAAGTGCACAAGCGCTTTCAATTTAACCCGCATCAAAATGTGCTCACCGTAGCTGCGATCGTACCAACGACCTCGAACTCAGCAGCGAAACGCCACAGCCATTCGGCTTGCGTTTCAGGCCACAAATACACAGTTTATGGGCATTGTAATGATAGTCTTGCATGGTTAAGGCCACCGCAGACCGTTGGCAAGGCGCAATATAGGATAGATTTCGCGCTAACTCGTGATAATCCAGAAAGAATTCTTGCCTGAACCTCTACTAAAACCCCACAATCATTGAAAGCTAAGTGTATTCTAGCTCTTCTGCAAGGCCCGTAGACAGATTTTCTTATACACGTTGATCTGTCTGTAGACCTACTCTGTTGACAATAATGCCATGCCAGAAACAATAAGCTCATTGCAGAAATATTTTATCAAGGCATAGCAGGAACTCGAGCTTCAAACTAAGCTCTTTCCCTACAACGCGGCGACTTTTTTCACTACGCCTGAAGCAGGCCGAACACGTATATGTACTGTAGCCGGGCAATACCAAAGGTTGCCCAAGTTTCGAAGATCTCACAATCAAGTGTTCCCGGTACTTCGCTATAGGGAAGATAAAACGAAACTGTACACCCTCCTGTCACATGAATTTCGAGGGATTTAGTTCAGACAGTGTAGTGCATAAGAGGGAAGAATGGAATGGAAGCCGCCCGTCGCCACAAATGAACGGACTCCTTGGCTATTCTGCGGCTTTCACTCACATGCCAACGCAGGCTCGAAGCAATTACCGGCTCTCCTTAAAGGCCTCTCGGATCGGTCTTGCTTTACTGGTACCTTGGTTTTTCTTAGATTATTTTACTATTCTGTGTTTTGATATGTGGCTTTCACTGATATGGACCTTCGGTCTCGGCTTGGCTGCCTCTGGCCAATTTGCACCTCAGACAGTCGCGAGGCGAAGTGAAGTTACGTGCAAGACAGCTGCTTCACCATTGCTATAGTGAGGTATAAATCGCTTAGCAGTCATAAGGGGAGCGTTTTTGAACAAGTAAATCAGGCTGGTATATATTCACGACTATATAAAGCCGTTTAACCAATAGGCCATAACGGACCCCATTGTCGCGTCATGTGGAATATGCCACTGTAAATGACGGCCATAGAATAAAGATGGCGGTAAAAAAAACTATTAGAGAGAAACTGACATTCATTGCTTCTCTCTACAGCAGACGCATCCTTTTCTCGACTACTGGCTTTGTAGAGAAAGGTTTGGGTGTTTTATGTCTCCAGAAATAATCCAGTGGATGATGATTCAGTTATTCAAGAGTTGTTCTAAAGAAAAACGAACTTTCACATATCCGCCAAGGTATCGTTTTTAACATGCCAACCCGCTGGCAGTATCTTGCGCCAGAAACTCTAAATAAGTCGCTGTTTAAGCCGTTGTGCTGCGATGACTAGTCATCGTGGAGCAACTGTGATAGTACAATATACGAAGGGTTCGCCAAAAGCTGGGCAAAGTTATAATAATTTTTTTGAATAAATATAGTGTCACATTTTTCTGATAAAAATAGCCATGATTATGGTTGAGCTTGTCATGCGGATATCCCACGTTGGGCAAAAGAAACCTGTTTGTTTTTAAATGTATTCAAGCCGTGTAATTTTACGTCAGAGTGTTTCTGAACCCCCGCAAAATCTATATTATTAGTTCAGGACAACATTCATTTGGGCTAGATGGTGCATACTTGAATTACGAAGGAACAGCGCCAACGATGACGATCACAAGTGGGGAGAACTCTTTTCTTTATATAGAAGGCTTCCAAAACCTCACGTGCCTTTGTTTCCCTGCTTCCCTCCATATAAAGAAAAGAGAAAAAAAAACTGTGTTAGTGATACTTCCGTGACCCTCTTCAAAAGCGAAATGTCCTATCTTGAACGGTTTGGCAGATGATGCATTATGGTCATTGTGCGCATGTCTGTGATTTTTCTTATATTTGCTGAATTTTCGGTGAATAAAGACTGATGAAGTTGGCGCTTGTCCTGTGTCGTTCTCCCCACTTGTGATCGTCTTCGTTGGCGCTGTTCCTTCGTAATTCATCTATATTATTATTATTATTATTCATATTAAAAATAATATTATCTTTATTTGTGTCCCATAAAAATACACGACATGGGAGACCTGCAGTAAAAGCTGTCATGGATGACAGCTTGACAGAGCTGCAGGCCCCCCATACACGGGGTAGTTACATATCGGCAAAAAAGGCATATAATACATATTCACATTTGAAATTTCACATTCCGGGTGTACAATGTAACGTACACAAATTGTGATGAAATAAGGCAGAAAGGAAATGGAAATTACAAGTTCACTCATATAATAAGACAGCACAGTCAACGACGGGGGAGTCACAAAAGAAACAACATAAATGCAGTTTCACATATCCGCAAGAAATAACAGCAATACATATGCAATGATGGTAAAGAGAAGCAAAACAAATAAAGCACACATTGTAAATTGAAAGAAAGGAAAACGGAACCATTCCCTCAACATGTACACTGTTAGGGATAACGGGGTCAAGAAAAACTTGGTTTGCAGAAACGAAAAGTTAAGAAAGTAGCGACCTAGAATTTGTTAAAGTGCTGTCGAAGTTCTTTGAATGTTATATCTTCAAGTTTAACATGTTCATTATTTATGTCGAAAGAATTGCCGCAACTGCTCATACCACTAGCTATGTGTGCGAAAGCTTGGTGGTTGCCTTAACTTACCGGTTCTTCTGTATTTTTCTAATGTTCACTATAACCAACTTTTCTTTAAAAAGGTGCTTCCTCGGCAGAATATACATGTTTCAAAGCACACGTAACAGGGCAATGCGAAAAAAACAAGGACGAAGAAAGATACAGTCGCGATCGAAAGTTTAAAAACCAAAGATGCCGCGATTTTTTCTTCGCAGCCTAGGCATTCCGGTTGAAATAGAGAGCGCACGCGAATGCGCGTGTGTTTGCCCAATACAATGCAATAAACCAATCCCAGGCCACGGAACTGCGCTTCGATATATTTTGATATTTTGCTTGTGCCGCGGCCCCCAAACTTTCGATCGCAACTCTACGTACACAAAACGAGTTCAAACATACAACTATATTTTTTAACATGAGAGCGTGCCTATATTAATACATGTCAGGTCAACACGGGCCCGGCAACGATGATAAAGACTTAAAGCACTCCGATTTAATCCCCAAGTCGTTACTAAGTTTTGTCGCACGTATCGACCTGATGCGCATTCATATAAGCTCGCTTTCATGTTCTGAAATATAGTTGGAAGATTGCGCCCGTCCTGTGTACGTACCTTTCCTAGTCCTTGTTTTTTCGCGCTGCCCTGTCATGTGTTTGAGAATGCAGCAACTAGCCCAAAAGAGAGCTTTAACGAAAGTTTCGGAGCTCACACAAGGCCATTGTACCGTGCTCTCCGATTGTTTTGCTCACCGAGAAGGAGCACGAGGATAGCTCAAGATTTTTTTCCTCCTTTCAGTCGTGTTTCTCTAATGGCAACAAAAATGGTGAAATCAGGTGAAGATAAAACAAAGAACGAACACGCAAAAGACGATATAGCGAAAAGGACAATGTTTTTGTTCCATACATGTAATAGGATGATTAAAGTGTGATTACACCAATACGGTTATATTGTAATATACATGCCCCAAGAAAAATCGACTTAATTGTTTAAGATAACTGCGCACACTGATGAAAGACGTACCCCAACGACAACGGGTGCAGCGTTCAGTGGTGTCAAGCTGGGCAGTGAAAGAGGGGGGGTGAAATTAGAAAAAGTGTTTCGTCAAAGAAGTGAAAAGGCGCCGTCAATAGAATGCGCTGCCAATAGAAGAAAGAAAAGAATGTAAATATGTAGGAGGGTGCCCTTAGCAAAGGATAATAACTTAGGCTGCTTTACAACGTGGAGTTAAAATCAAATATGCATTAGAGACGCCGTCCCTGAGAGGTGCATAAAATGTTTCGCATGTACACTTGCGTAGCACTCGTTTTAACTGCTTAGAATTACTTTCTCACTAGGGCCGACTGCAGTGGTGGATAGTGGGAGATTAGCATAAATTTCTGTTGCACTGCTGTCACGAAAGCTTCTTTAAAATGCCTCGCGTTTTACTCAGACTGCATTCTTCGCCTAGTTGCCTCTGTTTCTGGCTGGGCTTCATTTTCCTCTCCTTTCAAGTTTCCTCCTTCCGAGATGCTTCTTACAACTTCACTGAAAAAAATGGGATAATCCATTTTCGTATATATACCTACACCGCTACGTGTGTAATCTGCACCACCACGTCACTGTGCGACACATCTCGGTACAGGTCTTTCTATTTTCCCAAAGTATGCCTTTGGTTTTTAAGTTCACTTTTATGTTTATAATATCAATCTGGGCATTCGTCTGACGAAAATTCTATATCTTAAGACAAAACTAAGATACAAATGTACGCTTTCGATGTGGTATCGTGCTCACTGGGACTTTTGTGATGCGCTGTTTACTTCACACATGCCAAAAAAAAAATAGATTAATTCTTAGATACCGAACAAACTCAACGCTAAAGCATGCGACGATGATGAAAGTTTGCTTCGTTGCGGGAAACGAGAGGGCGCGCCGGGAGGAGAGGGCGAGGAATAGTGGTGCGCTGCGCCCATGTGGCCGCCCTGTTGCCGCAGACCTTACTGCAGCCACTGCTGGTCGGTAATATGGGCTAAACATTCCACGCTATCTATGGTCTGAAGAAAATGGCTACCGTGATTCGTGTTGTGTGAAGCATGCATGCACACACACACACACACACACTATATATATATATATATATATATATATATAATTCCTTTGTAACGTTTGACAACACAAGGCTGAAACCATCGTTTCGTTGGCTATTTGCACTCTTCACATCTGCCTGCAAAATGTTTAATTAAAGTACCGTTGAACTTATTTTGTCTCATAAATTGCGGCCAACTTACTTTGCAACAAAAATTCAAAATTAATTTCTGGGATTGTACGGGCCAACGCCGCGACGTGATTATGAGACACGTTATAGCGGAGAAAACAGCAATAACTTTGATCAGCTGGGGTTTTTTAACGTGCACCCAATGCACGGCACACGGGCGTTTTTACATATCGTCTACATCGAAGTGCGTCGCCGCGGCCGGAACTTGATCCGCGCGCTCCGGTTTAGCAGTGTGACGCCAAAGCCACTACGCCACCACTGCGGGCAGGCAATGTACAAAAGTTCTGACCTGTTTTGTTAAGAAAACTGTCCTGAACGTTATTATGCCACTGGCTCGTTTCATGCGAAGCTGAGTTTACGAGAGCACTGATTAGGATAATTTCTTCAATGTCAGCGATTGTGTTTAGAGGCTCAGATGCTTCGCAACATAAAATTTTTGCTGGGTCATAAATAAACGTGTGTGGCCTCGTGGCTATTCATCCTTGTTAACGTCGTCATGTTGCACATTGTACACCAGGTCTCCATTACTCTTGTAACAGGATGCTCATGCTACCCCAAGTATAGAGGGTCGTTCTGGTGAGAGGCCATCAGCGGAGGTCTATTTTGCCTGCAAATGAGCAGCCCTGCTGCAAGAAACCTATAAACGTCAGCGCTAATTTTGAAAAGCATTGTGGTTCCTTTGGCGTTGAGCTCCAGGACCAACGAGTTTTGTACCCACATTTGCACCACATGAGTAAGCTCTTCGCATGACCTATGTTACACATGGTATAGGAAACAAGTCTCTATATTTTCGCACGCTTTAGGGCAAATGTCTTCGCAGTCACGTGCGTATATTTTCGCCACTCATTACAGCCCAGCCAGTGAAAATCTTCGTTGGTTGCTGCTGTAGAATGTGCGCACGTTTTTATCATTAGCGCATTAGGCAATTGTGTTCTTGTCCAAAGCTTGCAGTGCGAACGAAAATTAATATAGCTGTACCTAGCTATTACCAAGGATGCAATTCAAAAAGTGATATGGTTAATCACCAGTGCTCAAGGGGTCCAGTTTCAAGTCATTTAGCGCATTATTGTCTCGCTATATTTCTAATGCCATGCTGCCTGGGCATTAGCGGTAAAATATGCCCCTATCTCCATCCCGCTCTATCCTTGTGCAAAAGCATTACTTTTGTTCTTACTTCCTGCGTAAAGAACTTAAACGCATCAATTATCACTAGAAATTTCTCAGCTCCGAAGGTAGAAAGCAAGCTCATGTGGCGTCGTCATTAGGCACATCTTCGACCGTCAGGGCTTCTTTAGCGTGCACCCAATATCACACACACTGGCCACCACGGCCAGTGTGTGTAAAACGGGCTAAAGTTTATCGTCACGACCGCACACTGTCCTCTCTTCAAAGTGGAAAGAAGGTTAAGGTTGATTTCACAGTACAATGTATAAAAAAACTATTCCGTGATAAAACAGGTTTAAAGAATAAAATGCTTGCAGATCGAAAGGATAGAAACGGAGTGCGTGGCCTGCGACACAACGAAGTCACTAAAGCAAATGCCTAAAATTTGACCCAGTCACGAGAAAGGGAGTAGATCAGTTTATGTACATTAGTTTTTATTGACCCTCTGTGGCAAGCTCATATTGACGAAAGCTGTGGCACCAGAATCCTTTTGTGTGCGTCCGCTACGAATTAGCACTGCGCGCATGTGGGAGAGACTCGAGTACCTCGTGCTTCTTTGGCTTTCTCTAAATCAACAACACCAACGGTGACGTCGACAACAAAGCACATCCCGCACAGTTCCGTGATATGCTCGCATCTGCACCAAAACGGTTGGTAAACGTCAGGCTGGAAATACGGAGAGCTCTTAGATAATTGAAACTTATCCATACTGTGCTGTGAGGGCAACCGTTGAGTTCGCCCAAGTACATCAGCTTCCTTCCACTGGCGCTTCCGTCTCTCCAGCATCCGCTTGTAGGGAGGTTAATAGAGAAGGCCGGCAACCCTCCCGCTGAAGTCCCCGATGAAATCCGCGCTGGCAGCACTGGCGGCGATGGTGAACACCCAATAGATTTTTGGGAAAGATGTACGCATTGGTGAATAACGTTAACCCAAGCGTGAGCCGCTAGAGGAGGTGAGCTTTTTTTTTTCATATCAATCCAGCGTAAACTGACTCAACAGTTCCGAGCGTAGTCCTGCTCGCAAGCAAAATACCAGCGTCTGCTGGATAAGTAAATGTTAGCTGGAGGAGCTCCAGTAGCACGCGCGCACCTCATAAAAAAGGTAATTGTAAATTAAAGTCCGGCAGAGTGGACTATTGATGGAGCGATAATGCGTTGATAGCAAACAAAAATATACTATATATAAGGTGCAACAGTTGATTTTTTCAGGGTGCATTAATAACTAATTTTTGTGCGAACGGTGTGGGAAAAAAATACGGAAAGTGAAGTCGAAGAAGTGAGAACACGCTACGAGAATGACCCTAACTCAGGAGCTCGCTATGACGCTTGTGGGGTTCTACACTGACGGGGCTACGGCAGCAGCAAATTCCTACACTTTCGCCGATATTTATTTCGCAGATGAGTATTTGAAGCTTCGCGCACCCATGCAAGCGAGCTAACAAGAGAAATTGCTGCTTAGTGAAATTCCTATGCCCGTACATTCTGCATTGCGCTCACTCAAAATAGCCGCATCCTTCAGCATGAAATTCCCGGTGTCTCCGACAGCCACGGGTGTTTTCGTTTATTCTCTGCTACTAAAAATTGCATTTTCTTTTTTATCAGATGTGCTAAACATCACCGCGGAATCAAGCGAGCTGTTCGCTCTTAATGACAACAATTCACAATAACTTCAGGATACGCCAAAGAGGGTGAAGGCGAAAGCCTGCGCGCTCAAGAGACATTCTTTAGATTACTTGACATTCTCATTCGAATGCGTTGTTACTTCTGATTACTTGTTTCCTCCCACCAAATGTCATGGGTTCGAAAGCCTTAATTTAGGCTTCTTTTATTCACAGTGTCCTAATTAACGCCACCCTAATTAATATCAAAGGTAGTGGGTACCAGCGTTATAATTAAGCCTATCTTAATTACCTGTGCTCTACTTCACCTTCATATCAAAAGTCCTGGGTTCGATTTCCTCTTAAGCTCGAAGGTTCGACTTGCACTAAAAGTCGTGGGTTCGAGTACCTGAATTATTTATGTGTTAATTTACACTGCTTTTTTTACATGGTGAGCTGAATCGTATCCAGCTGTGAAAGACGACAACGAAGGTGAGAGCGGTGGCATGAGCACGTGTTTGCCGAGGCGCGCTCACAGTACTTTCTGTACCAGACAGCGCGTTTTCCAGACCATCGTGGTTTGAGCCACTATCGCACCACATGAAGCCCAAAGGAGAAACTAAGCTGTCGAGTGCTATTTCTGCCTAGACTTTACTTCATACTGAACTTTACTCTTATGCGGTGCGTGTGCCCTTCTTTCTAATGCGAAATTCCGCGGAAGCGCCGTCGATCGATGCCCTCCTGTGGATATTCAATGAAAACAAAATCACAGTTTCGCCCTAAATGCGAGATCTTGATAGCGATAACAAACGATTAAATACCTACTGGAGGCAAGATTCATAGTTTTATTCGGTGGCAGTGGTGGCGTAGAGGTAAAACACCCGCCTCGCGTGCAAGAGGTCCGTGATTCGAATCCCGGTGCCGCACAATTTTCCACCGAATTAAAAAAAAATCCGCGTGTTGATAAAATTGCATAAACAGGCCTGGAGTGTGGCCTGATCCCGGTGACCAGAACCGGTAACGTACTCCCTCACCAGATAAGGATTGGCCACCCTGGTGCAGTACTAGGCCACAACAATCAACACAACAATCAAACTCAGTCCCCAGCAGCTCCGAAGTAACTGAACACGGCGGCGGTCAGCCTGCGACGCAGCAGAGGTTGCTAAGAATCCACGGCTCCGGACAGGCCGCCATTGGAATATGAACCTGGCAACATTTAACGCTAGAACCTTATCTAGTGAGGCGAGTCTAGCAGTGCTATTGGAGGAATTAGAGGGCAGTAAATGGGATATAATAGGGCTCAGTGGATTTAGGAGGCCAAAAGAAGCATATACAGTGCTAAAAAGCGGGCACGTCCTGTGCTACCCGGGTTTAGCGGAGAGAGGAGAACTAGGAGTCGGATTCCTGATTAATAAGAATATAGCTGGTAACATACAGCAATTCTATAGCATTAACGAGAGGGTGGCAGGTCCTGTTGTGAAACTTCATAACAGCTACAAATCTACGCCCCTACATCCAGTCATGATGACCAGGAAGTCGAAAGCTTCTATGAAGACGTGGAATCGACGATGGGTAAAGTCAAGACAAAATACACTATACTGATGGGCGACTTCAATGCCAAGGTAGGCAAGAAGCAGGCTGGGGACAAGGCAGTGGGGGAATATGGCATGGGCACTAGGAATAGCAGGGGAGAGCTAGGTGTAGAGTTTGCGGAACAGAATAATATGCGGATAATGAATACCTTCTTCAGCAAGCGCGATAGCCGAAAGTGGACGTGGAGGAGCCCGAACGGCGAGACTAGAAATGAAATAGGCCTCATACTCTGCGCTAACCCTGGTATCATACAAGATGTAGACGTGCTCGGAAAGGTGCGTTGCAGTGACCATAGGATGGTAAGAACTCGAATTAGGCTAGACTTGAGGAGGGAGCGGAAGAAACTGGTACATAAGAAGCCGATCAATGAGTTAGCCGTAAGAGGGAAAATAGAGGAATCCCGGATCAAGCTACAGAACAGGTATTCGGCTTTAACACAGGAAGAGGACCTTAGTGTTAAACCAATGAATGACAATCTTGTGGGCATCATTAAGGAGTGTGCAATATAAGTCGGTGGTAACTCCGCTAGACCGGATACCAGTAAGCTAACTTTCCAAGTTAATCAACAAGCGTAAGACAGCTGACATAAGGAAGTATAATATGGATAGAATCGAACATGCTCTCAGGCACGGAGGAAGCCTAAAAGCAGTGAAGAAGAAACTAGGAATTGGCAAGAATCCGATGCATGCGTTAAGAGACAAAGCCGTCAATATCATTACTAATATAGATGAGATAGTTCAAGTGCCTGAGGAGTTCTATAGAGATTTATACAGTACCAGTGGTACCCACGACGATAATGGAAGAGAGAATAGTCTAGAGGAATTTGAAATCCCACAGGTAACGCAGGAAGAAGTATAGAAAGCCTTGGGAGCTATGCAAAGGGGGAAGGCAGCTGGGGAGGATCAGGTAACAGCAGATTTGTTGAAAAATGGTGGGCAGATTGTTCTAGAGAAACTCGCCACCCTATATACGCAATGCTTCATGACCCCGAGAGTACCGGAATCTTGGAAGAACGTTAACATAATCCTAATCCATAAGAAAGGGGACGCCAAAGACTTTAAATATTATAGACCGATCAGCTTAGTGTCAGTTGCCTACAAAGTATTTACTAAGGTAATTGCAAATAGAATCAGGAACACCTTAGACTGCCGTCAACCAAAGGACCAGGCAGGATTCCGTAAAGGCTACTCAACAATAGACCATATTCACACTATCAATCAAGTGATAGAAAAATGTGCGGAGTATAACCAACCTTTATATATAGCTTTCATTGATTACGAGAAAGCGTTTGATTCAGTCGAAACCTCAGCAGTCATGGAGGCATTGCGGAATCAGGGTGTAGACGAGCCGTATGTAAAAGTACTGAAAATCTATAGTGGCTCCTCAGCCACCGTAGTCCTCCATAAAGCAAGCAACAAAATCCCAATAAAGAAAGGCGTCAGGCAGGGAGATACGATCTCTCGAATGCTGTTCACAGCGGGCGCACACGAGGTATTCAGAGACCTGGATTGGGAATAATTGGGGATAAGGGTTAATGGAGAATACTTTAATAACTTGCAATTCGCTGATGATATTGCCTTGCTTAATAATTCAAGGGACCAACTGCAATGCATGCTCACTGACCTGAAGAGGCAAAGACGAAGGGTGGGTCTAAAAATTAATCTGTAGAAAACTAAAGTAATGTTTAACAGTCTCGGAAGAGAACAGCAGTTTACGATAGCTAGTGTGGCGCTGGAAGTGGTAAGGGAATACATTTACTTAGGACAGATAGTGACTGCGGATCCGGATCATGAGACTGAAATAATCAGAAGAATAAGAATGGGCTGGGGTGGGTTTGGCAGGCATTCTCAGATCGTGAACAGCAGATTGCCATTATCCCTCAAGAGAAAAGTTTATAACAGCTGTGTCTTACCAGTACTCACGTACGGGGAAGAAACCTGGAGGCTTACAAAAGGGGTTCTACTTAAATTGAGGACGACGTAACGAGCTATGAAAAAAAGAATGATAGGTGTAACATGAAGGGCTAACAAAAGAGCAGATTGGGTGAGGGGACAAACGCGAGTTAATGATATCCTAGTTGAAATCAAGAAAAATAAATGGACATGGTCAGGACACGTAATGAGGAGGGAAGATAACCGATGGTCATTAAGAGTTACGGAATGGATTCCAAAGGAAGGGAAGCGTGGCACGGGGCGGCAGAAAGTTAGCTGGGCGGATGAGATTAAGAAGTTTGCAGGAACGGCATGGCCACATTTATTACATGACCGGGGTAGTTGGAGAAGTATGGGAGAGGCCTTTGCCCTGCAGTGGGCATAACCAGGCTGATGATGATGATGATGATGATGATGATGATGATGAACTGCACTAAAAATTCCGTTACTAATTAAATTTACAAGCGTGGAGGCATGCGCGTATGGAAAACGAACAGATCTCACTCGTTTATCGCCAACACTCGCTGTCACAACGCTAGTGTGATGAAGAACGCAGCAGCGGCGAGCAACTTCCCCTTCGTTCTGCCTTTCGCCAACGCGAACTCGATGCCCGAAAACGCAGCGCGCACGAAGCCATCAGCCAAGTTGGATCGCCGCACTTTGCACTCAGCGCAGATAACCTGCAAGAAAGTGTGCGCCCTCAGTCACGCCATGCATAAGAGTACAAACGGTGACACTCGTCGTGGTTGCTTAGTGGCTTTGATATTGGGCTGCTAAGCCCGATGTCGCGTGATCAAACCACGGCCAAGGTGGCTACATTTAAATGGGGGCAAAATGCAAAAGGACCCATGTACTTAGATTTAGGTTCGTCTTAAAGAACCCCAGGAGGTCAAAATTACCCCGCAGTCCTCCACTACGGCGTGCCTCATAATCAGATCTTGGTTTTTGCACGACACCATAATTTATTACAGCGACGCTGTATACGGCTGGACGATTTGTCCGTCCGTCCTTCCGTCCGTCGGGCCCCTGTACGCCGAAAACTCCACCGGCACAACCCCATGAGCATGCACGAAAAGAGAGAGAGAGAGAGAATGGGGCGCCATTGGCCAATACCACCTAGATAGCACAAAGCGTATTTACTCCTATCCGTGACGTCCCCCTACCTGGCCCAAAATTTCCTTTGACAAGGCTGGCATGATGAAAGCGGTGACGCCGAAATCACTGTTGCCTACTCGGGAGAAAGCCCGTTAGATTCTCAGTTTGACCAGGTAACATTACGTCATGGATCGGATTGAAAAGACCTTGTTCTATCTAGGTAATGTTGGATGTGCTGCGCCAGTATTGACGTCATTGCACTCCGTCGTAGCCGAGCGCGTGGGCAGCAGCTTCTCTCTGGCTCCAAAATCGGTAGACCATGTGCCTTACGTACTGCTGGGGAGCAGGCAGCTTTCGATCAGTAGCGCCGCGAGCAGAACCGGGAACCTGCTCGTCTACGCCATGCTGATGCTGCAGCCTGGGCACAAGAACACGCTCGTGCACCTGAGCGCAAACAGCCACTACGTACCGAAGGTCATGCAGCCTATCAAGCCGTCGTTTAAAGAACCGTCAAAATTAGTGTAGTGGTGAACACCGGGGTCGCACGTTTCACCTTCGCTGGTTAACCATCTGTACGGAGTGCTTGAATGGTGATTTTTGTAATTAAAAGAAGTGTCGCGCACTAACCTTCCTCGTGCCCTCCAACCTGCACGTTGAGCGCGCGAGTAGATGCCGCGAATCAAGCTGCCATACTTCTCATCTCGCCCACGTACGCTTTCTCTCGCGCCTGCAGCATACGCGCCGCGGCTGCGATCTTATCGCACTTGTACTTTATGCGGAACCTCACGGCAAAGACGACGGTAGAAATTCGCTTAGAGTGTCAACCTAAGTGCTATAGCAATATTATGATTTTACATTTTTGTCACTTTAGTCTGAAATCCGTCCGCTTGTCTCGTGGCTGCACTCTCCCTCTTGCCTTGAAGCGGGAGCATTGACATCAGAAAATACGCTGCAGACAATGCCAATAAAACCCGGACATTCAGCAATTAAACGCACACCCCGTATGCACAGTACGACGTCGGCGTCGAATACAATGCCTCTCCCATTTTAAAACCGTACTGCACCTCCAATTTCAAACCTCCATTCCTGCTGTCCCCTTCAACTGTGTTCGCGGCTGTTTCTTTTCTCTAACTTGAGCACGGTCTGCCGCGTATCTTATTCATAGCCTCCATAATGCCTTACAAGTATGGCATCGCCGTTGCACGCTACGTTAAAATTCAGGCCCATTTTCACGTTCTATACGTATACGGTACCTAGATCGCCAGAACGATACGGAGCTTTTTTCCTGTGCAGTTTTCTACAGACGCATAGCTTAGCACGAAGTACTCTTGAGGGCTTGAATGACTCAAATGGGTGCACTTCTTTCCTAAACTAGTGCCAGTCTTCCTGACGACTCGCCCCTTCCCCCTCTACCACCCCTGCATCTCCTCTGGCTGCTTCCGTTTTCGTGCCCAGCGCTACAGAGTTCTCTAGTGCCATTTTCCATTTTTTTTTGTCTTGAGCCATTAAGTGTTAACATGTGCTTAGAGTGAAGCGACTTCCTCCCTCAGCCCCCCTCCCCCTCTCCCTGCGAAAAAGAAGTTTCGTGTTCTTCAGTAGACTGTGGAAATGTGGAAAACATGGTTGAGGTTAGGCAACAAGAAAAGTGTCCGTCACTTCTTCCTTTTCGATATGGTTTTCAACCGGGAAATACTTCCCTCGCTTCTCTTTGCTATTTCAGCTTTGCTGTCTTCAGGGCGCCTTATCAGTCGTTGGCCAACCACAGCTCAGTGCTTCGCCTTAACCCGTTAGAGCTGAGGGTGATGGCTTGAACTTAAGTCAGGAAGGTATACATTAGAATAACTTGGAGGGTTATAAACACACAAGACGTATAGAAGGAACACACCACACGTGCTACTACAGGTATGCGTGTTTGCGCTAGATGAGCCGAAGCCTGTTTCACATGGGCTGTGCTTGCCGCCTTCTTTATTTTTGAGCTTTGAGAAAACATTTATTTTGATAACATTTTCTTATTGAAAGAATGCTATGATTTATCCTCAATATACGAATTTTTAAAAATTGTGGTGCTGACAACGTAGTGTTCATAACTTGAGCTTTGCCGACATTTGTTATTTTCAAGCACATTTTTATTGTTCACTTCAACACTTCGTAGAATGGTATGTAGGCATCGAGCAGTTAAATTTATACACCACCTGTAAATTACAGGCTAGCTGTGAACGAGTCTTCTCCCCGAGCTGTGTGATTTGTTATTTATATTTGAAAAGTGCTATATCTCTTTTGCTTTCTCATTACTTTCGCCGAGAGATCTCAAATAGCCTGGTCTTTTAAAAGGGACGCTTTCTTGTGAAATTTTACGTTTAAAGCCTTTCTTTCCTTCAATATATATGTTATTTTACGATATATAATATTTGTTTTGTTTAACTTGAAGCACCGCTCTAGTTTATATATATATATATATATATATATATATATATATATATATATATATCTGTGTGTGAGTGTGACAGTGTGAGAGTGAGTGTGAGAGTGTGAGTGTGATTGTGATTGTGTGTGCAAGTGTGTCTGTGAATGCCACTGCCATGTAAAAATGTAACGGACTGTGGGATCTCGTCGACAGCTTCTTGCCCCAGGCGCCCTTCCATTTTTTTGCTCTAGTAGCTACATATTTTGATTCATTCATTCATTCATTCATTCATTCGCCTATTTTGTCTAATTTGTGGCAGTTGTCCTGCCAAGAAGACAAAACTTTGCGTCACTGGGTATGTGCAAATGGAATACTGTGTATGTGCCTATTCTTGACCAATGCCCCAGGAAGGGTGTGAGCCACTCGGTATGTGTATGGATTTACAAGCAGAACAACATATAAGTGAAGACATCGGTAACTGAAAATTCAAGCGGTTGGTTGCAGAGGGGTCGGGAGAAGAAGCTGCAGATCTCAAGGAAGAAGTAGTGTGAACAAAATGAAATCGCAGCGCGCATTCAACAAAGACGGTTGGGTAGAGAGAAGTCAACTTTTTGTAGCCAAATTCTTGAACTAATCGCCTGTACAGAGAGATTTTCGATAGAATACAATAGTGATATTTCTGACGACGCATAACGTAAAAAATTTTTGCTTTTATTCTTCATTTACGCCGTGTGTTGAAAAAAAGCGGACGCACCTGCTTCGAACAGCTGTGTCATTGTGTTACACATGCGTAATCGCATTAAGTTTGAATAAACATTGTATTTCATTTGCGTCATCAGCGTTACATTTGCCTAAACTTCAATTCCATTCGCATCATGTTGCACAAATGCTTTCGTCATTATCCTTAGGTTTGTAGAACATTCACTTTAACATCTGCGCGAACACCTAAAAAAGCGTCGCCTCACACTGACTTCCACATAAGCAAGTGTGCTTCCGGTCGCGAAATAGTCTCGAATATGTTTTTTTCCGGCATCAGAAGCGCTGACTGCATTTTCAAGTTGCGGTTCACGTATGCTAATACAGTTTGCCATTTAAGGCTAATCAGCTCTCTTGGTAGGATTTCCTTGACAACAGGTAGATCCTATCGTAAACTGAAGCAGAGTAGGATTAACAATGTAAGTCGCAAATGTTGAAGTGACAAGTTCGAGGTCATTAGTCATCTTTATAAACCCAACAACGAATTTCAAATGGAGGTGCACGAATGTAGTCGCATAGTATCTACACCGCGACGCGATGGAGAGATTGCAGAGCACGTGGCTGTGCTGCAGGCACAATGTGTTGTTTCTCTCCTACGGGCTCATAAATTGAACAGTACTGAATGGGCTATTGTAACATGCAAATACACTATTTCTCCTGCATTGATAACAGACTAACCAGAAACTCAGTGGAAGATCTTTTCAAGTAGATAAACTGTAGCAGACAAAATTGCTTTATGCAGATCAATTAGGGAATGTTTACAGGCACTTTTTGAAGAGCGATGTTGTTCGCACACTCAGGGGTATCGTCGCTGAAAGCCTGTGACGTACTCTGGTTGTGGTTCTGGCCATACACATACTAGTTTGATGAACGTATACAGTGGTGATGCATGGAAGAAAACGTAAACTCACTATCATGCATTTATTCAACAAATTTTAAGGAAATTAGATTCAAAACCTAGTAAACAGCGGTACTTTGTGTTTTCGATTGCAGTTTGGAGAAATCATTGAATAATGCGTCGCCTTTTTTCGGAATCCGTAATAATTTAAAAGGCACGAACCTTAGCTTGCTCTCAATTGCAATAACTTTCACGAGGGATGTGCACTATGCAAATGTCTTACTTTAATAACTATATTCAGTCCAAATCTACATAGTCTTGTTTTCTAACTGCAGTTTTAAAAGCTGCAGTTAGAAATGTTTTGATTCAATAGCATTAACACAGTAACAAGCTCTTGGTAATCAATCAAAATGGTGACAGTCAACTGGCCAATTGTGCCTGTAAAAGCTATTACCAGAAGGGGAAAAGAGACTACTCCGATCCAAAGACCGTCCGTGATTCGTGCCATGTATAAACAAAGCAGCAAAACATGCAAGAATGATGTCATCTGCTCGCAAAGCATTTAGGGGCCCAGGATCACTGACGTAAAGAGCAATATCTGTCTACAATACCTCAGTTCGGGATATGAGAAATATAGTCTCTCCTGTGATAAAGAAGCAGCAAAAACTACAGTCACAACACATGAAACAGCCAAAACAATAACGGCAGCAAATGAACAATACAGGAGATAAGAGAAAAAAAAAGCTCAAGAGAACAACATGAAAACTACACGCAAACAAAATTTTGTTCGGTTCTGCCACTCCTCCACCAGCTGCACGCCCGTGATCTTCACAGCTAAAGCTCCCGAAATTTCAAGTTAAGCATTGTAGGTTTGAAGTTCCCTCGATTAAGGAAGAAATTGCATATCACTGCATTCGAAGGACCGATAAAGCAAATCAGCTCTGTGCAAAACTGGCACACAAGGGCTGGAATCGAATAAGCCGACTAATGATCGTTTTATCACAAAACTTAACCGTCAAACGCAAAACTACTCAGCCACCGCGTGGGAGAAGGTGGCTTGGAAAGTTTATGTGAACACATTTACGATTTCCCAAAGTTGCATTTCGCATAAGTTGCTCTCGCTAGACGGAGCGCCAGAGCGTCGGTTATGCATGCGAAGGATTCACTGGGAGCTCAACTCTTCTACGGATGTCTTTCGCTGCTCGTTCGCTCAACTTAATTACCCCATACTGTTAACTTTTCTGAGATGAGGTGTGGCAACATCTTACACTTGCTTTTCGATATTTCAAACGGGTTCTCACGTTACGTAAGGTATGCGTCCTAACGTTGCCCGAAAATAATGAGACGTAGTACCAAAAAAATAAACATCACATTTGGAAACAAGCAAAAGAACATAGCCTGTTAAACAAATGTGCAGGGCACTGGTAGGAATAAGCAAAGCGGTGTGAGACAGAATAAAAAAAAAACATTGAAGTGCGCATATTGGTGACCCGTACTCAGACAAATCAAATGACGGAATTACAAAATTTAGATCTCCTGGGGAAAAAGAAAGAGCGCAAATAAATGACGACAACAAAACATACAAATAATATCTAGCGTATAAGGGAACTATGCAGCAAAGTGAATTTATTTCTACTCAGAGTACCCTTAAAGGCGCTCAGTTGACGGTATTGCGTGGAGTAGACAGGTGAAGGGGGGAGGTCGGCAGTAACATAAAAGCGGTTATAGACTAGCATTCGCCAGAATAATCAGATCAGAAGCAAACTTCAATATATACGAGCCGAGTACAGCTAAATGTGCCTTGGCATACTCCGATGCTGCTACACTATGGCTTCTCTTAAGGCTTTTCAGCGGACTGAGGTCTTGTTTGAAGTACGTCCTCCACCTAAGACTCCACCAAGCCGTCAATTGCTCTTTTCAGAGTGAAGACGGTGCGCACTCTTCCTGTGATTTAATCTTTTTTCAACTCCCTTCCGCTCTCCAGTCTCCCTCACCCTTTTCTTCGCCTATTGGGGCGGCTTTTGTCCCGGCTTCGCAGAGCAAATACTGCCCGCGCAATAAACCAGGTCACGTTTAATTTCGATTGTCGTTTTGCAATAACCTTGGAGCGGGAATGACGAAAGCCTGCCTTACACTGCAGGAGACAGTACCAGCGCGTTCTTCTTCGTTCTTCTGTGATGCCTGCGAGGATAACTACTCGCAGGAAGTATTCCCTACCTTTCTCAACATTCTGCAGCTACTGTTCTTGTTTTGCAGTTTTCTCTGTTGCAAACTCGAGACTCGTCTGCGCGAGCCACTCAAAAGTTCTTCCTAGAATAAAATTTGTAATTGAACGATATGTTATCGTTAAAGTTCACTAAGGCCTCGTAGGTAACCTTTATCGAATATACAGAAAGAAGAAATTATAATACTTTTCCTGGTTAGGCATCGATTGGGTGTTCAGACCGATCCATTTTCTTTTGTTTTTGCTGAGACGTTGCGTGAGATATTAGCGACCAAATATCTCTAGTGTTCTAATAAAAACATGCTAATAGATCTTGATTGTCCCAATTTTGTGGAGCCGTTCGAAAACTACGTGTCCCGAGAAATTGGCATAATTCAACATAACTGACAAACCTATAAGCAAAAACCTTCCTGGGTTGCAGTTCAATTCATTCCTATGCATTTTACTGCACCTGAAGTTGGCGAAGTATTATTAGAAAAGAACACAGTCGAAAAGTAAGTAGTACAATCACCTTTGATTAGATCCAACATGAAGAGAAAGAGAAAAAAAGAGGACTCGTCTTCAAGAAGCCAACACAAAGTTTTCAGATCTGTATTTCGACACCAGGATACAGTATGCATCTTGAAAGGTAGTACATTTAGCCCACCTGCTTGGAGAGCAAACAAAGAAAAAAACATTAGACATAGCCGCACAATATGCCTTATTACACACCGATAGAGAAGCTTCACTACAGACGGGCCAAGTCGGGTGCTTGAAAAGAATTTCCCAACAACCTTGTGTATATCATATCAGCTTGATGCACTTTTTTTTTCGGAACAAGCACTCAGTGCGTGAACACCGAGATAAACGAAGCTGCTCGATGTTGCTCAGCATCAAAAAGCAACGACGGATGAAAGTTGGGCATTGCACGAGTAAGCGCTAAAGTATCCATACAGTATCCATACAGTATCCATAAACCTGACAGGAGGGCTATCCCTGCCGGTCACTGCAACTGTAGATAGCTGGCCGAAAAAAGGCAAAGCAGGAGTTTTAGGGTTTCTTTTGTTACAATTTTTCACACCACATGAAGGAAAACGAACAAAGGATCGCACCTCCGTTTCCTACAATTTTGCAATTTTCGCAAAAATGCAAATAATATATCGTCTTCATCATGAGCCAGTAATCGTAATAAATAAAAATTTATGAATGGATTAACAGACTGAAAAGCTGAATGAATGCATTGTTCGGGAGAAAAATAAACTCACATAGATGAAGTTGCTGGTCATTTTCCAGCAGCGCGACTACCAGCTACAGTCACGCCTGCTGCGCTAAAGATGCCTTCCATCACCGATCGCCAAATAGGGCGGCGAAAATGAGCGATCGAGTAATGAAGGAAAAAGGGGGTGCGAAAGACGCGCGACTATTACCATCCACCAGCTCTCGTATTAATCAAATTACTTGCTTCCTCGTGGATAGGAACATCCGTCGTAGAGCAAGGAAAAGATAATCCGTAATGATACGCAGGTAGGAAAATAGAGGTGGGGAGGATTTGCTACTTTTGTGCGAACAAGATCGCTATAGCCTCCTTTTCAGCATGAATGCACTTGATAGTTCATGCATTAGTCGCAACACCTCTCGCGGCCTTCATGTCCAGCTGATGTGCCAACTTGTAGAAGTGCTGTTCAGAACCTATTTCTCTTCACTGTCGGAAACACCCAGGACGAATATTCTTCCAGTCAACGTAATTGTTGATGCTGATTCTGTGCGTTTTATTTAAGCCATTGAATCGCTTGCCTGATTGCGTAATCTGCTTGTAGTACCTGTAGCTTCTCTTCACCACGTTTCTGTCGACGTCTTAATGTGTTTGTAGAGTTGTGGGCCTCTTCTTGCTTGCCGTGTTTCTTTCCTAGACATTTGTTAGAACCATTTTTTTTGTACACAGTACGATAAATATTTGTCTAATATTATGATTGATAAGTTTTGGGTTTTTACAATTTCTTAACCTGCGTCTGTGCCAATTTCTCAGCCCTTACTTTCTTTTTCTCTCTTGGGGATTTTTTAAAACTTACTTCAGTGGTTACTGCAGTAGTGTGTTCCTGCTAATTGGAATGCTCGCCCACCCTTCAAGCAAATCCTCTCCAGCAGGCCTATTTAGGGCACATTGTAAAAAATAAAGTAAATATCAGGCGGCATCTGAGCAAGCTCCAGCTCAGTAGTGTGCGGTACGCTGCCTCGGTCTCTGGCTCCGGACCATGGTGGACCGAAGGATGTCAGCCACTCCTGACCTCGTTCGCTGATGGCCACCTTCTTTCCTCTACCGCCGGTGGTCCTGTCATCACACCTTCTGGGGAGCATGCTCTGCACACGTAACCTAAACTTACGATCTCTTCATGGGCACCACTCATTTGACTACGACACGCGCACACGTGATCCAGTTGGGATAGAACCAAGAAAGTTATGAAAATTACTTGGAATCCTCTTTGTATAGCACTCATCGACACACTTCGTTGTCTTCGGTTTCTTCTTGTTCTGTTTACTTCAGCATCTGTGTATACACTCGATAGTTCAGGCACCTCCGGACAGAGAAAAAGCGCGTTAGTTTAGTTGTCAGGTCAATGCGTTTGACTGAATAAAATCTGATGAAAGCTGGAGATGCGCCTCTTTCTATCCCATTTCATAAATATGAGAAGTGGGCTGTCATGGCAGTTTCAGCTTTGTATATTCAAGGAATAGACTGAGAAGAAACTTGGCTTATGTAATACGATTAATGCCGTCAAAATAAGTCGATAAATAGGTCAGTATGGCCCTCTGCCAAGCCCACTAGACGGGCTGTTTAGCCTGTCAGAAAAGAACTCGAAAGGCAAAACATTCTTTAGGAAATATATATTCGCCTGAATATATGATTAAACATTTCAGAAATCTATAGTGGTGGCACATGTCGAGAGAAGCGACTACGCAACACCCCTTTCTTAACAAGTGTCTGATACTGATTTCAAAACGTTAAAAATAAAATAAACTGTTAACAATGGCATTTCGCATGCAGTAAATGAAGACCAATGGTTATAACTATCATCACGTGGATAAAAGCGTCACACTGCCAAATAATAAGATTGATGAAAAAGAAGTGGGCGTCTTTTCCTTCACCAGAAAATTTGTGTAGCGATGCATATTCGTTTTATGTATCACTTTCTTCCTGGCCAAACAAGCCCTGGGTACGATGGGCTATGTCGTGCGGTTATTGGCGGATTGCGGAACAGGAAAAGGATTCCTACATCCTGCCATGATTACTGACTCGTATGCCAGCATCTAACTTGGACGATACGAACTGACACTATATATGTGATCATCTTGCCCGAGCGAAAGGCCAGGGCAAAGGGCCCAGGCAAAGGGCCATAAGGCACGGCGGTGTGAGACATAAAATATAAAGACCATGCAGTCTCAACGTCTATTAATATAGACACATTCCTTTCTTGTGTTTATTTTTTTTCTACGGCGTTATGATTAATATTTGCTTGACTCATGTCACGCTTCCCGCCCCATATCAACAGCCATAGAAGGGATGCGTGCAAAAAAAAAATCTCGTGTCCTATTCTTGGCAGTGTAATAAAACCAATTTAGAAGCAAGCTATTCCCACGCAGAGTGGGGAGAGAGTTCAACACAGGACATAAACAGTCGCTAACCCATATGCGTCCTCCACAGTTAGACAAAAACAAGCAGAAAGCTGGCGGCTGGTTCCCTTGCTGCCGGTTATATCAAGTGTAGTCCTGTGGTACGTCAACATGCAAAAGTAGCATCACAATTAGTCACATGAAATGCCGAGAAATCTATTATCAAAGCTGCTTTAAAGCGAAAACAGACAAGTTCGACATTTCTGAGCTTTTTTTTCCTGGTTTGCGTTTACAAATCGAAAGCCTGCCGGATCGAAATAACTGCTGACAGTCCTGGAAAATAAATGATGCATCTTGCGCGAATAAGTGAAGCCGCTGTTTCTAAAGTTCTGAGCGTGCCAAGTACGCCGTCAGCGATGAGGAAGCTTAGAAGTAGAGGCAAAGAGGGAAAGCACGGGGCTGTCGTGCCATCTACCAAAGAGTGACGGCTGACACAAGCAAGTGTGGTTACAGCGGCTCTGCATTTTTTTTGTCGTCCCGAGCGCTTGTCTTTGACTCAAACCGACAAACACGCACCCACACTCTCTCTGGTACTTCGGACTGTGCAGTAACGCAACCACTGAATATTGATGACAGCCAGCGTTACCGGGAGCCTGCCATGTGTGAGAATGACAGGCGTCACTTTCGCCCGAATATAAAATTTTCTGCCTGTTTGACAGATAAGGCTTGTAGTTCATAGGAAGGGAAATTAGGTGGGATGCCGAGTGGTACAATGACATTACTGCAGTTCAATGTCTAAAAGGTGCGGTACGGATGAACGTCACACCTGCGTTAGGACACCTTCTCTCAGTGTAGGTCATACGAAAATAAAACATTGAGAAGTACGCCAAAGACTACACAACACTTCGATACATAACCCAGCATTACCCAACAAACATCGTAAAAAGGAAAACGTGGTGAACGCCTACTGCATCGGTGTGTATTTTGTCTATCCAGCTCACCGCCGTAGAATGGGCCTAAATAGCACTTTGTAACGCGCCATCTGATGTATGACCACTATCTGAAACATCAAAGTGCTAACAACTTGTGTTGTAAGTTATGTGAACTATTGCATGAACTGAGAATATTGAGCTCCACACGGTGAACTACTAAGACATGGCCTATTGCCATATAAGACGCAGCAATCGCTCATGTGTTTCACGTTATCGTAAGGCAAAATAAAAATATTAGGTAAGAACGCGACACATCTTGCATTCGTTAGGGACGCGGTGTTCATCCTTCACTAAGTCGCTACGAGCGTTTAGCGCCGGTCAGCAGTTGTGCCCTTTGTATACGGCTGTGAACAGAGCGCAAAAAACGAACCTGGTGAAGCTCACTGAAGCGCCTCGTCGAAATGAAGAAAGAAACCCAAAATGTAATTTGGAACAAAGTAAAGAAAATCAAAATGATTATTTGGCTGTGGAAGGAGGAGAATGAGGACGAAAGTATGCGTTGTATGAAGTTTCGTTTGTGCAAAAGTTATGGGGAAAAAAACAAAAATAGATCATTCTGGTCACGCACTCCCTGGCACCTTTCCTGCTTAATTCCATCACTGTGCGCAAAGGATGAGCTAATACTCTATCTGCACTTGAGATAACCTCGTCCTCCTAGCCCGAACAGAGCACTTTTGTTGATTACCACTCACTTGGGAGATGCAAAAATAGTAGATATATAACTGTTACCTAATCAAAGGAATACAAGTTTGGAAATATACATAACAATATTAATAACGCTGAAGTGACTGAAGGGCTCCAATTGCTTATTTTAATCAGGATAGTCTAAACACAATAATCCTCACCCTGTCTTTGTGCCAGTGAGAAGATTTGGGCTTCTTGATACATCTTTAAGGCTTTTGGTGTAGTGCTCTGTGTTTGCGTTGTTCATCTCTACGTCCGTGTGTTTATTGCGCTACAGCAACATTCCTAAAGAATCTTTGGGAATTCATCGAAATCGCAAGGACATCCAAATTTCACGTAGCGACTTTCTTCAGTGAAGTGTGCTGCGTAATGTTTATGTGGTGATGACTGCTTAGAGCAGCAGGGAGACTGCGAGCTTTGTTCCATTCCCTGGTCTAATATAACATGCACCAGCGATGTCATTTCAGAAGCAATATCCGTTACAACGAAGCCCATCGTTTCGAGGACGGCCAGAGCAGTTCTGTATTCGCTGCACTACTCATCTAATGACTTGCAAGAAAAAAAGCTTAAAAAGCTTATTTATAATTTGAATCAGTTATACAGAGAGCCTTGTTAGAACATTTTGCTACCTTCTAGAACAACACCAGTAGTCTTGTGTGGAATGTTCAAGAAGTGGCTGACGTAGGCTAACTACTAACTCTAACTACTAACTACTACTAACTACTCAAGCGAATTCCCTGAATATATTCCGCTCCGTCCGTCTGAACTGTCTCAAATAGCATTGTTACTGCGACTTCATCCACCTTGGAGGTGCCCAGTTTCAAATGAAAAATATTGGTCGACCCCGAAGCTTTTGCAGTCTAACACAGCGTCCCCAAGCGCTAGCTATCACAAGAAAAGAGTCCGAGAACCTCGCTCGTGACAAACGCACCTGAGGGTATAAACAGCGACTTCTAAACCAGAGAAGCAGGTGTGCGATTGTGGCCCAATAGTTAGAGCACTGGGCTGCTTTGCTAGAAGGAAGAGGCTCGATCTCACCCTTCATGCATTTATTTATATCCTTATAGGCAGACGTCACCCACCTTGGAGCTGTCTAACAGAAAACTGGAGGGGCCCACGAGAGCGCATCACAGTGAAGACGAAATCAAAAGTTTTGTAAGAGGTACAGAAACATTGCGTTATAAGTGAGTGTGCAAGGGCGCATGCCGCGCAGCTGTCGAGGCATCACAATATATGCTATCACATACTTGAATGAATGAATGTGTGATGTTTAGTGGCGCAAGGGGCTAATATCACATACTTTGAGAGTTAGGGGGCTGAGTTATTACCATTACCATTAGCCAAACATTCAGTAGGCTTCATTATCCGTTGGGTCCACATCGTTGCGTCTAACAAAAATCAAGAAGCTCGGTTTCCTTTCTCGTGCATTGTTGGAAAAAACAAAGTCAAGCTCAAAGAAATGATAGAACCATTCGAATGCAATATTTACCATTATACGTTTTTCTGCCCACTTCTTTTTACCACGGATTAGGAAAAGAAAGGACATTCTGTATGATTTTCATATCCTTGTCACTGATCTCCGAGTGCTTCAAGTAAACATAAAGTGTTTCTTCCGGCTTTCAAGCTTTAGTATGCTACATAATCCCTACTCGACCCGCAGTGGTCGCTTAGTGGCTTTGGTGTTGCGCTGCTAAGCGCTAGGTGGCGGCATCAAAGCCTCGCCACGGCAGCTGCAAAAACGCACGTGCGCTTAGGTTTAAGTGCACATCAAATAACCCCAAGGGGTCAAAATTATTCTGGAGTCCCCCACCATGGTGTGCCTCATAACCAGATCGTGGATTTGGCGCGTAAAATTCCATAATTTATTTCAGTTAAAATCCATATTCGGTGTTATGAGCTTTCTTTGTATTTGTGTAGTTATATAAGCTTTCCCGAGAGCTCTGGTTGCGGAGCATCTGCAATGTTCAGGGAACCACAGCGTATGCAAAGTCCAGTCGCGTTTGTGCGTGATCCACTTCGAGAAAACAATAATGTTGCGTTCCGCGCAAAGTCCTTCATTTGCGTTCACTCTGCGTTTGGTTTCTTCGTTCAGCTTTGTTCCTTCATCTCTTACCAGAAGTGCTGCTGCCCCGTGTCAGGCTATCTTTCTTGACATTTGCTCCCGTTTTCTAAACGCAGCTGAAAGTGTCGTCACTGAAACGCCAATGTCCGTCAGGTAGGGCTACCTCGGCCTTTAGCTGGCCGTAAGGACAGATAACGTTAGTTTTGTAAGCGTTTTCTGAAGTTCGGTGTGAAAGTTTTGCCCTTTTATTATTTCTAGAATTACCAGTGTAAAAATTCTGACAACATCATGCCAACTTTGCTCGTAGTGTTTAAAAGCGGCGGTGATCGGCACCATGTAGAGGATCCAATGCTTTTTATTCAGGCGAGAAAGAACATCGATTTGCGCGTTTCAATGGTAAAACGATGAAAACTGTGTATTCAGGAAAACCATTAAATTTAGCATGCCGTGACCTTTAAATACATGAAAATGAAGGACGCTCGCGCGCTTCATTTGTGTTCGACTTGACAATAGCGGAGCGGGGAAACACGTTAGTGTTGCTTTTGCCTGGTGAGCCGATTTATTTACCTAGCACAGTGCCCGTGTGGTTTAAGAACGACGACCTAGCCGTCGAATTACTCGTCAGACATTAGAACCATGCGTCTAGTGCTAAGCTTCCACGGCACCTTCTGGAACGTACGGCTTTATGGACTCGCTAAGGATACTTTAAGTAAGCTACGCAATTATAGAAATGTGCGAATCTTGCTTGTGCACGTGTTTGAGGCAGCTGCTTCGTGTGGTCAGGCACGAAACTGGAAAGTCTTATCACAAGCTAATCTTATTTCTACTCTTTACTTGAAAACGCTCGTTATCGCTTTCACAGTTGATCATTCTGTGCCGATGCTCGTACAATAGAAAGCATCAGATTAAGTCGCAAAATAGGCTGAGCGGCCGCGGCTGCATAAGAATACCTTAAAAGGACCGACGATCTATCATCTTTCAGCGCATCGCAGATCTTATGAGTGGAAACCTTTCTTCGAAAAAATTGACATGATGGTAAACCACAAATACAGAAGGGCTTAAAACAACTGAACTGGAAGGTTGCGCGATGATTGTGTATCTAGGCCACCTATCATTTAAAAAAGATATTGTGGGGTTTTACGTGCCAAAATCACTTTCTGAGTATGAGGCACGCCGTAGTGGAGGACTCCAGAAATGTCGACCACCTGGGGTTCTTTACCGTGCACATAATTCTAAGTACACGGGTGTTTTCGCATTTCGCCCCCATCGAAATGCGGCCGCCATGGGCGGGATTCGATCCCGCGACCTTGTGCTCAGCAGCCTAACACCATAGCGACTGAGCAACCACGGCGGGTATCTATCATCCTTTTTTGCTAAATTGTGAAACACACTTGCTTAGCAGTTCTTTCCAGGTGAATTAGATCCCCTGTGCACACAGGTAGTTGGTTTATTCGTGTTTTCGTTTTGATTCGTTTTGTTTAATAAATTTCGGTTGTTAGCGCTCGTTCTGTGTCCTAACCCTGTGTCTTCCGTTGTTTTCGCGCTGATTAATAAGTATGGATCCTTTCTATCAGGCCCATCCTTCTACCTTACCGAAATTCGCTACACAGCATGAAAATTAAAAAAAATAATTGTTAGAACTTGTACCCAAATGCTCAAGTAAGATATTGCTGTCCCAAGGAGACAAAGTTTCAATACACCTATGCTTTCTGGCAATCTGTATATTTGTAGAATAAACTAGTAGCAAGAAGACGGACCGCGATTTTCTCTACATCATCGCCTTCTTCAATTTTAAGAAGTACACAGCAAGAGAAAGACATGTTCCAGTGATCACAACTGAAGATCCTTTCTAGCTTTAATAATATTAGATTTTTTACCTTTACGAATGACATCCACGTTTTGGAAGACGTTAATCATTATAAAGCTAATACATAGCGCAAGACCCTTGGGACCAGACCAATCACTGGTGTCTAACGCGTACTTGTTACTATGAGATAGCTGCTAGAATCAATGAATCTGTTTTACGGTTTCTTACCACCCTACAATCAAAATACCCGTTCACGGGAATCATTCGTCCGACACGCCGACTCAGTCCTCGTCGGCGCATCAGGGTCCATACCCAAATAAGGTCGCCGGGCTGGTACTCGACGAAGCATCGTCGGAGTTTGTAGCGTCGGCTGTCGGTCCTCTGTTGGTTCATGATCCGCAGGCGGGCGAGCGGTCGTGCTTCTTCGGCGCGCTAGAGATATGTAGCGACGTCAAGATTCTCCTCGTCAGTGACGTGCGGCAGCGTGGCGTCTAGCGTCGTCGTCGGGTTCCTGCCGTATACTAGCTTTAACGGCGTGCTCTGTGTTGTTTCTCGCACCGCCGTGTTGTAAGCGATGGTTACGTACGGCAGGACAGCATCCGAGGTCTTGTGTACGACGTCGACGTACATTGCTAGTATGTCGGCGAGCGTCTTGTTCAGGCGCTCCGTCAGACCATTCCTCTGTGGGTGGTAGGCAGTTGTCCTCCTGTGCCTTGTCTGGCTGTACTGCAGAATCGCTTGGGTGAGCTCCGCTGTAAGGGCTGTTCCTCTGTCGGTGGAGTACTTCTGGGGCGCTATGTCACAGCAGGATGTTCTCGACAAAGAATTTCGCCACTTTGGCTGGGCTACCTTATTGCAGATCTATCGCTTCAGCGAAGCGGGTGAAGTAGTCCCTCGCCACGACGATCCACTTATTTCCGGTTGTTGATGTCGGAAAGGGTCCCAACAAGTTCCTGCCGATCTGCTGAAATGGTCGGCGACGAGGCTCGATTGTTTGTACTAATCCCACTGGCCTTGTCTGTGGTGTCTTGGGTCGCTGACAGCCTTGGCATGTCCTGGCATAACGGGCGACGTCGGCGGTCAGGCGCGGCCTATAATACCTTTCCTGTATCTCGATAGTACCCGGGAGAATCTGAGGTGTCCAGCGGTCGGATCGTCATACAGGGCGTGCAATACTTCTGGACGCAGCCCTGACGGAACAAGAAGGTAGCTGGCGCGGACTGGTGAGTTCTTATTTATGAGTAGGTTGTTTTGAAGCGAGAACGAAGTCAATCCTCGCTTAAATGCCCTAGAGACAACATCGGTGTGCCCTTCCAAATATTCAACGAGATTTTTCAACTCCGAGTCTGCTCGTTGCTATTCAGCGAAGTCTTCCGCACTTAATATTCCAAAGGTCGTCATCCTCGTTTTCTTGCGACGGTGAGTCAATAGGGGCGCGTGATAGGCAATCGGCATCAGAGTGTTTTTGTCCGGACTTGTAAGTTAGTGATATATTCTTGCAGTCTTAGGCTTCAACGCGCCAGCCGTCCTGAAGGGTCCTTTAAATTCGCTAGCCAACACAAGGCGGGATGGTCGCTGATGACTGAGTGGCCTACCATATAGGAAAAGCCGAAATTTTGCTGTAGCCCAAACGATGGCGAGGCATTCCTTTTCGGTTGTAGAATGATTGCCTTCCGCTTCTGACAACGACCGGCTAGCGTAAGCTATCACGCGTTGAAGTCCATCTTTTCTCTGGTCTAGGACGGCTCCGAGGCGTAGGCTCCTGGCGTCAGTGTCGATTTCGGTATTGGCGTCCTAGTCGAAGTGCGCAAGTACTGATGGCGACTGCATGCGTCGTTTGAGTTCTTGAAATGCGTCGGCCTGCGGCGTTTCCCACTTGAACTCGACATCACATTTAGTTAGATGCGTCAGCGGCTCAGCGATGCGTGAAAAGTCCTTGACAAAGCGCCTGCAGTAGGCACAAATGCCAAGGAATTGACGGACTGACTTCTTGTCGATGGACTGTGGCATCTTAGCAATAGCAGCAGTTTTCTGCGGGTCGGGACAGACTCCACACTTGCTGATGACGTGGTCAAGAAACAGAAGCTCATCGTAAGCGAAGCGGCACTTTTCTGGCTTCAGAGTGAGCACTGACGACTTCATGGCCTCTAGTGCTGTCGCAAACCGCCTTAGGTGATCGTCGAAATTTCCGGCGAGGACGACAACGTCATCCAAGTAAGCAAGAGAAGTCTGTCACATCAATCCTGCTAACACCGTGTGCATGACGCGCTGGAACGTTGGAGACACCGAGCACAGTCCGAATGGCATGACCTTGAACTCGTGGAGCCCGTCTGGCGTGGTGAAGGCGGTCTTCTCGCGATCTATCTCGTCGACTTCTATTTGCCAGAAGCCAGACTTGAGATCCATCAACGAGAAGTATTTTGCGTTGCAGAGCCGATCTAATGCGTCGTCTATCCGTGCAAGGGAGTATACATCCTTTGTAATCTTGTTCAGTCGACGATAATCGACGCAGAAACGTAAGGTTCCGTCGTTTTACTTCACCAAGATAACAGGGGATGCCCACGGGCTTTTCGACGGCTGGATGATGTTGTCGCGCAGTATTTCTTCGACTTGTTCTCTTATAGCTTCAAGTTCTCGCCTTCAAACTCGGCAAGGGCTCTGTCGGAGTGGTCGAGCGCACTCTTCGGTCATTATGCGATGCTTTGCGGCTGGTGCATGTCGAATCCTCGATGATGTCTTTCTATCGTCGGAGCAGCCATCTGAGCTGTTGCTGCTTAATCTTGTGGAGACTTGCATTTATGTCGAAGAATGGTTCGGGAACTGTGGTCGCCGGGGCAGAAGTGGCAGGAACCGAGAGGCACACGCATAGCTGGTTTCGAGAATTTCCTCGATCGATATACGCGATTGTTGAGCCCTTGTTGATGTGTTTGAACTCCTGGCTGAAGTTCGTCAGAAACACTTTCGTTTTTCCTCCGTGCAGTCGAGTGATCCCTCTTGCGACGCAAATTTCACAGTCTAGCAGTCTAGCAGTATACGTTGGTCACCCTCGATGACGTCTTCTACGTTGGCAGGTGTTTTGGTGCCGACGGAAATGACAATGCTGGAGCAAGGCGGGACGCTAACTTGACTTTGGAGCAAGCTCAAGGAATGGTGACTTCGAGAGCTCTCCGGCGGTTTTGCTCGATCTTCCGACAGCTTTATCGACTTCGACTTGAGGTCGATGATTGCGACATGTTGGTTGAGGCAGTCCATGCCGAGAATGACGTCTCGTAAACACTGTTGAAGGATAACGAAGGTGGCAGGCTAAGTCTGGTCATGAACCGTAATTCTTGCCGTGCAGATTCCAGTCGGCGTGGTGAGGTGTCCTCCAGTAATGCGAATTTGAGGACCATCCCCTGCAGTCTTAACTTTCTTCAACTGCGCGGCGATGGGTCCACTCATGACTGAGTAATCGGCTACTGTGTTTACTAAAGTGGTGAGTGCGTGGCCTTCGAGGAGCGCGTCGAGGTCAGTAGTTCTTTGTCTTGCGTTACAGTTAGGTCTTGGCGACGGATCACGGCTGCGTCACGTTGGCTTGTGGCTGGTACGTGGCGTCATCAAGTCGTCTTTCGCTGGCGTATTCTTTGCTTCAACACATCGTCGGGATGGCGGCGTGTCGTTGTTATGTCGTCGAGGAAGTCTCTTCGTCTTTTCCGTCGGCGGCGGAGGATATTCGTCAGTTCGACGAACAACAACCACACCTCCATCGGTTGCTACGCTTAGTTTTCCGGATATATGCTCGCAGACCTGCCCCAAGCTGGGCCAATGTATGGTCTGTGCTACGGCGAGAGGTAGCGGCCTAGTGACGGTGAACGGGACGGTCACACTGAGTGGCGGCGAAGTAGTCAGCGATATCGTGAGGTCGTTCGCCAAGCTGTGGTCGCGGTGCGTTAACGGCTAACCCTCGCAGTCCCATCTCCCGGTATGTGCATCGACTGTAGACGTGGCCCGTTTCTCGGCAGTGGTAACAGGGCGGGCGGTGGTCAGGAGCGCGCCAAATGTCCGTCTTCCTCGCGTACCTGCGCTGGGCCATGGGTGCGCGTGCTGGCGGCGGCGGTGGTGGCCGACGGAATTGTGACATTAAAGGGCCCCAGTGCAGTCACGCAGGGGGGCTTTGACGGCGGGCGACGGGGGCGTAGGTCATCGCTTCCCGCTGGGGCTGTGGTGATTCTGGTTGCACCTCAGGAACTGCAAAACCTCATTTTTCACCATTTCGGTGATTGAGGCCACTTGAGGCTGTTACCTCGGGTACAGCTTTAGTAGCTCTTCCCGTACGACCACTCTGGTAGTCTCGCGCAGATCGTCGGTGGGCAATGATTGAATTCCTGCGTAGTTTGTAGAGTTCATGCGGTGGTTGAAATGTCGGTTTCGCATTTCGAGCGTCTTCTCGATGCTGGTGGCCTCGCGAAGCAACTATTCTGCGGTATTCGGTGGGCTTCGTATCACTGCGCCGAAAAGTTATTCCTTCATGTCACGCTTGAGTAGGCAGACTTTCTTCTCCTCGGGCATATCTGGGTTGGCGTGGCGCAACAGGAGGCTCATATCTTCTATAAAGATGGCAACGTTCTCGTTAGGTTAGCTGCACTCGGGCGTCCAGCATAGCTTCGGCCCTTTCCTTGCGCACGACGCTCGTAAAGGTGCGCAGAAAGCCGCTGCGGAACAGGTCCCATGTTGTCAAGGTCGACTCCTCGTTCTCAAACCACGTTCCGGCGGCGTCTTCTGAGACGTAATATGCATGCCGCAGCTTGTAGTTGGAGTCCCCGTTGTTGAAAGTCGCGATTCGTTTGTAGGTCTCCAGCCAGGATTCCGGGTCGTCAGTCACTGCTCCATGGAAGGTCGGTGGATCCCGGGGTTGTTGCAGGATAACGGGGGACACTGGGGCAACCATTGGGGTAGTCTTGGTCACGATCTTGGTCATCTCAGTTAGAAGTCCGTGTTCCGGGGGTAGCTGTTGCAGTCGGCGACTTGCTCGATGATCCGGGACGACCTAGGTTTTGTCTTCGCGGTCCGGGTTTGGACCACGGTTTTGTGGGGGCGTCCGGCACATGAATGCAAAGCACCTCCACCAGTTGTGACCTGGCAGTGACGGTTGAAGACGCAGAAACAAAACTGTAAATGGCGAAACTAACTTTATTGGGGAACTTGAGCCCAGAAAAAAAAAACTACACTGAATGCTGAACGAAAACGGCGAACAGAGTCGGCAATCGTCGAAAAATCTGATCAGTGGGTCAAACGCGTCGGCTTTTATACATCAGTCGTCGAATATTCCAGAGTAATCGCTGGGACCCGCGTGCCTTCCACAAAGTCCTACATTATTCACGTCGCTCGCATATGGAATCAGATTGCACAAGGTTCGTTCACAGACAACAGATGGAGCCATCGATAACATTCCAGAAACTTCCAATACATGGAGGTGCGTCCTGCGTGAAGCGATAACATTTGTTAGGTGGTGAAACGCGTCGCCGATAAAGACAAACAAATACACGCGTCGATATGTCGGTGGTCCAAGTCGATGAGAAGCGACGCGAAGGCAAGGAGAAGAAAAGTACAGAAAAAGGACAGTAAAGGACAGACAAAGCAAGGACAAGAAAAGTGCGGAGGACGACGACACCAACGTCCTATTTGCTACCCTTCATTTTAGGTGAGAGAAAGGGTTGCAGAAAAGAGCGAGCACTGTACGCACCCACGAGTCCGAATAGTCGTATCCGGGAAAGGTACAGAACACGTGCTCGGTAGTTTAATCATATTCCCAAGTGTGCACACCGTGCTGCGGGCCACTCGATCACACAATGATAAAGCCTTTGTTAACGTAATTTCCTCACATATGCGGTACATAAATATTACTTCGCAGCAGAAGAGGCTAGTTGGCACATGAAGTAACGATGAAAAACTGTTGTTAAATTAACTATCGATAATATCGACAGCTTTGTTCTTTTGAGACCGGTAGCGTAATTAAGACTATTGACAATATTATTATCAAAAAAATTTCCGGTAGTACTACAATATTTTGCTATGATATTATTGATAGTGTAACAAAAGCTATCAAAATCAGAGTTAATTTCCAATAGCCAACTACCAACAGTGAATAAGATTGTTCGCTATTTACAGTACTATCGATAGTTTTGTAATTGCTGGCTAGTGATATTACCAGTAATCTTGAGACAACTGACAATCAATAAGGCTAAGTTCAACGTCGCCTGTTGATGTTCCAGTGTTTACGCTCAGCATGTGGGGTGACCTTACTTTATGGATGCTGCATCGATAATACTATCGATAGCACACTAACGATGACGCCACAGTGACCTGGAAGCCGCTGAAAGGTGATGTCGCGAGCATTTTTCTGCGCATGAGTAATTTGTCAAATGACCGATATCGTCTGTTTGTACATGTTTGGTGACCCTTTATCTAATGAGTGGTGATATTTGACTGATATTATACTTAACATTACCTGCCACGAACCTCTATTTTTTTTATTCACTCATACTGTTGGCCTGTCGGCCGTTACAGGGTGGGTCAAAGCAGCACTTCAACAATTAGTACAATACATGGTATTACAATACAGATAGCACAAAAATAAAATAAGTCAATAGCAGTATTTCGGCGATTAGTACAGTACATGACTAAGGCAGTACATGAATAGTGTTTTAATAGGTGAACATAGGCTAACAAAGAAGATACATAAACGAAATATCCTGCAGGTACTCCGATCAATATGACTATAAATGCAGCGTTAATAAAAGAGGTCATACACCCCCCCCCCCCCCCCTCAAAAAAAGAAAAACAAAGGTGTGCAAGTATACGGGAGTGCATCTTTCAATGTTGCCTTAAGTTTTTCTCAAATTCTTCCGCACTGATGCTTTCTCGCGTTAACAACGGTAATTCATTCCATTCTTTAATGGTTCTTGGGAAGAAGGAGAATGCGTAAGCGTTATTGTGCATCTGAGGTATTTGAAAAGTATTATATTTGCTTTTCCGTAGTGCTCTACCTTGTCTTGCTATCCAATACGTTCGCTGTTGATGTTGAATGTGTTTTTAGTAAGAAGAAAAACGAACTTTAACCTAGCTATGCGCCTGCGTTCAACGAGCGTAGACAAGTTCAGCAAACCGAGCATTTCGGAGACTGAATCTCTGCGAGAATAACGTGATAGAATAAACCTTGCTGCTCGATGTTGAACTCTTTCCAGTCTCTCAATTAACCCTGACTGATAAGGGCCCCAGATTATGCTGACATATTCTAACGTGGGTCGAACGTACGTTAAATGAGCTGTTAGTTTTACTGACTGTGAGGCTAACTGCAATTTCCGTCGCTAGAATTTTCCGCAGTTTGGCATATTTTTGTAACATGTTTCAACCAACTTAAATTCGTAGATATATGTATACCTAAGTATTTCAGCACGTCAACCGTGGAAAGCACCGAAGAATTCACTGTGTAATTAAAATCAAAAATATGATATATTTTATTCGTCATGCGCAATACAACAGTTTTGCTCTCATTTATTGGGCAGTTTTTTTTTTGACACAGTGAGTGAGTGAGTGAATAAACTTTTATTTGGACCAGCAAAACGCGATAACACGTGCACCCGGCTAATCTCACGACGGGTCTGAATGATCTAGTCGGCCGGCACGATCGTGAGCGCGCTGGATGGTCAGGATTTTCGGGCCCAGCGACCCGCACTCCCCGAGCATGTGAGGCAAAGTAGGAACCTATGATTATGAGGCACAGCGTAGCCAAGGACTCCGGATTAATTTTGTCCCCCTGTGCGTCTTTAACGCGCACCCAATGCATGGTACACGGGCATTTTTGCCTTTCGCTCCCACCAAAATGCGACCGCCATGGCCGGGATTTAATCTCGTGCCCTCAGGCTTAGCATTGAAGCACTAAAGCAACTACGTCACAACGACGGAAGAACGTGCACTCTTTAGACAAAAGTGCGGGGACAGTGGCAGTTTGGGCATGGCTCACGAGAAGCACGTGCTAATTCTACTTCGTCGGGGAAAGCGAAATTTAAACAACGGTGCAAGTTCGACGAATACACTTCTACAGATATATGCATAGTGCACTTTGGACTACAATTTAGCTTCTTCCACAATGACCGCTAAATTAATAGAAATCACTTGTTCGCTTATTGATCCCTTCTAGCATTCACCTAGTGAACAACATGTGATGCTGAGTTAACCTTCAGTGTGAGTTCTGTTTTTCTACTTTTCTCCTTTGCACTGTAACTATATAACGTAGATTGCTCAACGCAGCGTTCGTGTTCGCGCGAGTATTACCGAAGACCGCATCAAGTCGCTGCCTTTGCGTTCGCAACGCTCTTTCCCTGTGCACCTGACGTGCTAGGCGCTGTATAGGACGAAAATGCTATGCAGCTTTCCACAAACTGTTCTCTTGCCAACCATAAGCCCTAGAAAAATCGCGTGCAGCAAGCATTATTTCCCGGCGGTGCTCGCGAAGCTACATATTTCTGCTCGAGCATACATGCGACACAAGCACATGTTACTGGCGGCAACCTGGCCCCAGTCACCCAATGGTACCGGCTGCAACCTCTTTTGACGAATACGAGAAGCGAACTTCTATGGTGCGTGCTAGACCGCGAAACTAGGAGGCAGATAATGCATTTTTGTAGAACTCATTAACCAAGAGTATCGCGGAATATAGGGCGTCATTTGCCGGTCGATCGGCAAAGACAACTAGGATGGATGTTCACCTGCACTACATGCCACGTTTTCGATTAAGCTAATTGCGTGCCAGCGAATGGTCAGTGGCATAATCGCCAAAAGTGCTCCATGCGTCAGAATGTGTTGTTGTCAAAGCAGGCACTCAGGGATAGAATACAGCCCTGCCGTCTTGCCCTACTTTGTTACATACGGTCCATGCAAGTCAGGCGAAATGACAGGACGCAATAACCTGAGTTATTCTGCGGCATTGAAAACATCAAATTGTTTGCAATTGATGACCTTGATCCAAAGTGCCGGGGTTTCAAAATACGGACTAACTGCTACACACTTTGCTCACAGGCGACTGATGTTCATTTAATAACGCGGACAAGTGTGCAGCACATCACATCCGTCTATCATTGGTGTTTGTTGTGTATGAAATACCTATACTTCAGCTATCGAGCTTCACAGAGTGAGTAAATGGTTAAGGTCAAATGTCACATGAGCGGGGCTGTTTTTGTCTCATGGACCTGGAAAGTAGTTTAAGAAAGTAACTGTCTTGTACGGCGGTTTTCACTAATAGTGGCACGTGGCTGTTAACTGAGCACTCATTTTAGCCATCTACTGCTGCGTACATGGGTTTACCAAGGATGCAAATATTTTGTTCGTATGCCCATTAGAACTGCCCGGAAAAATTTTTTTTCCAAACAAACTAGAGGATGTGAGCCAAATATAGCTCAGTCGTATACCAGCTGGTTGACGGATCGCCATCTCTATTGAAATATGTATTGCGCGCAAGGCCTGCGTCACTTGATCGCAAATATTTTTGGGCATGCCTCGCTTAATCGCGACTCAGCACGTTGCCTGTTTCTCCTGTGTGTATTTTTGAGTGTGAAACAAATGTCTTCCTAACTCCCTCTCGTAAGTGTCCCCAACGGCTGTTGTCGCGTGGCGTAAGAGCCACTATTTTCGTTCGGTATCCCGGCACAGCTGTCCACATTGTACAGACAAAGAAGTGCCATAAAACGTAGACGCGGCTCGTTGCTGGCTTCATTCTTCTGGTATGGTTTCACTCCTCGAAAAATCCCTGCTGTTTTTATAACCCCTCGAAGTTCACCCCCATTTCTTCCACGTCATGAATCCCGCCTAGGAGGAAAAGTTTTGTTGTCATTGCTTTCTAGGTTTCTTTATTTTTCTCATGCAGCACCATAAAGCGTGCTTCGTCGTCACTGCACCCCGCGCCTCCTCCTCAGCCTCCTTGCTCTTGTGAACTGGCCCCTGCTCTGCGAGAAGTTTCATACTTTTTTGCGCTACCAGCGGCCACAAAAGGCCCTGAACGTGCTTCAAAATATAAAATTGCGTCCGCCTTCAGCGCAAATAGCGTACGAGGGGAGCACTTGGCACTAGAACGAAGCACCGTAAGCCTTTCTAATACATGCGAAAAACATATCAAGAGGGAGAGAAAGCAAGAAAAGGAAAAACGGAAAGGAGGTGAACCAGAAAGGCCTCCGGTTCGCTACCCTACAAGGACAAGGGAAGAAGAGAAAGAACGAATGGAAAGAGGCAACAAGGAAGAGAGTTAGCACCAAAATCCGCCTTCATTCCATATTCGCCCGCTTTCCGTTTTTGCTTCGACGCCGCGCTGCATGTTCTCTGCGTCCATGCGCTTGAGCGTAACGCACGTTGACGAAAAGAAACGCAACTGTAATATTCGAAACTGTGTTTGCCGCAATGTCGGTCACGCTCGCACAACACGCCGTGCAACTGAAGCAACGAGTAGAGCTCCCACGCATCAAGGACAGATACGTCGTGTGCACACGTTCGTCACGCAGCTGTAGGGAGCTGGAGCAGTTATGTTCATTTTAGTAGGCCCGGCGCATGTGCGTTGTTTAACTAAATCAATTTCTCATAATAAAATGCTTCACAAAATTTGTAAAATACCACTTGTACAACCTGCAGACATCATAGCTTCTCATTGTAATTTGAATGTGCGAGAAGACGTAGTTTGGTTACGCTTCCAGCTGTCATTTGTTCTGTGAGCAAAATAGCATGCAGGACACTAAAGATCCCGACCAACTAGAGTACAAGGCTGGAAACATATGGGGCTATCTTTGTCGCGAATGACGCGTGGCGGGGGGGCTCCCGCGTCGACCAGTGCGAGTGCAGCGCTACTGGCACGTCACGCTATAGGGAACGAATTAGCTCCCTCAGCGCCACCAGAGGTTGCCCTCGGCGCATCTTTGCACCTCTCGGCGGAACATGCCGGCAAACGCGCACCCGCCGTGCTCTTGCGGGTGCTGACGCGTCAGCGGAGGCGCGGGCATTCGCAGCGCGTCGCGTTTTTGCGAGCGAATGAACGCGTCATGTGGTTCCAGCTTAATTACAGGTGCGCTGTAGAAGAATGTTCATTTCATAACGCATTGGCGTTATGATCGCTGTCATTGATTACAGGCGCCGCACCTCCACGCTGCATGAGAGAGACCGACAGGAAACCATCGGCGTTAGTCGGCTCTGAGTGAAATATTAGACAACGCTAGTTTACTGATCAGACGAGTGCATAGACAAAGCAGTTAACAGGAAGCACTAGTGTCCTAACATTGTGCATGCGCACAACGCTACATCCCAGCAGCGGAAGACAGAGGGTTAGCCTTGCTCCGCCACCGGCCGATTGGGCTGGACGTCGACAGTGCCTTCGCTTTGCTTCGTATATTATAGACAAATGTACACTCTTTCGGGTGTATATCTGCCACACAACTATAATCGTCATGTGCCTTGCTTTCATTTCCTTTCTTCAAAACGCAGCGCCCGTTACTGTCCTGTCGAGAATGCTCTGTCATGCTGATAACGCGCATGCCGTTCGTTAGCGACTTGAAAGTACCGGGCTCGCAGCGTTAAAGAAGGGAAATGCGGACAAGACAGATGATGATCATTGTTGTGTGGCAAGATGCGACCAAACTAGGGCAACTTTGCTTAAGAGTAGTGTTTGCAGACTACGTGACGGGTACATCGAACGTCGATGGCAACGACGGGAACGCGCTCCGAGATTCTGCATCATTGCTATCGCAATAACATTTAGTGAATAGAATGCCCTATTGCAAAAAAAAAAGGTCGGTTGGTTTTAGATATACCTGTGAGCCAACATTCGTGTTCAGGTTATTGAAGGAATTTTTTTTGTTGCTATAGCAGAACAGGCGGTCTGCTTATTGCCCCTGCCGTGTCGGTCAGAATTAAAGCACTATGGAGTGAGTCCCATCTATCATGCACAGAGATAAAAAAATACAAACATTCTGCGTGAATAACATTAGCGCATGTTTTCAGAGCTTTGTTCAGAAACCACCGGTAATTTCTGGACCTCAGAAGCGATTATTTCAAAGCGATTTATCATTTTTTAATGATTCTAAATATCAAGATGTCAATTAGGCAGCTGTAGAGAAACACAAACCACGTCAAAATGAGATGTTTCCAGCGAGGTACCTCTCGTCTATTTACTTTTTGTGTGAATAGAAAAAGCCAGCGAATTGTGCAACATACAATGTGACTGCACACCCATGCGCAAAAAAATATCAGCGCCATCAAACACTCTCAGTGGGAAAGGAAGATGTTCACCTCATGCTGGCCGTTCAGGATGAAAGCATTCCTTGATGGGATACGCAATCATCGCAGGGAGTTTTTCGCGCGTCGTGAAAGCAAAACGCCTGCTTTTATCGCCGTTTTTTGTCCAAGTAACAGATTATACACTTGCTCTAGCACTGGGACTGCTTCATGGTGCTAAAATCGCAGGCGAACTTTGGTGCGCACGAGTGAAGAATGACAAGACATTTTTGACAGTTCGCGCGATTTACGTCTGTTACAATTATATACAACCCCCATGACTGACATCTTGACAACTACAGCTTCAAACAAAATTTTAGATGATTGCCCTAGACGACTAATCGAAATACAGAGTGAAACATTATTATTGGTAATTTTATTTCAAGAGATTGGCCCAAAGGGAACCTCCACCTTGCAGAAGAGTTGGGATTTAAGGAATCTAGAAGAATATTCTGGACAGAAGTCGCAATAAGTAAGAGACGTTTCGAGTATAAATTGAAGAAAAAACATAGCACGGAATATATTGACAAAGCCGCAGTTATTTCAAGCAGAGGCGACGGTACGGTATAGTGATAAAGCCTTTTAAACACGAAAGTTAAGATCTGGATCTTAAGAGGCTAAATGATGAGATGCAAGAGACTAAATGTGATAGATGTAATAAAGAGCTACAGAAATTCAGAGAATTTTCTCCTTATGCGTAGCAGTCTTTGGCTCTGCTGTTACTTAGCTTTTCCTTTTATTGTTCAAATTTCAATTTGGCCCACCTCCGAATCCGGTTGGCCCACGCAATGTCACCACGTAATTTATGTTGACCTACTCCCAAATTCAAGTTGGCCCACTTTGAATGTTCGTATGGTTCACTTACGATACGGCCTCACTAGTTTTAACGTCCACAACAATAAAATATTTTTGTTTCCACTTTTAGTCTGATGTATTACGTAAATTAGCATAAACATACAAACTCCTAATGTCATGTTTTGCTGCTTCCGTTTTTATGAGCCGCTTGCTTAAAGAACTATAGAAGTTCTCTCTTTACATATGCATAGCCAGAGTACAAATTATTCTCGTGTTACAACGCATAGAAGAATCAGTTTAAATGCTGTTGGCTGCAAGGACAGTTGGGATAGCCTTACGAGGTAGTTGCATGTCCAGAAGAAAATTATTACGGGTTGCGATTTCGCAGCATGCCATGCAGTGTGCCAGGGCAAACCAACTATAGAGACGCTGCTGGAGCCGCCAGTGAGAAGGAAGAGGCGAAGGGTCGCACTTGGCGTGACTTCAGTTTTTCATTCATTCAAATAACCTTACTGAGTGCCCTGTGATTTGGTGAGGTAGGCCTGGACCCCGCCTAGATTTCGGCCAAGGTTTGTTGGCCCTTGCCGGCTTCCTCGGCTCGCTGGACGGCCCACAGTTGGTGCTGCGTGTCCGAGATGAGCAACGTAGACTCCCAGCGCGCGCGAAGGCTGCTGCTGTTTGAGGTTGCATCACCGTTATCCTGTATTATAGCCGTACATTACCATAGGATAACCTTTAGGGTGGCTCTAGAGTCGCAATGTCGGCACTTGTCAGTCGTGCATAAATCTGAGCGTATAAGGTGCATGATAGCTCGTCTTTTTTAGTTAGTAGTAGTTTTTTTTTTTTTTTTTTGCGGGGTGCTTCACGTTCGGCGCCACGTCACGCTGCAGCTCTGTGAGCGCAGCAGGTCGGCAGAAAATTCCATTTCCCCGAATTCTTAATGCCACGCGAGCGCGTTTACATGCACTGCGAAACGTCGACCTACTCGCCTCGATCCACCCCTGTCTAGCGGTTCAATGTGACGTGCATTCCTGGCGAATGATCCCCTTTTAAAGGGGCGTGATACGCTAGAAAGTTGATTGATGCGATGCGCCAGTCGTCGCATTCATGTTAACGCGGCTACTGGGCGTATTTAATATAGTGTACGTGGTGGGTGCACCACATCCCTGTATGGCACAGATAGAAGCGCATTGGTGCGCACTCCGGGCGGACGCTACAGGAGTTCGCTGCGTGTGCTAACTACTGGTAATTGGTCGAGCGTCTTTAGAGGCGTGTGAATATTGTAGGCGCAACGTACAATTTACCGCTCCGTTTCTGTACGTCTCTCTCTGCGTGGTTACAGCAATACTTCATGACAGCGACATTGCCTAATATGTGTCCGAGATGTGATGTCATTGCAAGGGCGCCTTGAAAATCTGTCCTTGTTTTGTTTTTCTACCAAAGCGCACTTACGAGACAAGTGAAAGTAAGTCACTCCGCGGCGAGATATGTTTGGTTTGACTTTAAACTGGAAACTAGTGATAAAATAGTAGTGATTAGTAAGTCCAATGAATTATCGATAGTACACAAACTATCTATATTACCATCATTGTTGAAGAATCGATAGCCCTTCCGATAGCTCAATATTGATATCGAAAGTACTGTCGAGCGTACTATCAATATTATCAACATCACGATATCACACGTAAACACAACAGCACCAACTTGGTAACGTTGAACTGAGGGTTACGGATGGTCAGTTATCGCACAAGTTCTCGCAATATAAGTAGCCCAGAGGGAAAAACTATCGACAGCACTGTCATAAGCGAAGTATAGTAAAGCTATCAGTAGTGGTATTGATAGTTTCACAGCTGTCTAACAAAGAGTCAAGGCCCACAGGCCTACCGCCTTTTGCATTGGCTTCCCCTCTCATTTGAAAGAACTAACCATGAAATCAAAGAATCGTAATGCTATCAATAATGCTATCGATAGTAAAACAGAGTTGGCGTTCTGAGTTTGTTGGGTTTTGCATGGGTAATTAATGGGCGTAAGCAAGAACCACACTGCTTGCAACGTGACCTGCGACTAAGTGTTATACAATTGCAGTTAAGTAAATTAAGTTCTGGGGTGTTATGGGCCAAAACAACGATATCATTATGAAGCACGCCCTATTGAGTGACTCTGGAACACGTTTGACGACCTGTAGTCCCGTAACATGCATCCACTGCGCGGCGCACAAGTGTTTTTGCATTTCGGCTTCATTCAAAAGCGGTCGCCAGGGCCTGGATTTGCAGTCACCTAAATTTTCGTCAATTTCAAAGGCGCGCAAAAAAAAGTCATGAGAAACACCAGTTTGTTTGCTTGAAACTTTGAAAACACTGCAACATTATCGCGACCTTTCTTAGCACGTGGAACTAAAGAGAATAGAGGACGTGCGGTTACCGAACGGTACGTTTCAAAAACTTGGGGCCGGATGCGAACATTATATAACATGTAACCCACTTCTTTATTTCCTCTGAGATTCTTAGTAGATTTTGAAATCCTTTTCTCCGTGAAAGCTGCTCTTCGGCTCTCTTAGAAAGTGAAGGTTCGCGTATACTGCCTTTGCACTTTCGGAACATTGGCATTTCAGATTGTGGGCGCAGTAAGTTTGCTAAGTGGTTACTAGGTTACGTTTTCCAGGTCCACCATGGCAAGAACAATGCCAAACAAGTACGCGCGTTTAGACTTGCGGAACAGTAACAGAGTGGTCATAATAAAGCAGATCCTTCAACGCGGCCCTATTGAAACAGTTTACAATGTAAAAGTGCTCACTCGCCGTATTTCTTCGTTCTGTGATAAAAAATACTAATGAATAACTGAAGAAATCAATACCAAACTTTTTTTACAGTATTCCTTGTTGAAGCTTCAACGCCTATACGTGCGGCCTCACAAGTTCAGAATTTTTATTCTCTTATATGTGCCATTTTGTCTTCAGATAGCATGCCAAACTTCGCTATTTGGTTGAGCATTTGGTTTATTAACTCAATGCAGTCCATTGGTAATGAAAATCAGTTCCCTGTGGATCCATGAAAATTACGAGAAAAAACATATGCGCCTCCTTTGCTTTGTCCCTCCAGTAAAAGCCTCCTCACATTAAAAAATAATTTTTTGCCATTCATGAAGCATGATTATAGTGCTAACAGTGCTTAATTTTCCACTTCCCTACTGTTCCTGTGAGAATAAAAGAACGTGTTTAATATAAAATATACTTATGGAAGTTACTTCTCACGACAAACATTTTTATTTAAGTATAGATTATCTTCAAATTATTCCTCTAGAAGTGCGTCAGTTCCGAGTAGTGCAGCCAGACAGCAAGCTAGTGGAATTTGATGGCGTAAAGGCTTACATTGACAACCAAAGCCAAGGCAAGCAAGGATCTTTTCTGGATGCCCTTTCCTTAGAAAGAGGCTAAAACCAAGCAAAGCAGTTCTTTTGCAGACAAAAGCTATTAGCCGAATTTCTAAATAGAGAGGGAAGGAAGGGGTTAGGGGTAGGGCATAGAGGTTTGTTTTTTGTGCCACCATGAATAAAACTAAGACAGAACTACTATGCAATGGTGCGCTTGCCTGAACGCCAAGAAACACCAACGCAGAGTAGCTACTCAAAAATTCTGCACAGAATTGCTAACTTTTCGGATCACGTACACTCCAACACTAACTTAACACAACGGCAAATTCTGTTGTGCTTGCTGACTAAGACCACGATGGATTCACTATGCAAGTCATCTGAGATGCTTTCAGAGAGGTTTCCTGCTGCAAATAGTCTCGATTGTTGTCCTGAATATATCCTCTGGCCATAAAAATGAATTAGAATATGTTTTGAGGCTCATGTAGATATGTACTGAGGACGTCCTAAGGTACACATTTTGTACGTCCTGAAGATGTCCTCAGGATTTAAGGTGTTTGGGATGAACCTATTTTTGAAGAGGAAAGTTGCCCGGGGGGTACTTCTTGCGGTTCTTAAACAATAAAACGTTGGATCCTATGTCCCCTGCTAATGAAGCATGTAGCAACAAAATATGGAGATGCAGCACGCGACCACGATCAAATAAATTACACAAATTGGATGAAATAATATGTCGCCTGAATGTACTTACGAAGTTACAACAACGCAAATTTTGCATGATTTATATTAACAAACTGCATTTTATTAGGTGCAATATTGCTTGTGTTTTTTTTACAGGGGAGCTTTATATGGCTAGGGTGCCATAAAATGTTCATCATCAATGGCTCATAGCCCCTTAACCAACCAAAATATCCAATGTCCCATAGCCCCGTAAGGCACAGGCTACAAGTACTAATCGAAGTAAGGGAACAGTGCTTACATTCTTTGGAATCACGCCTACCACATACAGAACAGCATGCCGAAAACTGCCATCACCTGCCTCGAAGAAACCTGGTTGGATGGCGTTGAGTATGAGTAACGAGGGAGAGGCCACGCCTCGTTAGGAGTCCCGAAGAGCTGTACGCTTACGAAGCGCAGCGGTGCGAATTTAGATGAGAGTACGACGGCGGCACGCGGTAAACACCACCGAAGATCGTGACCGAGAGGCCGTCTGTAACCAGCAGGCAAGACGGGAATACGCGTGTCACGATTTGGAGGATGCGACGAAGAGACGCGAAAGTCTCTTCGATGTCGAAATGCGATGTCTAAAGGTTCATGGCTACTCATGTTGGGCGGGTTAGCTGCGATTTCACAACCCCTCTGGTCATTGTCGCTGATTTGAATGTGGACATAGGATGAAATGGATATGATGAGATATGATGATGATGATGATGATGATGATGATGGTGATGATGATGATGATGATGGTGGTGGTGGTGGTGGTGGTGGTGGTGGTGGTGGTGGTGTAGAGTGTATAATAGCTGTGTCTTACAAGTAGTCACCTACGGGGCAGGAACCTGGAGGCTTACGAAAAGGGTTCTACTTGAATTGAGGACGACGCAACGAGCTATGGAAAGAAGAATGATGGGTGTAACATTAAGGGATAAGAAAACAGCAGATTGAATGAGGGAACAAACGCCAGTTAATGACATCTTAGTTGAAATCAAGAAAAAGAAATGGGGAGGCATGGGCAGGACATGTAATGAGAAGGGAAGATAACCGATGGTCATTAAGGGTTACGGACTGAATTCCAAGGGAAGGGAAGCGTAGCAGGGGGCGGCAGAAAGTTAGGTGGGCGGATGAGATTAAGAAGTTTGCAGGGACGACTTGGCCAGAATTAGTACATGACCGGGGTTGTTGGAGAAGTATGGGAGACGCCTTTGCCCTGCAGTGGGCGTAATCAGGCTGCTGCTGCTGATTATGATGATGATGACGATGATGACGATGACGATGACGATGATGACGACGCCGACGACGATGATTAGGAGACCGAAAAGGGAGTGGTTTACACGTTTCGTGTTGGAAACATTTCGCTTGCAATGCCACACCTATTTGGCCCAACTGGCCACCCAACAGCGTATGTGCATCGGTATGACATTATCAAAGAATGTGTCTGCAGTTGCGAGTATACTGGTCACTGCATCATAGCGACCACAAAGCCATTGTGACCCCTGTTAGGAAGTGACAATGAGTGATGTAATTAAGTCTTTAGCATAGATTTTCTTACCACGATGTGTACGTCTCCACTGGTCATCCACTTTCACAGGGCGGAATGGCCTTGTATTTTCTTTTTCAGATTTTATACTCTGGGAAAAGAAACGTGAAGAAACATTTTTTCACCAAATTATCCGTTTATCATGAGTCTTCTTCTCTGTGGGAATTTCATCTGGTGCCCTCGGGCTTAGCAACGCCGCACAAAAACCATTGCGGCGGTTTATACAGTTTTACCTGCCTATGTTTATCTGATGTGTTGTATGTTGAAACACTGATGGCATTTGTGCTCCCGTGAACCAATGATAAAACGCGATCAACCTGGGTTGATTATGAAAGCGCTACAACTTCACGCGATTTCCACGCAGCTTTAACTGCTATGAGAAAAGTATTTGGGGAATGTGTCCATATCCAAAAGACGATGTAATCTGACACCGTGTCTTAAGGTGCGAGCTGTCACGGAGAAAGAATACTAGAAAGGAGCACGAGCGACGCTCGCGCCAGACTTCTGAGAGAGCAAGTTGGTTTTGGCGCGAGAAAAGTACGCGTGCGATCTTAACAAGCGGTCAACGACGCGACTTGTATCCCTGAGACAGTAGCCGGAATCATAACTAGGTAACCTGCCATATGAAATGCCTGTCGCTGGTAAACTATATGTGGTGGTTGTACCAGGTAGAGTACCACTGTACCTGCAATGCCGTGTTACAGGAGGTACAGACCAGATACATCGGGTCTGCCATGTGCCGTTCATATGCGCACGGATGTAGCCACTGCATTCGTATGTAGTAAAGTCTCACAGGAACCATAAGACAACCACGATTCGCCCGACTTGTTTACGCGTGAGGCGGATGCAGAAGAGGCCCCAGCAATGGCTTTCCAGGTGGGCACTGAAATCAGTGTCCTAAGCCGCGGTGCCGTTAGCTCTCTACAAATACACAAGAAGCCCTATTTCGGATCAGAGGCCCCAGCAATATAAAAAAGAAGAGCTTCAATTTACCTTTCTTCGCTCATCTCCTATGCAGGTTCGAGAGTGCTTGTCATCGGCCGTCTAGTCGTTTAAATATTCACGTCAGCAGGTAAGGCAGAGGGGAAGAGGAGCGTTCTGTATATTATGAGGCAGTTAAAGTTATTAACTTGGTACTGGTCTCGCACAGCCCGGGAACCCTAAAAGACGGGTTATAGGATACTTGTTTGGAGCCATGAGAATCATACATTTCACAGGGGCGTATATATACAATGTACTTTGTCTTAAGTGGCGTATTCGCAATCTCGATGTAAGTTCCGACCGCCTGGCATCTCCCACAACGCTGGCGTACTTGCCGTTTATGACTCGGCAGAAGGAGACGGGACAAAGATTAAAACTGCCAGTGAGCACGTTGTGGTCGCTTTTCTTTTTCTGTTTCCACATGAGCCATACATCCCTAAAGTGATGACTAAAGCTTAATAATGTAGCTGTATTCCTCTTGCGCTCGTGAAGGTCTCCAAAAGGCTTTCGAGAAACGCTACTCCTGGTACTCTGTCGGGCTGAGACATATTTTTATGAATAAATAAGACAGTTGAATAACGAAACCACTAGAAGAAAAAATAAATTCGCTTTATATGCTTGCGACAAGACTATAAGGGGTGTATACTCGCAAGTGAATCGACATTCACAGCTTCCGTTAAGATGACGGCCAACAGCGCGCAAGCAGTTTCTGTGCTATTGTAGCTATTTTTCTCTGTTTTGTGGCCGCTCGCTTTTACAACCGCATCAGTAATTATGAACGCCAAATCTGTAATTGAAGTACTCAGAAAAATTCATCTTTTCGAATCATTAAAAGAAAAGCCTCCGTTACAATGATTGATTGTTGTCAGTACAAAAGAAACTATGGCGCATTGCCTCTTTAGATATAAAAAAAACGAGTTCAGCTTCGTTCTCACACGTAAAATGTACTAAAAGCACAAAAAGGTCCTAGTTGCTTCCCTTTATCTTATCTTTGTTATCTATGAGCAAAGACCTTATCTTTGCTCATAAGCGAACTGATAAAGTTCTACCATTCAGACAATAGCGGCTTGCACTGAGCTCTCTCGAGTCAAGGTAGTAAAAAAAAAGGACAAGCGAATGTGCCATCATAAAGCAATTTTGGCCTCAATGCCTGCCGTAATAAACCGTCTAGTGGCTTACTCGACAGGCATGGTTCCAGCCGACGTCCTAGCGCGAGAGCGCCCTTGGGGATCGTTTTATGTACCTACGGGAACAATATCGGTGCCTCAAGGTACTCATTTAACTCAAGAACGGTCAATTATATTAGTATGCGCAAAGTCAAAGATGAGGTTTCTGCTGCTGAACAATCTATTTTAGGCGCAGGCCAATAATAAAAGCTTCATGGCAGCAGGCCCATTCTTTTCCTAACGTTGAATCATAGAGCTTCCTGGTTGCTGCGTTCACGTGCTTTCTTTTATGAATTTGCTGCTGTTACTTCTAGGTGAAGGCTACACATTAAGGTGACATTGCTCTGTGTAAGTTGCATTTTGGACAAAGCTATGATTTTCTGAAACCTATTCGGAGAAGGCTACGCATTTTGTGGCTCACATCGTAATACTGGCAACTAGCTCCCCGTACTTAATAGCACATGCAGCATTCCACTGTCGCCGAGACAAAGCTAAATTTTCAGCTTTCTGAAACTACGCAATTCATCAGCCCAGTGTTGGGAGGGGGTATTGCAGAGCAAACTTCTGCCGCTGGCCAAATTCAGGAGTCACAAAGCGAAAGCGACAATCTTGACGTACACTTCACTGTGCATGACACGTAGCAGTAGATAAGTCAGAAAACAGCGTGGCGCATCCTGCCCTCCCGCAGGCCATAGCAAACAATCGGGGAAACCACTGGAAAAACAGCGCGCTTGAGGTAATGCGACTCGTGCCCTTTCCATGAACGCCTCAACTGCCCCGGTGCTCCGGTATTCAGCTTGGTCGCTCACGTATTGTAAGTGCTGTGTCTTATCGTGTTGAACACAATTGCGCAACTGTCTTTATATGTCGCCTCTGCTGACATCAAAGGCGACTCCCGCAGAAGTCCGACTACTGTGCACAACACACGAGCGGAGTTTCGCCTGCCCAGGTATCCGCACAGTCTTCAATGGCAACTTACATATGTTAGAGAAATGTTATATGTTTCACTTGCCCCGGCCGGCGGAGATGGACTGCGTTGACAATTATCATAATGATATAGCTGCGTCCCTGCAGTGATTTTTTGCGGTAAGACGCTGAGCACTTCCAACCACTGCCTATATAGCAAACTGCAAACTGCTACCGCCTTTCACGAGGTTCGAGTTCTAAAGCATCACACTGCACGGGGTTGGGGCGCGGGGGGGGGGGGGGGTAGCGGAGCGGAAGCGGCTAAGTCAAACCCGTTATGCATCCTCGAAAGCATCAGCCTCCGCATGTGAATAAGTAGTACATTCTCTCTCTAGTTCATATCGCGGCTGCTTTTGCTCAGGTTGGATACAATCGTTATAATTTACAAACTAACCATTCATATTTTTAGGGGAGACAGTCCAGGATAATTCAGTCATTTGACGCCAGAGCAGCCAGCGTTTTATTTAGACCATTACAGGCATAGTAGGAAAAATCTTCGCATGTTTGGTGACGTTGAAACACGTTCTCCCTATTTTTCTTCTAAAATTTTTGTAGAAGTTTGGCAGTAATTTATTGTCCTTGCCTAGCTGAGCGAGAAGGAACCGGTCAACTACTTTTCAAAGGGACAATGCATGATCCAGGCTCTCAAATGATGCGAATGTGATGATAATCAAGTGATATGATTGCGAAAACAGCCAATTGGTTAAATATTTAAAGACTTCGAGTTCATTATGAAGCGCGAAAAGCGAGTAAAATTGCAGTTTGCGTTTTTATTAGACTGGAGGAAAATCCAGAAGGCACAAAATAAACAGAGAGGTAGCTCTATTCATATGATATTTCATGCTTTGAAGGTTCAGTACATAACGTGAAAAAAAATTTTGAACAATTTGCGAGAAGCTTCAATTTCAAGGTCAAAAACTTGCTTTGTTGGTTGGCTCGAAAATATCTGATATAAACATTACGCTTACTGCGAAATGCCGTGGGCTCTGACGGGCTCGGACATCTGTCACTCTCGGCGGAAACGGCGTCATTCGTTGCTACATCCATTAAGGTTATGAGACAATGTCTCACGAATGCCCTCGACAGAACAGGCCAAAGCCATTTGCGAAGCGCGAAGTGATCCACCTTGCGACTTCGAAGGCAGCTCGCTTGAAGGGCCTGCGCAAGAGGGACTATTGCCTTGCGCAAACCTGCGATAATGGCACCGTAACCACCTTCATTCGGCATTAACATTGTTGTAAATCATGAGAAAAAAAATGATGCGAAATGCCCAGAGGCAGCGGGCACGGCCAGCACGGCCAGCAGGGCCAATAAAAGAATTAAAATATAGGTGATGTTTGTGTCAGGAATCCGCGAATAAACCGAGACCAATTAGGAAGCCTGAAATTTCGAAACTGAAACTTGCCTTAAACTTGCGAAAATAGGGTAATTACGCATACACATCAACAGCTAAACAGGGAAAAGTGCATCATGTAGGCGTAACACCAAGAACCAAATAGCTGCGCCAACCCTCTGTACACAGGGTGTTACAGCTAACGCTAGCCAAGCTGGTAAAAGAAGAAAGGCATACGGTCTACGCCCCACACGCAGCACAGTCACAGTGTAAGCTGGAAGAGCGGCGCTATAGAAGCTCCATTTTCGGCAGCACGCAGTAGACGCTCTTCACTACGAAGTTCTTTTGCCTTGCTTTGACAAGAACCAACAAAACGTTTCGCCCGCCACGGACGGCTAGCCGCAGCTTGGACTGCACTCTGCATGGCGGTCTGCGGAGTCTATCGTGGTAGCTGCGCGCTTAGCTCTACAATTCGCTTCTTCAGCAGCGGTTCGTACCTTGCCAGGAGGCACCCTGACGTGTAGTGAAGACTAAACACAGGTATCTAATTAATGCAGCGCACAAGCAACATTCCTTTACATGTGGCAAAATACGATGCAACTGCTACTGCTGTTTCTTTTTCTTGTCCCTAGCAACAGCTGCGATGGACATCGGCGGTGGACAGCATCGCGAACCGAACGGCTATTGGAATGAGCCCATAACAGCTTAGGCTGTAAAATATGGGGCAAGAAACTATTCTAATACCTGCGGTGTTCGGATGTCTGGCCTCTGCCGAAAGAATAACCATGGGTCTTACAGTCGTATCTTGCACGATGAATTTTGAAACTTTTTTCTCCGAATAGTTTGGCTAACGTTAGCTAAGGGGCCCACCTTGTAAGTTAGCTGATGAAGCAAGTAGTGATGACAGCTGCTTCGTTGTTCCTCGGGTAACTGGCACACCGCAGTGGTTGTCCAGGCTTCACATACGGGTGTGAGCAAGCACACAATATAAAAGTCCACGGCAGACGCGACTTCAAACCTACAGGCAGCAATGGCTACGGAGCCGTCGGTGTCAGGCGTGATAACTCATGCGATAGAAGGAATGGAATGGCCGCCGGATGTAGCATGTGTATTCCAGGAACTACAATTGGCCGTGCGAGGATTTCGAGACAAAGCAAGTTTGATAACCACACTTGTAGAGCTAAGAAGCCATAACTGCAGCAGCCACGACGCAAAATTTGTAAGCACGACACGGCGGTGGAAACCATGAGTATAGTGGAATCAGTAAAGTGGTAGACACGGCATAGAGAAAGACAAGGCACAGCGTCTGGCGTCGACAATCACTGCCGGAGCACATGGTATGGCACAGAGGCTCAGCTAACACGGGTTGCGGCAACGTGAAATACAAGACGATGGGCGGGGCTCCCAGCGGTCACTTCTTAAACCAAATTTATTAGTGTTTTCAACTGTTCGCGCACGCGTTCCTGTGCTCAGGCGTCTTTCCTTCATACATCGTACAGTACCGCCCTTCACCACAGGATCACAGTTGCCGCTATCGCTAAGGTAACTCGGCGCAACCACGCTGTGCGATAAACTAAGAACCGAAGGAGCATAATCGATGCCGAAATGGGGCCTTCCGTAAGCCGCCAGTTTTGGAATGTTCCAAAAGCGTATATATATATATATATATATATATATATATATATATATATATATATATATATATATACATATTTAATGTATATTAATCTATACATATTTAACTAGGCCAGAAAGAAAAAAAATAAACTGCGACCATAAGCCGACCCTCATGTTTCCAAACAAACCAAAAAATCGGAACATGATGGACCTTTATTTATAATAAGCTTGTGTGCTAAGCTTTGATAGTTGCTGGCACAAGCTGCATCCTCCAAAGAAGTCTAACTCGGCGAATGCTTCGCAAGCGTCCTCTGCATCCGAATGACGTCGTCCATGGTGACATCGAGTGCACTGGATATGCAGTAGTTCGTAGGACCATTCTGGATAATCTCAGCTACGGATACGGCGGACACGATGGAGGAATTTTCATTTAGCTCAGTACTTTTTCTAGCTGTGTTCACGAGTATAAGACGACAGTCTTTGGTCAAAAAGATAGGTCAATACCTCGTTTTGGGTAACATATTTGAAGAAAATAACAACAAAACAAAGGTAGACCTACATTCGAATAAATATGGTAGTACGTGAATGATAAAAGCAATTTAGACAAGCGATAAAACTGTAACCCTTACTTCGCGTAGTTGTCTGATAATTTGCCACCTGAGCTAGTAATACCCGACTGCGATGCAAAGTATGCACGTATCGGCGCAACGCGGCGCCCATCGTACGTCGCGTGACAAGTGGCACAATAGGATGCTAATGATGGTCATTATTAGTATTTATCGGCATCCCTTTCGAAACGGAGCGGTGACAAACTGTGACAGGCCTGCTTGAATTATTCCGGTATGCGATACACGTTTTTCATTGCGCAATTTTTGCATACATCGCCGTAAGCTTCATTTTCTTTCTCAAACTTTCCCTAAATCTACCTCGTGTTGGTACCTATGAACTCCTACAGAGCGCGTCATCTGCTTGATTTATTCAGGTTTGCGATACATGTTTATGATCCTAGAATTTTTACACAGTCTTATCTCTTTATTTCGATAGCAATTATATGGACACTCCAGACGCATTTCTGCCGTAGCCGTGACCGTGAAGTTCTGTATGAAGTCCAAGGGCAATAAAACCGTCGTCCCGCGCCGTATGTGGCATGTGCGGGTGAAAATTTGCGAGGGTGAGCCGGCGAATACGACTCAATGTCGCGTGCGCCATCGAGGTCGGGCTGCAGAAAGTAGCACCTCTTTCTTTTCACAATCACTCTCTCTCTCTCGACCGAGGGACGCGGGCCGGTAGCGTACCACCTCCTGTTGCACGGTTAACGAGGTTCTTAAAGGTGAAATTGTTGTAAAGTGCAGCGCAGTAACTGTCCGTCAGTAGAGGGCACCTCAACCACGCTGCACAAGGGGGAGGGGGAATAAAAGGAGACGGTCGACCGCACACACACACGCACACGCAAAATGAAAACTGTCAACATACGGGGAAACACATTCCTTGCAGTCCAAACGTTTCCGCTGGTGCGCCGCATTTCGTCAGCATATCCATTATCTATACATCACTTTATGGCGCCCCTGCTGATTTAGATTTCTAAGGCGACAGCGTTAAGGAGCTCGTGTCGTAGAAAAGCCGGTTCCGTCCGTGTCGGCGTTTGCGGCGTTGGCTGTGAGCGAAAAATGGCGGAAGGAAACTCATAAACAAAAACAACTTGCAAGGTGGGCTGTGTAGGAATCAAACCAGGGTCTCCGGAGTGTGAAACGGTGACGTTACCACTCAGCCATGAGTTCGATGGTTCAATGCGGGACGAAAGCGCCTCTAGTGAATGCGGTGTTGCCTTAGAAATGTGCCGTAGAAAGTTATGCTGTGGTGAATATCGGTAATTATGAGCATGTCAATTACAGAACTCGCAGTTAAACGAGCAGCGAAGAACGCTTCCGCTACATTTCTTCTGTGGTTGGCGCGCACACAGAGCCCTATTGCGGCAAACACAGAAGACCCCTTTCTCGCAATGTACGGCGCTGCCCCCACAGCTGGCGCGTCACTCGCCCGCTTCTCTCCCCCTTTCACCCTTTCGTCTCGTTTGGGGGCATTGGGCCGTGCGGGGACCGGTGCGAGGATGCCCATATACCCTTGCGTTTAATAAGTTTTCCCGCTCTCTTCCCTTCCAACTTCCAGCGTGCGTCACTCAAACCCTCGTGTTTAGGCGACACGGCTCCTCTTTCCACTCACAGCGCGATTCCTAGGTGCAGCGTCCGATGCGGGACGCCTCTTACGTGATCGCTGCGCCATAGCGCGTCTAGTAGGAAAGCGTCCCCTGCGATGTGTGCTGTGCCGCTGGCGAGGAGTCATGCGTCTGCGTGGTGCTCCCAAGCGAGACAGAGGTCGATCCCATCGAGGCATCAGCCCCATAATCGCGTCCGCCTTCATGGTGCGTCGCGGCCTGGCTGTCCGTGCCGATCACGACGTTTGGCTCGTGTAGATCGTTTCTTTCTCCGAGACACCGAGCTCTATGGTTCGTTCCGCTTGCTCAGGCGCACGTTTCGTCTTTGTGTGACTCAAGAGCACCCCGAGCGAATGAGTGGGCGGTGCGAACGGGGTGCGATAACGCTATCGCGTTCCACTCTTGAAGGCGAAGCTTAAACGTCCTCCAATTTTTTTGTCCATATATCGAAATGTTTCCTTTTTTTTCTTTGCAGCTCTATTTTAGTCCCGTTTTTCACAGTCCTCTGTTTTTCAAATTATGGTATACGGTAATACCTCATCTAGAAAAGATTATTGAGTAAGTATGTATCTAATATAAAAGCCTTGCCGTTTCCTGGTTCGGCATGCTCACAAAAGAGCTTGTATGCTAGAAGGGGTTCTAATAACATGCGCTGTCCAATCCCTGTTTAAAACGTAATAACGAGCGAAGGTGGTCGACCAGTGGGCCTCGATGCCTAAAAAAAAAACCGTTGTGAATTCGGCTGGAGGTGCCTCACCGCTCGGCAGAAAACTGGTAGTTTGACAAAGTATTTTACTTCAATTCCTAATAAAACGTTGCATATTGCATTGTTTTGAGTTGCACTTATCACCTATAGCGGTGCAATTCAGTTCTCGTAGGTATTTTGTCACTTCTTTATTGTCTTCGGTATATTTTAGTTTTATCAACAACAGCCTCAACGAGCTAAACGAGGACAAGACGGAAAATGCAAGTGACACGCAAACACTGCAAAGATCTGGGTCGCTCCGTGCTGTAAGATAGAAAGGCACGGTGACAAACGCTTGCCTCCGTGCTCTTATTACCATCAATATAGGCAAAAGGTGCTTCGTTCGCCAACTCCGAACCAAGGAAAAGCAGATGAACGACATCGAGAAGTGCCATATTGAGTGTCGCTGACAACGCCGGCAAATTAAATGATTCGACGTTTTTGTTGGCAGCAAACGTATACGTGTTTGCTCTGGAAACGCCGATATACACATGGTCTGGTTTGCAGACACAGGCAGCCCTCACCTTCCTGTGGCGGCAGAATACACACCGCCGACAGCCTCACCATCGCGCTAATGGCGGCGCAAGAAGAAAGCGCCATTAGGGACTTGAGATGGCAGTATCCACTTTCCCGATAAACGGATAGGGCAGCATGGCCGTCGAGACACGTGCGTGGCTGGAAATTTGCGGGTATCACGTTAGGCTGTTGGCGGGCCATGTGTTTCCCGTGTTAGAGTGTTCAGGAAAAGTCGCATAAGTTCTTTTTTTTTTTGCTCATGATGTCGCCTACGCACTTCTCATGTCCTTTCTACCAGAAGTGGGCTGCTGATTTGATTGCACACCGAAGCCTCTGTTCTCGGAAGGCACGTGATATGGCTCACTTCAACAGTGAGTCGTATATTTGCGGCTGGCGAGTTCATCACCACGATTCTATAGACATTACATCATCGAAAGTATGTACGAATCATTTCATGCATACGTGTCTTAATCACGGAAGTCTGGCGAGATGTTATGCTTCTCACACTTACACTTCCTTCATGGAGATTTTACGTGCATAAGTCACGCGTACACACACGCATGAGTGACGACATGCGTAACATTATTCGTACATTAACATATTCGTACATATATTCGTACATATATTCGTAACATATTCGTACATTAAAACGCATGCGTTGTCTTATACAAATATCCATCTACATAAATGTGTGTGTGCGTGTGCGTGCATATGCACACTTGTGTCGATCCGTTCACAGACTACGAAGGTTTATTTACCGACGTTCAACAGACAAATGATGCACTTCTTCACAAAGGCATGCCGGCATTTATTGAATCATGATTTGTTGTATGGCAAATAGCGCGGTGGAAAAAAACATGTCATGTACTGCTGCTGGCGAGCCTGGCCTAAACGAACAGAAGGCCGTAAACGAGTTTAACTGTGCGCGAATACCTAGCATGCTTTGATTATTCAGTCTCAAAATATAGCTTCCTTTGCTGTACGTTGCAAGATCTGTGCTCTCCATTCTTAAGTCAACTGAAAATTATTATCAATACCGTTGTCCTGATAAATCATTTGAAGCAAAATGTAAAACTGAATAGCTATGAGGGATTTTATTTGTATGATCATTGGAAACTAATTTTTGTACGTCGCTGTCCCTGGTCTATTTCTTCATACTCGAAAGCATAACTCTATGTATTCCACAGTCCTTCACATGTAAAACATCCAAAGCCTTTAACAGATGAAAACGAAACTTGACAGTAATCTTAATGCGCCGCCTTAAGACCACGCCATGCAATGTTGGGGCATTGCAAGGAAGAGCTCCGTCTGCAAGATATCCACTCTGAACAAAAGAAAAAACTAACTGGCAAGCTTTCTGAATACATTTACGAATGTTACCTAAAAGATTTCGCACTATCGCTGCCAGCTAAAATGCCCTGAATATGACAGCGCACCAAAACTATCCTTTCCTTTCATCGACACCACGGGTAATTAGGCTCTGCGAGCGCCCAGGACTGCGCTACAAGCGGCTGCGCGACGATCCATTTAAAGCAGCCGACACAAGACACGCGACTTGACAGAAGTGCAAGAAAAAGTCCCTAGGAACCGTTTGTCGCACAGCGGAAACTGCGAAGCAGATTACTCGAGCGGAAGCTACGCGCACGTGTGAAGTTTAAAAGCTGAAAGAAGAAATAAGAAAGGACAGAAGTGGGACTAGGTAACACGACCCGACTTGTCTCAGCCAAGCAACGCCTCCGGCGACTTGCAGCGCGGCGTAGCACAATCACTCAAAAAGAAGCAAGCCGAACCTATTTATTAAGTGTAGTGACGCAAAAAGCTATTCTGATGCTTCGACGATCGATTACCGAATGAGTAAATATTGCTGCGCACACCTTCATTTTGCCATTGGAGTGGGTAAAAAACCTATTGAGAACTGGCGGGGAAAGTACCGATTTGGAAGAGTTCTTGTATTTGCAGTTGTCATGTGAATGAGCAGCTGGAATGGGAGGGGGAAGGGGGCCCATACGATAACTTAGCGTGCAGTGCGCCGTGGAGCTGATCTAGAATATCAATCGGATAACTATTTTTTTTTATTTTTTTCGTAAGTGCAGTTTGCGAATTGCGAACGACACGCCATGGTGGTTTTATGGCTATCATGCCACAAATGGCAACAATAGAAGATGACTCGGTGGTGAAATCGGCCCATAGAGATGCAGAAATTCAACTCATCTCTTTAAGATTACTAAAGAAGGACTTGTGTAGGTTAACCTGGTTCAATGAAAGTACGATGGAATGAATTCTTTATGAAGCGGACCCTCAACTCAAATACCAGCTGGATGTAGAACTTTCGAAAAGCCGAGATACACTAGTTCATCGACTGCGCCTTAGGACAGCGTACACCAAACATTTTGTATGTTGTTGTATGTAAACGGCCTTCTTCCCCGGCTTGTTTCTGTGGCAATGACGATGAGAATGTTTGAGAGCTAGAACAAGAGCTACACTCCATTGATCCTCACTGACCTTTCTAACTCGCAAAATTGCTAGTCCCACAGCCATCGAAAAAAGCACAGCGAAAATAATTGAACGCACTTCAACATTTTGTTCCAACAACACAAGCATATTTAGCAAGTACTAGATATCACACTGAATAGTCACACGATGTAACTACAGATTGTTTCTATTATTTTTAATTATTAGTGCTTCTATATTACGTGTTATAGTTTTTTGTATTCTGCATATTCTAATCTCTTTACATATTCATCAAAGTCTTCATCACGGCCGCTAGTGTGTGTTTGTGACTGTGTTTATAAACTTATTGTGGTGAGACTTGCCTTTACCTTTATGTTTACGCGTTCACGGGTGTATAGGACTCTGTGCTGTTGATTTTTGGCCCTATGACGTGTTTTTTTTTTCACATTTTCCTACTACATATATTTTGATGTTTTTTTCTGCTATACAGAACGCAGTGGCTGTCACCATCATAATGTGATTACCTCTCTTTCTTTTGTTTTCATTTCAATAACAGGGACGCTTTAACAAATTTGTTGAGTCCCAAAAGTGTGTACTTTGCAATTGTACACGTTATTATGTTAAACTTTCAAACTTTCAACTTTCTAACAAGAGAAGGAAAGAAAGACAAAGTGAGAAAAGCTGAAATGTTAAGGGAAGAGAAAATGCGGTGTGCTACCCTACACGGGGGAAGGCAAAGGTCGCAAATAAGGAAGATGACTATAAAATGAATAAGTGCTGGACGCCAGAATACCAGTTACTGACGAAGTGCACTTAGGTTATGAGGACTTAATTACGATCCAATGTATTAGAATACGGTATTTAATTCTGTCCGCACGATATATATACATATATAAATACCGATGGCGTCTGCATGTCATTTATCAACACGTGAATGGCTTTCATTAGAGATTTTACTATAGCGATTATTTGCTTGTCTTGACCTCGCACGTGATCTGTGCCCGCATTGGTTCGTCGGAAGTCCACCGTCGACCGTTGTTGGGCTGGAGGACTTAATGTCGGAAGTGCAGGCCAGTCGTTTGCAGTAGAGGTATTCACTACGTCACCAGACACCGTGTTGCTAGTGTAGGTGAGTGCCTTGGGAGCACTAGCCTCAGGAAGTAGCGTCTGTCTAGCGACAGTATCAGTATTTCTAGTAGATGAGGATCGTCTGCGGTAAAGAAGGACACGACGCCGTCGCACTTTGGCGGCGGCCTCTCTGTGAGTTGAGTTGGCACTCATCATTCGTTTTAGGACTTTTCACCCTATCTTGCATCTCGGGCTGTCTTTCGACGATGCTTCATGGGGACCAGAGCAATTGACACTCTCGAAGTGAGTCGCATGGCAAGCATCAGCGCTGTGCTGCTCAGAACATCTTGCGCACATGGTCGAGTTTTTGCATATGCCGCTGACATGCCCGATCTTTAAACAATTACGGCTCTGAAGTGTTCTTGGAACGAACGGTCACACTGGATGACGAAAAAATCCAACTTTCACGTGGGACGGCAAGATACTTCCCTTGAAAGTCATCCTCACACAGCGTGAATGTCCCACGCGACGGATTTCAATAATAGTTACATCTGGTCTGGCGGGTTTGACCAAAATAGGCAGATCGTTGTTGTCACATGCCTCATTGACATTATAAATCACACCTGATGTAGTATTGCTGTCCTGTGGTATTATGGTGCAAACATTAATCTTGCCCAGCATTTTCACTGTACTCAAGATATCCAATGCTGCTCTGTTCTCGACATCAACCGCGAGAATGTTCTTAAGGGTGTTAATTCTCATATCCGTAATCTCATTTGTAACAAGATCCTCCAGTGTGACAGATACGGCTTGCCTGGTTAGCCGATTCAGGTTGTCGGTCGGCGTCTCGGGCAAGAAGAGGGTGGTATGAGCCGTGTCATTGGTCTTTGCTGCCTCCGTCGTCCTTGGTGAAGACGAGGAAGGCGCGTCGATTCTCCACTTTCCTTTTTGCCTCACAACTGTCAAGTAGTCGTCGTAATCCAACAGATCTTCTTCTGAAGCAGAGTAGTACAGCAAGGTGTCCTCAGTGCCTGTGTCGCTCATCAGGTGATTGTGCTTCTTCAGATCGCTTGACGCTGTGACGTCGGTCTCCTCCGGACGTCTAGCTGACTCCGCTTCCATCGCTGAATGTCTTGGGAGCGGCGCCTCCCGAAAACACGCAAAAATATTCGCAAAATGAGAGCAGTAGAAAATTGGGTTCCACACAAGAGCCACTTCTTCGTGTTGCCTACTACTATAATTACTACTATAATTTCGCACGCATGGCTCTGACCATGGCATATGTCTTTAAACATGCATGCAGGCTCGAGGTATCGCTTTTCTCTTTTTTTTTTCTTGCACGATGCTTTCAGGGCAGCACCTATTAGGTCATTGTGAGGTGCCTATACCTTTGCGTCTACACCAGTGCTGGGGGAAATTTGATTGTGTGACAAACACAACGCTCAGTGACATAAGCATTGATTCTGTCAGTGGTTTAACGGGGCCTCCTGGGATGAAATATTTCATACGCTACAGAGCGATTATTTTTCATGTACCATTTTTCTTCTACAACATACAATATTTCTTTCTTTTTAGTTGCACGAGCATCGAGTGACACTCTTGTTTCTTGCGCAACACTTCCAGTTCCCCTCCTGAGACGATCGGAGAAAAGTTCATAATAAATCAGAAAAAATAGAAAAAATAGTACAGTACAATATTCAGGGGTTTCACTATATATATGATATCACAGCATAGGTTTAGTCACAAGTTAAGTTTCTTAAGTGTCTGGAATAATTAGAAATAAATAGAAATAAATGTGGCGACCAGGGACAAAATTCTAAAAATAAAAAGATAGTATAGTACAAAATTCATAGGTTTATATATAGATATGATATCAGAGCCGCATAAGTTTAGTTACAAGTTGACTTACGCAAGTGCCTGGAATAATTGGAATTAATTAGAAATCACTAATTACCGCACCTGAAAGCACAGGATGGTAGAATTTAGAGACCCGCCACGTGAGCACGACTTTAACGAAATTCCGGGAAACAAGGCAGTGGAAAGCGGAAGTAATGACGTCACTAACGACGTCACACACAAGAAGGTGACATTACGCTTAAACCCTAATTAGTGGAAACAGTTGCCTCCAAGTTCGGTTGCTGCGTTGTGTTCGCCTAAAGTTAACCTAAAGAACACCAACGAGTGCCACTAAGTGAAATTTTAGGGTCACCTGCCATTTTATTCGCACTTTTGTTCCGCACATTATTTGCGAGAAGAGCAGCGCCCACTGAAACAATGAGGCTCTCGTAAGCGCTCGCTGAAATTGTGAACCTTTACCTTGTTTGCACGAACTAGCTGGCTTCATTTAGGAAGGAGGCATACTCGAGCATTGCACAATGCAGATAGTAAATAAAGGCAGAATAAGTGGTGTTTTTGTTGTGCTCGTTTGAATTAGGGGCACCTTCAACAAAGCAAATTATTGTTTATCAAGGCAATGAGCATGTAGAGCAGAGGGAGAATCATTTTATTTGCCTACGAAACAAGTTGCCCAAGGTGAAATAGTAAATTAGTTGCTTCAAGCTCGAAAGTGGCAGTAGCTTTATCATAGAAGCTATAAAGAGTGCTTTGCGCTATATTCGTCCAGTAAAGGCATTGCTCAAGAATGTAAATTCGCGTTTATCTCTTTGGGCGGGCGTGCGTGTGTGTGCGTGTGTGTGTGTGTGTGTGTGTGTGTGTGTGTGTGTGTGTGTGTGTGTGTGTGTGTGTGTGTGTGTGTGTGTGTGTGTGTGTGTGTGTGTGTGTGTGTGTGTGTGTGTGTGTGTGTGTGTGTGTGTGTGTGTGTGTGTGTGTGTGTTTGTGTGTTCTTTTTCCATCCTCCTTTTTGTAAGACGTTATTCGAAATAAGTTGGTGCAAGCACATCTAATAAGAAACTATTGTAGAATGAAAGGGGAGGAGAATGCCGTAAGAGATCTGGTTGGGCTGACCTGAATTGCAGAAGCAAAGAGAGAAAAATTATCAATAATGCATTAAGCCCTCAGCACACGGGTGACGTAATCATGATGGACTGCCGCTCATTATCCGAGACTTAATACGTGCATTATGTTTTGCTTAAACAATTGTCTTTATTCTAAAACAATACTTCACAGCACATCTATATATTTAACTGCCGGTAAATTGCATAATTCAGTTGATATAGGCAGAATTAAATGAAAAACATCACTAAAACAACTTATGCAATAAGTTGAACCCCATTAGGAAAACATGTTGGTGTAGGTATAGGAAAAAAATCCATGGGTGATGTAAAGATGGAATATGTATTTTGGAATGATGGTTAGTCATAAAAAATTGAATGCGGTGGCTCGTTTCAACCTTCGAAATCGAATGCACTTTCAGGTCATACATATAATAAAAGAAGGTCCAACATATTAGTATTTAGAGCATTTGCGGAAGGATAAAAAATGTTCACTGTTATTTTTTTTTTTTGCTTGCTTGTTTCTAGAATGGCCTATTGAAGGTTCCTTCCTCCACGTACGGCTTGCCTGATTCCCAAAATATACTCCTCATTATAAGTCGCGTACTGCACCATTGTTGTGGTTTACTGATTGGTTTTGTTACCGCATCCTCTTCTGATATGCGAGTTAATATTCGCCATTATGCAGGTTAAAAAAACATGACGAAACACTTGCTTAGAACTGCTATTTCTTGTGTCTTGGCTTGAATATAGTTTCTTCTCGAAAATGTCTCATTCTAAATACCAAGACACACCTTTGGAAAATTTGCTTCCCATTTTTTCGCATTTCGAATACGGAAAGTTTTTTTATATATTGTGGTTCGAACAAAAAGTGTTACCGGCCGTATGCGGCAGTATAAAAAGTAGCACCTGTGCATTCGGAAAAGATACTGAGCTTTTTCTGTACATATTGTTACAAAAGAGGGGACTATATGTCATGTATATATATTTTCTGTATTACTCCTTTGAAAACCCATTTAAACCAAATAATTTCAATTTTAAATGACGGCTCACTCAAGACCCGAAATCAGCGCTAAAGACAATTTCACCTAGTTTTGATGTTTGCTTCCGCAATCGAGGTACAAACAAATGAACACATCGTAGGTCCGTCTGATCAGCCTACTTATTTTGGCTTTAATCATTCACCTTATATTGTCACGTAGAAGCTACTTGCCGTGGTTGCTTAGTGGCTATGGTGTTGGGCTGCTGAGAACGAGGTCGCGGGATCGAATCCCGGCCACGGCGGCCGCATTTCGATGTGGGCAAAAAGCGAAAACACCCGTGTACTTCGATTTAGATACACGATAAAGAACCCCAGGTGGTCAAAATTTCCGGAGTCCCCCACTACGGTGGGCCTCATTATCAGAAAGTGGTTTTGGCACGTAAAACCCCATAATTTAATTTAATTTTAACGTAGAAGGTACGGTAAAGAACGCAGTAGCAATACTGTGTTAGGCGAACCTGTGTTGGCCGAACAAAAACAGGCTACACTTAACGCACAACGATAGCGGCGAACACAGTAGGGTATCGTCGAAATATGATCAGTGGGTCCAGCGCGTTGGCTCTCATACAACAGTCATTGAAGGCTCCAAAGTAATGGCTGGTGCCCGTGTGTCTTCCAGAAAGTTCTACACAATTAGTGTCGCGCATACATGAAATCAGATTACACAAGGTTCGGTTAAAATAGACCGCTGATAGAACCATCGATAACATTCGAGAAACTTCCGATACATACAGGGGCGTCCTGCGCTGTGCGATAGCAATTGTTAGGCGGTGACACGCGGTGACCCGATAAAGATCAAATAGTACACGTGTCAATGTAGACTGTTTCAACTTCATATAATGTTCACTTTCTAACAGAAAACATTCTGTCCGAGAATGTAAGTTAAAGGCGTCCGATTTCTAACGAGTAAAAGCCGAACGAAAGCTATCGAAGGTCTTTCTCATTCGGGAGAGAAATAAATGTGCGCTAACTGTAACTGGTGAAAAGAGCGGCGAAAACAGTGCCGTGTTTTCACGGTTCTTACCTGTACAGCAGATGTTACGTGTAAACAATTCCTACGAGCAAAGAGTTTTTACACTCAAAAATCTGAAATTATGAACTGCAGGAGTGTGCTGAGTAGGGAAGGCTGGTTCATAACGAAGCAAATAAAAGAGCGCGAAAGACAGGACCGAAGTAGAGATGACTTAAACAGAGCTAACAACCACTCTTTTCTGCATTTCCGGTTGTAATATATAGAAATCCATATGCGCAAAACGACACCAATGCGTATATCTATATATATATATATATATATATATATATATATATATATATATATATATATATATATATATATATATGGTGTGCCACTGCTGTCAGCAGTGTACCATACAATCGATGAGCAGCGAATTTCGCTGAAGTATAAGGATACAGAACGTGCTTGCACATGAATCACCGTGTTTGTGTATTAGAAAAGCTTCACGCATTCCACGAGCACGTTGCTCTGGGTACTGTCGCAGCAGAGTACGTTTTTCGAGATATGATGCACAGCCACAGTTTCTTGCAGTGATCTTCCAGGTGACTTGCGACTGAGTACCTGAGCGAGTATGAATGTTCTCGTAAACGATCATTATTCAAGAAGCCAGTTTGCCCCATGTAGCAGCGCCCGCATGAAAATTGTAACTTATATACAACTTTACATGTGCTGTTTATAAACATCTGACATACTTCTTATTTTCTGCTCCTGCAAGGTTCTCTCTACAGCAAAGAGGAGTAAATTTAGTGCGTGCTGTGAATACAACTTTTATTCCAATTTTTCCTGCAGTCTGTTTTATCCTATGGGTAAACATCATGCACGTATGAAATATACATTGTTGGAGTCGTCATTCTTGTCCTCACTATCTTTCTACCATTTCATAGTGGCTAGTAACCGTTCCGCTATGCAAGTTAACAACGATGTCGTTTTGCCAGCATGCTGCAGCCGCTGCACTTGGCGCAGAAGGCTACTTGTCAATTCATGATGACTTGACATCTTTAATGCTGCTTTGTGACAGGTTTGACCAATGCTCCGTTTAAGTAGTTTACAATGGGCGGACAAATAAGGTAAAAAGCTTTTCATTTGAGCGGTGGGAGGTACAGCTGACCGGCGATACCTTGGCGGGACAAGAAGCTCTCGTCCAGCAAGTACGTCGAGCAGCCATGGCCAGTGGTGTCCTGGAATGAGGACACCACCCACTCGACCTCAAGAGCAACCACCTTGATGGTCCGAATAAATGTTTTTTTCTCTCTCTCTCTCTTGACTGAACGGGGTTTATAGCACCAGCACACCTGGTCTAACCTAAAATTTAATTTCATATTCACGAACCGTAACTTATTGTCAAGTGGTAGCTCAGATGTCAGTAGTAAACGCTTCATCTCAGAACGAAACACGTCAAAAAGCTCATCTACAGATAAATGTTGGTCAATTTGGTAAGTGTGGTGAAAAACTTGCAAGTCATGGACTGAGCGGAACACTTTAACTGTACTTCTATTACGGAGGTTAGCCATAAGGCACGTGCCATACCGCGCTAATAAAATATTGCTAGATACCACTGGCACCGGTACCACTAACGGTACCAGCACTGTGTACGCCGTCTCTGCTTTGGTCCTGTCCGCGTTGTTTTCATTCCCTTCGTCATTTAAAGATATATTGATGTCTCACGCAGTATTTGCCCGCACGCGTATGTAGAGTAGTCCAGAACCCAAGTTCGAGGTGTTAGGCTGGCAACATGGCGATGAATTGTCCACTACGACGAGCCAAAATGTTGCTGTTCTGCTCGCGAACGGCAACATAACTTTCACTATTACTAATAATAATACAACTGCGCCTTTGTAAGTCTTTCATCCAACGGCAATATGAAGGCACCCTTCTTACCTCTTTATGTTGGAGCCACCTCAAATAACGCTACACCCACAATGACCAAGTCATATTTTTTAAAATGTTTGTTTTCACTAAAGCTTTTCGGCATATAAAAACAATGATTAACAAACTTATCTGCATATGAAGACGAAGAATTCTTCGTGCAGCTGACGTCTTAGCGGACAGTTCGCGCTTCCCATGCAGGCTGAGCTTTGTGAACATTAGTCGTTTGATCGACCTTTGCTGAAGAGAGCCACCCATCGGGAACAACTTTCGGTCATAACATTAAAGTTGCTTTGTACGTCACTCACTCGCCATTCGGTACCATTGCTTTGAATGCAGTGACTGAAATGGGGAAACGAGCCAGTGTCGTTGCCATTTATGCTGCTCTCTTCTCGGTCCCTCTATTTCTTAGGCAGACGGTTCTGAACAATACGTGTCTTCAGATGCATGTCTGCGTATTTTTAAGAAAGAAAACATTTAAACAAATAATCGTAAAATGTAGCAAAATTTAATTTGACAGGCAAGTGTGTCAAGGAGGATACACATATCATGTTCTACAGAGATGAGATAAAAAAGAATACGGCGTGAACACAAATACCAGCCAAGTGGCGTCGTTAATCTTATCCTCCCGAAACTTGTAAGACGACCCAGCGCCCAGAAGCTGGCAACTCCGTATACACATAAGAAAACACCCTGGCCTGCGACATAAAGGATTCGCCCGTTGGTTTGGTACTTGTGTTTTTAGCTTCTTTCTTTGAGCCTGACTTTTCATTAAGTTTCTGCTCTTCTTCCCCTGAATACTCGGCTAATCATTCTTCTTTTTTTGCGTATTCATACCACCACATGCCCCCGGATCAACTTGCAGTCCTACCAACAAGCACAACCTAAACTGCAACCAACTAGAACAGTAAGAAGTCAGTTGCCAGGGGAAGAACCAGGGCATGGAAGCAAGAGTGATTGGTCCCGGGTAGTGCGGATGTGGCAAAGCTTTCGTTTTCTTTTTCGGTCAACCCCGCGACGCGTATAGGTGTCAAATTTCTGCGCTTCCGTTCTTCCTTGGCCTCGTCTTTAGATACCGATAGGGACGGCTGAACGGCATGAGAAGCAATGAATGAATAAGCGCATAAAGAGGCCTGGCGACGAGTGAATGAGGCTATAAAGCGATAACGAGTGCGCTTGTTCGTAGGCTGAATACTGCACATCTGCTTTTGTTAGTGCCTGTGTTTTTTATATAATATATTTCATTTTACACACTCGACAGTTTTATTGTTCATGCCAGACCAATGATTGGGCAAACAAACCAAAGTTTAGCGCATGCTGTCTCCAAAAATGAACCAATTTTTCCTAAATGAATGTCATCACTCAAGCGGCACAAAAAAGAAAGCGGGCCAAGTGTCCTACCAGGATACCGTTTCCTAATTAATATTGGCAAAAAAGCCTTTTCGCCGACCATTGAATGCTCATGGTGAAGCCAGTTCTGCCCGTGCACTGCCACACAACCTGAATGAGGAGACCTAAATCTTACCAAGTTTAACGGTCATGTTCAACGCTAAAACAAAGTTTTTTTTTTACGTATGCGATCCTAAGAAATGTGCAGACGTTTCATGGGTACGAGAAAATAGCACTACTAAAGAACAACTGGAATCGATAAAGCACAGTCGTGCTTGCTTAGTACTCTGTGCTCCAGCTTAACCCACCGCGACCCAGGTTTCTGCTACTGCACGCAATGTTGTAGCACCCTCAGCTGTCAGTTTCGGCCATCAGCAGCAGGTCTTCAGCTGATCGCAGTCTATAATACTGTACATGCTAGCGCTGGGAGCACAGCTGATAAGCTGACAAAACATAATTGCACCATCTACCAAAAACTGAGAGAAAGCTAATGTGTCGTATGTGTCTAGATGTGGTACACTTCCATCGTCTGTATTGCTTCAGGAAACTGGAAGAGGGCAAAGGTATGGAGGCTTTGGCTAGTTGGTACATATTTATAATAGATGCAATGATGCAGAAAAGACGGGGAGATTTCGGAGCACATTTCTTGCTTTTGTTTTCCTCCTCTTCTCATGCCATTTCCTCTAATATAACGAACAGAGCTTCCACAGTGACTGGTGTAGCGCACCACATATTGTTATGCCGCAGAAGCCACATATAACGACGTATATATAACGATGTAGCTGGTCTGTGCACCACTATGTTGCAGCCTATGCGCTGTGTCAGTGCCGCAAAAAACCTGCTGTGCTGCCCGCTGGACGCCTTCACGCCGTCGATTTACCCTCATAACCATTCTTTCGAGTTAGTCCCGATCATATGAGCCCTTTTGTGACGTCGAAACGTGGCCATACGTTGTCGCGACTGATTACCCAACCCGGTACGCGATCACGCGAGGTTTGCGCACAAGTTGTGCAACTAAGCTGGCGGATTTCCTTTTACATGGCCTCATCCTCCATCATGGCGCACCCCGGCAACTCCTCACTGATCGCGGCCACGCCTTCTTGTCCAGAGTAGTCAAAGACCTACGTCACTCCTGTTCTGCCGAGCACAAGCTTTCCGCCGCCTGCGACTCGCAAGCAAACCGACTGATGGAGCGGCTCAATCGCATATTGTCTGAAATGCTGTCTATGTACCTTTCCAACGACCACAGTGATTGGGACAGCACGTTAACCTTCGTGACCTTCGCCTACAATTCGTCCCGTCACGAGACCGTTGGCTTTTCACCCCTTTACCTTCTGTTCGGCCACCACCCTTCTTTGTCCTTTGACACACTGCTTCCTTCCTCGACGAGCACTCCTACTGAATATGCTCAAGATTCCTTCACGCGGGCTCGCACGGCACGCCAGATTGCCAGGTCCCGGTTCACTGATTCTAAGGCCGCGCAGAAGATCCGGTACAACAGCCGACATCGGGAGGTTCGATTTCCTCCTGGCCCCGTTGTTGTTTCTCGTGGATTCTCCGCCAGTTTGTTATGTTGCAGAAGTCACATATTACGATGTATTCACATTATTTACAAGTGAGACAACGATGCACAAGAAAGATGGCTGTCGAGACTGATTCCAAATACACAGGTGAAATAGTCTTTTTCTGGCTGGCGCCACTCTTGGTTGCGCCGTAACACTGAATCCTTTCAAATATTTTCAAACAAGAGCCCGGATCTCAGAGGGAAAACGATAATCGCAACTTTATTATGTGAGAAAAGTGATGTACGGCCACGAAAGTTTATCTTCTGTCAATAATTGTTCCGTTTTGGGAAAAGCAAATGAAAGGGATCCAGTGTGACGGAGTGAGGTAACGCTGGCAAAATGGATGTCAATAGAAAGCGCTCTGCCGCCATGGCATAAGCGCTGCCGTAATGTATTTTATTCGCATTAAGGACGTATGGAACGAAAAGACGGAAATAGACTTCTCTACGTGACAAGGCAGGCAGAACTGAATGAAATCGAAAAAGTGTACAATAAAAACAAAGTGGCATGCTAAGCGTGGCCTCAAGCTGGGACAGTGACACGCAGGATGACGCATTGAGCTTAGTATCTTTGAAATGCTCATGGCGAGATCTTCTTAATATCTTTGGTGATGGGTTAACAATATACACCACAAAAATTAGCAGCCCAAAGCCATCTGAGGGCACAGCGATCGCTTGTTCTGATCTCTCCATTCAATGTACAGTTCCAATGACACCTAGAAATGGTGTTTGAAATCGAAGAACAAAAGTAATGGAGTGGCTCGATTGTAACACAGGAATGTAGGGAACTGAAATTGAAGTCAATGAAATAATTTCAATAAGAACGGCGTACTTTATTAAAATGTAAAAAATAAAAATTAAAGAGAAAACCGAAGGTGGAAGATATAACTTGCCGCCGGTGGATCTGAACAGACCATGTTTGCAGGAAGCGTGTCTGAATATACAGTGGTGGCGGTTGCAAAGTTATTGCTAGAAATCAGTATCATTAGATAACTGCTTTGTCTTCTAACGTTGCGCGACCATACAGTCTTATGATTATTCTGGCCGTGTATTATAAGGACTGATCCTGCTACAGACATTGCATGGATAGGAGCATTGGTTACTTGGATAACTGAGGCAACATAGAATGAACAATAATTGGAACTCTCCTGTCGAGAATGAGCCAGACAGCGTTTACTGACCAGAAGAAATCAAATGGCGCACCTTGTCACAATAGCGTATTTCTTGTAAGCAGCATGAAACCGGGTGTGATCGCGGTGGAATTTGCACTGCTACGCCTCTAGTACTCGAAAGCAAAATCTAAGAGAAGTAGGAGGGGGAGTGCTAAAAACTTACTATGTGAAAGTAGAAGCCAAATCCCCGATTTTCGAGACACGTGCGTTTACAAAATGATGGAAAGCCAGCAAACTGGCTTAGCGTGTAGACTGGAGGCACTTTGATCAGTTTCACTGCCGATTTAGCGCATCTGTGTTCATTGAATAGCTACTGTTATTCGATCTTTTTTCTCATCATTCATTTTCTATTAGATCCTTTTGTTCAACAGTCATCTTCTATTCGACCTTTATCCTCAACAGTCCGTTTTACCAACACTTAATATCTGTAATGAATCCGAACTCTCTTCAGAGAACGGAGGATATTAAGCTACCAAGCAACCGTTTTAGCTTTCGTACTCAGGTACAGTGGGCAGTGCAGAAAATGAAACCAGAAGCAGGGAAAAACATACGACGAAAATACAAGACAAGGAAGTCCATGGAGCGATTAACCACTACCAACCGGTAGTGAAAAAGTGTTGCACCGTTATCTCCTGATCCTCCTGAGGGTGATTTAATATGTAGACTCGTTATCGGAGGCTCCGCTTAATTGCCCTCTTAATCGGTTGGCACATGAAGAAATTTGGAACACTCACATAAGTAAAGGTGGGCATGCGCAGTGGACTTCTTCGTATTCAGACCACTTGGGGACATAAATATATCTCAGAGTTTATCAAGTGCGTCCCCCCAAGCATGTTTTTTTCGGATTTACGTACTTTGTTAAAAACACTGAAAGGATTTATTGTGCGGCCTCGCAATTTCAAGAGATTTCAAAAGCTCGCCGTTGTTCGACACTCCTTCGCAGCCTGCAGCTGGACAGAAAAGCGAACGCAATAAAATGAGATAGAAAGGGGTAAAGGTGTTCGTATACAGAAAGAAAACATAAGAAAGGCCAATATACCACCACTTGGATGTACGCGAGTGGAGTCGGAATCGAAAAATAAAGTATCAGCGAAAAAGACTCGAAATCAAGTTGAGAGTACGGGAGCTGTGTCACGAAAGATATCCAAGAAACGGCCCCTAAGTTCAATCGAAGTGTCTGCCAGCCGCCACACACAGAAAAATGACGCTGTGAATTCGCTTGAGCGTAACACATTCTCGAGCTCAATGACGTGAAATGTTACGTCGGCAGCAAAATACCGTGCGATGCGAGAGGCGGCAACTCTAAAAGCGAGTGTGGACGAAAAATGCTTGAGAAGGAGCGCAGAATGGAGGGTGCTAAGCAAGACGCATCTGGCAGATCGCTGGCTACGCCCACCATGGGCTAAAACGTTGGCATGGGTGAATACACTGTTTCACTTTGACTTTGTCAGCGGCTGTTATGTTATTTTCCTTGAGAGCGCTTTCTGGGCGAAGTAGGAGGAGATAAAAGACGCTACGGCGCACTGCTCTGAGTGGCAAAGAATTGTGCGCCGACAGGGAATAGAAAAGGCAAATCTTTTGTGGAATCGACAAGGAAAATATATGGAGCGCGCTTCGCCTTTGGAAGTGCTTTTTGATAAAGGTTCCTGCCCGAAGAGAAAACAGCGCACGAAGTTTTCCCGTGTCCCGGCGCATCAGATGATGACGGCGAGCTGCGCAACGAGGGAGAGATAGTCAATGGACATCGACAGTTATACTTCTATATCAGGCTCCCGACGAAGTGATCAGGCGCGGGGTGCATTTTAAACGCAGTCGGAGCGGCCTGCTTCCTAAACGACTCCCTGATCTTTATCGTCCGGCGGAGTAAACCGATTTAGCGGAAACTCAAGGCATTCAAAGACCAGGAGGAGTTGCCATCCGCGGCTGGAATGGCTGCTTTACTACTAAGTACGAGCCATGCATTCGAGGCAAAAATGAGAACTACAATTGTAAAAGGCCAGAATGCTGGTGAATTAGCACGTAATGGATTGGATCCTACAAAAAGAAACAAAAATAAAGATATGTTACCAAATACGTACCCATAGAGCAAGTTTAGTCCCGTTGATGCTGTGTTTCGTCAGTGCTGCTTCCTCTGTGAATGGAACAAATAATTCCAGCAAGCAGCTTTTACGCATTTCTTTATTACCACACGTACTTTCACTTGTACCTATTTTAGCAATGGTTACATTAAAGGACACGCCCGTTCTGTCAGTTTCTACGTATGCACCCCACAACAAACCACTGTGAGAGCGGAAAATGGCATCTTTCGATCCGGCCAATCTTCCGTTGTTACGGTTGGCGTGTAACACCGCGGGCAAAAAGGACGCTCCACCACCATGCCTCATTGAAACGAACGATGGATTCCTAATTTGACATGGTTGTCTCGAGTGGATTACCGGTCTGGCAGGGCCCCTAAGTGCTTACAGTGCCCTTTGTGTGTGCGCGTGAAAACCCTTTCCGCGAACCAGACAGGACCCCCGGGCTGCCGCCAGCGGACGCACGCTTGTGAGTACGTCAGCTGGCACAATGCATTAGCCACCTATCCACAGCCAGACGCCCTCTCCACGATCCGTAAAACTCTTCAGGAAAGCTTCCGCGAACTAACGTCGCCAAGAACAAAAGATAAGCGGCAACGACGCCGGACATGCTGGTTGCCACCTGCGGTGTTGGGATGAAAGGTCGCCGGGGGAGTGTGTGCCGCTGCCAAGCACCGTGGCACTCAGTGCATATCACGTGACGTTGACGTGAGCAAGATCCCGCCTACGACTTTACGGGGCATATTCAAAAGGCGTCGCAATGAACTTTTTCACTTCATTCTCTCCTTATCTTTCACCAGCCATTCAATAAACCGTGTAAGTATCGCATTAGAAGTGCTCTCGTCCTTGCCTGGTTGCCATGGTCTACCGGATGCATGCAGCCCGCCGACAACGCTACGCATCATCATCATCATCATCATGGTTACGCCCACTGCAAGGCAAAGGCTTCTCCCATACTTCTCCAACTACCCCGGTCATGTACTAATTGTGGCCATGTCGTCCCTGCAAACTTATTAATCTCATCCGCCCACCTAACTTTCTGCCGCCCTCTGCTACGCTTCCCTTCCCTTGGAATCCATTCCGTAACCCTTAATGACCATCGGTTATCTTCCCTCCTCTTTACGTGTCCTGCCCATGCCCATTTCTTTTCTTGATTTCAACTAAGATATCATCACCTCGCGTTTGTTCCCTCACCCAATCTGCTCTTTTCTTATCCCTTAACGTTACACCTATCATTCTTCTTTCCATAGCTCGTTGCGTCGTCCTCAATTTAAGTAGAACCCTTTTTGTAAGCCTCCAGGTTTCTGCCCCGTACGTGAGTACTGGTAAGACACAGCTTGTTATAAACTTTTCTCTTGAGGGATAATGGCAACCTGCTGTTCATGATCTGAGAATGCCTGCCAAACGCACTCCAGCCCATTCTTATTCTTCTGATTATTTCAGTCTCATGATCCGTATCCACAGTCACTACCTGTCCTAAGTAGATGTATTGCCTTACCACGTCCAGTGGACTCCCTACCTACCGTAAACTGCTGTTCTCTTCCGAGACTGTTAAACGTTACTTTAGTTTCCTCCAGATTAATTTTTAGACCACCACGCTTCCCAATAGTAACGTCGGTCGAGCTTCGATAAACAGGTGTCCCAGCAACTGGGCAGCGGTGGGGTATTATATCCTGGAGAACACAACACCAACAAGCACACAGAGGAGTACTCTGAGCAGTGTCATTGACTTCGTGTCGACAACTGAACACGAAAAGACGGAGTGCCGCCTTGCTGGAGAAGTTTCCTTAGGGGGAAAAGGCGTCTGTGATAATATACTTCGCGAAGTTATTCTTGATGGTCTTGATAACTCTTTAAGAGGAAGCTTTAGCTCGGGCCCAACTCCGACGCGGCCTATTCAAATACATGTAAAACGCAAAAACGTTTTTCTGAGATAACCCCTACACCGATTTTGATGAAATTTGTTGCATTTGAAAGAGAAAGTTAAATTCTAGTGACTTTTGGAAGCGGAATTTCGATTTAGGGCTTAAATTTTCTTAACACGATTTTCAAATATTGGGCCGTTTGAAAAAAATAGAAGCACGAAGTTTACAAATTCATGGCTCTGCATCAAGAACTGATATCGCGGTTCTGTAAACGGCATCCATTAGATCATTGAAAGCGGACAAATTGAGTATGTCATTTTACATCTTACGTGAATTTGTCACGTTGGTTACAACGGTTTTGCAAACGTTGCATGTCCCTTTGATTAAATTTTTTTATATTCATGTGTAACATACCAATTTTGTCCGCTTTAGATGTACTATTAGATGCAATTCACAGAATTGTGATATCATCTTTCATTGCTGAGTTACAGAGTTGTAAACATGATAGTTTCGTTTTTTGAAATTTTTCGATTTTCGCCAATTTTTAATAAAAAATTCGCGACCCAACTCAAAAATTCGAAACCAACAGTCACTAGATTTTGAGTTTTTCTTGTAAATGCAACAAACCTCGTCAAATTTGGTGCGGTGGTTGCTGAGAAAAACGAATTCTCCTTTTACATGTATTTAGATAGGAGCCCCCGAGCTAAAGCTTCCTCTTAATACTAAACATCATTAGCAAGCATATCAGCAAGGACCCGCAACGTCCTATTCTCCATTAAAATTAAACTTTCCGCTTACAAATCTTGCTCAATGATGCTACAATCCTACGCCAGACCCAATGTCTGCAGCACTGGAATATTGTGAAGACATATGCCACAATTATTTAAAAAAAATTAAAATAACACACATTTTTCTAAGTTTTGTGAGATTTGTGAACTCATAAGCCAAATAAGGAGTTTGAAAAAATGATAGGCGACCATAATATTTTACTTAGGTTCTCTTAGTGGCACTCGCTCCTCGGCATTGGTTTTCTGTAAGTTAAGCGCGCGAACGACTTTCCCCTTGCACGATATGCGGGTGATGAGCGAAGGAGGGCGAGAAGGAAGCGCAGCGCGCGCCAGCTGGCGGGGCGTAGCCCCCTAGCGAGCGGAGCACGAAGCGCACCTTACGCGCCCTCTCCGGTGCTGACGTCAGAGCATGTAGCCAGCACGATCGCGCAGCTGTTGCGAGTGAGCGAGCAAGCAGGGGGCCGCTAGGAGATGAGAAGCGAGTGGAGGGAGTGACGTGACATCATCGGCTGGGCAGATGTTCAGTCTATGCCAGACAACTCTTTCCAATTAATTAGTCGTTTATATATCGTGCCACCTTTTTGCGTGGCGTCTTTAGTGACGTCATTACTTCCGCTTTCTGCTTACGGGTTTCCAGGAATTTCGCCAAGGCCGCGGTAACGTGGCGCGTATCTTAACGTGTACGATTCTGTGCTTTTGTGTGCGGTAATCAGGGATTTGTAATTATTTCTGATTATTCCAGACACTTCAGTAGCTCAATTTTAACTAACATTATGCTCAGATCTCCTATCTATAATTAAAGCTATGAATTTTGCACTGTACTATCTTTTTCTATACTTTTCAGATTGATTTTCAATTGCATCCCCGGTCATCTCAAGAGGTGAAGCGGAAGTGCTACCCCGGAAACAAGCGTGTAATTCGATTCCGATGCCACTATAATAGGCAATCTATATTAAGCGTGTAGTTGGAGTTTATTTAAGGTTAGTCACGTGACCATCCGTTAATTTTGCCGTCCTGGGTCCTCTCGGTCCGACGACCACACCACCGGCGACACTCCACGAAGGTCACATCCCCCGCAACTAGAGGCGCAGCTATTGCGAAACTGGCGCGTTACTGATGCAAAAAAGCGTGCTCATCGGAAAAAATTATTGGACACCGGGCTCCGCTAGCCACTTTCCGCGGCTGCTCCTGCTCTCGGATTGCAAACTTGCCTCGACCAACAAGGTGAGCGTTTTTTCTAAATCATACGTAAGGACAGCCAATGATACACAGCGCTACCCTAATCTAAAGTAAGAAGAGAAGCAACAACGTTTCTCTTGCAGACGCGCAAATAAAGAACCACTATATAATAATCGTGCAGTCTTTATGTCTACAAATGACAGTAAAATGAGAAAATGCGTCATTGCCCATGGAGTGCGGCTGAGACGCGAGGCCTCTGTCCTATCTTCTTCAATGTTGCCGTTATTGACTTTGCAGAGGTAATTCCCGATACAATGTTCATCAATAGATACACCGTAGGAAACATGCATACGTCGACGTGAGTGAAAGTACGTGCAAGACTGCAGTAAGCTGTGCCCTGCACCTGTGCTGCATCCTCACCACAAGTAACTGTGTTGCGATAGGTTTCAACATGGAAACGTATGTTTCGTTATGCAATTGGTATCGATGGTAGTGTGATCCCTTATTTCACCTATCAAAGACCCATCGGTGTTGTCGTCGACCATGGAATTCATGGGTCAAGGCATATGTCAGGGTGTTAAAAAGATGCCTAAACGTAATTTGTTCATTTTCAGGAAGGTGTGAATTCTAGACTTCAGCTGTACCACGCTCTTTTCATCGGCTACATACGGTACGGCCTGCGGGTCATTTCTGTCAGTGTTTTCGTAAGTTGGAAAATGCCCAGGCACCGACGCTTTGAACATGTCGTGAATCATGTCACACTAAAACTTCTGCGGTCAACAATTGAACGGTACCATATTCCTAGTGAATTCGTATCCATTTACGATAACCAAACATTTCGAGCAGCTCTAGCTAAGATTGTGTATTCGATGAATTTTTTGTTGTTGTTTACTCTATGGTAGTAGTCCAAGTGCTTTTGTGTTTGCCGCTTTACTATCTTAGTTTGCTACCAATTTATCATGACGTTGTAAAACCTAGCTAAGGCTGCGTAAAAATGTATAAAACTAAGACTGCACTTTGTACGTTAGCGTTTTAACTACTTATATTTGTTTGTTTTTCTCATTTTCTGTAACCCGCTCCCCTCTTTTATGCATTTGACCATAAGAGTAATAATAAATCAAATAAAATAGAACAAACATGACCATGGGTTCTGTCTTTAGCTTCGATTAATGGCGCAATGTAGAAAGCTCGCCTCACTCCTGCTCCGCATTTCTGAGCAGCGAACTGCTTTAAGTGTACCTGCGGCTGCTGACACGTCACGGATTGCGATGTCATTCCCCCATTGACGCTTCCCAAGAAACGTCATGAATCGATCACATGGTAATAAATTGTCCGCCAATATTACGCCATTGGTCATTTCCACAAGCTGGATATATGTGGTTCTTTATACCCGTTATTTCCAGAACAGAAGTGTTGGACGATGAAGTAAATTGACTTATTTTGTGACCTTGCTTAATTCACCTCTTTCCATATCACGTTTCGCACCCAAAAAGTAAGGTAAGTCAGCGTTCTTCTTGCACATCTGTTCCCATAACGTTTTGTGAGCCTACCAATAAATCTTATCTCTCCTGATTTTAAAGAACGTATTTATTATTCATGAAACGTTTCCCGAGTAAAGCCGTAGATTGTACGCAGCAAAACACTCTATGCGAAGTACATTTGTTATGCAAAACTACGTCGACGCTCCCTGACGAATACCCTAACTTCTTAACGATGCTCGAATGCGTCTTCGAAACCGCGATAATGAGTTTATTTCACCCTATACTTATACCGCATCCTTAGCAAACGTGGTATGAGAGAAAAGCCAGAGGATATCTTTTTTTTTCTGTTGGACTTGACCAGTGAATGAGAACGGCAGGCTTTAGAACGAAGATAGCCACACATTCGCATGGATCGAATATCAAACTTGTAAGCTAGTTCAAAAAGTACAAACATGGAACACCTCCAGAACGGGCGTTCGTTCCTTTTCTCCTCATTCTGCGCATCACCACAAAAGCGACACCATCGCTCGATGAATAACACTCGGGTGGAGAGGGGTTGGAACGCGGAAGGTAGTGCTCGAGGGAGAACAGTGCGCATAGATTACATTACTTTGAAACCTGTCGTTTCAATGCTTTGGTTTGACGCGATAAAGTTATAAATTGAGTTATCAGCGTTTGTGAATAGGGAGACGTGCGTTAGCAGCCATGGGTATAATGACTGAATGAAAACGCCTCCCTCACAAAAGTAGTTTGCAGAAGCCAGATCGATAGCGCCGGACCTGGGTCTTATTTCAGAACACGCCAAAGGACGTTGATAAAGACATCGTGAATTCTGTACAGCTGGTACAGTTCTTCAGTTCATTAAAAAAAGATTACGTCCCCATGCACTATTGACTGCTAAGGAGTCAAATTATCTCTCCGCTATTCTTTGCGTATTTTTTTTCCGTTTACTAGTTCCCCCAATGCAGTGTAGAAAATCAGAAGCTCTTCCGGCTAACCTCTTTGCCATTTCCACCTCGTTTCTTTCTCTCTCTCTCTCTCTATGAAGTTCACTGAAAATAATGGAGGCTGCATTGTTGTTTGTCAACTAGGGTGGTTGCTTGGGCTAGTTGGTAATTCATGATAAAAATGACGTACAGAGCGAAGGACAAGGACTGCGAGAGACGAAATACTGCATTCAGGCTTCTACTGTATTCAGGTACTTTTGATGCCTTCCTTACACTGTTTGCGAAATCATAAAAAGGTAGTTTACTTCTTATTGTTGAAGCCAGGTGTTCTTGAAGGTTTGTAGGCAAGCTATGAAGTTCAGAGCGATAAATTTGCTTGAAGGAAAAACATAACCAAAGTAGAAATAGAAAGAAAATTGGAGGGCTGTTGTCAAGGACATCCTTGTGTCTTTAATCATCTGCGACTTTTCTGATGGTTATGCGCTCCAAGTTACTACTGCAACTCAATAAGGCTTCATGGACGCGCAGTTTGTGAATCTGCAAATTATGCTGCCCAAATATGTTAAGCGGAGTGGATTTCAGCATTTGCGTTGACTCTGAACTAATTTATAGCAACAACCGCATTCTCCCGCAGTGAGGACCATCGTATGGTTGTGATTTTTCTACTTTTTTCTTCTAACAACTGCGCTCACTCACCATGGCAGAATAGAGTAAAGCCAGCAGCTATAAGTTTGTTGGGAAAAGGAGAATGCTGGTCGCAGAATAATGCAGTTATCTAAACTGCGAATTTGAATACATGAAAGATTTTAGTAATATATGGATAATAATCAATAATTCTGTTAGTCAGATAATGAAGAGTGCTGTTGGAAATACGCACAGACATACGCGCACTTTCATGGAACTCACGTTCTGCGCTGTTTGGCCAAAGGCTTATGACAGCATTTTCAATCCCAGCTTTTAAATGCGTAAGCATTTCTATGCTTATCCAACGAGAAAAACCGTCCGTGCCTCCGTCGGTCCGTCCCGTCAGATGACCGCTTTCGAGAGAGCGTCCCCCGCAGCGAGCGAATTCACCTTGGTGCTGCCTCTTGCTTCAACGCCAACGAAGCGGCTAGAACAGAGTGCTCACGGAACTCTCAGCATACGTCTCACTCTACCGCTCTCACAGATCGCTTTCAAGACACGGGCTTGCGCGTCTCTCTTTAATTCTACGTAAGAGGCGGCAACACACAGCGCGAAGCTATCAGCAGTCGGCACTCTTTGTCGGCAGCCCAGATCGCCGTCAAGGTGCGGCCCGCACGGCTGTGCCATACGAAGCCGCCGCTTCAGTACGTTTGGCCGCGGTTCATAATGATTAGACGCGGATGGATAAGACGCTAAAGAGCGATAACAGCTTTTAATGATCGGAACGTCATCAAGGCACTTGGTGCCGACACCTGCACTACATTGCTTGCGTCATCAATGCTCCTTCAGCTACTGGCCGCACCAGTTCGTGTCACTGCAGTGCTGTCGATCGTTTGTACTGGCCTGATGAAATTTCTTCACAATCACAATGACACCGGCCTGCGTGGAAATGAATGAGTGGAACAATGCTTACGCATACTTACACATACTTACACAGCTGCCAGTGGAGTTCCAACGGGTTTATTTTTCATTTCCGTCCAACTTTTTATTGTTTGAAGATATTTCATGCAGACAACTTTATTCCATAATATTTATTTCGCATCGCGCAAAGCCTGAGCACTACTCGGTATATGGTGTTGTACTTGAGAGCACTTCCTGTTAAGACCTCGTTGTACTCGAGGAGCTGTATTGTGCCGTTGTTAACGAACTGTGGGCGTAGTGTCGAAACCGTATATCACTCTTTTATAGACTCTAGAGACGCTATATATTTTACTCCATTCTCCAACGGACGAATAGAAAAGATATAGACATCATGCCATACTCAACGAAGTTTCTGCCGTTTAGCAATACTGGAGCTCCTCCCTATGATATGTTCATACTACTGAATCTGTAAGTTTCTGGGGATTTAGAACTTCTGATCCCTATGTTGAAAGCCCGTGATCCACGAAATAATTTTTTCGTGAAAGTGGGGCTTGTGGAAAATGTGTGTACACTGCCAAGAAATTTCCGCTGGACTTGAGGCAATTGTGGAACGCGTCCTTGTGTTTACCGGTGTTGTGAGCGTGTAGCCATGTTCTCATTCTAATGTATCTTCAGTTTTATATTTGCATCTATAACGAGAAAAAAGTTTCATAATAGAGCAGTAGTTTAGTGTACCCGGCTCCCACATGCACATCGGTGCAGTGACATGAGTTAGAATCCCAGTGGCGGTGGTGGTTGTGCACCAACATTATATTAGTTTTTCGTTGCCCTATGCGATGATAAAGCTGGTGAATATGAGTCGGCCTGGCGACGACAAAATAACGTCGATGACAACAACCCCAATCGCCAGCGTTATGAAATGAACTGACGGACAAGACAAACGCAGTTTCCACCGCTTAACTGCTGTCCCAGTAAAATGAATATCTATAAATTGGTACGCTCATCAATTTCGCGTAGAGATATCGATGCTAACTCTTACTGAAGTGCTAGCTCTAAAATTTGGAATACAGTGTGCAACGTAAGCCAGTTTCGAAACTGTGTTAGTGGATATTCCATTACAATGTGCAACCTAAAATTGAGGGTTTTATTTTACTGCTCTATTAAAAGGCTTACAATGGGGAAGTTTCTGTTGCGATCGTTTAAGCCCACCGCGCTCACCTGAATATTTTCGCATATCTTCACAAAGGCATAACGTGTGCTTGCTTGTCTACCAAGGAAAGCTTTGCCTCAGGTTATCCGGCAAAATTGCTCTACTTTTCCTCCCTACATGTTGGGTGATGGCTTCTGTTTATGGATTTCTGACGATGCAGATGCTCACTATAGTGAGTCTACCATCCATTTCGCCACAAATATCACTGATTACTGTCGCAGTATGAGCGTCCTTATTTTTTTCGAGCCTTCCGAAGTTATCTGATGTGTACAAAACCAGCAAGGTTTCTGTGCGGCCCCGCCGTACTATTTGGACCGCCAAATGAATATAAATAGTGATGAAAAATACCTGTGCGGTTTTAGACTTCAATCAACGTCAATTATGCAATAACTAACATAAACTCGGTTAGCCTATAGGACGCTTACATCCACTATGTGCTATTAGAAAAACACGCAGCAACCGCCTTCGTCGCTAAGTTAGCGCAGCAGTCAAACTATGCCGCGGAAGCAGAGGCCCGAGCGAGGTCATAGCTATACTTCGTGCGGCGCCCACCTCGTTTGCTCTGAGTGGAACGTGATTCTGTGGCTAATAGATCCGGGACGTGCCACTGGCACGCTCCTCACGTTCCATCCCATGAAACGTACGCTAATTGAGGAAGGCACCCCGCAAATTGACATGCCGCCGTTCACGCGCATTTCACCCTCCGGCGAATCAGCGGAACTCTTCGCGGCAGCCAGTCGACTCACCCTCGGGAAGTTAGCTGCGCGGCTTGCCCTGCAATCGCGCTTCACGGCCCTAGCGAGTAGGGGTGGATTTAGTTAACGCATCTTCAGGCCTCAGGAAAGAGACATGAATTGCTGGCATGCGGCGTAGATTTCACTGTTTCGAGTTTTTACTCTTTGCGGCTAAGTTATTCTAAAGTGTCGGTTTGGCTGGCACAATATGTGGCTCGGCGCAATGTAAGCGATTTATTTAGAAAAAATTGATTATGTTGGCAACTATAGGGTCATTTCCCAGGGTAGCCCCCAACAATAAAAGTTTGAGTGATGAAGCAATGATAACGTGATGTGATATAAAACAAACTCGCAAGAAATAAAGAACATTTCGTACACGTGGTGAAAAAGTCATAAGAAACAGCAACAAAACCACACGTTCTGTATTTCTTCAATTAAACACAAATCAATGAATTAGGTCAATCAAAGAAACCGAAATAATTTTTGAAAACACACGAGGACATGCCAAGTTGGGATAAATAAAATATATCTTTCAAGTAATCAGGACGAGGACGCGTAAAATGATAATACATGCATGCAACAACACTGACAGTAAAGATAAAATTATTAGACTACACCACTGTAATCCGCTGTGAGGTAATGGAATGCACTGAGCAGACTAACTGCATCACTTATTCAAAGCTGGTTAAGCTTGACCGACAAAGCTCAATAGTTGCTGACCCTTCAGCTGGTATTGAGCAAGTGCCCAGATTCATTCCAACGCGTAAGTTCATCTTGGTTGAGCCGGTGCAAGTGTCTACGTGACCAGCTCGTCATGTGTCTGCCACGAAATCAGATTGATGGGTGTTGGTTTCATCTTAATACTGATTATGATTTGGTTTATTACACATAACCGCACTACCAGCGTGTTTCTTTTCACCACATATTGAATACCGCTGTGTACTTAGGTTCTGATCTCATTAGGTTCTCAAATGTGATGGACTGTCAGCAGATAGAACAAACCGGCATAACTTTTTACCTAGGTGCTGCAACTGCATTGAAACGAAGTTATATTGGTAGAATGATAATTTATGCCCGTTCTAATAAGACGCCTTTGTAAATGCAGATTATCTTCATCATTCTTTAGCGGACAGTCATAAATATCCAGTTTTTTTTCATACAAAGGAAGAATTGGCCTGCACAAAGCACATAAGCAAGTTAACTCTTGACTGCACGCATTGTGAAGAATGAAGTAATGCGGTCACGTGAAGCAAAATTCAGTGCTGCTAAATAAAATGAGTTTACACAGGGCAATCATAATTTAATTTACACTCTACGTGATGTTCATGTTGTTTGAAAACGAGGGTCTGATTCAGGTCAAAATCTCCAGTATAGCATTAAAATTTGTATCGCTCTCTTCTCCAATGCACCATAATGCGTATGTGCCATTGAGTGGATGCCCAAGTAGACTGTAAAAAAATTCGCCTTACTTTACAGACCATCTGCTGGTAATGTGTGACCGAAAGTTTTTCAGTAAATAAAGAATGGCCATTTCCGAAGAACGGACAGCTGGAACACAGAGACCGTAATACAAGATTCGAGTGCTTTTGTATCTGGAAAACGGAAGATTCTGCATGCTGAATCTGTACTATAACCATTAAAGTACAGGGGCTTCTCGTATTCAGAAAACGGAACACACTGTATGCGTAATCTGTACTGTAACCATTAAAATGCAGGTGGTTTCCCTATTAAGAAAACTAAAGACTTTGTATGCTCAATCTGTATTATAGAGAAGCATAAATAGAGGCAATAAGCTAAGAAGTTGGCAACAGAAGCAGCCGAGTGTGGAGAGAGAATTTAGGAGAATATAATGCAACCGATACCTGCATTAGATTGTTGCACTGAAATGTATAGAAGTGACGAAGAATAAATGAAGACTTGTCAGAAAACATGAAACAAAAATCCCGATTCACACGCGTAAGTGGGCTCCGCCGATTTTTTTTTTGCCACAACGCACTAATAAAATTAAGTCACGTGCATGAATTGTTGCTGAAGAGTGCATGTATATACGTGAATGTGCATTGTTGCTGAAGCGGGCAATATTACATTTCATCGTGCACTCTAAGTACGGTCATGAAATCTAACTCATGCTGTTGCACAGTAATTTGACAAATGTGAAAGCAAACGGCCGTACAAGAATGTATTCACTTAGGGTCGGCCGGTAAAATAGATACATGCACATACTTTTTTTTTGAGCCGGTGTTTTCTATTTAAGGGCCCGTATTTCTCCGCCGGTTTTACGCAGACATCTGCTGCTTGTGTCGCGTTGTCACAAAGAGAGACGACCGTCTGTCTCCTCACGCTCGACGCTGCAGCGCTTTCAGAGGAGTATAAATTAAAGACCCTCTAAATGCGTCGTCTCATCCGAGGCCGCCCGCAACAAATGAAAACGAATGGCACGTCCGAGTTAATAGCATGCATGTCCGCGAGGGCTCAGATCGCACTTCCCCTCTTCGTGTCTGAAAGAAATTGCCCTAAATTTAAATTTCGTTGTTTACGTTGTAGCGTTGTTTACCCTGAAATTGTGCATAATTTCCACGTGTAAACGCGGCACAACATGTACATTTGAATAAAGATATTCTTGGTCGCTAACATTAGGAAAAGATGCTATCGCTGAGTTCTGTGGTTCTTCAGCAACATGTAAACAGTAGCGCTAGAGAGAAGGGCCCTTGCCCGCTAACGTTAGGGTAAGTAATTGCGGGCTCTTCCGTTTAAACGACTTAAGAATAAATCATACGCTGGTGCTAAAAGAAAGTGGCCAAGATATGGCGACTGTCTTAAAGAAGTACTACCTTTTATGTCTCAGTTTCTTTGTTGCTTTTTGTTCTCTTACCCTTCATCGCTAAACAAGTAGTTCTGATGTTTACCCGTCTAAACTGCCACCTTGATAACTTAGTACTTTCCGCGCTGTCCCAAAATGTTATTCTTGTTTTATTGTTATACTTCATTCTACTTTCTGCGCACTCCAGCTGGCGTTGCTTTCTTTCCTTTCTTTTTTTGACATCGATGACCTCTTCTCGTTATGGAAAATCGCTTTAGGTGTTTGCGTCTCTTTCATCTAAATGCGGTCCGTAATTACGCCATATCTCACGTTGTGAACCTTTTTCTTCGCTGCCTTCACTTCCAATTTGATTTTCTTGCTAAAATTGGGCAGCTGCCTAAAGTGTATAAAATAACCCTTTTATGTGTTTTTTAGAGCGTACGCCTTCCTCAACAGCATGTGCTTTATTTGGTAAAAATAAATATCAAATTATAAATTTGAGCGTTGTCGGCTGCCCTCATTTCCCCCAAGGCAAGATCATTACAGCCCATGTCATACTCTTCTTGCACTAACTAGTGGTGTAACTTAACCGTCTTTCTATATATTCTTACTGAATAACAAGCAAGGTTGCGTCGATTTTGAGGACACCGGGTACAGCCCACACATGCCGCAGTGTGCAGCCATTTTATGGTAACGCTAAGAAAATTACATTTGCCGCTTGTTTTCTCATCTGTTCACCGAGCCATAGTGTCAGCATCTCATTTTCTTTAAGGTACGTAAAAGTCAGCGCGAATATGTTTTTCTTTCCAATACGTTTTACTCAGATTGAGAATCTGTAGAAGAGTGTCAAATGGCGAGAACAGCATTCATGAAACGCTGTCGTCACGCACCTAATCTATTTGCTCTTCAAAAGGACTCGTTTTGGGGCAGGTTGGTGTAGAGTACTACACTTCTTTAAAAAGCGGCGTAAAAACTGGCAGCACGCGTAGATTAGGACACGCATGCAAGCTTGTGTGTGTCGTTTTCTGCGTGTGGTGTTGGCTTTCGTCCTTTTAAAGCATGTTTAGCACGCAATTTGTTTTTATTTTGTCCAAAGCGCGTCACCGCATTCCATTATCACATTAATATTTATCATCGCGAATGGCACTCACCTAATCAGTGTCTGGATGCGTTAGAGTCCGCGCTTCCTTCTATTTATTAGCACGAGCCAATCAACAGTCGCGTAGTTGCAAGAACCGCTACAATATAAAAGAGAAGTGTTTACTGAGAAGGTGGAGACATTAGCCTAGCTGATTGACTTTCTCGATGCAACTCCGCGTGTTGCGAGACGTATTATGGCATATACATCGATTACACCAACAAAGAAGCGGCACAAACAGCTCATACATCCACAGACGCGCAGGTACATGATAAAGCTATCCATTGTTTCATTAAAACATTACGTTATATTAGTGGTGAGGGTTAGGCTTGACTTTCATAGCTCTCCTTCAAACCACACGGACACTTTGCCGCAATGACAGCAAAACAAAAAATCTCGGCTATCGCTTCTTTTGGAGACTAAATCTTACCCTTGCATTTAATCATCTTAATTTTGCTTTGGACGAATGTAAATTTTTAATGTTTGCTTTTCCCTCTGCGGTCTTTCAGTGGTGTTCGCGGCATAGTTCTGGACATCGTTTACGGCATTTTTCTTCGAGGTAATAAGAATTTATGGGATAAAAATATATAAAATTTTAAGACGCTTAATAAGTAGGTGTGATGGTCTTGTCGATGTAAGTATAAAAACGTCTTTTTCCGCGCTATGCTTAGTAGATAAGGCACCACCAAGTAAACTAAGCCACCAGCCTAGCAACTTTTGTCTCAAAACGGAGCACACAAGCACATCTAATGGCTCATTGCAGAATGTATACAAAAAAGGGGAGCTCTGCTATATCCGCTAAATGTGCAGCATTCTCAACTGGTCTGTACAACCACCTTGCTGCTTCATGCCAGCAAGCTTTTCTTTTTAAGAAAGCAAAAAAAAAAAAACAATATTTCGCACGTTCCAATAACACAAATGTGGAGAAGAATGCTTTTTGCCGCAATGAGGTCATTTTCCTGCATATCCTCTTAAGATAAACCTTGATTACGAACCCGCATGAAGAATAAAGCTTAGAAACAATAATGCCGCGCAGAGGAAGCTGACGGAGGAAGGTGTGAGTGTGCGTGCTTCTCTATTCGTACGTTTGGAGGTCAATCACTGAACTGCGTGGCGGTGCTGCAGCTGTTAACTAGCTTCACTCCACCCTATGATGAATGAAGGCCAGATGCACTGTACAATATTTCAGTCAGTGCGCTGAGGTTTCCTTTTATGCAAAAAGATTGAGTTTTCCTCCATATCATACCATAGTTTACTCACTTCCTTGCTGGTGTGTTCATAAGCTCGCGGTGGAGCACAGATCTGAGTGTAGCAGTGACAAGTTGGCGCTGGCAACACACACACACACACACACACACACACACACACACACACACACACACACACACACACACACACACACACACACACACACACACACACACACACACACACACACACACACACACACACACACACACACACACACACACACACACACACACACACACACACACACACACACACACACACACACACACACACGCACGCACACACACACGCACGCACGCACGCACGCACACACATTCCCTCTCTGTCATGCGCGCGCCGCATGCCCACAAGAAAGGAAAATCTGAGCAATGCAATTTGGTAAACGCCTAAGGCACCATAGGCACCGGAAAATAAGTGAGGCCCGAAATAGAAGGCCACTTTGCAAAATCGAACGTAGTAAACGAGATTCTTAAAAGCTATTTTTTAAACTAAGCTCGACGCCACCATCATATCGAGAAATCGATAATGCCGAGATAGAGGTACTGACATTATATATAAGTGCTTTCAACAGCAAATAAATAAGGGGGTTTGAGGGTAGTGCCTTTCACCCGGACAGAAGCACTTGTGCTTTATGTGCGACATTGTTCAAGCAATCGCTCTCATACGGTAAAAGCGAAGGGACCGAAACTACTCCCATGGTTGTATTTCTTGATACAGAACCAGGTAAGGACCATCAAAGTAGAAATGGAAACAGCCATCCAGGTCGTAAAAACGTGTTGAGCTCAATTACGGGATGTGGAGCCGGTTAAGACGCCTTTTATACCCGAAATAACTTGTTTAAACAAGACGTAAACATCGCTTTCCATTGGCACATAAACCTGCGATTTCACAACAGGATACCATAGTGCAATTGTCTTTGTGTTGATCCTACACACTCGAATCTATTCCAAGCGAGCATACGCCGTCGTGAACTACAAAACTTTGCGAAATATCGCAGCAGCTTTTTCCGTACTTTCACACCTCTGCTAACTTTTCGAATAGCACCAACACAAACAACAAAATTTCGTAATCTTCCTGGGTGCACGTGTTCATTTTCCGCTACTCTCCTTCCGTCCTCCTCGTTTTGATTTCTTGTTTTTTTTTATCTTTTTTCGCAGAATAACGACGCCGCATGCGAAGTGGAAATTCACCGGGCTGTGTTGGTAAGTCGGGCGCTCGTAGAAAAAGAAGAAATGCTTGCATTAGGCATGTCTGACAAAAAAGAAAAACAGAATATTAGGATTAACACCTATCAAAAGTACTTTCCCGTAATAGTTCTTTCGCGCCGCATGCAATAATTAACTATTTCGGTGTCACAATTTAGACATAATCTCTCTCCTTCTCTCTGTGCGTGTGTGCGCGCGTGTGCGTGTGTGTGTTGTGGGGGAGGGGTCTTGCAGAACTGCAAGAGCTTGATGTCAAAGGAAACTAAGACTTTTTATTATACATGTTTAAGAGTTTTTTGCAATTAAGATTGTGCAATGCGTCTAGAGCGCTGGCCTCCTGAGCGTGAAATAGCATGTGCACAGGCATACGATGGTTAAGAAAAGAGATTACAAGTAGGAGAAAAGAAAAGAGAGGGAAGGATGTGAGAGAGAGAGAGAGAGAGAGAATTAAGAGGAAAGGCAGGGAGGTCAACCAGATTTTAGTCTCCGGTTTGCTACCCTACACTGGGGATCGAGGATAGAGGTTAGAAAGATCACAGAGAGGAAAATGCTAAAGAAAGAAAAGAAAAAGAAACACGTACACATGGAGACACACACACACAAAAGGCATTCCAGTTAAAGGCGTTCACAAAGGCCGGTAGATCGCAACAAGCGCAATAGCGCTTGCACGGCCTTCCTCTGTGACGCTAGCTCCCTTCGATGTTGTACAATTCTTTTTTAGGATAGCGGATGGTCGTCTAGTTGGTCAAGTTCGTGGCAAAGGCATTCCCTCAAGCAGGCACACAAAATATGGCCAATTGATTCTTCATGGCCGTAGTGGTCACAGGTTGGGGTGTCGTTCATCCCTATGCGGAACGCATAGGCTTTGGTATAGGCAACGCCCAACCACAGTCGATGTAAAAGCGTGGCGACTCCACGGCGAAGCTGTGATGGCGCTCAAAGACATAATGTTGGATCAAGTGAGTACAGTGGCATATTTCTTGAAAGGTGGTCCATTGTGACATGGTGTACTGCCGAGCAACCAGGCGGATCTTCCGTGCTGCGCCAGTTCTGGAACGTGGAATTGGTACGTGGGGCTCCTCAGTATGGGCTAACCGGGCAGCTTTATCGGCCCGTTAATTGCCGGTAATTCCGCAGTGACTTGGAAGCCATTCTGCGTCACTTATATGGTGTAACGTCTCCGTTATGTGAAATATTAGCTGTTCGTGGGGTTCGCGTCGTAACGTTACAGTAGAGACTGCAGTGCCGCCATATAATCACAGAATATTGTCCACTTGTGTGGCTGTTCATTACCAATGCAGTGGAGAGCACCAAAGATCGCTGCGAGCTCTGCTGCCATCGACGTTGTCACGTGAGTCGTCTTAAAACTTGATTGTTTTGACTGTCGCGGGTATCCCGATTGCCGCCGTGGAGCTGTTTGACAAGACAAATCCATCAGTGTAGATAGGTGTAGAATCACGGTAGTTCTCGTACAGAAATAGCAGCGTGAGCTGTTTAAGTTCTGGTGATGATAGATCAGATTTTTTCTTGAGGCCAAGTATTGTGAGATTGATTTTTGGCTGAGCGAGGCATCATGGAGGAACCGAAGGTCTCGCAGCCGGAGTGAAACAAGATGGCAATGATTCCTCATGTGCGGTAATTGTTTGGCTGAAAGATGTGCGAGGTCTGTCCGCTGGTAGAGAGGCTAAGTGCTGACGAGGAGTCCTGGTTAGATGCCTTATATGGGCACTGAACGCTTCAATTTCAATGTAGGGCTTCAGAAAGTGGTCTCTAGCCATTGCTATTGTAGCCGCTGTTGATGCACTCTGAGGCTGGCCTAGACAGATCCGGAGTGTTTGTGCTTGAACACTTTGTATTATACGTAGATTCGTTTTACCTGTGTTGGTTATTGCTGGCAAGCTGTATCGCAGAAGGCCTAGAAAAAGCACCCTGTACAGTTGTAACATGGCACTTGTCGACATTCCCCAAGCCTTGCCAGTGAAAAACTTGAACAAGTGACAGATGCCTGTCAACCGTTTTCTCACCTATGATACGTGAGGGCTCTATGATAAGTCCCTGTCGATTATGACGCCTAGAAACTAGTGCGATCGGACATGTGGTATTATTTGGCCATTTATCATTACGCCGTAGTTTGTCATGGGTTTGCGCGTAAATGGCACTAATGCGCATTTTTCGGAGGAAATTTCCAGGCCTCAATTACGGAGGTAGATAGAAGTTTGGGCGGCGGGTCTCTGAATTCTCGCTCGCAACTGTAGGCGTGTTACTGCAGACGTCCATATGCTGATGTCATCCGCGTACGTTGATAGCCCGACTGTGGTTGGCGCGTGCTCAAGGATATTAATTAGTGTTAGATTAAATAACACAAGGCTAAGTACACCGCCTTGGGGCACGCTGCGGCAGGTATAATGTAGTGCTATAATGTAGTGTGGTGCTCCTCTGTGCTTACAAAAAAAAAAAAAATACGAGACGGGAAGTTAAGCAGTGAGCCGATGCAATGATCAGCTGGATGTCGTGTGCTGGTACAAGGGTAATGAAAGATGAGATGAGATAAATAGAGATGAAATCAAATAAAATCTGGCGTAAAAATTTATTCATGCGTACTTAAACACCAAGCAAGTTATCATAACCATTTATAAAATCTATACAAACATCACATAGAGCGATAGATAAGCAAGCTAGCAATTTTCTCCTCAAATGAACACCACCACCACCACCACCACCACCACCACCACCACCACCACCACCATCATCATCATCATCATCATCATCATCATCATCATCATCATCATCATCCTGTTTACGCCGACTGCAGGGCAAGGGCCTCTCCCATACTTCCCGAATTACCCCGGTCATGCACTAATTGTGGCCATGCCCCTGCAAACTTCTTAAACTCTTCCGCCCACTTAACTAACTGCCGCCCCCTGCTACACGCTTCCCTTCCCTTGGAATCCAGTCCGTAACCCTTAATGACCATCGGTTATCTTCCCTCCTCATTACATGTCCTGCCCATGCCCATTTCTTTTTCTTAACTTCAACTAAGATGTCATTAATTCGCGTTTGTTCCCTCACCCAATCTGTTCTTTTCTTATCCCTTAACGTTGCACCCATCGTTCTTCTTTCCATAGCTCGTTGCGTCGTCCTCAATTTAAGTAGAACCCTTTTCGTAAGCTTCGAGGTTTCTGCTCCGTAGGTGCCTACTGGTGAGAAACACCTATTATACACTTTTCTCTTGAGGGATATAGGCAACCTGCTGTTCATGATCATGGAATGCCGGCCAAACGCACGGATCCTCTTTGCAGATGACGTCAAACTCCGCTTTCTTCCTACGGCTGCACTGCTATTGGCGAAAGAGTAGTTGACCCCACACTTCAAGCTCGAAGTAACATGGAGAGTGGGGATCGTCAGCTTCATGCATACCTTATTTACCGTTATTTTATTTCCTGCAATATTTTTTATTTAAACACATAAACATAAATATACCTGATCTTTATTTCACGTTTAGAGTTTGCTACTGATTTTGTCTCCTACATAATGTCTCCGGAGCGGAGCTATCAAGCACAAAAAGCCGCAAAGGTGTGCAATGAAATGCGGGTAGTTCCCGAAGGTTTTATTGCGAAAGCAATTATATGGGCACGCCGGAGAAACGTTTGCCGTTGTCGTCAGCTTCATCGACGCAATGAGGGTTCGTATAAATTGCAAATGGGAATCGACGTATTGCCGCAGAGAGCTCTCCACATGCCAGTTACGAGCACTTTCCTGAGGCATTACTCATCGCATCGCCATTAGAAGAGCGCCAGCAACGCCTCGCGCTTGGCGATGCAGCGCGTGTTTCCCGTGCACGGGCACACGGCAGAGCGCTCGAGTCTCCCGTCCAATGAGAAGCCACGGCGCGGCTCCTGGCCTACGGGGCGCGTGAAAAGTGCGTTCGGCGTGGAGACGCGGATGACTGTGGAATAGGCTCCTGTTAACGCTTCTTTTAAATTGTTTGAATGCTTAATATTAAGTTTCCGGGCACAAGTTCGCCCACAATAAACCAGTTCGTTTAGCGTGCTTCATTGATGAGTGCTACACTATCGCTTCCCTACGTCGTGTGCGCTAGGTTGGGGCGGGAGAAGGGTGACTTGGTGCGTGCCCATTGATGAAGGTCGCGTTATAAAGAACGCGCAAGTCTGGGCGAGGGGGAAAGCTGATCACGTGTTACCGCGATCAAGCGCGTGCGAGGGGTGGGTAGGTGAGTACCTACCTCTTGCTCTACCCCGGCGGTGCAACACCCGCGTCCTATCTTGGAGTTGTCCTCCAATGGTAGCAACGCTTGGGCGAGTCGAGGCACTTGCAGGTTACATGTGCGCTGTCTTTCCGCGTGCCAATTGCTTGAGCTCCCGTAATTTCAAGCTTCGAAGACGCGTGAAAGCGATAAGCAGCTGAAGCGTCTGCTCCGCACTGTTTGCGATTTTCATCACGCCAGCGTTGTGAGATCGAGTGTTACCGGTCATCGACTGAGATCTCGTGTTTACCTGTGCGCTCCTGAAACCGTGATCGCTAATTTAGTTAGTAAGCAAATGTTGACTTCAATTATATGGTCATAAACCTATGACTCTTAGAACGTGTAGTTCTGTAGTAATTTGCTATCACTATCAGTGCTTCGTTTTTAGGGCTAAATTGCGACTTTTTAAGAATATGCTTATTTTAGCTCGTTGCTCAGTTTTGCGCCGTTCGTGGCATCCTCGGTAGTGACGCGATCCTGGAGATAGCGTAGTATGCAGTTGCCATGAATACGTGTCGCGGGGAATTCGCCCCTGCGTAAGTCGTCATGCCGCTGGGTGTATGCATCGTCGTCACGCCACTGTCATCAAATGGTCCTCGTCACATCATTGTCCTGATAGAGTCGTCGTCACGCCATTTTTGTCATGCCATTGTCGTCATACAGTCGCCGTTATGCAGTCGCCGTCATACAACCGCCTTCCCGCCATCATCATCACACACTCTGCGTCATGTCATTGTCCTCATGCTACCATTGTTATAACGCCTTCGACTGCGCCAGTGTATGCTTAGAAAGCCGACAAGCGTTCGAGCATTGAAAAGAAGCGTAGTAGTCAAAACAACAAGGCTATAAATCATCCTTTAAACTACAACGTCATGGAGGAAGCGGGACCTTGCAATCCCCAATCGATTAAGCGAGCTGGAGAGCGGGAGCGAGAACTCTAGCCCACCCCACAGTTAATGCTTAAACATTCACGCTACAGATTTGCAACTGCCCTGCACGCTTTTCTTGTTTCTAACACTGTGTGTTCTGAAATACATAGACGAAGACCCTTCGTGAATAAAGCGTAGAATGAAACGCATGGCAAGGGCACGTTCTCTGTGGCCCGATTACTCAAAACAAAAAGGGGTGTAGCACTTTGCGGGAGAGGTGATGGCCGTCACATACCCGTCATCTTTTCTTTGTTGGCATTCATATACCAATAATATACATTGATAATATAATTTCCTTGAGGGGCAATTTTTCCTGAACAGCTGTAGCTCTAAAATTTCTGCTGCACAACTGCGCACTCAATACTACATGGTCATTTGAGCGGCGGAATTTATAAAGCCTCAATACCACTTTATCTAACCTTCCACGAATTCAAATAGCTATAGCTTTCGTTGAGCAAATAAAAACAGTATGTGCAGAAATCATTGACGGTGATTGTAAATGTAAGTCAATAGCCCGAATGAACGACCGTTTACCTTGCAGAATCTTTCCACCGACAATCGACCGTTAAAGTAAACGAGTGAAAGAGGCAAAGTAAGCTATTCGCTCCGAGAAAGGAAAATGTTTCAGAAGATCGCTTTGGCGGTGGCAGCTTCGAAAGAGATGACCCTCTGTGCGTCGCTCCATTCGGATCAGTTCTAGTGTGATTCCTTCCGATGCTGCCACCTGAATTCGTCCCCCCAGGCCATTCACAATGAACGGCACAAACTGCATCATCCCGCACGTCATTCTGGAAATGGCAGTGAACTCGTTTGGAATAAGCGTCTCGCAGTCGCTTCAAACACGTGTGACGACGTAGGTGCCAACGGACATGCTTACAGAGGCTGCAGGAAATCACCCATTTCTTTACGGCGTCAACTACACATCAACTACACAGATAATGCCGTCAAAGGCTACGTGACTCACTAACAGTGTGCAATTTCGACGAGAGCAGAAATAAGTGGAAGAAAAGTCCGAATAGAAAACTACACGTAAGAGAGTGAGCTATGGCATATTCAGCAGGTTGCAGTATTACTAATTTATCATGCAGGCTCATCGGTTTCGTTATATCTTGAGAGCTGGCAGCTGCTCCGGTGATACGAAGAACGAGCAGTGTGAGTTACGCACCATTCTAGCAGCAGAGGATTCCGCATCTTCTATAATGCCAAATTATTTGCCGCATTACTGTGGCAGTGCCCTGCACACCGAGAGTTTGCATCGTACATAACTTGGAATAGTTGTGTTATGCCTACACCTGAAATTTGAATCTTTCCTGACTACACGCCTCCAAACGACAATGTCCATCAACATAAGACGGCCTTTTATTTATATGCTGCAGTGATGAGCTAGCACACAACTAATTATTCTTTAACTAGCTATCTTTGTCACGCTTATAATGGCACTACATCAATACAACAAAGACATACAGACAAAACACGCGTTACAGGTTTCTGTACGTGACATTTATATGAAACGTAACAATTCCTGCAATTTTATATATAGGCCTCGTGCTGAAGAGTATCTGTATCTATGTATTTATGTATCTCGTTTTCAGCTCGAGAACCATAAAAGAAATACGGGCGGTAAATTCAAAATTTACGCCCCTTCTTTTCATATGAACATACCATGTACATGAAATGATGCATTTAAAAACCAAGGTAAAGGAATGAGGGTAATGATTAGGCTCTTTTGTATTTCCCGCTATTTATTATATTCGCTGCACTTATAAAGATGCGGAAAAGCAATAAATACCATACTAACGCTGAGATAATTGAAATGGCTTTATAACAATTCTTGGCTGCGATTGGGTACAACATTACTGAAAGATGCAGCGACATTATTTATGTAACGTTGCAGTTTTCTCTTTATTGTTTCCACACTATGAACAAAACAAAAAAAAGTGATCAAATGAAATCATCATCATCAGCCTGGTTACGCCCACTGCAGGGCAAAGGCCTCTCCCGCACTAATCCAACTACCCCAGTCATGTACTTCAAATGAAATATAAGGGGCTACTTATATTGTATTCCAAGTCCATATTTTTTTCTTTTTGTTAGCGTTGCTGCAAAGGCATTCTTAGTCAGTGATGTACACCCGCACTAATATATGCCAGTGCACAGAAAAGATGATTCAATCGCCGAACAGTTGTGGCGACATCATTGCTTTCTTTCGTACGTTAGCGTCTTTGAAGGCGTGTCTAATCCCCCTTTATAAATGTAGCCGATGCCCTTTTCGACGTGTCTACTTTAAATGTGATGTCTGCTCATGGAGGATAAGAAAGGTAGCAGCACCGAAGCGAACTCGTGCCGCAAAGGAGGTTGACCTCTTCAACGTTAACCGTTACTATTTGGAAGATCGCTTCTTTCTGCCTCCACATAATGCCCGCATCCCGTCAACTTGTTGAGGGGACAAAAGAGCCTTCACGTGTTGTGACGATACCGTAGAATGTTGAGAAAATGCAGCCCCATTGTTTGCCGGAACGAATGCGGAAACGTTGTGGGTGCCTGCTCTCCTTTTTTTGTAATCCGCAGCAGACCATCTCCATGTATTTACGGTGTCCCGTCATATGCAACCTAAGTGCTATAGTTTGAAGGCTGAAACCAATGCTTACTCGCTATGAAGGATTATATGAAGGGAAGTTGGCATGCGAGTGGCTGAGATTAGCTTCCGAAATCAGTAAATAAACAATAGGTTCGTAGGCATTCTACGCGCTCTACGAAAATACGCTTCGACAAAGTTGTTAAACGTATTTGGCTACCTTCCGCGCGCTCGACCGATGTTCCTGTTTAGCGCCGGCTATAAGAATAGTCGGGTATCGTGGTCCACTTAATTAGTCAGCTTTCATGTAATTACGGCGTACATTGGTTTGAAACAATGATGTTCACCGAAGAGGCAACTGAGGAAGATGAGCACTTGGATTAAGCACGCATAGGCGTGCCTAAACTCAATGAATGTGTTTGTTCGTAGAGTTTCTACTTAAAAGTCATCGCGCAGACATCAGCGGAAACTTCCAGCTGCGCGTGGCAGCTCATATACTGGGGAAGCCATCTGGATGGCACCCCCTTCCTACTTTAATTGTTGTCATAATTGGTGTCCCGAATAACAATGTTCCGTTTAATTTAAGTGCTTCCGGCAAAAAGGTGCCCGTAATCAACCACCTCCTTCAGTCTGTATACATAACGCTCTCTCCCCATTTCTCTTTGACCGCGGGAACTTTATTCCCGTATGAATGAGCGCAACCTGAACTATTTCTGGCTTATGATGGTTGATTTTGTTATAACGCGTACCTAACCTTTTCTGATGACACCTGTTGTCTCAACAATTAAGACGTTGTACCTTGCAGCATTCTAGCGGAAGGCAACATTTGTATGCTAAATGGTGAAAAAACAGTTTCAATTGCAGGGTTTACCGTCTACAAGCGAAACGCAGGCTTGTAGGCGCCACAGTGTAAGACTCCTGAATATTTTCTAGCTACTTCTCTTACCACGCACCTAAATCTAGGTGCACGAGTGTTTTGGTAATATGACCTAATTGTAAAGGTGCAAGTGTGTCAGAGAGGTGACCACGAAGTTTTTCGTAAGTGCAAGCAACGTTGCGAATTGTCAGAAAGTTCCACCTTGGCGACCAACAACGTAGCATTGCCGTGACAAAATGTCAAAACGTTTTCTGATGGGTTACGATTCTTTATTGACTATTTTGTTTAATAACCGAAGTGCATTGATGCACAAGCGACAACCTAACTGTTCGGTAGCTTTATGGTTACCAAACTTAGAGCTAGCCCTTGGATGGCTGCAAGTTGAATTCCTTCTTCTAAACAAGCCGTACGCGTTAGGTATCCGTGTTCGGCATGAACCAGTGTAGAAGGCTGATTTTTCATGGTTAAGAGGCATTCAGTATATCTTGCTTGCGTGTTTGAAGCGAACACTATAACACGGCGCTGGCGTATAAACTATTCTTCAGAAACAACCTTTTATAATGTGTGCTGCAAACGAGTGTGAAGGTTGCAACTAATAAAACACCAGAAAAGACACTGACTACGAAACGTAAACAAGGAGTTCAAATACATTGTACAAGCAGTTATCATCCCAGTCATTGAGAAAGAAAACAAACACAATGTGACTTTTATTTTGTGGTGTGCGAACAGTAACATCCAAGATTGCATAGAATAAGAATTAAACAGTGCCAGAAGGGAAGTGAAAAGAAAAGATAATTGAGTAATTCTCAAATAATTAACAGGAGCTTTCAAAAATAATAAAATAGAAGAGTCATATTCAAGTGTTCACTAAGTTAAGTTCCCCACATTATGAATTGCATATAATGAAACATGTTTATTTAAAAGTGAAAATGGGGCATTTCGAAGAGCTAAACGTCTTTTTCACATACTGGGGACACTTCTGAGTATAAAAGGCCATCCATCATCAGAAAGCAGTTATCGAGACCGTTTATCGAGACATGCAGAGCTGATTCTGCAAAATGTGTAAACACTTTCACTTATTTGAATGGTGCCTGCTCAGGTTTTTCAATTAAAATAAACAATGTTGCAACAAACTATTCAATTCAAAGAGAACACAGAAGCACTGCGTTCATAAATAATTCCAAACAATACCCAAAGCCGAATAGCATGTCTGAGCAAATACTGAGTTTGCATTATCGCATTTTAGCTGGCAAAGTTGGATTTCATGGACAACGTATCGTGCTGTCTTGCGTAATCTTTTCTTATACATCCACTATGGCCACTTGAATAAGAGTTGCATTTTTTCGTCAGTTTTATGCTTTAATGTGCATAGTTCACAAAGTCGTGTGTTCAAAATATTTAATCAAAACATTCGAGTTTCTATATAGTGGCTAATATATTCAAGGAAAAAATAAATATGACACTATTTAATTCGTTATTCCAATCTTTCGAATGCTCGTAAATTTTTACTCTTCCAATACAAGAATGACTTTTGTCATTTCTAATATGATGTTACTGCAAAATTATGGTCGAAATTAAGCGCGACCCACTTTATAGCGCTGAAAATATTTACTCCCAGAAACTAGGGTAAAAGCTGCGGATAGGCAAAGCAAAGGGCGAGGGACACGTAGAGCCCGATCGTAGACGAAGAACAGTATATTCAAGCAATACTAAACAGCGTACTCTGAAAAAAAGAGAATTGATGGCCGGGTGGAACCTTAGGTAGAGTTGGTACCTCTAAAAGGTCCTCGATGCGCTCAAAAGGCTGACGAGCTGCACCAATAGTGCAGTAGCATAAGAGCGGGGCTAATAACTGACCAAACCGCATTTGTGCTTATAGTGTAGACATTATCTGTAGATTATCCATGCAGTGAGCTCTTTGTTATATTTTGCGAAATTTTTTAAAAATATTTCTCTGATTTGAGCGTCACCGTTGTTAGTCCTTGGTTCTTTCACTTCAAATATCTCTGCACCACCCTAACTACTAACTACTTCTAACCACCTAACCGCCTAGCTACTTCTCAAACGTTTCGGACCTCTGCATGACGCCAGCCAACCATAGCGGAAAGCTTGTCCCACAGAAGGAGAATCAAAAGATAAGAAGAGGCCATCACCACATCTCATCCTGGTAAAGCCAATATGAGCGTCGCTAAGTTGCGCAAACAAGCCGCAAAAGCGCAGCTTATCTCTAGGATAACTTCTCGGCAATCTTCATATTCCTAAACAACTAGATCGCACCTTTACACTAGAACAAACTGACCTAACTTTACAAAAAAAAAGTGTGACGAACATTTCCTTACCAAGCAATACCCAACCCACGCGGTGGCTGATTAACTCTGCGCAAAGCGCAGAGGCAATCAAGTTTTGCAATTATATCATTGCGAGTCTACCAGTTCAATCACAGCCTTCGTACGTTAGTTTTCTTCTCCACAGCACTGATTTGATTCGTTATTTCTTCGAACCCTGCGATATACCACTTTTTATTATTCGAGGGAGCTTGATGTTCCAAAGCATTAACTTGCAGGTTAAGGTGCCGTAAGCATAACTATACTCCTGAGACCCGGGATGTATTTGGGTGCACAGATTTTTCCCAAACTTTCAGAATAGGTCAGTAGGGTTATGAAGGTGAAAAGTGTTAAATGTTTTTTCAATAGCCCTGATAGTTTCAGCACAGCGCGATGTCCAATATATTGGACACTGGGATGCTACCCGGTCTTTTTTCACCCAGCGCGCACGTAATGACGTACCGCAGATATTGCGCTCAAACTCGCGTGCAAAAATATTTTCATAACTCGAAAGAGAAAGTAGTGAATGAAGTACATAAAAAAGAGCATTCCTCGTCTCAACAAAAATGTTTCTCTTGTGTTTACTTCATGTGGGTATTTTCAAAACGCCTTTTTTTCCTTTGTGATGCAGAAGAAGAGCCGACATTTGGTGCAAAAGAACTTTGTTTTCATGTCGCAGCCCTGTAGTCTGCAACGGGCAGCGTTTGCAGTGTCTGCCTGCATTGAGCAGTGGGTAGTGCTCTTTTCTTGGGGTTCTCGAGGAGACAGTCGAGCCTGCTTTGATGGGAGATGCCACTCGGCTTCGTTCTCACTCTCCGTTTCATCCTGCTTCCCTTGAGCCACGAGACTCTCAGCAACAGATTGGCGGAACTGCATATATTTGAGTATTTCTTTCCGCTATTTCTTTAGTGAGCGTATGTCCCGCGTGTACTGCACCCAGGAGTTGCTGAGGGCAATGTCGAAGAGGTGAAAGAAGGCTCTGATTGTCCACTTGTTAACGCGTGCTTTTATCCTGTAGTAACTTATCATTCGGTCTGCCTTGTCGACACCACCCATCTTGGCGTTGTACATGCACACATCTGATTGAGGGATATCGATGTGTTTTTTTTTTCTCTTACGAGACGGCCTGCCACAGCTGCCTTGCGAATCCTAACCATAGACTGAAAAAAGAAAAGTTGTCGGCTTAATTCATCAGACACACGAGGCCGGTCCCCCCCCCCCCCCCAAAAAAAAAGAGACGCGATTTCGTCGACAAGCAGCTAAATGCTAACAGTACTCGCCTGCTTTTCATAACAAGGCCATCGCAAAAGCGCGGTCAAAATAACCGGGTTGAGTCCTAGCGTCCAACGTAATGGACACGCGAAATCAAAGGAAGCGTAAAAAAAAGTAAGAGCGTTAACAGTTTAAATTTCGTATTCCGCGCGTACGCTGTTGTATTAACTTTATTATAAAATCAAGGATATGCCTTGAAAGCTGGTAGGAATACGAGAAATAGTGCTTACTTCTCCGGCAGCTGCCGTAATACGCCGCGCTGCTGAATGCCGCCACTGTGGAACTGTTTCGGTGGGAATTTGTACGATGTATTTTCATAAATGCTGCATAGATGGCGCAAGCAGGCGTCCAATAAGTTAGACAGCGCGGTTTTAGGAGGAAGAAAGCCTTGTCACAGGAGTACTGTCTCACTTCTGAATGTCCAATATATTGGACAAATCCCCATAGCGGGGTCTCAGGAGGCTATATTTTCCTCGTATTTTGGCGACTTTAATTTCCGAAACATTGAATGGCCCGCTCTCTGTGTTAGTTCGAGTGATAAAGAAGCCCTCGCCTTTCTTCATTCCTGCTTAGACATTTTTCTTGCTCAACCTATTATTAGTCCTACCTGTCACTCCGCTACGCGCTCAAATATCCTTGATCTTGTCCTAACAAATAACCCTGACGTTCTTTCTGATATCCTGCATTTAAATGGTTTTTCCGAACACGACATTATCACCGCGTGCATCACGCATCCAGTTATTGAAAAGAAAACTACCGTTAAGCGAATTCATTGTTACAATCGCGCTCATTTTGAGATGATTAACTCGGAACTACACACCCTTTGTGAGAACTTCCTGGCTCAGTATTCATCTCGCACAAATGAACTAAACTGGCTGTCGTTCAAAACCACCTTGTATCACCTTGTTGATAATTATGTGCCAATCATCGCATCCGACATCATAAAAATTCACCTTGGTTCCCATATCGTCTTCGTCATCTTAATAATGAGAGAAAAAAAAACGTTTATACCATTTATACCGCCAAGCAATGAGCACAGGTCTCCTGTCATCATGGAACAAGTACAAGAATTGCGATAAAGAGTATCAGTCCCTGCTTAGAACAGCCCGTCGTAATTTCTTCAGTCACGACCTGTCTACTATGTTAACCAAAATTCTCATGGATTCTGGCGCATCATCAGTCCGAGTTCCTATCCTCATATAGTACTAATTAATGCTGACGGAGAACCAGTCACTGAAACTGAGTGTTCGAAGCTTCTGAACGATGCATTTTCATCAGTGTTCACCAATGAAGAAATAACTTCCTCGCCAATATTAGAGCCATCGCCTAACATTTCAATGCCAGAAATTGTCATCACTGAATCTGGTATTCTTGCGCTGTTGAATAACTTAGTACTACTAGAATTACTACTAGCTCTGATCGCCTTGGTTTCAATAATAAGATACTTAAAAACTCTTCACTAAACATTTTTCTAGTGTTATCAGCCCTGTTTTTACAATCATTATCATCCAGCATTATTCCCCATGACTGGCACATAGCGAAAGTAATACCAATTTTCAAATCGGTTTATCCCTCTGCTCCACTCAACTATTATCCTATCTCATTAACTAGCAACATATGTAAACTTCTCGGGCTCGTCATACATACATAAGCCATCAGCTACCTAGAAGACCATGATATCATTTTCAAGTACCATCACGGTTTTCGCAGGGGTTATTGCGACACTCAACTGGCCGGATTTACTAACGATATATTTTCCTCATTGAACGAAGGATTCCAAGTTGACGCAATGTTTTTTGACTTCTCTAAAGCTTTTGATCGCGTTCTTCATCGAAGGCTGCTAAACAAATTAACACACTTAAATATTCACCCAAACGTCCTTGCATGGATTAAAGATTTCCTATCCAACAGACAGCAATTCACCTGTGCTAATGGCTGTAACTCTTCTTCAGTTCCTTTAACATCTGGAGTCCCCCAGGGCAGCGTACTTGGTCCCCTACTTTTATTTATATTTATTATTGATCTACCTAAATGTGACTCATCTCTAATTCGACTATTCGCAGATGATTGTGTTATATATCGTAATATTAATAATGACGCTTACCGCCTTTCCCTACAAACTAATTTTGATGCGGTGACTGCTTGGTGCTCCTCGTGGCTAATGTCACTAAATACGTCTAAAACCAAGCTACTTCATTTACGAACAATTCCACTCGACTTCCTACCGCCTACTTTCTCAATAAGGCTAGTGTCGAACTTGCGCCAAATTACAAGTATCTTGGCCTTTATCTTCAGTCTCATTTCACTTGTCACTACCATATTAAGACCATCTTAGCATCAGCTAAGCGAGCATTCGGCCTTAAGCGTAACCTCAAGCAGGCACCTTATCACTTTAAAAAAACTTGCTTATATCACGCTGATCCACCCAAAAATTGAATATGCTTCCGCCATATGGGATCCCGATCAAGCATACATTATCAACAACATTTAATCTCTGAAAAACCGTGCTGTTCGCTTCATCTTTTCCGTTTATTCATGCTTCACCCGCGTCACATCATTAAAACAACGCGCCGCGTTAGAACCACTATCACGTCGACGCCAGATTGCTCGCCTAACCTTATTTCATAAGCTTTATCACCATTCCACGCTTCACGATGACTTCTTTTCACCACGCACTGCAGTCCTCCCACTCCATGACCGCGCTAACAAAGTAAAATGCATAACGTGCCGCTCATCGCTCTACGCAAGGTCATTTATTCCTCGCATAATAATAGAATGGAATAACCTACCATCACGCATAGCTACTGAAGTTAACTTACCATCTTTCCGAACCTTTTTCAAGAAAGTGGTTAGTGGTAGCATATTAGTTATCACTTGTTTTATGTACATATTAACATATTGTGCAAGAAGGCTCTTATGATTTCATGAATTAGTGCATATACCCCTGTTAATATTTATTTTATGTTCCTTCTGTGTGAGTTTATTTCATTTAGTTTTATTTCTTGCGTATATTCCATGTTTGTGTCCCCCCCCCCCTTTATAATATCCTGGCATGAGGGCCCTTAGGGATAATGCAAATAAATAAACAAAATAAGAAATCAATAAGAAGATTTTGGTAAGCCACATGGTTGCAGAGCAGCCGAACAAAATGAAAAGTATTTCATGTATGGGTTCCCACCTTATTCTTTTCTGTTTCCTTTCTTTGATGTCTTGTAGTACACATCGGTTGCTTTTTTTTTGTTCTGGCTGCTTCATGTGTACCTGGTATGATGTTCTTAACACAGCGAACCGTCGTACAAAGCACATATGTCAATTCAACCTTTTCTCCGACGTCAGTGTAGAGCGTAGCCAACAGAGCTCTGTTTTGGATATTTGCGCTGCCTTTTATTTACCCTATGTTTATTCACATAGATACAACGGGGCCACTTAGTGCACATCAACAGATAAGGTTCTTCTTGACCGTGTTGCTATATGATCGACTAAAGATAGTATAACATTAAATAAAAGCAGTTTCTTTCTCACTTGCATTAGCACTTCGATCGGGAGCTACTGCAAATTTACTTCCGCCATCATCTGTAGAATATGATAACTTGATGACAAGTCCAACACAGGAACTCAGGAAACTGTAAGATGATGCTTTTCCATAGATTATAGCTTGTTGGAATTAAGAAACTGGCTTTTAAATTGAAAATACATCGCCCAAAACAAAGGCTCTGTAAGGAAAAGTATAACAAAATGAAGCAATTCCAGCGTGCAAACACACCATGAAGGTTTTTTGCAACCTGAATGTGTTGTCTTTTATTTAGTGCACGTTTTCTTCAACACACAAGGCCAGCCTCTATCCGCTCTGCGTTGAACACATATGAACGAATTACGTTCGTTACCTCCTCTTTTTAACTGAAATACAGAGATGCACCGCTTAGTTGCTTAAATTTGCCGCTGCTATTGCACCCGTTACGCACCACAGTGACATTCAGCTCTTCTCCACATATCGTCGTGCTTATATTGCAATCAAACCACGTTAAGAACACCCTATGGCATTGTATGCCGCAGGGTGGCACCCCGGGTACTACTCGGCGTTCTAACAACACTTCGTAGCAACACCATTTGCGTGTCCCAGTTCTTCCGCATAAAACAAATGAGCTAAACTGTACTTTATTTTACCACATGCCAAATACTTCCATTGAACCTCTCCTAATTTCATCAGTAGTGTAGGCGAATAAAGGTGGTTTTATGCTAGCCTAATAAATGTATTGTTCTATTGACGACTGGGCAGTGAAAAACATTCAATAAGCATTCAACTCTGCCATGCGTATGTGCAAGCCTCAATTCCCACCAAAGATACAGCGTATACGGAATTGTGTTCATGCCCGTTCGTTTCAGAATTCGTCTTTCTGCAGATAAGCATGACTAAGAGCCTCCTCTTTGTTGTCCTCCGGCATTAAAGGGAAGCTGAAAGCTTTTCCAGAAAAAATGTGTGAACAGCAGTACATCATGGTTTTCAACCCTCCGAATTCGAATATCGCATCGAAATTGAGCGAAAGAAAGCGCAAACATATTTTATTTCAACGAAAAGTGCAGCAGCAGACTCGGGGCGGCTCGCGCGACTCGTTTCCGCCTCTGATTGGTCGGGCGCCTCAAGACGTCAACAATGGTGTCCGTTCGGACCAACTGCTGCCGCTACACATGAAGCACGGTGCAAGGTAGTTTGGTGCTGTTTTGCTGAGACGGTCAAAGAAAATTTTGAGGGCTTGCGTTTCTCTGAGGAGTTCGGCGTTAAGTCCAGACACCACGAGAGCTATTTTGCGCGCGACGGCGACGGCTTCGAGCGACAAAACAGGCCGTCGCTTGAAAAGATCGCTCGGTGTTGTCACTCGATCGCTCGTTTCTAGAAATCTAGAACTCGTCGCTCGTCGCCCGGATGTGCTATGAGCGACCCGCCAATAGTGCGAAGCCGGAACTGGATGTACATAACTCAAATACTACTGTCGATCGCACGGAACGAACAAGCTATTGAATTTTACACGTGCAAGAATAAGAACCTAGCTTAAGACCTCCAAAAATATTTTATGCTCCTTTTTACAGTAAAATACACCAACTTAAATTGATAAAGCACGCGTCACGCCAGTTTCGGCGCGTATATTTCTGCCCTCATACCGGGAAGTCGTCGCTCAAAGCCGTCGCTCGCGTGGAGCTCGGCTTGTAGGCGACGAGTGAGCGCGACAGCCATCACCTCGCTTGTCGGTGTCGCGTGCAGGATCACTTGTATGGAGTTTACACTTTACTCCCTACATATGCGAGCCGATTGCGAAGAGCCGGCCTCTCCAAGAAGCAAAAAAATTGGTGCAAGCAGTGCTTTCCACGTGAACGAAGGCGAAGTGTTAGCATCTCCTCGTGTTGGAAATTTTCTTTGGCGAGTATGTTTTTTGCTAAGCTGCACTCAGCGATCCAGTGAGCACGTTTCAGGGCAAACAACTGTAGTGTTATGTTCCAGCATGCCTCTTCGTAAAACGTAAGCGGTGATGCGATCTTCGGCATTTGTGCGCTGCCCCAAAGCTGTCGGCAATCTACACAGACGGTTTAAACGCGGGAAAAGTTTACCGGCTGTTGTACCACGTGTAATACAGAACCTTAATCAGCGCGCCATTCGCACGGTACTCGTAACCGGCGAATTCCGTCGGCTACATGAGATGGTCGGTGTCTCTATGTGTGCGAGAGAAGGAGGAGCGCAGCGTCCTGACGTGAGCCGGCTTGCCAACACATGCCAACTTTACAATGGCATGCAGGCTGTTTTATAAGACACGTGCGAATAGAAAATTCGCAGCGCTCGTCGATCAAACTTGCGTCATGGGTGGGAGATAAAATTGCACCTTCCGTTCTGCACGCTAACACGAAGGGGAACCCAAAGCACGCTTTATTGATACACTCTGGTAGTAATCGTCGTCACGGAAGTGGTTAGAGTACAGCATTATTGTTCTTGAGCGCTTGAAGTTCTTTCGCTTCACAGCAGCCTCCCACTTGGCTGAAAGCCCCTTGTCTTGCGGGAACTAATGGAACATCGGAACATCGTCGTGACCGCTGGTGTTTGTGCAACCGTAGGCTGCACAGAATGCCGGCATGATCGGCCTACAAGTTCAATTGATGCTGCGCACGTCAACTACCACTCTACATACACACAAACAAAGGAATGTAGGGCCGAGCGAAGCAGTTTAAGACGGCACGCACGCAGAAATAAACACGGTCAGGCACGGTCGCGGAGACTGCGAAGGAACGGAACACCAGTGATGACGTCACTACGCTGCGGTTTCTGGTCTCCGCTCGCATCGTCAGCGTCAGCAGCAGCGCGCGGTGCTCGACGGGGGGCGGAGCTACAGCGCAATTTTAACCGACGATTACGTCGCTTCTAAGTGAAAAATCCCCCCCCCCAGAATTTTACTTGCATGGTTTATAAGGTTCCCGCATCTGTATATAAGCGTCTTATTGAATTCTACAAGCTCTTCAGCTTCCCTTTGACGAACAACCGCCCGTGATTTTAATTCACTTTTACAACTACTCCTTTATTTGTATTGACGACGAACTACATTGTTATAAAGCAGCTCTAACAACAAGCTCTACTCATCCTTTCTTTCTCGGCATAACACTTTCGAGCTTTGTTGCCACCAAATCTGTAACCATGAGCACACGTTGTTAATAAAGCGCAGGAAAAAAAAATAACTGCGAATTTAAGACAAGCAACCAGACACTTACCACGAGAAACAAATATAATTTTTCGTAGGAGACCAACGAAACGACGCTGTTCCGGCGAATAATTCCTTCGCAAGGCACGTTTTTTTTCTTAATCGGTATTCCGATTGTCTTAAGCGATTCCTACCTTGTATTGTACGAAGTTGTGGCCTCAACGAAGGAAACAAAATGCGCTAGAAGATGAAAGCTGTCGATCAAGCTCAAGTGAAGAGCCCTTTATTGACGATATCACAATTCAGCAGATTCGCATTTAATACAGAAAAAAAAAACTACTTTTTGGTTTAGAAAATGTCGCCCCTCGAGGAGTTTCCCCCTTAGACCAGCAAGCGCAGGGCTTGCCGGTCTAGGGATTGCGCGAAGAGGAGCTGGTGACAGACGGCTTTTTTATGTTATTTTGCTTTTTTGAAGCCTTACTCTAGCCAAGCTTTCCCCATTTTCGCACTTCGCTGAGAAACATTAGGTTTTTCTTTTTGCGTAGAAGTTTCGCTTGAAAGGAGAGGTTGCTTCACCTTACGCACTTCTTACCACTGGGCGCGAAAGAAATACGAGAACCAAAGTAAAAGATAGTATGAAAGAACGCTGCAGAGGCGTGAAAATAGATGGAACCAGAGAAGAGGACAGGGAGACGAGATGCGGGGGGAGAGTCAAACTTGTAGCGGTTTCGGAGACAGAAGGGGAAGAACCGAGTTAGCCACAACCCAGAAATACCTCCTCGTGCTAAGCTATGCGGTAGAGAGAAATTTCGCGGAACAAATACGAAAGTTTGCAGTCCCTCTGACGATTAGTGCACGAGAGGCATCGTGAACGTGAACAGGGACATGAATTTCAACGTGGTGTGCAGCGGCGACCTCAATGTTGTGGGGCTATGAAATATGGTGCAGTGCTTACCATGCTGAAATAAAAAAGAAGAAACAGCAGAGAAAGCGCTTGGAGGACAGTGCAGGAACGAATGTTTGAAATGCAAAGTTGTCAGTCTTAGTATGGGAGATGACAATTAGGTCACCGCCCAACATGTACTGGGGTTGCGGAGGGTGTGTGCACTTGCACAATGCCCCGGTTTTCATTGATGGTGCCCTACACGTACATTACGTTGTCAGTGCTTTCGGAACAGAACAAGAGGAGGTTACCGGAGCCAAGGGAAGTGGGCACAATGGTGAAGAAAGCTTGAAATCAAATCTTTTACGAAATCGGCAGGGGCACTAAATCGACGGTGCCTTCGCCTACAGTATGCGTCATGGACAAAAGCCCACGCTCCCACACAAGATTGAGAGGAACATTCCAAGCGCAACTGAAGATCGCGGCTAAATGTCTAAGGAGAAATGGGATTCGACCGATGAGTTTCCCTTTTCGGATTGTGACGGTGTGAATGACCATGTAGAACAATTCAAGATGATTTAGAGTGAAAGGCTCGCTTAAAGCAGCTCTGATGTTTGTGGCTTCTGATATAACAATACAAAGTACTTAAAACGATGACTGCAAACATAGGAACGAGAAACTGCCAAAAGCGTTCATGATTGTTGGCTACACTCATAATTTCGGACAGAAGAATGTAGTTGTTTTGAGTGAAGTCGGTGCAGAATCAACAGGGAAACAGAGAGAGCATTAGCATCAAGGTCCCATTTGGCGTTGTCTGGGTGTATGTGCTATCTGTCAAAGAACTATTGGAGAAAGTGGGGGGAATGACAGTGGCGACAGCGGCTGAATGAGTAGAGAGAGAGAAAGAGAGAGAGAGAGAAAGCTTTCTATTGTGAAAGCAGTATGTTTAGCTAGCATGCTTTTGCCTACATGCTATAGTCTGTAGGAAATGGGACGAATGAGAAGAGAGGCCCTCGAAGAAGTTGGACAGAGTAATAAAGGGGAAAAATAAAATGCACGCCTTGTGATGTTATCGGCAGTTAAATTAGTGTCAGAGGCGATGAAGAGAGATAATATTGGTAAAATACAATGGTTATTGCAATAAAAGAAGACAAAATCACAGTCTAGATGAGGTGACGTGCGTGAACCATAGTTTAGAGAAGAAACATATTGACTTAATAGATAAAAACAAGAAGTCCAGGGCTTTCCGCTCTCTTGATGGGCAAGTTCAGAGACCGAGCATACATCTCAATGTCAAGAGGCCTTGGTCGAGCTTTTACATATCCATTTTATATCAATGTCGCTCGTCTCTGTAAGCTGGGCACTCAACCAAGATTATATATTGACATTTCACGGCGCCGCAGTTGTCACAACATAGATTTGTAGTCTGGTTATTGCGAAAAAGAAGACTGTTCCTGCCTCCAATGTTTAGTTGAAGTCGATAGTAGAGGGATTCCAGATTCCGGGGTAGATATTGTGGTAGTTTTGAGTGGAGTTCTGGGTCGACATCGAACAAAAACGTGTAATTGCCTGAAAGTGAACACCACCTTCAATGCCATTGATTGAGTACATATCACTTCGCCCATTCTGACGCCTCACTATTAGTGAAGAATACTTGTTACTTAGTTAGTCAGTTAGTTTATTAGTTAGTTAGTTAGTTAGTTAGATAGTTAGTTAGTTATTTAGTTTGTTAGTTAGTTAGTTATACCTCAAAGGCCCCGTTGGGGCATTGCATGAGGTTTGAGGTTTTAATTACCGTGAAAGTGCCATATGTTCATGTTTGCCTATGCGCACGTGACACTGTGTTTATTAATGTGGATTGTGAGCGAATGTTTACAGCTGCTTACACCCCCGATAAAACTACTCACGTTACTTCGTGTAGCTGTCTGATAATTTGCTGGCGGCGCAATTAATGCTTCGCCTATCGTGCGAAACTGCGACTTTTTTTTTATTTAACCACTTGCTGCCCAGGAGGGGGAGGAAAAACTTTATTTTCTTCAGATCTTAGAATTATTTCAATTACTGGGTTATTTCTTCTGCCAGGCGGCGTGAGGTGGCCGTAAGCCTTTGACTTTTGGCGATCTATAAAGCCCAGTCACACGAACAGTACTTCAGTTAAAGCCGCTCACGCAAGCCAGACGTTCTGAGAAAGCATGCTTCTATAACTTCTCTCTTCCCCTTTTGTCTTTCCCATTCTTCCTTCCCCCACCGTAGGGTAGCCAACCAGACTCTTGACAGGTTAACATTCTTGCCTTCCTTATATTTCTCTCTCTCTCTCTCTCTCTCTCTCTCGAAAGCCCAGTTGACGGTCCACATATGGACTGCGAGATCCGAGTTGGACACCGCTACCTCCCAGTCTGAAGTGGTGCTAAGTTCGAGTTCCGCCCTAGGGTTTAGGCCGGGGAAGTTGCTCAATATATGTGTCAGGTCCGCCTTATGGGCGTCGGCGTTCCTGCATTCAGGTGAGAAGCAGCACGGATGTATTAGTGAACACTTGTAAGGGAGGATAAAGGAGCTAGTCTACAACTGTCTCCAGGTAAACTGCTGCAGTTTATCAAGTGATTTATGTGGTGGGGGGTATTTTTGTCTACCTTCGCGGTAGTTCATAGTAATTTCGTGAAACGGTCACCATGCAATTTCTCACTGAACCCAGATCGAGGCCTCCCACCACCCGGCTGACGAAACCTCGGGCATAATTGTGGACAGCGTCATTAGATGGTTGCGAGAAATGAGCGGGGACCCAGATGATTTGGAACTGCGGATCAGGTGGAGGATATTTGTTCAAAACTTGCAGGTCCGGTTAGTAGATTTTGTAACTGACAAAGTTTCTAACTGCAGTGTTAGAATCGCTAAAAATTATTTTGGCAGTGGTGCGATTTATAGCCCGAGCTATAGCTAGCCGCCTCTTATGCTTCCTCTGCATGCATGCAGGCTACTTATTATTGCTGCAGAGTGGGCCAAGCCTTGATTGTTGACTATGCCTATAGAAAAGGCATATCGACTTGGGTATTCCGCAACGTCGACGTGGACTGTATCCTGCAGACCCAAGTGTTCAGGTAGAGCTTTATCTCTTGCTCTCCTTCTGTCCTTTGACGTTCAGGATGCATGTTTCTTGGTACTGGGTCTATCGTTGAATTTCTGTGGTATATTAGTGGATGTTTACATGTGGAGGTGTGTGTTTATTCATATCGGATCCTGAGATCCTCCAGTTGCAGACTAGCTCATTTGCGAATCCTTACAAGTCTTCCTACTTCAGTTTTGGATAGCCTCCCAACTGGGTTAGTTTTCATGCCTCGGCCAGCTCCTCTAGGGTATTGTGGATTCCCAATTCTAGGAGCTTCTCAGTAGCCGTGTATCTAGAGAGGTGAAGGGCTGATTTGTATGAATGTTGGCTTAGCAATATCTTCGGTGCTGTTGCGGGTATCTACCCCAATCACGACCATTATTATTATTATTACTGCCACTGCTACTACTACTACTGCTACTAATACCACTACTGCTACTACTACTACTACTACTACTAAAAGCTTTCCACACCCAAATGCAGAGAAAACATAAAGGACAGAACATGCTGTCGACGGCGCCCGCGAGGGCCATAACTACTGCCTGTTTGGTAGAAAAGGGGATAGAATGAAAATAGCCAGAAATGAAGCACAGAGGCAAAAAATAACGTTGTGAGCTCTTATGGACCCAGCTGCCTCAACCAAGCTCCGCTCGTATCGGCGCTGCAGAGCTCTCGCCGTGCGCTGTTCCATTTTCTTGCCGTCTTTCCCTTGGAATCATTGCCGGCATATTGGGCGCGGCGTCCTTGTGCAAAGCGCCAGCTGCTACACCACTAAAGACCCCTTTCCTGCTGCCTCGACAGAGTTGTAGTGGTTGTTTCTGTGCGGCTTCTGCTTCTTTCAGTTTTCCTTTCTGTTGAGTTCGCGCTGTTATTGAAACCATTGCCATGTTTCCTGCATTTCAGGCGCAGCGAATAAATGAGCACTGAGGCCCAATTGGTCTTCTCGCGCAAGCACGTCCGGTACCGAACAAATGCTCTGTGAGGGGACTCCTTTAAGGACTGTACAGACACGGCGCCAAGCTGCTCGCACATATTTAGATAGTTACGAACAGCCTTATAAATGCTATAAATAAAAACGCCTCCAGCCCGTTCTCTCAACCAAACTATCAGGGAGGAAAGGTTTCTGTATTTAACTGTTACAATAATACAGAAGGATGGGTTATCGATAAAATTCAGATTGCCCTGGTGGTAAAACACCTGCATAACTAACATAATAGCTCTTATTATGACTTCACATACAGCCTATCATTATGTACGGACTGTTTTCTTAAGTTTATAAACTAGATGAAATCCACATGATATCTTAAGGTGGGGACACGAATGACATCGCCTATTACATTATTTCCAATATGCCTATGTGTACAAAAGCCTTGGAAAGTGTAATTTATAAATGATTCACGTGATTTTCATGAACATTCAATTGATTAGTTCGTAGCAGTAACTTTTCCTTCCAAATAGGTTCGCAGTAACAGCTCTGGAAAAAAATCATTCTAGAACCTTGATATCAATAACAAGAAGCTATTTACCGCTGTTCGTATCTCTAGATCAGTCAAGCACGTTCAACCGCTTCAACTACCAAACAATGCTGGAAAATATTGGCAGTTTCGCAAGAATGTCGAAGCACTGACCGCGCAAGGTTTAGCTTTGTGCTTGAAGCTCAGGCGGTGTCTTAACGGTGCGCGGGTGTTTCTATACACGAATGCGACATACGCGAGGGCGAAATTTCTGGCATCCTTAAATATTTTAACATGTTGTAGTACATGTCCTGACATTCTACAGAAGCCTGATATTGGCAATTTTAGCTGGTGAATAGTACTGCCTCTACTATGCATATAACGCTTAGGTAAACATATAGCAAACGTATACATAAACATATACAGAAGATCAAGGCTATTGCGAAAATCGACAGGAGTATAATTGCTAGCGCAATAAAGCTGGAATCATATGGCGCCCCCTCCCCCTCCCCCCCCCCCCCCGGGAGTTTCATTGCAACATCCCTGCACTTGAATATCTTTCATAATGAACTGGATTTAAGAGGCCTGAAGCGAGACGACGCTGCATCCATGTGCCACAAAGTGCGTGCGATTAACCAAAGAATGCTTCGAATTAATACAGAAGAGTTATGAGATATCTACATTCGTGGTCTCATTTTACCAGCCCACTCTCACAGATTACAAAGCCATCCTTTGGAGAACAAGTAATCGAAAAGTACACAATGCCACCTTCGTTTGCTTAAGTATTGTCTGCGGTGTTGCGTTTCGCCTGCGACACGTGGTTTTGCCGGCGCGACGGCGGCGGGGCGGCGGACATTTTGGCCCGATCGTCGTCACCGCAACACTCATCGCCAGGTGTTTCCAGGCGCGTCTGCGGCGACGCGACCGCCTAGGGATTTCGTTCCAGTCATTGTGCCCGAAACAGGCGAGGCCAAAGCAGGGATCTCCTTCCAGTTATTGGGCCCGAAACAGGCGATGCCAAAGCAGGGATCTCGTTCCAGTCATTGTGCCCGAAACAGGCGATGCCAAAGCAGGGACCATCTTCTCGTTACAGTCATTGTGTCCGACCGGCAGCGCCACGACAGTGTGCTGCGCAGCGCCACGACAGTATGCTGCGCAGCGCCACGACAGTGTGCTGCGCAGCGCCACGACCAGGTGCTACGAGATCGTGCGCAGCGCCACGACATGGTGCTACGGCATCGCTACGACAGTGTGCGTCACCATTAGCCCATTGTACATTCACGTGCTCGTCTTTTGAGGGGTTCCTTCTTGCCCTCAACTGCGAGAGTATAAAAACCGCTGCCCCCGGACGCCAGAGGAGGGCTCCGATTTCTTCTGCTGAGTGAAGTGCTCTCCCGTCTCTCTACTTCGGTCAAACCTGACCGCCAACTCTTTGCGATGTTAAAATAAACAAGTTGTTTCGTTGTTACCAGTCGACTCATGCTTTGCCGGGACCTTCGGATGCTTCGAGTTGTACCCCAGGCCGCCAGGCCAACGCTACCCTTGGGGCTTGCGACCCAGGTACAACCACGGGCGTCAGCGCCGAGTTCCCAACAGATCGTACAAGAGTCCGGATCCAAACATCTGGTTGCCAGCGGTGAGATCGCCTACGACTTCAAACAACGGTCTGCCAGCGGCGAGATCGCGACAACGGAGGCCAGCAGCAAAGAGATGCAGTTGACAGTATGCTGAGCAGCTCAACGACGATCCGGGAGCAGTGCAACGAGCCCTGTGTGACGACTGGTTGCCTGCAGCGGAACGACTGCGCGGAATTCCTGCCTGCGAGGTTTGGTGAGTGCGGGACTTTCTTCTACTGAGCTTTGCCAGGCTTTTGTTAGTGTCAGAAACAGAGCTGGTAATTGTGGTTGTCGTTGCTGCCGGGTTAGTTTGCGGCAAGACAATAGTAAGCAGTAGAGAAAGCAGCATTCAGAGCAGCCATGGATTTGAAGTCGTTGCGCAAACCGAAATTGTTGGAGCTTGCAAGAGAGTTGGGTCTGGATGTCTCAGACAAACTAAGAAAACCGGAACTGATAACGGCTATTCTTGAGTTAGAGGCTGAGGATGACGAGCTGTCGGAATGCCTTGAGACTATTGAGGAGAGGTCAAAAAGACAGGAGCGCGAACTTAATGAGCAACAAGAGAAAAAAGAAGAGCGCGAACACGCTTTGGAAATGAAGCGTCTTGAGGTAGAAATGGAACGCGCTCGTAATGGAAGTCAGGCACACGGTGCAGGAGAACGCGTATTGTTCAAAATGACTGACCTAATGCGGCCGTTTAAGCTTGGAGAGGACATTGGTTTGTTCCTGGTTAACTTTGAGCGAACGTGCGAGAAGCAGGGGTTCTCTCGGGAAACGTGGCCACAGCGCTTGCTCACTTTGTTACCCGGCGAGGCGGCCGACGTAGTCGCTCGCTTGGATAGAGAGGAGGCAGAGGATTTCGACAAAGTAAAATCGAGTCTGCTAAAAAAGTACCGGCTGTCTGCGGAGGCGTTCCGTCGGAAGTTTCGGGAAAATGAGAAAGGCAGAAGTGAGTCATATACAGAGTTTGCGTATAGGCTTATGTCGAACATGCAGGAGTGGCTCAAAGAAGAGAAAGCGTTTGGTGACCACGATAAAGTTCTGCAGTGTTTCGGGCTAGAACAGTTTTATAGTCGGTTACCTGAGAACGTGCGATACTGGGTCTTGGATAGGCCAGACGTGAGTACGGTGGCTAGAGCCGCTGAGCTAGCCGAGGAGTTTGTGACGCGTCGAGCTCGCGGAGCTAAGGACGGTCAAAAGGGTGAATTTGGCTCGAAGTTTGAGAGGCCGAAGTTCACGCCCATGAGATTAAAGGGGGACACGCGTAGTGAGGATGCGAGTGAAAGCAGTCCGACCAAACGTAAAGAGACGGCGGCAGCCAAACGCAGAAAGCGGTTCGAGATGAGGCGAGCGCGCGTTTGTTATACGTGCCAGAAGCCGGGTCACTTTTCGGCGCAGTGTCCGGAAACAACACCAAAAGTTGTTTTTTTTTCAATAGGCAGCACTGACGAGAACATGAAGCTTCTCGAGCCTTACATGCGAGACCTCCTCGTAAACGGGAAAGAGTGCCGAGTGCTTCGCGATTCCGCAGCTACGATGGATGTAGTTCACCCGTCTTACGTAGAACCCCATATGTTCACGGGCGAGTGCGCATGGATCAAGCAAGCCGTGGAAGCTCATAGCGTGTGTCTGCCGGTAGCAAAAGTGCTTATTGAAGGACCTTTCGGAGCGCTTGAGACGGAGGCGGCAGTGTCATCTATGCTGCCACCCCAGTACCCGTACCTATTTTCAAACAGGTCCGATCACCTCCTGCGCGAGAAGGGGCTTTTGTTTGGTGAAGCTAGTGTTCAGGCCTTAACCAGATCGAAGGTTCGGGAGCTCGCTGCAAAGGCGGTAGTTGCGGGGCCGACGTTATCAAACAACGAAAAAGGGTCAGAGGCGCAGCAAGCTGATATTCAGAGCACGCCCGAACAGAATAAAATTGAGTCTGTAGCGTTGAAGGCGCCAGATACTGGAGAGGAAAATCCCGACGCGGGAAAGTTAGAAGAGCTATCTACTGATTTGCTCATCGCGCCTACGTCAGACGGACTTGATAGGTTGCTAAAAGTCAGCCGGACGGCTTTGATAGCCGAGCAAAAAAAGGATGGCAGCCTGGAAAACGTGCGCTGCAATGTCAAAGAAGGTATCGCCAGGAAAACTGCGCGTTTTGTGGAAAGAGGTGGAGTCCTGTACCGGAAGTATCTAGACCGTCGAGGAGTGGAGTTCGACCAGCTGGTCGTGCCTCAATGCTATCGTCAGGATCTGTTGCGCTTGTCACATGGGGGTTCGTGGTCCGGACACCTAGGAGTTAAGAAAACTAAGGACCGTCTCTTGCAAGAGTACTATTGGCCAGGGTGTTTTCGGGACGCAGACCATTTCGTGAGGACATGTGACACTTGTCAGCGGGTGGGCAAACCAGGGGACAAATCGAGGGCGCCGTTGAAATTGGTACCTATCATTACGGAGCCTTTTAGACGGCTCGTTATTGATACAGTGGGACCTCTGCCGGTAACAGCCACGGGGTACAGACACATTTTGACTGTGATCTGCCCAGCGACAAAGTTCCCTGAAGCAGTGCCGCTTAAAGAACTCAGCTCAGTTGAGATAGTTAATGCACTACTGTCCATATTTGCGCGAGTTGGTTTTCCTGCAGAAATTCAATCAGATCAGGGCACAGTGTTTACTAGCGCTTTGACGACAACTTTTCTCGAAAGGTGTGGGGTAAAGCTGCTACACAGCTCAGTGTACCACCCACAGTCGAATTCCGTTGAGAAGCTCCACTCCGTCATGAAGCGCGTGTTGAGAGCCTTGTGTTTTGAACATCAAACTGACTGGGAGCTGTGTCTGCCTGGGGTGATGTTTGCTTTAAGGACCGCGCCGCATGCGGCTACGGGGTTTTCGCCAGCTGAACTGGTGTACGGTCGCTCGCTTCGATCTCCGCTTCGCATGCTTCGAGAATCATGGGAAGGTAGGGGCGACGACCCAGTCGTGGTGGAGTACGTGCTTAAGCTCCTCGAACGCTTAAGAAGGGCACAGGAGTTGTCAGGTGAAGCAATGACAAAGGCCCAGCAGAGGGCCAAGGTTTATTATGATCGGACAGCCAGGACCCGTCGTTTTGAGGTTGGCGATGAGGTCATGATATTGCGCACATCGCTAAACAACAAACTAGACGTGCAGTGGGAGGGCCCAGCACGAATTGTTCAGAAACTGTCGGACGTTAACTACGTGGTAAGTCTGCCAGGAAAGCGGAAAGCACAGCAAGTTTACCACTGTAATCTGCTCAAACCTTATAGACAAAGGGAAGCAGTGGTGTGCATGATGGTAAACGTTCCTGAAGAGCTTCCGGTCGAGCTTCCGGGACTAGGCTCAGTGACGAACAGGGAAGACACCGGTCAAGTCATTAGTGACCTTATCAGTAAAGCACCGCTGTCGCCTGAGCAGAAAACCGAACTACACCAGCTATTACAAGAGTTTCAAGGTCTGTTCTCTGAGAGGCCTGGTAGGACTTCTGTACTTACTCATGATATAGAACTTACCTCCACAGAGCCAGTACGATCCAAGGCGTATCGGGTGTCACCCCGCCAGAGCGATATTATGGAGGCTGAGGTAAAGAAAATGCTACAGCTCGGTGTTATTGAGGCAGGTGAGAGTGATTATACCTCCCCTTTGATTTTAGTTGAGGTACCGGGCAAGGAACCTCGTCCTTGCGTCGACTACCGCAGGCTTAATTCCATCACTAAGGATCAAATTTATCCGATCCCTAACATCGAGGAGCGCCTTGAGAAAGTTAGTAGCGCTCAGTTTATTTCCACCCTAGATCTTGTCAGGGGTTATTGGCAGGTTCCACTTACAGAAGAGGCTAGTAGGTATGCGGCGTTCATTTCACCAATGGGAACATTCCGTCCTAAAGTGTTGAGTTTTGGTTTGAAGAACGCGCCATACTGTTTTTCAAGTCTCATGGATAAAGTGTTGCGGGGACAGCAAGAATTCGCTTTACCGTATCTAGACGACGTAGCGATATTCTCCGCATCCTGGTCTGAGCATATGACACACTTGCGGGCAGTGCTAACCCGCCTGCGCGAAGCAGGCTTGACAGTAAAGGCTCCTAAGTGCCAGTTAGCACAGGCCGAGGTTGTCTACCTCGGTCACGTGATTGGTCAGGGTCGTCGCCGCCCCTCTGAAATAAAAGTGGCCGCTGTGCGAGACTTTCCGCAACCGCGCACCAAGACCGATATTCGGTCGTTCTTAGGTGTCGCCGGCTACTATCAGAGGTACATCCCTAGGTACTCTGATATCGCGGCTCCCCTGACGGATGCTCTAAGAAAAACAGAGCCTCAAACAGTCGTCTGGGACGAGACAAAGGAAAGAGCTTTTAGCGCCCTAAAGAGTGCCCTAACAAGCCAGCCTGTGCTACGATCGCCAGACTATACAAAAGGGTTCATTGTTCAGTGCGATGCTAGTGAGCGAGGCATGGGCGTTGTACTGTGCCAACGGGAAAATGGAGAAGTAGAACACCCCGTCCTGTATGCTAGTCGTAAGCTGACCAGTCGTGAGCAGGCGTATAGCGCCACCGAGAAAGAGTGTGCATGTCTCGTGTGGGCCGTTCAGAAATTGTCATGCTATCTAGCCGGCTCGAGGTTTATCATTGAGACAGATCACTGCCCTCTCCAATGGCTGCAGACCATCTCTCCCAAAAATGGCCGCCTCCTGCGCTGGAGCCTCGCTTTACAACAATATTCCTTTGAGGTGCGTTACAAAAAGGGGAGTCTCAACGGTAACGCCGATGGCTTAAGTCGAAGCCCCTAACGTAGGAATCAGCCTCAAAATTGTTTGTTACTGATGTTTTTCTTCCTGAGGCAGGATTTTTTTTAACATATTGCTTTTGTTTAGTGTTTCAAAGTGATGATATGCTTTCTAGTGCAATTTTTCAATTTGTGGACGCGTTCTGAGTGATGCTAGACTACTGTAAGGAACTAGGCAGTGGTATAAAAAGGGGAAAGAGCCTGGCAGGGCTTAGTGAGGGTTGTGCCGTGCTTGCTGACTGAGCGGTTGAGTTTTCAGCGTAGTTCTAACGCTTGCCGGGAACGAGAACAAAAATGTGAACTCTCCCGAAGTCACTTTGCAGTGTCCCGTGCGAACCTGAACGAGAGAACGAGGCCTTCTCTGTGCGCTGCGCTCAAGAAACGTCAAGGGACGCCCGACTTCGGTTATGAGCATCATCGAGCGACATCCCTCCGGACAGCGGATGCAGTCCCCTGTCCATCGGGATCTCCTTTCCCCGGCGGGGCGGTCTGTTGCGTTTCGCCTGCGACACGTGGTTTTGCCGGCGCGACGGCGGCGGGGCGGCGGACATTTTGGCCCGATCGTCGTCACCGCAACACTCATCGCCAGGTGTTTCCAGGCGCGTCTGCGGCGACGCGACCGCCTAGGGATTTCGTTCCAGTCATTGTGCCCGAAACAGGCGAGGCCAAAGCAGGGATCTCCTTCCAGTTATTGGGCCCGAAACAGGCGATGCCAAAGCAGGGATCTCGTTCCAGTCATTGTGCCCGAAACAGGCGATGCCAAAGCAGGGACCATCTTCTCGTTACAGTCATTGTGTCCGACCGGCAGCGCCACGACAGTGTGCTGCGCAGCGCCACGACAGTATGCTGCGCAGCGCCACGACAGTGTGCTGCGCAGCGCCACGACCAGGTGCTACGAGATCGTGCGCAGCGCCACGACATGGTGCTACGGCATCGCTACGACAGTGTGCGTCACCATTAGCCCATTGTACATTCACGTGCTCGTCTTTTGAGGGGTTCCTTCTTGCCCTCAACTGCGAGAGTATAAAAACAGCTGCCCCCGGACGCCAGAGGAGGGCTCCGATTTCTTCTGCTGAGTGAAGTGCTCTCCCGTCTCTCTACTTCGGTCAAACCTGACCGCCAACTCTTTGCGATGTTAAAATAAACAAGTTGTTTCGTTGTTACCAGTCGACTCATGCTTTGCCGGGACCTTCGGATGCTTCGAGTTGTACCCCAGGCCGCCAGGCCAACGCTACCCTTGGGGCTTGCGACCCAGGTACAACCACGGGCGTCAGCGCCGAGTTCCCAACAGATCGTACAAGAGTCCGGATCCAAATAGCGGTGACCTCCAGAATACCTGCTCAGGCACCACCTCTCTCAGAGTGGGCATGCATGGTGCGAGAAACCCCGAAAAATGTACGACACGCAAGAAAAATACGTGACAACGTAGTTGTTTGCGTGTCGAATTTTCAAGCGCGCATTATTGAAAGAGAAATGAGTCGAAATTCCACTGATGATTTCGGACAGAGTACCTAAAGCGATTATACGGACACTGGAGGCACGTTTGCGCCACTGCCGCTTGCATCATCTAACTCTATGACACGCATGCGGGGCGCCTGCATCTATGGTTTGAAGTTGCCCAGAGAGGTACATTCCGATTTAGTGCAAAAGAGACAAAGCCGAGCGGACGCTCCGTCTGGCTGTAGCTGACTTGGTTCTGCTGGACCCCATGACAATATTCTTGCTTTCCGATGCTGGCATGATCGGTGTGTGCACACTCATCAGCATTCCTGTGGAGCAGCAAAACACCGTGTTGCGCGCATGGGTCTGAGCAATAAAGCTAAGTTAAACGTAAACGCAAGTCCACCTAAGTCATTATTTCGGCGCTAACGAATGCCGATGGCTTTCCTTCGACATCATCTCGTGCACTATCGACACGTGACGCCCGGAACGCTATTCGCGGTGCTATTCATCTAGTCAGCTCTCTGAGAAGCGTTCAATGCAACGCTAGACATTGCTATAGCGTTCAATACTTCGCCCTTCGGCTGAATCTTCCGTTCGTTCTTCGCGAAACGACCAGCCTGAAGTTAAGAATTAGGAGGTGATCTGACGATAACGATAACTGTCGACGCAGCGGGAATAGTGAACGATCGGAATATTCTCTTCAGTATTCCTGAGAAATTCCAAATCGTGCATCACAGAGTTCACACAAAAGGGTATTTTGTGGAGGAAGCTCACCAGCCACCGCAGCGAAGGAAATAACTGCAGTGCGGTTTGTGGGCAGCACCCAATACGTATGACTGCAGGTGGTGTCACTCGCGTTGGCGCGGGCGTCGTCTAGTCATCCTTAGAAGCGAGCGCGTGGCCCACTGGAGGGTTATTGTCCCAGTGGCTGGAGCCAATGCCGGCGAAACTGCGGTGCGGAGCGAAAGTGCGCGATTGTTCGCCCACGCACAAGTCCTTCAGTTCACGCCGATTCAACGAACCGGCTGTAGCCACGCCATTCGAGTGTCGCTGTAGCGCTATTTCCGCGCCAGGCGTTGGCGCGCACTATAAGAACACCGCCACCACAGCCGCCACACTCCTGCAGACTGCTCACGCGCGTTTCACTCCTACTCGCATCTATTACGTCTCCTTCATGCAGGAAGCAAATTTAGACTTCCTAATATGGCCTGATGGCTCTCGAGGTCATCCCTGTTCAAATGAATACGTTTTCATCAGTGCCAGCAGACAAACAGAGAAGCGGAGTGTGTGGCTTCCAATTGAAGGAGAGGAATCGGTTGGCTCGAAAATCCTAACTTTCACACTGAAGCCGGACAGCTGGACTATTTCGCGGCAGAATGAGAGTCATCAGACCTGAACTGAGGTAGTATCACTTAGCTCCGTCTTTCGTTCACTCTCTTGTGTCGAGTTCTACTTTAGCGCTCTTGTTTAAATTAGTTTTTCTCCGTAGCAGTGACTGAACTGCCTGCCGCTGAACTTCAGTGATTTGAGAAAAACCGATCCATAAGCACAATTTTCACGATAGCCAAGCCAGGAGAAACGATATAGGCACAAGTGGTGCCCTGCATTGAAGTTGGAAGGCCTTTTAGAAGAAAATGAATTGAAAAACGATACATCATTCTGAGTTTGGGTATACTGACACGAGATCTTCTATCCAGCAAGTTCAGGGGAACACATCAGCATTGTAACGGCAAACCGATGCTCGTTATTAATTTTTATAAAGCAAAGGAAGCACCAGGTGTCGGAGACCGCTCTTCAACCTCACCGTGGCCAATTCGAATCTCGTGCTCTTCAAATGGTCTCGGCTGTCGCGACTTTCTGTTGCATGACTAACCAATGAGGGTGGTTAAATACTAAGGTACTTGAACTGGTATTTTCCATATTAGCCATGATATGGTCTAACTGCAGGTCCTCACTTGAGTGACTTCAGGTGTCCAGCACCATGTATGCTATTTTGTTTCGCATGATGATCAAGCAGATTATCTTTCAAGTTGTTTTTAGTATTCTCGTATCGCGTGATTATCTTCTCTCCACGCCGTGGAGAACGCATTTTACTCGGGCAATGATAAAATTCAGTGCATTTATGTCCCGTTACTTGTGAGACAACTCAGCAGGTATTTCTGCAAGTTTCAAGGGATTGCATATGTGACCAAATAAAGCAAGAACTAAAATAATCCAGGACGAACGCGTGAGTGAATGAGTGCCCCTAAAAAGGCACGTAAGAGACCGGGAAGAGGACCTAATGTTCATGCCTATTTACTGACCAGTAAGCAAGCAAGTGCGGTTTAGTGGCACGAAAGCGACTAGCGCTATGCTGTGCTTAACACCGTTCACTGACTAGGGATGAACATCCACTCATACAGTTAGCATAGAGCTCACATTATCCACACATCTCCTGCATCGTAATCGTTAGCCAAGGCATGTGATGACAGAGAATCCCTGCTTGGTTACGTCTAATTCTCTTAGTGTGTCAGTTATTCTAAACCGTCTGTCACAGATGCAATGCAGAGCGTCAGCCTAATCTCGTGCGAGCTCAGCATGGCATCTGCTTTAACTTACATGCAACGTACGTTCTTCTCATCCGTGTTTTGTTTGATGAAGGGGTACTAAAGACTAATAAGCTGATCGCGCATTCATTGCTTGCTTATGAATGTGCGATGTGCCGTGAATTGCGCTGGCAGTTTTGGAAAAACGACCGGGACGTGGCCTCCACTGGCGGGTGAGCTTGACAGTTCCAGTGCCAAAGACCAGGTCTAATAAGAGAAGCATTTGGTGTCTTACGTGCCTGCTCATTGCTTAGCTGCTTATACCGATGAGACCGAGCTCATCGAGTATTCAGGGCCGATGGTAGTTCGATCGGATGGTGACAAGAAAAGGTGCCGCAGTCCTGGCACCTTCAGCATGCAGTTGAGCTCACTCCAACGAGACTTGAAAAGTACTTACATTAAAGTTTAAAATATGTCTAGTATTTGTCACATTAAAGATGTATCGAAGAGGAGTGGTAGCAAATATTTAACAGACCTTTACTAAATATATATTCTTTTTTTTCTTTCATCTTTGTTTTTTCCTATGTAGAACAGTGCAACAAAACAACATGCTATCGATCACAAGCACCAAGTTTACTTTTTTATGTTTCTCTCGTTCTCGAAAAGCATGTAAACGTGCTCGCAAACGCAGATTTTCGGAAATGATTACTTGGGAGCCTCCCAGTGGAATGGGAGAATAAGGACTTTATTCGTCATATGACGTTGATTTCTAGGAGCATAAAAATCTGCCATGTCACGCTTTTGGTCTGCAGTACGCGTCCACAACAGTCCCCTGCAGAATGAAGGCCTGCAGTTGACTTAATATAGGCTTCTGTTCTCAAACCTCCTGTGAACAGCCTGTGAATAGCATACGATCTCTCCAATGCTATTCACAGCGTATTTACAGGAGGTATACAGAGACCTGGAGTGGGAAGAATTGGGGATAAGAGTTAATGGAGAATACCTTAGTTACTTGCGATTCGCTGATGATATTGCCTTGCTTAGTAACTCAGGGGACCAACTGTAATGCATGCTCACTGACCTGGAGAGGCAAAGCAGAAAGCTGGGTCTAAAAATTAATTTGCTGAAAACTAAAGTAATGTTTAAAACTCTCGGAAGAGAACAGCAGCTTATGATAGGTAGCGAGGCACTGGAAGTAGTAAGGGAATACGTCTACTTAGGACAGCTAGTGACCGCCGATCCGGATCATGAGACTGAAATAATCAGAAGAATAAGAATGGGCTGGGGTGCGTTTGGCAGGCATTCTCAGATCATGAACAGCAGGTTGCCATTATCCCTACCCGCCGTGGTTGCTCAGTGGCTATGGTGTTGGGCTGCTGAGCACGAGGTCGCGGGATCGAATCCCGGCCATGGCGGCCGCATATCGATGGGGGCGATATGCGAAAACACCCGTGTACTTAGATTTACGTGCACGTTAAAGAACCCCAGGTGGTCGAAATTTCCGGAGTCCTCCACTACGGCGTGGCTCATAATCAGAAAGTGGTTTTGGCACTTAAAACCCCATAATTTAATTTTTAATTATCCTTCAAGAGAAAAGTGTATAACAGCTGTCTTACCAGTACTCACGCACGGGGCAGAAACCTGGAGGCTTACGAAAAGGGTTCTACTTAAAATGAGGACGACGCAACGAGCTATGGGAAGAAGAATTATAGGTCTAACGTTAAGGGATATGAAAAGAGCAGATTGGGTGAGGGGGACAAACGCGAGTTATTGACGTCTTAGTTGAAATCAAGAAAAAGAAATGGGCATGGGCAGGACATGTAATGAGGAGGGAAGATAACTGATGGTCATGAAGGGTTACAGACTGGATGCCAAGGGAAGGGAAGCGTAGCAGGGGACGGCAGAAGGTTAAGTGGTCGGATGAGATTAGGAATTTTGCAGGGACAACATGGCTACAATTAGTACATGACCGGGGTAGTTGGAGAAGTATGGGAGAGGCCTTTTCCCTGCAGTGGGCGTAACCAGGATGATGATAATGATGATGATGATGATGATGACAACGACGCGTAATAACCACGCCTCAAAAGCTCATTTTCCACGTCTTTAGCAGAAATAACTCGACTGATAATCGCTTCGTTGAAACATTTTTTCGGAAACAAAGAAAAGAACTAATGCTCTGTATGATGACAAAATATAATTCTGATACGGACTTTGTTTGCCTCTAATGTCCAAGCTGCCGAGACCATGAAAGAGTTGGGGAGTCATTAATGCGCTACATGGCTTCAAGGAAAGCACCTTGAGCGCAAGTAATTGTCGCTACTAATTTGTCTAGTGTGTTCCTGATTGAGTACAACTACATTAATTTTAATTAAGGCACTGCATGGTATAGGCAAGAAGCATTCCCCCTGTTAGGCTACCGGGGAAAACGTGTGTGTTCTGTAGTAGAAGCCAACGAATATTTTCTCGAGCTGGCGGCAATAGAGTGACTTAAATATACGCACTCTGTACAGCCATATTTTTTTCCTTAAAGAAAACGAGCATAGAAAGTTATTCCGCAGTGATTCTGCACAGAAGACATATGATGAGCTTAACCGTGTCCTACCCAGAAACGCAGAATGCACGTCGGTGAGGCGAGGCGTTGTTGGCGCGAGAACCCCAGATAATGCTTCGTAATTGTCGGCGACACTAACATGTGTTTTGGAGCGCAGCTGCTAATTCCCAGCTGAATGCATCGTCGTTGATGCTTTTTCATTACAGCCAGATTCTTTACCACAAGGTGGTGTAGGCATTCTGTTGCAAGCGTTTGGAAAGTTTGAGTAAAATGTACTGAGAGATCTGGTTGAGAAGGCTGAGTAGCCATGAAGCAGCACAATTTTACCTATTACATAGCAAACATTGCACAATGCTAAGTACCCACTATGGTGGCGCAGTCACCTTCGCGTTGCGCTGCTAAGCCAAAAGAGTACCCGATCAAATTCCGGCTGCGCCGGCGGCGCTATTTCGGTGGGGGTGAAATGCAAAAACTACCGTATAAGATGCACTGGGCGCATGTTAAAGAACGACAGGAGGTCAAAATTAAACCCGAGAACCCCTCTACGGCATGTCTGATAATCATACTGTAACGCGAAATAAATACAGAAACCTATTTACAAGGTATTCTTACAGTGTTAGTTAGAGCGTTATCAAAAATCGCAATTGACAGAGGTCGACACCACTTCGTCTTGCTCCTCTTCACCGCAGCCACGCTGAGGCCGCATTTACCTGCGACGGTCCGGTATCAATACAGTGGGGTCGGCACATAAAACTCTAAAATTAATTTACGTAATTAAATTGCTAAGTGTATACATAAAGCCTACAAACCTCTAAAGAAAATAGTCAACGTTGAAAGAAGCATTAAAATCTGTGTTTTTATAACGCCTCCTTGCTAAATTTTGCGGAAAAAAGACGTGAAATGTTTGTTTCCGGCTGCTGGCCCCGCAGGAAGTTTCCCGAAGAATGTTATTTCGGTTTTGCCCTACGATCTGTACAGCTCGCGCTCTTATTAGCAGACAATTTTGGACCATTTGTCTTGGCGTGGGTGACATGGCCGCGAAGGCCAATCCGTGCCTACGACTCGCAACGAAGCAGGCTTAAAGCGAGAATTCTACGCATTCCAAATGAAAACAAATGTCGCGCTGGAGAAAAATGGACCCAAAAGCGTGCGATTATCCTGCCGTGCTCTTTCTTTGCGCTTGCGAGAAAATGCGTGAAGTCTCGGCTTCATTACTTTCCACGATGGATTACCTTCGTTAATGTTAATGAGGCACGGCGGGGCTTCCTCTGGCCGCTCATGTAGATAAAATCTGTTTTCTTGTTTTATTTCGAACATATCCTTTTTTAAGTCACCTGTGACAAATTGGGTGCTTTTAATTGGATTTTAGGAAGAGGTGGAAAATATGTGCGTGCGAAATCCCTACGTGGAGGTAGCTGATATGAGAAGAATATTCATCGTATCTTTAAACATTTACTCGAGGAAACGTGCTAAAATTGCGAAACTCAACCCGCGTACTAGTTAAGGCACGGCCGCCTATGAGAACTGAGGTGAAACAGCGCGAAAAAGACGAGGACGCAAGGAAACAAATAACACAGACAAGCGCTGTGGTATTTGTTTCCTTGTGTCCTCGTCTTTTTTGCGCTGTTTCACCTCAGTTCTAAGCATGAACGAACTAGCCCTCATCAAGATCTTGCTTATGAGAAATTTGAGCACTCTTTTCAAGATGTGTTTCTTCGAATTGCGCTAAACCTGCATTGGCGTTGCACTTGCCGAAATCTTATACCGAGATTTTTTTTAAGTATTCTTTTCTGAGCAAACTTCGAATCTATCTTACGGAACCAAGCAACGTCGTATGATTTTTCAAATAATCTGTGTTGAGGAAATAATTATGTGTTATATGTTTACAGATATTACAAGTTCCTACCTCTTTCTGACGTGCAATTATCTATTAAAAGATAACGCCGTTCTACCTGTGAAATTATAGAATAGCCCAGAAAAATATATTACTGTGGAATTGTTATGAAAACACGAATCCCGGCAGTCGCTTCAGGTAGGCACTGGAAAGCAGACAGGATGCGTGTTTATTGCCAACTCGCACACAAGTTTATGCCCTAGAAAACAGCCAGAATATGTATGAAGATACTGCGCGCTAGACAACGAAATTCCCTGCGTCTTCACATTTTATACGCTTAAAAGTGTCTAAAGCCATCTTACGGGCATTAGCTTTTCCGGGTTTCTATTAATCGCTTGCGTACGACTGTTTACCCTGTTCGCGCCACAATCTTGTGAATAGGAATCGAAAAGTACCAGTATCCGAGCTCCCAAAAGAGTAGATGTATAGAGAAAAGTGACGCCAATGCGCACTAAGAAACAAGTTAGTACAAGCACGAAATTCCTGTGGCAGGCCCTCCGATCGCTTCCTTCCGTTTCTATCATTCAGCCCCAAGGCGGGTCTGTGGCAGGCAGGTGCCTTGTGTTTGGCCGATGACGGATGAACAACGGAGCGCGAGTGGGAATCTTCGTGGCGGTTTCGTGGGCTATTTCCTGGCTCACGTCCGTGATACATAGGCATATAACCGTACCGATAAAATCACGTGAAAATGATATTGTTACACTCTCGCAAGCAAAAATTTATCGTTTTCGCCATCTCATTCTTCTTATACGCCGTTCCATACATAGCAGTCAACGCTGTGGAAGCTACGCAGGAAGTTCGGTCATGAAAAGTTATCACTCCGCGCGTTCCGTCCATGCTACGTGGCGCGCCAACAGCGTTCGCTCGCGCGAGCATGCACAGAGGAGGCTCCTCGCAACGGTTTGCAAGAGAAAACTTCGAAGCATCAACAAAAATAACAATGATCTAAAACAATGCATTATATAGCAGCCGTATACCAGGGGTGCGATCGGAGATGGTTGTTCGGCGCGTTCGTTCGGTTACCGGCGCGCGCGATTGGCCTACTCCGCGCCGACGTCGCCAGCCGCGGGGCGCCGCCCCGTTTCTGGTGACGTCAAAATGACGACACGCTCCTGTCAATCATCCGCCCACCGAGCATTTCGTCCGAACGCGACGGGAGTTGAGAAGTTTGCAGCGATCATACGGCTTCGCATGGCGCGTCTGGTGGATTGGATTGGATCCAACAGGCGGCCTTTTCGGCTGCGGAATGGCACGTTTGAATCCAATCCATAGTTTAATTCTAGAAAATGCCCTTCAGTTGGAAACTTAGGTTGTTGCGCTGGCGTTTCTAGAGGAAGGGGGAGAGCGGGTGGCGGTGCGAAACGCGTTTGAAGAAGTGGCAGAAAGTGAATTCCGGCGTCGTTTTTGTTTCTCGAAACAAATAATTCGTTGGTTGTACAGAGAAATCGACAACATCATCGGTGCCAGCGAGCCACTGGGATGTTGTCGCTGCCTCTTGAAAAGTGCGCCACTCTTCCCGTCGTTTTTTGTTTCTTTTTCCTTCTCGCTGTGCGCGACACCACCTAGGGACGACGCAAAGAACCTAATAGTTATAAATTGCAGTAGTCACACGTACTACTATTTGAAAACGTGTTTGGGCTTGAGAATAAAAAATACATTTTTTTAGATAAAGATTTCATTCAATTGGAAGACGAGAAACATTTGGCTTTGTAGTATTTGTTTGCAAGCAGACGACAAACGACGGAGGTAAACTTCCGGGGAGGTCACCGCTTCCTGATTGGCTGCTCTCTCCGCCCCGCTGTCACAAATTTTGCATACTGCAACTTTGTGAGGTTGCAACAACTGAACAGAACGCGTATCGAACAAAATATCTCCGATCGCGCCCCAGAGTCTGTCTGTTTCAAACTTGTGTCATTCAATACTGAGTCCAAATGAAAATCATTTTCCCGTAATTGCGGTCAAAAAACGTCGAACTATATCCAAGTGCGAACGAAGCCACTGCAAGAAGTTTCTCTAGCCTCCACAGCGTTGACTGCTATGTATGTAAAGGAGTACTGTTTTTTATCTTTATTACCTTCATTACAACACCACGCAAACGCATGCAAAGTAGGTCAGTTGGTGCAGAAGATTATTATTACATAATTTCGAGGGACTGCACATATTTAAAAGGCCCTCAAAGAGGATATCACATACAGCAAAGTGCCAAGCTACTGAAACCACTCTTGTCAGTCATGTGCTTGAGGGCATCACGCGGGTACCTAAGACTTTCAATTAGGTGTTCCCTCGCAGACCTTTCATCTACGCGGACATTCCTGACATCCATACGTATTTTGCACACGCTGCTCATGCACAAAAGCATTATCAAGTCAGGCGGCACTACCCCTCTGTTTGCACATGGTAAGGACCGAATACCGAAAGGATTTAATGGCAGTTCTTTCTTCAGAATTCGTTTGAGAACATCCAACAAGAAAACGTAGTCTTGGCAAACCAAAAAGGTGTGCTCAATAGTTTCAGGTTTCTTAGATACGATGAAGGTAACAGACCATGGAACAAAGAAGCCCTTGTTTTGTAGCCTTGGCTTCACAAGGAGAGTGCCCGAATGCAATTGAAAAAGGAAGGGTTTTGTTGAAGATCTCACCGGCATTTTTTAACGCGTTTCAGCACATTGCGTTCAGGTCCTAAGTGATACATCGTACGGTAAACAGGATGTGGCTAGAAAACGTCAACCCGATCACTATAATTTTTCTTACGCATCACAGAAGTAAAAATGCATTCGAGAAATGTGATTTCAGCAAAGATAAGGACATAACTTCCCTCAGAAAGCCAATTGGTGTTCGAGTTTGTTCACTTGAAGATGAGACAACCCTCTCAGGCAAGGAAGAACTCAGTCTCACTTGAATAACAGTACGCAGAAATATATCACTTTGGTCCTTTCAGAAAAAGAGCCTACTAACCATCTGTTTCAAGAACAAATGTGTTAATCCTAGTCCTCCATTCTTCACCTAATGAAACAAGTTACATCGGCTAGTTCTTTCCCAAGTAGATCCCCATATGTATACCGCAAACACTCTGTGAAGTTTCTGCACCGAAATTCTTGCCATGCATAACACTTGTAGTAAATAATACACCTTTGTCGCTAAAACAAATGGCAAACACTAGCTCTTCAAAACAGCGAAAAATTATGACTGCCCCGCTTTTCTGTCTGATCTCTAACTCTTGTTACTTCTTCGATCCAATACGCGGCACTGTCACGATAATGCTGTAATGGCACCCCAAGATATTTTCCACGGGTAACGCTCGAGTTGATATTGCGAAAATACTCGGGTGCCTGTGGCCAGCTTCCATGCCATAAACCTAGGCACTTAGTCCATCGGACAACATTTCCAGTGGCGGCGCAAAAAAAAACAAGCTCTTTCATTGTGTTATCTACGCTTTCTGTATCACGGCAGAAACTTGCCACGTCATCTGCATAAGGCAGAACTCTAGTCTCAATTTCTGCGTAGATAAACCCATGAATAGATTGGCCTTTAATTATTTTCATACAAAAAGGCTCTAAATACAAGGCAAATAAAAGAGGCGACAAGCAGCATCCTTGTTTTTCTTTTGATTCCACTTTTTACTGGTGCCTAATTTCCCATTAATTACTAACTTTGCAGTGAAATCTTTGTACACGATTCTTACTCCATCTGTTATCACTGCACTGGCTTTAACATGTTCTAAGAGCAAAAATATGACATCTTGGACGACTCTGTCAAAAGCCTTTTCAAGATCAATTTGTACCATAGCGATTCTGTCCTCTCTTTCATCGCAACACTCTAGTATGGCCCTTGCAGTATGTGTATTCGAAAAGATCGATCTGCATTTCATACCGCATGTCTGATGGGGGCCCACAAGATCTCTTATAACGATCTGCAATCGTCGCACCAGTACTTTAGTGTAAACTTTATAGTCTGTATTTGTCAAGCTTATTGGTCTGTAGGCTTCAACCGCCGAAAGTCGCGTACGACCTTTCACTTTAGGAATAAAATAACGTGCGATTTCCGAGAATAAGGAGGTGCTTCCTTATTTTCCTACGTCTCCCTTATCACGCAGTGTGATGCTACAGCTATTCCACTTTTAAAGCTAATATAGAAAGCCCCTCCCAGACTATCAGGCCCCGGCTACCTGCCGGGACTAAGTTCGTCAATCGCATACTCAACTTCTGACTTCTGAAAGGCTTATTGGACTGTCGAGCGCTTCACATACATCGTCTGATAATGTTGGGAAATAATGCCAAGAAGTTAGTTCTAAACCTTTCTATATCACATGTCTTTTTCCCCATCAGACTTTCATAATAAGATTTAAATGGGGCTCAATCATTCCAACATCACTAGTAACTTCCCCTTGATAACTTATTTGTGTTATTTGTTTGGAAACCGCGTGTTTCTTCTCGTCACTTATGGGTCGCTTGGTAGGCGTCTCTCCCATCCCTATACTCTAGGCCATTGCCCTTAATGCCGCACCCCTGTACTTTTCTTCATTCATGACATCAAGCTAAGGCTTAACTCCTTTGATTTCTTTTGAAAATAAACCAGGCGAAGAGCTTTCTGCGCTGAGCATATGTTTTAACTTAATGTGTAATTCCTTCTCACGCTCTTGTTCTTTGTGATAGACTACGCATGCTCGTTCAATCGCGGTAAACTTAACGTCTCTTTTGAAGAGTTCCCATTCTGCAATGAAGAACGCTGACGTAGTTATGCTTATGCAGTGATGTTGGCCAGAAGTGATGTGTCGGGATTATTCCACGTGTAAGGAGGGTGTGGTAGAACGGTGTGGTAGTGGAGAAGGTTACGAGTAGATGGCATATACAGTGGCTATCAGCCGCGGAAATCAGATGCAGCTTTGACCTCTGGGTTCGCGAACAATTCCGGAGCCAGGGAACGAGACAGCCAACCGGGCTCCTCTGAGCAGAAAAGCAGTCCGGGCTGCTTGGCGTTCCGGAACTACCAGGCACCTTCTGCAGAAAACGAGGGACGCTGGTCGAGCAATGGTTGCTAAATTTCCGGTGACAAAATTCATGCATGGGTGCCGGCGCCTCCCACTAGGAAACCCCGACTTGAGACCCGGTAAGCGGTGTCGCATCTGTCTCCGCCACCAACGCCACCTCATGCCCTCCCCGCCTCCACCAACCAAAGCCAACGGCACCAGTACCGACTTCGCAAAAGCCTGCCACTCCAAGCCAACACGGATCAACATGACCGTAAGAACATCGCCTCACTCGTGTGCCGCGTTAGAGTTTAGAGTTTAGCGCTGAGGGTAGTCGTTGGCGTGGGGAGATGTATAACTCTGTACAGTGATTGAGGACGCGTCAGTCGCTCGCTGTGCTTCTTCCAAGTGTGTATTGCTGCTTTTATTTGGCCTACTTGTAAATATTTTTGTATATTTTAATATTTCACCCATATCTCTTGTGTCGATTCCTCAACGCACCGCATGTCTGTAAGCGTGATGAACATCCATTATACAACCACACGGCAAGCATCGCACGTCGCTCACGCGTGCCGGTGAGCAGTGTAAGTGCCGCGGTGACCTCAAAAGGAGGCGAAACGACATCGATGACCTGCGGCTGAAGTGGCAGAAGCAAATATATCGAACCACATTTCCACGATTCTTGGCGTGGATAGAGCTGGAAAAGGCCTTGTACCTCATAACAGTTACCTGGAAAAACCAGCCGGAAAACTGATCTTCCTGCCAACTTCTTAGGCGTAATGTCAGGTCACAGTTGACAGAGCCCGGCTGCTTTGTAGCGCATCTCCTTTTTTTCTCTTTTTTTTTACACGGGGCCTGTTTTGCCGGTTGTCTAGGCTATTGCCCCGCATTGTGTGTCTCCGTCTGACGATGTGTCATTGACGTCAGGGTTTCGGCTTACACGCCTGGTAGCTCAGTCTCACGGACGCTCACCGCATAATGCTATGTTAAGGAATAATACCATAATGAAATGCTAAGTGGAATAAATAACTCTACTTGAAGCGCGGCCATTCAATTCCACTCATTGTTACGCATACAACACACTTCCCGGTGCACTTGGACGAATTTTTCTACTGCAGCTTAAATACATTATGCAGTGGTGATGCCCATAATGTAGCAGAATGGCATCCAGTGGTAAGACTTAAAATGTACCGCGTAATTTTTTTTTTTGTCCAGCGCCTTGACGCAACGTTTTGGTATCGCAAACTAAGTTTCTTGCGGACATTGTACTGAATTCTTCGGAAGATCGAACATTTTCGCAATTGTCGGTGCAACAAATGTCAATTTGGTTCAAAGAAGAATCATTGTCAGAGCTAGCAAAGTTTTCCGTTGCGCTCTAGCTGCTCAGCCATTGTTCCAACAATGCAAAGGGCGACATAGTGTGACGCAGCAGACGAAACAACTGCTGCTGCTCAGCGTCCTGGCAGCTACCGCGCGTCTCAGGCATTGTCCAGTATACAGCGTGGTTTGGGTCAAAGTGCTGTCCAGCGTGGCCCATTGCCGTTCACTTAACGTGTGGGCGTGTCCAGTGCCAACATCATTGGGAACTGTGGCGACCTTTACCGTCAGTGAACGTAAAACGGGTTGCAGCAAGTACGGACGCGCGCAAAAGTACATAAGTATCTTACTTGTGCTCGCGTCCGTACTTGCTGGAACCCGCTATACGTTTACCATGCACCAACTGGCCCAGCATACCACACTAATTTACTGTCAGTACTGCGTGGCCCAGCGGCACCAGCAGTGGGAGACCGACGGCGTGGAGTCTCTAAGCAAGACACTAGGATAAACGCCAGAATTCCTGCTTCCGAGCCCACTCAAGAATGCAGATACAGCTGACACTGCCTTCTTTGATACCCGTGCGTTCTCCATCACCACGCACGAGTGCGAAACGTGCCTCCGCGAATCGCTGCTGACCCGAACTGAACACTACGTGCGACTGTAGAGTACCTTCCTACTGCCAGGGCTGACTTAACGGAAGTACTCTTGCTTTTTGCCCAGCCCACATTGCTTGGTTAACGTTAGCAACCGGCGTCCATTAATTTCTTCGCTAATAATTACGCGTACAGATGCGCCGGCATCAGATGCGGCAGACTAACGGCGACTGTGAGTCAACACTGCATCCGCCAACTTACTTCGGGATGCCGCGCCTCATCTACATCCATACCTTATAGAAGATCCCTGACTGTCGCAACCTTTCCACCGCTCTTACATAGTACTTCAGGTATCACAGCCCCCGACGTGTGATAGATGCTACAACCATCTATCTGATCATCGAAAGTGCGACATCGGCCAGCCTCCATGCAGTCGCTACGACAACTAGGCACTAAACCCGCACGACAACACACCGCATTTTCAAAGTCATCCTTATAGACCAACCATATATGTAGCCCCTTATATACATTTCTAGTGTAGACGTTACCCTTTGTATAAATTTCCGGCATGTAACGCCATGTGCCACTGTACTACGTAACGCTTTCACTAAATGTTTCCACATGGTGCTTAACAACTGATTATTGTATTAGAAATTGCTGGCTGTGCAGCGAACATGGAGCGTAAGAAGCAGATGTGGCTCTAGGCCGAGAGATGGCTTGGCGTTTGATTTGTAAAAGCCTTGGTAGTTTGCTGATACGTTTAATATTGTAAACAATAATGAAATAATGTAAATAATAATGAAAGAATGAGTGAGTACATTTGATAGTCAAGCGAAAAAGAATAATACTTCGCAACATTATGGGCTTACAAAATTCCAACAAATATTACGGAAAAAAATCAATAGGTAGAGAATACCCTGTCTTGCATCAACGAAATTTTTCAGTGCTTCCACCACACTGGCCTCAACTCTGCAAGAGCCCAGGCCAGAGCTCTGTCGTGCCCCCACGCCATATGCACACCTCTCCTACCCTTCTTCCCATTTCTCGTCCTTGTCTTCACCACAGCAGCAGGCTAAACGGCTGCTAGTAGGGAAAAAGTAAACATTTCTATGGCTGCAGGCTGACGCGTGACCTTGACCTTGCAATGATCTTTACATGCGAGCGCATGTTGCTTCACCTGTACATTCATTTTGTCATTTTGACTCTCTTGTCAGTCTCTTTTTAATAAGACTCTATAGTTAAGATCGAATTGCTGAAGATTTTAAACATAAAATTTGCCATGCCTTCAACGCACTTTTTTTTAAAGCTGGACACTGATCATAAAGAATGTAGCCGATTCTTCAACGCAAACCCCGCCTCTGCTTTCTATTATCTCTCATCAAAAACTAGTCCCAAAGCTTCTAACAAATACGCTGAGTTGACTGTCTGTAATACTCCAATTATGAGTGAAACTGCTTCTTTCCTGCCCGGTACCATTACAAAAGCTAAAATATGGAAGAATCAACGCAGCTCCAAAAATTATTGTCGTGGCATAGCAGACGGCAAATTTTACAATGATTTTACATTGAGAGCTGTGGTGTAAGATAGCATAAAATTTTTATTTTTATTTTTTTAACCCAAGTGACCCCTTGGCGGATTAGGTGAGTGGTATATTGATGCCCGTTCCAACAATGAACAAAATTATGAATTTATTTATCTAGAGAGGGCTCAAGAACGGGTACCGAGAACTAATTATTTGACTACCAAGAACAATGTAAGTTAAACTTTCCCCCTCAGCGCTTTCTTAACTTGCAATCTGTGCCGTTTATATAGCGACGTTCACTGATCTTAGCTAATGCTTGGACGGTTGAGATTATTCACACAAAAAGGTTTCAGCGATAGCCTGACAATTCGTTATATTTTGTAGGACCGGCTCCAGGGAAGCGGAAGATAACTCATTGTTTGCAAACACAGAAAAAAAGGAAGGTAGAAGCAGGATGGCAAGGAGCAAAAGTTTTTTCCTCTGTGTAGCTTTGCACAACCGAGCAACATGACAGTGACTGCTTTTCCGAAGAATATTTCCCGAAGAGCATTTGTATTTTTCCTGCCGCTGCTCTTGTGATTTCTAACAGTGTAGCTCGTCTCTCATCTCCTTCCGCGTAGATCGTTTCCGGCATGTAATCACTGGGAACTCAAGCGTTTTTAACATCGAGCTACGCTGGTTGGATTCGATATGTGTCGAGACAAGTTATACAGAATACGAAAAGAGGGGCTCGTTGAAGTGAGGCCGAATATGATCCGGCATTTGAACAAAAAAGTAAGGAACGTCGTATCCATCATAAATCCTTACCAATAGATTATAGAGGGCATTTATTTAATTTACGTTTTGCATAAGTCTCTTCCATCACGTGGCATGACTCGCTTTTGGGGCTTCGGAATCGAAAGGGAACAAACTGGTTAGCCACTGTTTCGTGTTGATGAACGCGTGCAAAGAATTTCAGGTTGGATTAGCCCAACATTCTTCAACAAATAAAGTAAAGCTGTCTCAAATTAGCAAATGTAGCACTGTAGATTTCAAGGTACGGCAAGTTTAGATGTTTCATATCGTGGCAGACTCTCCCGTTCCTTTAGCTGTTGATTTAAATTACAAAACTCAAGTTCGCGGGCGACAACACGATAGATAAAAGTCTCAGTTGTTGAACGTTTATGAGGAAATCGCAACCCTGCTGACATTGAAGTACCCATTACATTGGAGAGAGACAAGCACGTAGCGTTGTAACAAAACAATAGGGACAAATGGAGTCACAACGAACACAGCTGCGCATCAAGGAGGTTAGACTCACCAACTTCTCCACGTGTCTGCGTGGTGTTAAAATTCCTTACCCTTCACAACAATAGACGCGTGGCTGATGTAAGTGTTGCCTTTCCTTCTAGTCTTCAAAGCCTGTGACTGCATAGCTTCGTCAGCTAGATCCCGAGTGATTGTCGACGTAAATAAATCATTTTCAGAGTACAAGCCAAGGACAAGTGTATAGACTACTTTGAGCTGCGAAAAATGTAATGTCTCCCAAGAACTTGTAGCCACGTTACCGGCTATCTTGTTTGTTTTTCAAATTCTGTTACCAGTATGCAAATACGTCTATTTCTTTCTTACCAATAAGGCACTTAGTTCAATGTGATTTAGTCTTTTCGTACTCCAATTATTAGCCTGTACTCTTTTCTTTCCTGTAAGCGCCGCTGTTGCGTTATCAGAGGTATCAGCGCGGTTCTACTGACACAGGCGTGAGTCTTCCTGCCTGAACGAAGTACCACCGTATGAGACCTAGGGTACCTTCGATGAACGTTCAGGTACTCGACGCAGCGTTCTCAGTACTGTAAGTGCAACGCGAGCAATACTCGATCAAGTCGGGTATCAGAGTGCTCCACCTTATCTATATGTATATTTAGCCCATTAACTATCCTTTTCTCCTTTCATCACCCCAGGCACGTACCCAGGATTTCTTTTCGGGGGGGGCCCACCACCTCCATCATCATCATCATCATCATCATCATGTTTTATGTCCACTGCAGGACGAAGGCCTCTCCCTGCGATCTCCAATTACCCCTGTCCTGTGCCAACCAATTCCAACGAGCGCCGGCGAATTTCCTAATTTCATCGCTCCACCTCGTGTTTTGTCGTCCTCAATGCGTTTTCCTTCTCTTGGTACCCAATCTGTAACCCTAATGGTCCAACGGTTATCTAACCGGCGCATTGCATGAACTGCCCAGCTACATTTTTTTCTCTTGATATCAATTAGAATATCGTCTATGCCCGTTCGCTCTCTGATCCAAACCGCTCTCTTTCTCTCTCTTAACGTTATGCCTAGCAATCTTCGTTCGATCGCTCTTTGCGCGGTCCTCAAGTTGCTCTCAAGTCTCTGCCCCATATGTCAGCACTGGCAAAATGCACTGATTGCATGCATACCTTACTTTTCAGTAATAATGGTAAGCTTCCAGTCAGGAGCTCGCAATGTCTGCCGTATGCGATCCAACTTATTTTTATTCTTCTGTGAATTTCCTTCTCATGATCAGCGTTCCCTGTGATTAATTGACCTAGGCAAACGTACTCCTTAACAGTCTCTAGTGACCGACTGGCGATCCTGATCTCTTGTTCCTTTGCCCGGCTATTTATCATTATCTTCATCTTCTGCATATTAATATTCAACCCCACTCTTACACTCTCACTGTTAAGGTCTGCAATCATTTCTTGTAACTCGTCTGCATTGTTCTTGAATAGAACAATGTCATCGGCAAACCAAAGGTTGCTGAGATATTTGCCGTCGATCTTTACTCCTAAGCTTTCCCAGTTTAATAGCTTGAATTTTTCTAAGCACGCAGTCAATAGCTTCGGAGAAATTGTGTCTCCCTGTCTGACCCTTTCTCTATAGGTATCTCTCTGCTTTCTTTGTGTAGAATTAAGGTAGATGTAGAACCTCTGTAGATATTCTTACGCGAAGGACGAGTCAGTAAGACGAGAAACTATTTAGATATTATATTTACAACAACGGTTGCAGCGAAGACCGGTCAGATTCACAGCGCGAGCCCAGTTCGTTCTTCCTCCTCGTGTCTGGAGTGATGGCGCCTACGCACCTCGTTCAAACAAACAAATACCACACGTAAGTAGCAATATTTTCCAAGCTTTTTACGTAAGCGTTCTGTACTCCTTGAATACGTAGTGCCTCTATGATTGCTGGTATCTCTACTGAATCAAATGCATTTTCGTAATCTATATAAGCCACATAGAGGCTTATTGTACTCTGCAGATTTCACGATAACCTGATTGATGACATGGATGTGATCCATTGTAAGGTATCTCTTCCTGAAGCCAGCCTGTCCCCTTGGTCGGTAAAATCGATTGTTGCCCTTATTCTATTGGATATTATTTTGGTAAATATTTATATAATACTGGGAGCAAGCTAATGGTCCTATAATTTTTCAATTCTTTAACGTTTCCTTTTTTTGTGGATTAGTATAATGTCTGCATTCTTCCAGTTTTTTGGGACCCTTGCAGTCGATAGACACTTCGTATAAAGAGCCGCCAGTTTTCCAAGCATTATGTCGCCTCCATCTTTGATTAAATCGACTGTTATTCCACCTTCTCCTCCCGCTCTTCATCGTTTCATGTCTTGCCGGGCCCTTCTGACCTCACCGCTAGTTATAGGATAGTTTCTGTATCCTTTTCATTACTGTTTCTAAGTGCGGTATCGTGACTCCTCTGGGTACTATATACAGGTCAGCTTAGAATTTTTCCGCTGCTTTTACCATATCTTCGAGATTGCTGATGATATTATCCATCTTATCTTTTAGTGCATACATCATGGTTTGTCCTATGCCAGGTTTCTTTTTTACTGATTTCAGGCTGCGTTCAGTTTTACGGCTTCTTTAGTCTTTCTCATGTTATAGTTTCGAGTATCAGTTATTTTCGCCATGTTGATCAGTTTTGACAGTTCCGCGAATTGCGTAGCGCTGTGCGGCCGCCAGTCCCATACAACCGCGTAGAGCGCAGGATGCGATTCTAGACGTACTGCGCTCATCGCGAAAGGTTAGAAAAACACCCACATAAGCACAGCAGAGAAGTGGCTACGTGAGGCGTTTCGACTGATAACTGTAGAAGCGTCATTCAAAACAAGTAATTGTTCTCCATTTCCGGCGGTGTTTTCTCTGCTTCCTTTTTAAATAAAAAGATGCTGATCCATAAAAATTCTCATAAACAGCGTTTAACTTTTTTATTATTCGCTTTTGCTTGTAGTTTGGTTGTTGCCTTGGCTCTCTCCCTTAGTAGATCGCTTAATTTCTCAACTCCTTGCGATTTTGTTTCCAGTTCCCAATTTTGCACGAAAAGTGCTATAGAATTAGGGAAAGACAGACGAGGTAACGGGCGACAGTCATCTTGTTTATGGGTTTAAGGGTTATTGCAGGGTTTCGTGATGGATGCACTTTCACATTATTTTATTTCCCACCTTATCTAACCCATATCACGCGTATATGGTTCCGGGCATCTGCCAGCGTCGCGGCGAGCCGTAACTCAAGGAAATAATGAAGCAAAGGAAAAAGTTAAATGCAATTGGCGTTTTCTCCGGCTGCAACTCGTTCCATGAGAGTAGAGATCAGCTGAGTAACAGCCGCATCCCTCTCCTGGCCCCAGGATCAGCCTAAACAAAGAAGGTTGAACTAACAAAAGCAACAGCTATGCGCGTGACGGTTGAATAGATGGTGACAACTGAATGCATCTCGAGTTAATCGCGCGGGTGCGGAATCTATGAGATAACTGTCCTTCACATTACATAAGATGCCGATAACTACCGCCATCTAAAAGGAGTGAACAAGGCAGCATAATGCTGACCGATGAAGAGCTGCCAAGTCTCAACATTGATCTGGCGGCGCTTTAGGAATGTGTGAGGAGTGGTGGCGTGGGTGCGGAGGGGGGGGGGCTGTATGCCACATGATTTCGGGGGGGGGGGGGGCCCGGGCCCCCCCGGGCCCCCCACTGGGTACGTGCCTGCATCACCCTCATGTCCTGAGTACGCTACATCTTTCAAAACATATTGTCGTCTCAAAGATAGCACAATATTTTGACACTATAAATATCTTAAAGGCCGGCGAGTACTGAAAAGCAACAAATCGTCGAGAAACGGTTCCTTGAACCAGTGATACTTTTTTCTTTACCGCACCAGTACCCCCTTTATGTGTACAGTTCACAAAACTCACGAGGCATAATTACCTTTTCCTTATGCTGTGACTGGAAACGTGGCACATCATAAAAGTGAGTAATCAAGAATTTAAGCTTGTACGGCTTGTTTTACAATCCAGGCCACTTCGAAGAAAACTAAAAGCAGACTAGCAACACTAATCACGGAGTCAGGCCAAACCTAAAGCATTGGTTCCTCCACCCTGCTGAAGAATTTGGAGTAAGTCTAGCCCGCACTCCATGTATCTGACGATGCGTCTACAGAAAAAGATTTGCCTCTTCTGCACAGGATACGGAGCTATAAACTGCCGACAGTGGCGCCAAGGAGTCTAATGATTGCTTTCTATCCTGAGTGAAGATCTTTGGGTGGTTAAATTATGATTAAAATGTAGCGCCTGCTTCTCGTGCATGCTGGCAGCGGTTCGGTGAAGCTCGTCCCGCTTAAAAATTCATCTCGGTAGGTGTGGTGCACAAGTGTGGGGCGCACAATGTTCTTTCCTTATCTTTATCACGGGTTTCTACTAAAATTCGAGGTTAGAGATACGTTCACGCTGCGTGAAATCTCAATAAATAAATAAATAAATAAATAAATAAATAAATAAATAAATAAATAAATAAATAAATAAATATAAAACATTCCTGGGTGATTTAACGGTAAATCCAAGCAAAATGCGTTTGCATTACGTCGTACATATTTTAGTTCCAGTGTCCACGATTTAAACCGCGTTCTACGCATTACAAAGTGTGATTCAGGTGCTGACTCAACACACGTCCCGCCTCTTCGAGGAGCGAAGTGAAATTGACGGTGGTCTAGAGCAGACAGCAGACCCCGTCAGCTCTAGACCACCGTCTAGAGCACCGGATTCAATACCCTCGCTATGTATAGTGCAAGTAGCACTATAGATAGGGAGGGTCTCAAATCCGGCTGCTTTGATGCCTTGAGGTAACATGTGTGGGTTGATTGGCCAGTTGCCTTCAGCCAACCAGTTCACGTAGACGTGATGCCTGCGACGAAAAGAATGTCCCACATCCACCACAGCTTTCAGTGGTGGCACTGACTAACACTCTCAGGGCTAGTTCTAGCAGATAAACCTAAATACCCCAGAAAGTGGATAAGAAAATCGCGTCGCGGTAGCTAGTAAGAGCATTGTACGCGTAGTGCCACGACATCTGTTTGTATCCCACCTGTGGTCAGTTGTTTTTCCACAGATATTCATTTGCATTCATTAGTAATCCTTTTACTTCAATGAACGACCGCAATAATTTGCTGTATGCTGTGTTTGGTATCACTGTTGCCTGGCTTCTGGTGATATGACTAATAAAAACCGAATCCCGTGGTTTCCTTTCACCTGCTCTCTCTCTCTCTCTCTCTCTCTCTCTATATATATATATATATATATATATATATATATATATATATATATATATATATATATATATATATATATATATTCTTCTAAGCTCGCTCATTCCCTATCTACCCCACCACGTGGGCGTCTTCGCACACATACCTTTTTTTTTCCACTATCGCATTATGACTGCATCGCTATAATACATAAATAAAAGAAAATACAAACAGAAAAAAGTCGAAATATCGGCTATTCTGTGATATAACAAAGTTGACAATTCTTTTTATTCCAAGCCTGTGTGGGTTGGTTTTTAGTGTTTCTTTATTATTATTATTATTATTATTATTATTATTATTATTATTATTATTATTATTATTATTATTATTATTATTATTATTATTATTATTATTATTATTATTATTATTATTATTATTAACGACGACGGGTGTAGCACAGTCTCTCGAAATGCTTGGCGGTGGTGATGGAGCAGGCACGTCTATATATCCTTACAGACAGCACAGCAAACAGTTCTGCTGCCTGCGTTGCTATTTCGGATCCCTTTATGCGGCATTATTCCCTGACATAAAGAGAGATAGCAAAGAAATAAAATGCAGGGAGGTAGAAATCAACATGGTAATGACTATGGTGATAAAGTAAGGAAAGAAGGAAAAAAGATAAAAGAAAAGGCAAGGAGGTGAACCACATGGCGATATTCGATTTGCAACCCTAAACTGGGTGACGGCAAAAGGGAGACAGAAAGATAAGAGGGAAGAGAAAGAGGACAGCTTTACCATGGTGAGCGCAATTCAGGCGCTCACCGTGGTAAAATACAGCAAGTTGAATGAAGTCCGTACTAGCTCGTCCACCCGCCTACGTATTCAAGTGAAGCGCACTGTTTTTTGTGTTTGCAATCGGCCAGGCAGCTTTTAGATGTTCTATGCATGAAATAAGCGTACCTTGGGGAGCAAACCTCTGCTGAAAGGATACAAGCATCGCACCACAATGTATCAAGTAAATTCATTGCACTTCACGCACACCTATACGGTCGTTACCGAAAGCCACTGAAGTAAAGTCCAGTAATTGCCGCATTATAGATATGACTTGTCCAACTACGTTTGGCGCTTCAACAGGAGCAGTAGTGTGCGGCAGGGCAAGGGCAGAACACTGTGACTCCTTGGCAATCTGGACGCACGATAGTGTTGTTCATTGTTCTGAACAGGTCGATTTGCCGACTTCCGTCTCTGACCCACCCTCCAGCGACGTGTGTCCACAACCTCCCCTGCGTGTGGGGCTGAGGGTGGGTAAAATACTGCGGATGTAAAAGCCTACTTCAAAGCAGCTGTAGCCTGCGCAGAAGACCACTGGTGCCAACGCTGGCGAAAGCGGACAACCTCAGTGGCTGCTTTAAAAGACGGGTTTTTCCTGGTCCCTTCATTTGAGGATACTAAAGTTACTTTCATTGGATGAGAGTATTGCGACAATAGCTCTCAATATATTACACGAACTACCGCGGTTCTCACGACGCCTCTTCCAAATGATGTAGCCAGAGCGATCATAAAAAGGATTTTACGACTCTGAATGGGTATCTTTCCGACATACAAAGTATTTAATTAAGGGAAAATGAGACGTCCACCCCATCGTAGCAATTGCGACAAAGGTTTCTCGAAAGAAAACTCCGCAGTTGAAAAAAAAAAGAGTTGTTGACAACTTCGACTTCACCCTGCCATGTGCTAGCCGCCTGGTTAGCTCAGATGGTAGAAAGGCTGCCTCGGAAAGGCAGTGGTCCCGTGTTCGAATCCCTGACCAGGACCAATTTTTCTTCAACTGTGAGGCTTTCCTTTCGAGAAACCCGTATGTGTTTCCTTTGTAGCAGTTGCTACGATTGGGTGGTGTCTCATTTTCCCTTAATTAATTACTTTTAGCCACCTCGCGGGTTTCCGCAGAACTAAGTGTTTGAACAACGAAGACATGTTTTGCATTGCACGACAATAAAAAATGGTTCTAATTTGCAACAAAACGAAGACCTTAATGTACTCGTGACTATAAGAAGCGGAGGTAAAAGAAAAAAAAAGTGGCAGAAGTAGATTTAGTCGGGATCTTTTTATGCTTTGTAAGCTGAAAAGTGTATGACTAAACCCATCGATATATGTTTTTGTGGATATGATACCACAAATACTAAAACTTAGGAATTTCCCCTGCCATAATATGGCGGTTAGTAATCGTTCCTACTTAAAGGAAGAGAATTTGAGCTTTGTGATGACAGAAGACCTACCCCGAAATGAGACAACACTGCGATATGCGTCATGTATGTGATACACTCGTGCAAGAAATCCAGTGAAAACACGGGGAAGGCGGGATATGGTAATTGGACAGTAACGCCTTGAAGAATACAAGTCCACTTGTCGAAACGTTGGCTCCTGCTTTCACCTTGTTCTCGTTTTACTGATGCAAGAAGTGGTTTACCCTGACAGCAGCATTTAGTTCAAGTTTAAAGTTGTTATATCATTTCTTTTAGAATGTTCATCTTCGAAACAGTGCTGTTTTTTGTTATTGCCAACAAAAGCGGGCTGTTCTGCGTCGCTGGACCACCCATTAGTTTTCCTACCTTTCGGTTCAACTCCGTTATCACGTGCAGAAAAAAAAAGACAAATGCTATTCTGTCCCGCGCGATTAAGAATAAAAATATCGACACTACCAGCCTAGAATCACGAGGTTGCCTGAAAAACAAAGCACGTATCTTTTCTACAGTATACGGGGAGCACCTGGCATTTATCAGCAGCTATAGTTCTTCCACGCGTACTCGGTTAAACGCCGCGCGAAAGCAAAAAATAAAGCATATTTCACATTCGTTCCATGAATTCATGCAGCGAAGCAGAGCAAAAGCATCACTCCCATGCACCGCCAACAAAACACACATAATTTAACATACGTTTTCGTGGATCACTTTGCTATTTTAAACCTAGTGGCGAAGAGAACTAAATCGGTCTATACAGAACACAGCGGTGGCAACATTGCAGTGGCGAGCACTGCGCGGAAGGCGCCGCTGTGCCGCGCAGCTGATGGTCGTTGGCGGGTTTTTTGTTGGCTCTCTCAACACATAACCGCCTCTAAAGCGGGCACGTGTGACTGCGCATTTGCGTACCAAAATTGCCCGCCACCACTTAGATGCTGAGGCATAAATGAGCGACAAATTCGCGCTGCACGCCGTAAATTTCGCCGGCTGCTACGCGTTCGCTATCGCGCGCGAGGAAGGCCCAAATAATTTAGGGTCCGCGTTATGCCAGTTTTGAGTTGTGTGATGGGTGGCTTCTGTTAAATATCGGTAGTTCGCGTCACCGCCTACAATATCTGTTTTGAAGTTGCAAAAGGCGTGTGCCGATGGTTGGATGCCACAGCCGGCGTGCAGCCATCTCATTTTGCCAACCGAAGCTTAGAGCCGTTGAGCTGCATTTCCTACGCCCACCACTTTGTCGGAAGCAACGGAGGAGTGAGAGACAGCAAAATAAAGCAACAAATAAACAAACGGGGAAAAGGAGAAGAAGGAGGGGACGCCCGAAGCGGGTGCGGCATGTGCGCAGAATTCGAAGGGATGCATCATCGGCAAATTGGCAATTGCGCGGGCACACTGGTGCGCCCGTCTCGCTTCTCTAGAGAGCCAATGCAACGCGACGAAGGAGCCCAATTCCTGACCCCCGGCTCCTAGGAAATCGGAAAGTGCAGTTTCTGCGGACACTGAATTCCGGCGAGCTGCGACAACCATTGTTTATTTGTCTACCTCCCTCTTCATGTACTTCGTGTTGGAGATTCCGTGCGCATGTGTGATGACGACGCCCCTCCGAACCCGACAAGCGTGTGTGAAGACACATTGTGATTTGATTCACATTCCAACTTGCATTCACAGCTCTATTTTTTTTTCAGGTCATTTGAGCATGTCGTTAGTGAGGAGAAAAAGCTAAAGGAGGGGTTGAAATAGTTGTCCGTAGCTGTTAATTCTTTCATCTTTAGCTGCCAAGCTAATGAAACTGCCACGAATTTTGCTCGCAGTGGACAAACGAACTTACAATAGTAAGCGTACGTTTTTGAGCAGTTTTAATGCAATTACATCTGTAAACGCGCAAGCATTTTACTACGTGGGCTCAGACTTGTGTGACTTGTGACGGACATTGCTCATTTCTGGCATAAAATAGCCTAGCTATGTTAGATTACTAGACGTCACGAGTGTAATTCATAAAACCAACAGAAAATGAACGTCTTATGCGATAATGAAAGTGTCCCCCGCCTTGCATTCTAAATTATGTTGGTGGTGATTAAGAGCGTGAAAGATATTGTCAGAAGCTTCAATAAAAAAACGGAACCGCTATTCTCTTAGGTGGTGTTTATGCGGTTCTGCAAAGCAAGACAAGGCGTACTATTTCCCAGAAACCACCGCTGGTAGGCTGCAGAGAACAACATATTTCAACTACACGTAGGTGTTTTGGAGACCGCACGCCTGAACGTGGATGCTGCCCGGTTACCTTTCCTTGCCGCGTTCCTGATGAGTTACGAACCTGCTGGTGCCTGGCGAGAGAGAGAGTGAGAGAGAGTGAGAGGGAGAGAAACTCGTTTAGAATCTGAGCAGAAGACAATGCTCATATATAGCTACAGCAATGTTCAAGCTTTGCTAACTGCTAACTTGTCACAACGAAGCAACAGCTCGTGTATATGGGGACATAACCCTCCGCAATTAAGTTAGGTCTATATCTATACTAATTGCGCTGTTGCTTTACCTCAAAGTTAAGCACTGCTGGTGATTTCAACGACTACGTCTTTCCGGCGTGCATAAGTGACTACAAGGAAAGGGTGCCGGATTGATTAACAAATTACTGATTAACTGGTTAACAAATATTTTATCAATCTTAAGCGTAACTCTTTCGTGAGGTTTAGCCACGTTCCTTCAGCTATCTGTGTCAAAGTAATACTGTTGTGTAGGACAGCTCATGTTGTGTTTTTAGGTGACAAAGACCTCCTCAGACGACTCCCGAAGAAAGAAGTTGAACAGGTACAGAGCACCAAGTGAATTCGCGTTCCACGTACACCTCCTATAGACGTCTATGGACGTCTCAGAAGATACGGCACGGTACGAAAATGGGTGCCGGTCGTAGGAAGAAGCGGGTTATATCTGAACTGTAAAATCAAGGTTGGTGCAAGTCATTCGATGAAATATAGCCATGCAATTAGGGAATTTTGCATCCCAGTAAATAAGTCGATTACTTCCAGTGAAGCATTTTTTTTAATAGTCATGGCAGCACTTTGCCTTAAACTACAGAGGGCACTTTTTTCAACCAAGTGCGCGTCTCTGCTGCATGCGCGCGTAGATTGTTGTGCGTGCGCGTGTGTATAGTAGCATTATGCACAATCGCAAGCACAATATGAATAAACAACACTTGGATTGGATTACAGATCTAGCAATGCGCGATAGGCGAAACTGCGCAAATATTATTGATCGAGAAGAATACGCCCATCCTAAAAGCTCAATTTCTTGGTATTCGTCATACAATGAAACCAGAACCGCATAGGGCAAGGTAATTGTTATGCTATACGGAGATGTAAAAATCCTAAGTTAAAGAAAGAAAAATTGAAGTGAACGATAAGATAAGTTGCCGCGGCAGGCCCGTTGCTAATCCAAGTTCACGTACCACGAGATGCATCCGGTTAAAAGTTTCATCGACGCCTTGTCCGCGAGCGTCGCTGGTTAACACTGCCAGGGCTAATGTTGTACAAATACAAAAATACTCAAGGACCATCGTGGAGAGGACAGCGCCAGACTGACACAACTGGCAAAGCACAACGAAGAGAATAAGATAAAATGAAAATACAGCACAGAGAAACTGCGATAGCGAGAGATGAAAATGGCCTTCTAGAAAATGGCTTCGCTGCGCGTCTCTGCAGCCACCTCAGGGCAAATGGTGAATGACTATAGACATATTGAAGCGGGCATGCCATTCACTGGAACGCAATTTACCGCCGCCGTCCTCTGTTGCTATTGGTACGTAACAAGCACAGATGTAAAAATATACAGACGGGGCACCAAAAGCCAACAAGGCTGGCTATCCACTATTCAGAAGTTCATGCCTAAAGGGTTGTTTTCTATGTGGGAGAGCAGGAAAAAGAAATGTTTGCCTGCCAAGAGAAACGGTAGCTTTTGCTTCTTGAAAACCAATGTAATATCTGGGACACGCAAAACGTTTTCCACTCACCACGGTTACTGTGCATTGTGTGTTTGGACAATGAATACGGTAAGTAAACTCTGCGTAACTGCAGGCACCCTGATGAATTGTTCATTTGCAGTAATCATTAGCGAATGTTTCTGTGTTTATTCCCTTGCCTTCGCTTAAAATATCTGGATCGTTTTGTGCCCGCCTGTGTGACCAAAATACGAAACCACAAGGTGGACACGGAGGGTAGGTTTGATTCTTCTAGATCGTCGACGATACACACCGACGAAAAATCCTTGGCCAGTGGCCAACAGTGGGGGTCCTGAGAAAATTGACTGCTGCATTATTTTTCTTCCCAGGAGATACAAATGTCTTTTACGAATACAAATACAAATACAGATACAGTTTTTTTTATTTATTAAATGTGATGTAATTATGCAGTATCCTACCTACTTACGACGCACTCTCTGCAAAACTTGACACTGGGCGTTTTTGTATGGGGTAGCAAACCGGTTGAGCTAAACTGGTTAACCTTCCTGCCTTTCCTTCTCCACGTTTTCCTTCCTTCCTTGCTTGTGGACAAATCCAAATATATATTTTTATTTACGGAACTGTGCGCCTTTACATGTGCTTGTATGCGCCTGTTTGTTTTCTTGTACTATCATCTGTGGACTCCTGGACCCCTCTGCAGAACGTTTATGCTTTCGTGCTCATGACTGCGATCAGTGGTCTATGCATTTCTCCAGTCATCACCAAAGGCTCCGGAGTCGCTGTCATGATTCGCCGTAACCACTCGCAGTCCAGCCGACTTGAGGGCGAAATGTAGGCTCCAACTACTGTGAAAGTGAGCTTGCCTTTCTTCACCGTAAGACATACATACTAGTTTTCTTGGTCAAGTGGCACTGGATGATGGACATGCGTAAGATCACGTCGTATGAATACGACGACCTTGCTGCAGTCTCCGTGAGCGGCGGACATGAAACGCTCATACCCGGAAAGTCTCATGTTATCTGATAGGGGCTCGCAGATGAAGATGATTGGGAACTTATTCGTGAACACAAACTGTCGAAAGTTCGACATGAAAGACTTAAGTCCTCTGGCGTTCCACTGAAATATCGATGCTTTCCGGACTTCGTCACGAAACGACGGCTTCTGGAGAGCCATGATTTCAACCAAGAGCTGCAAGTACTGGACTCAAAGTGTCCAGCACCTGTAGCGCGCTTTGTGCAGACAAAGATTTGGTGTTGGCGAGTATAACTCGAATGGCATTCATGAGTGACCGCAGAATGCTGATGACCTGGAGATCATCAGACATCGTCGCTTAAACAATTGCCGAAGCAGTCGAAGTTAGCGCGTTTTGAGGTTTAAGGCCATTCTTCCGGACCGGCCAGCCTCTCCGCTTTCTTTGCTTTTCTTGTATCTGTCTTGGTGGCACTGTGCGTGGACTCGGCAATCCTTCTGACGGAAGATGGCGCGTTCCTATCTGCAATTGCGGAATGTCGTGAACATTTTCGGTGTCGATTCCGACGTCTCCGAACAGCAGCAGCAGCCTCTCGATGCGTTGAATTGTCCTGCACCATTCGTTTTAGGATCGCGAATTCCTTCCGCATCCGCGGGCAATCCTTTGATAAGGCCTTGTGAGGACCACTGCAGTTAGGGCCCTTTACGACATCTGTGCTGCAGGCGTCTTCTGAATGCTACTCAGAGCACCGCGGGCACACGACCTTGTTCCCGCAGACACCCTTTACGTGGCCAATCTCGCAACACTTGAAACACTGGAGGGACTTTGGTACGATTGGTCGTACTGGATGGCGGATATGTCCTACTTTGCAGTGGGAAGAAAGGTTGTCTCCTTCAAACAAATTCTTCACACATCGTTTGTTTCCCAGTCTGAAAATCCTCGTAATGAAAGTGCCTTCTGTCGTTGGCTTGAATGGCAAGTTGTCATTCGGGATGGCAACGTCGACGGCATAAATCACGCCCGCAGTACCGTCGCCGCCTGTGTGGATCATTGATTGCACCTTTACGTTGTCGATCTCAGTTATATTACGTAGGTCTTGCAGGGCGCTGCGATATAAGACATCAACTGCCAAAACATTCTTCCGCGAGTTTATTCGCACGTCTTTATTCTCATTTGGTGCGATTCTCTCGAGTAATGAAGAGAGGACTTGCCTGTTGAGGCACCGAAAAATGATCGCCGGGTTCACGGGAATAAAGAGCATAGTGCGCGGCCATTGCACTATGCACTGGCCGCGCACTCTCTTTGCTTTGTGCTATATCGTGCTGTCGTATAAATCTTGCGCAAATTCAGTAAAGACTGCACAGTTGGCTTTACAACCATGCACACCAGTGGTATGTCAAACTGAACAAAGAGGAGAAAGAAGCTCAAAACAAATTGGAGGCGCCACAAGTCGTAAGATGAACGAAAAAAAAAATACACAAGAGAAGGCACATTGACGTCGGTATGAATAGAACAGTGGAACACTAAGCCCAACAGGTACCTTTCACTAAACGTGCTTTGCATATTTATGTGGTTTCTGAACAAAGACATTCGCGCTACGGAATCACGCAGAAACTTAGCAAAAATATTTCGCTCTATGTCACATCATTTAAAAACAATGAATGTACGAAGATGAAAGCAGTCAGAGGAGTCTCTTGTTCGCAAGGGGAAGAAACTGCGGTGTTTTTGATGAAGAATGAGGGACATAGGTTGCGGTTGAAAGGGCACTGAGTAGAAAAGCAGTGCGAGAAATATATGGAGTTTCATAGAAAGCAATCGCAGTCAAAATTCAAACAGCCACGAACGCGCCGGCTGCCGGTGGTGGCAGAGCCTGGAATAAAAAAGATCCTTGAAAGTTGTGTCTTCATGAAACTCACACGACCCATGTAGCAGTCATCGTGGACATGAAAGTAGCACTTCCGACCCATTTGGTCCCACGACGACCACGAACTTTGAACAAAGAGACTTTCAGTGAGCATCAAAGGTATGCGAACAGTGGCGGCACGTTGACTCTGAAGAGAACACGGAGTCTGGACACGACATAAGGAGTAAGGAAGAAGGAATGCACTGGGAAGGCGAGCTAAAGCAATTTCAATGCAGCTTGGCGAGTGTGAAAGTTATAAGAAATGCGCTAAGAATGGGGCTCGAAACGGAACCACTGAGTTGTTTGCCACGCTGGCGCTACATTTAAGAACGCCGGATGGTTTGTGAGATGAAAGTGCGGGCGGGGCAATGCGGCGAAAAAGAAAAGGGGAGGAAATTCAAATCGTTTCTGAAATGGGCCAAGAAAGTACATTGAGCTCGTTTCTTTCATCCTGCCGATAGCGGATACAGACAACAGAGTGCGAGGAAAATGGCGCACAGTTCACACACGTCCCCACTGCTCGTCTGAAGATGTCTGCAATCCGTGTAAGGGGTGGGCAAGAGTACTTGGACATCAACCGGGAATCTCTTTTTGCGCACTTCCGGGGCAGTGTATAGGGAGCGGAGCACATATTAAGATCCATCACAGGAGAAGAATACAACGTTAACGGCGTTTAGATTATCGCCCACAGATCAACTTCCTTTCTTGCTGTTGGTGTGGAGTTTTGAAGCATGCCTTCATAGACAGCACTGGGAATGCCCGGTCAGTTATGAAGCTCAAGGTGTCGTTCATTTGAATAAAGTCATGATCAACGTGTTGATGACAACGGAGACGGTTATTGACTGTTCATTTACACTGCCCTCCTGCGTGTAGAAGTTTATCCATATTCACAATTTTTGACAGATCGCGTTTCGCTTTTCTGGGCGGAAACGTACTGAGGAGCTTGAGTTGATGCCCAACTCATACAATTCAATTCGTCTTCTTGTTCAATATAAGCGCATGTCTGAACTTTAACCCACCGCAGTGGATTAGAGCCTGTGACGTTGCGCTGCTAGCCGTGAGATCGCGCGATGAAATTTCGGCAGCGGCGGGCGCATTTCGGTGATGCCGCCATGCGAAAAACGCCAGCTTGCCGTGAATTTGGTGCACGTTAAAGAACCGCACGTGCTGAAAATTATTCGGGAATCTCCTACTACGGCATTCTTCATAATCAGATTCTGGTTTTGGTACACAATACCCCAGAATTTCATTTGAATTGCTCTGCACCCTAATATAAGTCAAAGTCCACATATTTTGTCCGCAACATATGCTGTTGAATCAGACAAATAAAAATACGACTTTACCTTGGCAAATCGCCATGCACTGCTGTTTTTCTTCTGCACAGAGCACTTACTACTAGATATAAATAAACCTGTCTGATAACTCAATAATTCATGAGCCATTCCATTTTGTGAAGGTGGGTGATCAGCGAAGCAGTTTAGCGCACGACACAAGGGTGACACAAAATTTTGAACCAAGGTACGAACTCATTTATTGTCTTCATGGGTGATGGGGGGATGCGTGACTCTCACGCCTCCCCTGAGATCTAGTTTTCCCGCATGGCTCGTCTCCTGCAGGGCGGCTTCGCCCGCTGCATGGCCTGGCGCCCGCGGCGCTTGGAGTGGTACAAGCGCGGTGCGAGAGATGGCGCGAGCGTCGCGCCGCTGCGGGGTTACTCGGGCGTCGGGAGACAAGGCGCTCGCTCGGGCTGTTGGGTTCGAGACAGCAAGCGGGACGGTCGTGCCGCACGTGCAGCGACCCTCTTGCCCGGCGGGTCGGCGCACGGCGGGGACGTCTCCCGCGTGCGCGCCGACCCATGCTTCTGCGAGACCGCCTCGCGTGGCCGCCCTCGAACGCGCCACGATTCGCGTGACCATACACGCGAACGACCAGGCCTTGGGATCCAGCATGGGGCGAACATATTCGCTCGCTTCCGGTCGCGGTGAATCAGACTTCTAGATTTGTCGCGCGCCCATCGGCATGTTTTGTGGATAGCAACTCGGCTAGCAGGCACTGATTTATGAAAGGTGCAATAAATGCCCTTGTGATTGTTTGCACTACTGTGTTGTCGTTCCTTTGTCCCAAGAGTACGGGTGTGAGAGACCCCACAGTGGTCTGCGTGACGAAATGGTGCGCACGCGCATTTATAGTTTTGATCCTTGGTCATTACTCTATTCGGTGCTTGAAACAGATTATTCGTTAATGTCAAATCTATGCACGTATGCCGCTGGGTGGTTGGTTGTACCGGATCGGTGCGGCATCGCAGGCAATACGTCTGTTTAGAGGTTTGTTCAACACACAAACCTATAAACTCCTAGAGCAATAGGACTTCACAAAACCACACACGATATTGTTGCAGCCAACCGACAGGCTCAATGCCTATGGCTCACGAAAATCCCTACAGACAGACACATACTAGATAGACTTCAGATTCGAATACCCGCCTATCATCCCCAGCGCCTCACTCTCCCTATGCGTCTACGCATCAACCTCATCACCAAACCTTTCCCATGCAACACACACCCCAATCCCCACGCCGCACGCAGAGTGGCCCGCGCACGCGCCCTCCACAAATTTATTTGTTTATTTATTTCAAGATTACTGCAAGCCTCTGATTAGAGGCCTTAAGCAGGAGTGGTTATATACGTGACGAACAATATATTGAGTACAAGGTGCGAAGCGTAAGTAAAATGAAATAGCACTCAATTTGAAAATGTGAACAGTGTGTCATTTTCGAAAACGTAGCATATAGGGCTAACAATGTAAAACCATTCTAGAAGAAGAAAATGCAGACTGCTCTTAACGCTAAGTTGACGAACACTTAAGAGACAGAAAAACAAAACTAGAAGAATATATGTATAGAAAGCGTGGCAAACGATTTCAGAACATACATCCTATCAGACAAACATAATGTAGTAGTGTGCATAAAAATATGTAGCAGTGGCAGACGCATCTGAAAGCACGTGCGTTCAATTACGTGGAAGGACAGGCCAAAAAAATATTGAAAAAAGGAAAGGAGGGCAGTGTTGTACCCCGCTCACCTATACAATTTCTTTAGGCAGTGTTGAGAATGATTCACTGGTGTCGCAGGTGTCGCAATTCCATTCCTTAATGGTTCGGGGAAAATACGAGTTTCTAAACGCTTCTGTTTTGCAGTAGTAATTTTAAGCTGCTTAGCACGGCTAGACCGAGTTGATCGACGAGCGAGAGGCTAGGTATACGCGTCCTTGTCGATGCCTAATTTTCCATGATAGAGCAGATACATCTACTTTAATCGTTCTTTATATCTCCGTTTTTGTAGGGTAACTAGTTCTGCTGTTTCGAGCATAGTACTTGGTGATACACACAGGCTAAAGGAATTGAATCTTATCGCCTTTGTCTGAATTTTTTCTACCTTTTTTATGTTAATATCGTTATGTGGATCCCACACGACGGACCCATACTCGGAATCGGTCGGACGAAAGTTTTGTAAGCTACTAGCTTTATCTCAAGGGGTGAATTTCTTAAGCAACGCCTCAAGTAACCAAGCTTCTGCATGGCTTTCTTTTCTATGTGTGACACGTGCTCATTCCACTTTACGTCCGAGCTGATAACTACGCTCAAATATTTATAGCTTGTCACGCGGTCTAAAATTTGCCCTTCGATCACATACTGATTGTTTAAAGGGTGTCGTTTCCGCGTTACGGTCATTGCTACAGTTTGTTGTCGCATTGATTTTCATTTGCCATGTGCTGCACCATGATTCCACTGTAGACAGCGAGGTGTTTACCAGCGATTGGTCAGCGGGACTACATATTTCTTTATATAAAACGCAACTACTGGTCCGAGAAGCACGCCGTATGGGCGGGCGCGGCTTGAGTGGGCACGGCTGCTGCGATGGAGATTATGAACCACACGGGCTATCCGCTCATCTCCGCCCCCCTCCCACCCCCCCTTCAGGATCGACAGAACAGGCCGCAATAGCCGCTGCTGCCACACTACCCACACTGATGTGTGGTACATCTTCTCTGACACCAAAACCACAATAATAAATTTTGCTAGAGGCACGATCCACGACGCTGACTATTCCATTTTACACTCCCTTTCTGCAGAACTACCCAGTCAGGTGGAGCTGATCTGGGTGCCTGCGCACTCGAGAAACCCTGGTAACGAGGCTGCCAATGTCCACACCCGAGGACTAATCAGCAGGGCGGCGGCGGCATCGGACCAGGACGACTCGAGAGAGAGTATGCACACCTTCCCCGAGCTGACGCAGGCCTATAGGATTGAACGCTAACACTGTATGGTGTATGCGCGATTAGAACGAATGTAAGCATTGTTCGCTTCACCTGGCTGAGTGCTTGTTACCTATACCTCAAGGGGCTATGCCATTTCGTTCGCTTGCTTACGGAGGATATGAGTACTTACGGGGGTGTGAGTGCTTACGGGGGTATGAGCCATTGATGTTGATATGTTTTGTTCACGGACAACAAGCATGCACGGAAGCCTAGCCATAAACAGCTTCCCTGTAGTAATAAAATACGCCTGTAAATGACAAACTGAATGGAAAAGTCAACTGGTATCGTACTCTCACCGGAGTTACCTTTTGATCGCTTCCCTTTAGACTCACTTCTGAAGAAATATTGCTATGGAAATGTACAACGCGTCATTCATCACTTAGCTCTAGAAGCGGGCTATTAATTATTGACTGGACTGTGGCGCACCATGAAGCAACATGTGGTATGTCGTACCCTATCGCATATTACCCCGATAAATATATAGTCTCCACTAAAACCTTGGTAAGCGTAGCCACATCAGATTGCTTCACCAGAAGCAAAAGCATCCTTCCCCGGTATGTGAAATACAGCAGTAGAGAACCTAAAGGGTAATTTATAATTCCATTAAATTTCTCTGAGTGATTTTTATATAGCGTTAGCACTATAGGAGTGACAAAGTGGGAAAGAAAAGTTTGTCAAATGCGGGAACCCGGGGAAGTAGTATATATATAAATATATATATATATATATATATATATATATATATATATATATATATATATATATATATATATATATATATATATATATATATATATATATATATATACACTGGCGGGTGGTCTCACATCGTCCCATTTTCATCCTTTATTTCACGGTTACAGACGTGCCGCAGCTATTTCCTGTGAATAAGAATTCGCCACAATATTTCTAAGAAAATAGAAAGTCAAAGAAGCGTACTCGATTACCCTAATTGCCAGATGCAAAATGCATGATACCCTTGAACAATATTCTTTGCCGTTAAGCTCGCTTCAGTCTCTTTTCATTTTTGCAAAATATATATGCCTGTTAAAAGGACATTGCGCCTCGCGTGCAAATCCCTTCAAGCGCCAATATTTTTCTTTCATGGACGAGTTTCCATTACGCTTACGTAAGGAAGCACTGAAGAGCAAGAGCGAGCATTTGTATAGCAGGCTCTGAACCATTTGCAAATTTCACTAGTTGCTGCGGCATTTCAAGAGTAGAAGAGTGAAATTGTAGCACTCATCAGAATAAAATGTTGCTGGAGGCCTTCCGGCATGCTTATTTCAAGGCTACTTCCAGTACTAATAATAAATTGAATACAATAAAGGAATAGCAGACACCCTGTAAAATGTAATAGAAAGCAGTCGTGTTACGAGCACCGCACGTCGTTTTTTGCTCTTGAATTTTCTCTGTAATATATCGATAGACACTGGCCCCCTGCCATAAAAAGACTTCGTCCAGCCGTTCCGCGCGTAAATAGCGTCTGGTAGCCATACGTCTGTGCATGAGTTCAACAAGGCAACTTCCTACTGAGGCACGGAAGGCCGCAACAATTTGCGAAGCCGAGGAAGCAAGAATGAATAATTTATTCACATGGAAGCCTCCTTACTTCGTCGATAGAGGCTTATCCTCTCTCTTGACGTGATAGAGGACGAAAGAAGAGCACGCGGAAGCACAAGACTCCAACTAGGTCGTTCCTCCGCCCCTCACAGGCTCTCTCTCCTGAGGAACACGCATTCAATGTGCATTAGTCAAAACGTGTTCCTAGTGCGACGCTTCTTTTTCTTTCCGATACACCGACCACTGAATGAATACAAGAAAAGACGTTTCGGCTCCCCTGACGGGAGCCTTGTTCACAATGAAATCAAGTACGTGCGATACAATGTTTATATGGCTTTAAAATATGATGTAAGTAGCGCGTGTAGATGGGGGGGAGGGTTCCGTCATTCCGGTTGAGGGTGCTATCTGTGATTTGGATTAGGAGGGATTCCAAGTGGTGTCTTGATGTCAAATTTCTCTCTTTTTCTAATATCTTGGCGTTATCCCAATCAATCCTGTGGCCCAAGTCATCTGCATGCTCTGCCAAGGCGTTTGAGGCGACTTTTCTCTTTTTGACATCGTTGATATGCTGCTTCAACCGCTGTTCGAAATTTCCTGTCTCGCCGATATATACGCAGTCGCAGTCTTCACATGGAATCCCGTAGACGATGCCAGGAAACTTAGTCTTTGGAAGCTTGTCTTTCACGTTTACCAGCCGGTGGCGTAATTTTTGGGACGGTACGTGAGCTACCTGAACGTCATAGCTGCGTAGAACGCGGGCTAAGCCCTCGCTCACACCGGGCACATACGGTATGGGGGCGCGTTTTCTTGGGAGCACACAGTCAGGCCTTGAGGGCTGAGACAGATGGCGTTCCACCGAGTTCACAAACGACCTCGGGTAGCCACATGCGGAGAGATTACGGTGAACCTCTTGTAGGTCGGCAGCCCGGCTTTGTGGCGTTGTGCAGATACGCTTGGTTCTGCCGACAAGAGAGGCTACTACCGATCTCTTCTGGTTCATCGGGTGTACTGAATTAAAATGCAGATACCTGCCTGTGTGTGTGGTCTTTCTGTACACGGTAAATGCCAGACTGCGCCTGTCACGTTTTACGAGGACGTCCAGAAAAGGAAGCTCGCCATCTTCTTTTTTTTTTTCTTCCTCGACTGTGAATTGGATAGACGCTTCAATACTGTTTAAATGTGACAAAAATGAAGGAATTTCTTCTCGCTGAATTATGCAGAACACATCGTCTACGTAACGTAGGAAGACTCTGGGCGGCGAGTTGAAAGAGGCGAGTGCTCGACGCTCAAGCCATTCCATAGTTAAATTTGCAGTAGTAACCGAAATGGATGCGCCCATCGGTGTCCCGTGCACTTGCCTGTAGAAGGTGCCTTCAAAAGTGAAATAGGTGTTCTCCAGGCAGAACAGGAGGAGCCTCTTCAAGTCAGGAACGTCGAAGGGCGTCCTTTCTGGTAGGGTAGGGTCATCGTCCAGAGCGGCGGTGCAAGTTTCCGCGGCGAGTCGAATAGGAACGCTTGTAAAAAGCGACACGACGTCGAACGAGACAAGCACTTCCTGATCGTCGGGAGTAAAATCACGAATCTTGTTTATGAAGTCTTCAGAATGTTGAACGTGCGTGCTGCCTCTACCAACGAGAGGGGAAAGAACCTTATGAAGGTATTTGGACAGTTTATGAAGCGGAGAGCGAGTAAAATCAACAATTGGTCGCATCGGGACGTTAGGTTTATGTATTTTTGGCAAACCGTAGAGCGCCGGCGCCGAACCGTTTGTGCACAGAAGGGAGAAGTATAATCCTTTGTGCCTTGGATCTACAAACTGGAACACATCCGTAAGAAGCTTCTGTAGCTCCCTCTGTATCTTTAGCGTGGTATCCTTCTTCAGACGACTGTACGTTGCCTCGTCCGCAAGAAGTGACAACATCTTGTCACGGTAGTCAGTCCTGTTGAGTAGCACCGTGGCGTTGCCCTTGTCAGCCGGGAGGATGACGAGATTTTGGTTTGAGCGAAGGTCCTTGATCGCCTTGTTTTCTGGTAGTAGCCTCTCTTGTCGGCAGAAGCAAGCGTATCTGCACAACGCCACAAAGCCGGGCTGCCGACCTACAAGAGGTTCACCGTAATCTCTCCGCATGTGGCTACCCGAGGTCGTTTGTGAACTCGGTGGAACGCCATCTGTCTCAGCACTCAAGGCCTGACTGTGTGCTCCCAAGAAAACGCGCCCCCATACCGTATGTGCCCGGTGTGAGCGAGGGCTTAGCCCGCGTTCTACGCGGCTATGACGTTCAGGTTGCTCACGTACCGTCCCAAAAATTACGCCACCGGCTGGTAAACGTGAAAGACAAGCTTCCAAAGACTAAGTTTCCTGGCATCGTCTATGGGATTCCATGTGAAGACTGCGCCTGCGTATATATCGGCGAGACAGAAAATTTCGAACAGCGGTTGAAGCAGCATATCAACGATGTCAAAAAGAGAAAAGTCGCCTCAAACGCCTTGGCAGAGCATGCAGATGACTTGGGCCACAGGATTGATTGGGATAACGCCAAGATATTAGAAAAAGAGAGAAATTTGACATCAAGACACCACTTGGAATCCCTCCTAATCCAAATCACAGATAGCACCCTAAACCGGAGTGACGGAACCCTCCCCCCCATCTACACGCGCTGCTTACATCATATTTTAAAGCCATATAAACATTGTATCGCACGTACTTGATTTCATTGTGAACAAGGCTCCCGTCAGGGGAGCCGAAAC